>NC_083716.1:181914762-182514762 GCF_028564815.1 Eubalaena glacialis | reverse complement strand
TTTAGAACAAAGTCTAAACTTACTACTAAGTGTTTCAAGGTCCTTCATGATCTGGCCTCAGTTACCTTCTCAAACAGCAGACCTTACCACCCCCAACCTCTAATTCCATTCTCAGTCATACTGAACTTCTTTCCATCCTTGAATATGAATATGTGCTTTCTTTTGCCCCTGGGACTGTGCTCATGTGTTCTGTGCCTAGACCACCCTGGAACACACCTCCCCTGCCCTCCCCCATGCCCTGGCTAATTCTCACTGTTCCTTCAGACCTGAACTTAGGTATCACTTCCTCCAGGAAGCCTCCTCTGACCTGTCAGGTGACCCCTGTGAGATCCTATGGCCCATCGTAGCATCACACGCACTGCCTTGTAACTGCCCGTTTACTTGTCTGAATCCCTCCCTTGATAGTAAATTCTGGGAAGACAGGAACTGAGATTGTTAGGTTCTCATGGTATCTATCCTAGTGCCTTATATAGAGTAGAGAAAAATGCTTATCAAAGGACTGGATGGTTATGAGAATGACATTTGTACTTGAAGAACTTTGTTTTAATGACAACATAATAACAATACTGTGGCAACTGCTTCTGAAAACATACCATTTAGGATGGCATCTGGCAGTATGTTAGGGAATGTTCAAAGCTAAAGCACAGTGTGGCTTTCTGAACCACCCATTTTACTTGATAAGTAATTTAAAATATTAATTTTTAATAAAGTATAAATATGTTATACAGACTAATACACAGTGCATAGGAAGCTTTATGATATCAAGATTGTAATCATTTGGAGGCAGGTTTTAAGATGGGTAATGCCAAACTTCTTAACCTCCAAAGGAAACTACGTGCTTTGAGGAATATTTTAAGTTAACAGTTCTGCTTAATCTAGGGAAGTCTAAGGAGAAACATAAAAGCTGCCTTCACTTGGTTCAGAGGCTGTCACCTAGAAAAGGGAGCAGATGAATTCTTAGAAAAGCATCTTTAGAAAAAAGAACCAGGGCCATTGCACAAAAGAGCCCAGATTCAGCTCAACTTGAGAAAGAACCTCTAGGTTGTTTCTCAATTGTCAGAATATGGGATATTTTTGTTTTCTTTTTAAATCCTCTCCCATATGTCCTAAGTGTTCTACCACAAATTGTACCAAAGCATCAAATGAAGTTATTCAAAAGAAGTCCGTATAACCATTCATCAGGAATACTACAGAAAGAATTCCTAATTTGTGCAGAAGACTAGAATCTATCTTTCCTTCTAGTGTAAAGATTTTATAGATATCCAGGAAAAAAGCTGAATAAGCAGGGATTGTTTCTACCTGGTTAGGTTTACCACAGGCACGACCTATGCAAAGCTTTTTTTTCTTGTTTTCAAAATAGGGTTATATAAGTTGTTTTAGATTTGCACTAGTCCATACTTGCTGCAAAAAGTTAGACAATACATTCCTGTGCAAAGTGAAATTTCCTCAGACCCAGGTTCAAAGTTTTTCAAATGTTTTGCACCAATATATTAATGGGATCACACTATGACTATTCTGTGACTTTTTCCATATATATATTATATATAAAATATAATGGGCATCTTTTTATGAAAATACAATCCTTTTAAACTGTTTATCCTTTTAAACTGTTGCATAGTATTATACTGTTTGGATGTAGTTTAGTGAATTTATCCAGTTCTGTATTGATGGACACTTGCTTTGATACACTGTTTGTAATTGCAAACATTTAATAATTAGTTTAGCTCACTTTATCAAAAGATTTTCCATGAAACAGATTAGTCCTCCATCCTGAAGTTCTGGTACCCCAGTGAACACTTAACAGTGTATTAGGGAATGTTCAAAGCCATAGGCACAGTGTGTCTTCCTGGACCATCCATTTTATTCAGTGATAAATAGTTTAGAATATTAATATCTTTTATTAAAAAAAGTCAGTTGTGTTATCTAGAGGAATACAACAAGTATACAGAACTTTATGGCAAAAGAAACACTTCAAAGACATTTCCCATTTTGCTGTAGGCCCTCAGGCCCCCAAAGATAAGTTGACTTTCTTCTGCCTTGACGGATAGTACAGTGGAAAATTTGAAAAGTGCTTGTTTAAGATCTTGGAATCTTTCAAATGCCTGAGAGAATTCCAGACAAACTGGGGACTAATAATGGCTGAACTAGGTTCTTAAAACGGCAATCAGCCAAGAGCTCTCAAGATGGGTTCCTCAAAGTTAATGTGAGGACACAAAGGAAAGGAGGGGGCAGGAGAGCAGAATGAGCCTTTCTCAGTTAGCCTAATATCTGGATCAAGTCCAGGTACAAAAATTGGTTTGTGTGACATCTCAGAACAGAGTAATTTTCTATGCTCACAACGGGAAACATAAGGTTATCTTTACTGTGGGTTTTTGTGGTTCTTTTTAGAGGAACTCTCATTTTTGTGAGGCTAATAGACTTTTCAAATAGTGAATTCTTAACTAGAAAGTCAAAGTTCAATCATAGCCTATTCATTGATCTTATTTTACTTGAATAGAAAACTCAAAAGCTCTAATGAAATAACATTTGAAAAGACAGGTAAACTCTTGTTAATAATTCAAGCAGGTGAGAGGATTTACCCAAGCATTCTTTCTCTCTTGCTTGATTTCATCTGGTGCTTTTAGACCAACGGTACAATGTAGTAGGGTTTCCCATCTTCTTAAGCACCTTCAATTCGGCATATGCCAAAAATAGTTGTTTGTTTCTATGCATAGACATTTTTGTTCTTCACAATAAGCCTGCAGAGCAGAGGTGAATTATGATTAAAAAGGAATCGTTTTGCCTGTCAGAACACTTTACATAAAACAGCCTTTGAATTCTGAAGGATTTCAAAGCTGAGCTCTAAAACCCTACAATATGCATCTAAAATAATCTTCTAGCTAAAAGCAAAAGAACTGGCCAACTGACCTCCAGCTTTTACTACTTGGAAATATTCCTTAGTGCATAACAGTATTCAACCTATGTGCATTTATTTCCAACTGTGTTCATTTTTAAATCATCACTCTAGGTCAGGTAAATGGATTCAGTAGAGACGAACACACTATCCATCATATTTTGTGAATCTGCATAGCTAAACACAATAATATTCAGTATAATTATGCTGTCTAATATTCACTTGAAATGTGTGTCATACATTATCATATGCTAATTGTGCATAATTAATGCTACCCATTCATGGGCGCAAGATCAATTAATGAGTTGTAAAGTAAAACTTACATGCAAAAAAAAAACCTCCCCATACAAACATAAGAACAGACCTTTGATTCTCTAAGGCATGTTAAAAAGATTATAAATGAATTGACCATTTTGATATTAGAATGTATACAGTAAATAACATGTGTAAAAATGCAGTCGTTTTAGGTCCCCTGGGGAAAACAGCAGTAACTCTTCCTCATGTGAGAAGCATGGAAAGAATGCCATCAAAAGAGGCTCAATCAATATATTATCTTCAGAGCAAACAAGGGAGCTATACATGAGGGCTGTGGATGGATATTATAGATGAGGGATTCTGTTGTCATAACCACTTGGCAAACCTGGCAGGATGCACATCCAATTCATAAAATAAATAGTCAACTTATTATTCAGGTTTAGCTCAAATTTTGGCAAGGTTGGCAAAATTTGTCACTGTAGAAATGTACTGTGAACTCAAAGAAAAAGGCTCGTTTTAAGAGGCAGCTCTCCCCAGAATTGAATAGAAAACAGGGAGTCAAGTGCCTCATCCCCCAACTTTCATTAACCCTCAGACTAACAGGAAGGCTGTATACATTACCATCTCTGTGTCTCTTTTCCCCTTGGAGGTTCTGAAGCGAAGCCAGAATAAGTATCTTGCTTAATGTGAATGCACACTTCAGTCAGGGACTGCTAAGAGAACCCTACACGTCTCGCTCTCTGCTAGTCCAATGTCTCCCAGCTCTCTTTCCCCAGGCACCCAATTTCAGATAATCTATGCGCTCCTTTACTTTACCTATTAGCTCAACCATATGTTCCTGGCTTTCTTTTTCTTTTCTTTCTTTTTTTTTTTAAGAATCTTATATGACTCCTTGTTCCCTGCTAAAGTTGTCATTAATACTCTTGACCTGATAATTCTAGCTCTTGATCTTCCAGAATAGGGTTGTTCTTTCCCACCCCCTTGGAAACTAGGTGTGGTCATGTGAATTGCTTTGGTCTATCAATGTGAGTGGAAGAGTCAAAGGGCAAACTCTTTAAGAAGCAGCATGTGATTTGCCACACTGCTCAGGTGATCATTAGAAATGCACATCAAATGAAGCCTCCATCAGCCAGGATGTCTGAGTAATTACAAGGAGCAGAGACTTCCTGCTGACCCTCTGTGGACATGTGATGTGAGCAGGAAATAAATGTTGTGTCAGTTCACTGACATTTGGGGGTTGCTTGTTACTGCAGCATAATCCAACATATCCTGAATGATACATGTACAAAATTAAATCTAAGCTTCTTTCACTTGACACTGTCTGTGCTGTTTCCCTTTTTCTGGATTCCTCCAAACAATTGGAGGGTTAACAAGGTAGAGGGGGTGGGCAAGCGACGAGTCTCCTGATGGAGACTCAGAAGCTCTTATTTCATACGGGTCTCATTTTCATGTGGGCCTGTAAGTTTAGACGTTTCTCTCTTCTCTAAATAAGTCAACACATACAGTCACAGGGATAACTGATGAGATTCTAATATGGTGTTCATACACCTTTTTAAACCAGACTGCTCCTGTAGATGGACTAGACATAAACATGTTTTGCAACCTAACAATTATCCCATGACTACAATTTTATGTTGCATTTTCTATGCAGAAAGCATTCAAAGTAAACATTAAAATGCACCTCAATTTTTAGGTATTGCTTTGAAATTTCTTATTTTCTTTCTTTCTCTGTCATTATATACTAGCATCCTTTAAAAAATAGTAAAGGTCAGGGCTTCTCTGACCAGTGAAAATCTTTGGAGTAGCATCCCTTACTTCTTCACATGTGAAAATTTCAACATCCTGGAAAAGGCACAAATGCAGAAGTTCAAGTGACACCTCCTCTGTGAAGCCTCCCTTGACATAATTACTCTTCCTCTTTGATCCCTCAGCATTTTGTTTGTTACTCTGCCTTTTATGACATTCAACCTGTCATTACAGATGAGTGGTATTTACATGTCTACACCCCCAATCAGGTTGCTCTAAGTGGTTGATAGTATCCTGCTCATGTCTGCATCCCTCAGGACTCCTAGCACAGTGCCTGGACAGTAGACAAGCAAAACATGGTGAACTTAATTGAGACTGTTACAGACACCTAATAGTTACAAAGATGGGGAAAACTGGTAAGAAAAAAAAACTTTTTCCAGGAAATAGACACCATTCTCATTGCAACCAGGTGCGAATTTTGTGTAAATACTATGCATAGATGGTTTCTTCCTATAAGAACAAACAGAGAGATCGAACCCTAAAGAAAAATGTGATGGCATGAGCTACAGTCTGATTTTATAGACAGGTTCAAAATCCCTTATCTAAAACCTTGGATCAGATATGTTTTGGAATTTAAAAATTATCTAGAGTTTAGAAACATAATGTGGCACATTAACTTATGTAACATCCCCAACAGGGTATGGGGCAGCACTCTATAGTCAACACATTGATATTTCTGCAGGGAAACATATGAATATTCACAAGAAGTGGAAGATATAAAGATATAAGTAGCCTCGTGTTGGTTTGGGTCAGGTTTTGCTGCCAAATAAGTTCCAAAAAGTTTAAGGTTTTGGAGTTTAAGAATTGTAGATGAGATATTGTTAGACCTTTATCACTAATAGTTATTTATCTAATACACAAAGAAATCCTGATAATTATGGGAGATAATCTTTATCCAATCCATCTTTATCAAATTTTATTTTCAAATTTTTATTGCCAAAATACAATTTTTAAACAATAGGAGATGAAATTTAAGATGTGCCATTGTTTGTCAAAGATTTTTTTAAATTAGACGTTTAAACACTCTTTTTTAAAAAAAAGGTCTCACTAGCAAAATATTGATATACAGACTAGATCCAAATAAGGATGTCTTGTGTGGAATGCTACAGTCCTTTTTCAGGCATATATGAGTTAAGCACTAAAAGATACTGGTTTAGAGGTTTAGGTCCTATAAAAGCATATCCTTGAAGTAATATGAAATGTTTTCTCTGGGTACCAGGCATATTCTCATAAAGAGTGTGCAAGGCTTCCCTAGGTCCCTGGAGGAGTGCTATGTGACAGCACATCTGGCTGAGAAGGCTCTCTCTCACACACACGCACACACACGCAATTGCAAGTGCTTTGCCATAAGCGTAAATTTAGCAAGAAAAAAATCTGAGTGCTACAGATGAAATGCTCTCTACAAACCTATTTCAAAGACACACCATACTGACCATATTCTCTTCAGTTAATCTCAATCGGGGCAACCAATGTTGGCTTCATAATGTTTTGTAGGCAAAGGGCATGAGTAGTGTCACTCACAAAGCCCACTCCCATCTGGGGAGGAGGGGCGGGGTGGGGGAGGGGAGAATAAGATGGAATCTAGGTGATAAGATCTAACCTCTTCTTTTGTGCTTAGTTTAGTTTCCCTTGCCTGTAGTCTAGTTTCACTTGCTGTGTGCAGAGGCCTTGCACCTAACATGTTGGATTAGAGTTCCCAGTGCAGAACCACTGTGCCCCACACCCCAACTTGGCCATCTGTGTGCAGAGGTGCTGCACCTGGCACTTCTATCTGGAGCCCTGTGAGCAGCACAGCTGTGCCTGACCCAAAAGAACTCCACCCCTCCCTGCCGCCAAGACCCTATAAAGCAGCCCCAAGCTCTTAGGGAGAGTGTGTGCTCTAGAGCTTGCACTTCTCCCTTCTTTGATCAGGAATCAAGCTTTCCTTTGCTTCTGAACTAAACTCTGTCTCTTTCTGTCTCAAACCCTTGTTGGGGACCAAGTGGGGAGAATTGGTAATAGTAGTGCCAAGAAGAATGCCTGAAACATCTTCGAAATTTTCAAAGACATCTCATGTACTTTTTCATTCCTTTTCGGCTAGAGGTCCCAGGCTTGGGGAGCCAAGCTAATTAGTAGGACTTCTTTATGAAAGTCCTAATCTGTGAAATGTGGCTTTTCAGAGTTCTCAAAGGATGAATACCAGGCGGGCGGGCGGGCGGGCGGGCGGGCTGGGGTGGGGAGTGCGGGGCAGGGTTTTGAAGTGAATGTAGTAATTGCAGGCCGTTCTCTTTAGGAAACTGCAAACGGCCAAATCAGCTCTGGGGGAAGATGTATGAAGCCTTTGGCGGGCACATTTTTGAATGCGTCATTTCTAACAAAAGAGACATGCATTGACTTTACAACATAACCAAGGGGTCAGGTACAAGATAATAAATTTTGCTATCTACAAGTTCTAAGCACCTTGAAGATGAAGAATCCAGATCTTTTCAGAAGCTCAGTGGATATTTGATAACTAAATTTCATTTCAAATTACCTTTTATACCAGAAAACTCAGAGATGAGTTTTGGGATGAGAGATGAGGGTCAGTCTAATTTCAGTCCTAAAAGCAAGGAACCTGGGCTGCATGGGATGGAAACATTCTAGAAAGCAAGGCTCTGCATGGAAACGTGCTTTTTCAACTATTTCATTTGGGAACTATTAAGATCTGGCTAATGACTCAGCTGCTCTGAGCACTGGCGGAGGCTTGAGTGAACCAGGTACACCCCATCAGCTGTGGTCGAGGGTGAAGGCTGGAGAGCCCTCCACCAAGGCCTCCCTCTGCAGGCCAGAGCCCCGGGCAGGAGCAGGGGGGCACTTGCGGCTGCCATTGCTGGGGACAGCATGAGGCTCGTATTTTCAAAGGGCGAGAGCTGGGTCTGGTTGTTAGAGCAGAATTTGAGTCCTTGTACTGAGAACTAACAGGGAACATCACGCCTTTGTCTTTCCTGACTTCTGAAACGAGGGACCCGGTTTCCAAGCTCAATCAAGGTGAAATGAAAAATAGGGGGCAGTCAGGGCACTGGTCAGGCTGTTGCCAGAGCCTCCAGCCCCGAGGCTGAAGTTGCTTCGGGCCTAAGCCTTTACCATTTGTGCCGGAATTTACTGTTCAGGTGCAGACGACCCAGGTTTGGCCAGGTGAGGAGGTCAGGAGGCTCTCTCAGCCCAGCCTCTTCCCCCTCCGGGTGGCTCGCTCTATCCCCAGAACTCCCTGAACCCTGAGTGGTAATGGTCTGCCAGCGATTATGGTTGTTGATCTTATAATTGAAATTTAAAAGGGGATCGCAGCTGTCAGGAACGGATTTAACAGGGTGTCTCTGTTCCAATATTGCGTGCGGCTGCGACTTTGTAATTGTGCAGTGTGTTTACGGGCGTCACAAAGAAGGGGAAAGGAAGGAAGCAAATAAAGAAACCCCTTGGAACTGTTTGTAGGGTTTGGGCCCCCAGGGCAGGAAGATATGTTAGCCAATGGTCTAAAATAATGCTGCTAAACCAGCAGGATCTGTGGTTTGGGTGATTGGGCTAAACGACATTATAGTTTTTGTGCCTACTTGATAATTCAGGTTTTGAGGACAGCATTTTAATGTCCTTCACTACTACTGTGCATAAGACTCTCCTCTATTATGTCCTCACTGGAGACTAACGCTCATTTAAAAACTGTCCTCTGCTTTAAAGCATTGTTTTTCCTTTGATTTCTACAAGATTTGCCATAAATGATGCCATGTCCTTGGCCGCCTTTTACTTGTATTTCTAAGGTAACTCTTTGCTCTATTTTTTTTACTTCTAACCTTTCTCTGTCACTTTGTCTGGATTTATAGTTAAATGGGAGAAGGGGAGCTTGGCCTCTCCCCACAGTCATAACAAGTAAGTTTGAGCCGACTGATCCCATCTTGTTTAATGCTTTCTGGGTTTTATTCATTCCTGCTGTTTTAATGGTCCTCTCTCTTTTGCTAACTTTACGCAGCAGTTTCCTTTTTTCTCTTAACACTAGCATTTTAAATGCTACAGTTTTAACCTTGATAGCCAGAGACTTAAAGTGTGTATTTTGAAATCCTTACTCCCTGTGACCATTATTTCAGAGATAAGTGAATTTATTTCAGCCTCAGTCATCTTTATTTATTCCTACTCCTTTGTAGCTCAAGTTGGTCCATTCTTTAATTTTTAAATTGTTCTGTTTAGAGGGGATGTTGGGAGTGCTTCCAGGCAGAAAGAAGAGTTCCAATCCTGGGTGCTACTCACCAACTGTGTGTCTTTGAACAAGTCAGTGAACATCTGTTTCATCCTCATTTCCTCCTCTGTAAAGTGAAGAAAATAATAGTGTATTTCCTAAGGCTCCTGTAAGGATTGAATGAAATGACATCCATATAAACCCAGCACAGGATCTCATGTCCAATCACTGTCCATTGTTACTATTATCATTGGAATATTTTTATGTTTATTTTTTTTATGGCTGCGTTGGGTCTTCGTTGCTGTGCGGGCTTTCTCTAGTTGTGTTGTGGTGCAAGGGCTACTCATTGCAGTGGCTTCTCTTGTTGCGGAGCATGGGCTCTAGGTGAGCAGGCTCTAGAGTGCAGGCTCAGTAGTTGTGGTGCACGGGCTTAGTTGCTCCGCGGCATGTGGGATCTTCCCAGACCAGGGCTCGAACCCGTGTGCCCTGCGTTGGCAGGCGGATTCTTAACCACTGAGCCACGTGGGAAGCCCTATCGTTGGAATATTAATTCAGAAAGCTAACCCCTGCTGTGTAGCCCCTGTCTTTCCAAATACATTGCGTTTTTATTTGTTAAGCAAAGAGGATTTAACTGTTACAAGGATACTCGGTTAATCATTAAGCCCTGAAGTTCATAGAAACACTCCTTTATGAATTGAAGCAATGTGTCTTTGGGCTAGGTGCTTTCCTAGGGCTGGAGGAGGAAAGAAAAGTTCATTGGCTGCTCTAGTTAACAAATCCAGTCCCCACTGAAATCTCTGCTTCCTGTGAAACAGCCGTTCCCTCCCTGAAAAATCCAATTCCACGGGCAACCTGGGGTTCCTCTGAATTTTTACTTTGATCAAGGTCTTCTGGCCTTCGGTTGCTCCCTCTAGAGAGAAGCACTGGCCATGAAGACTTTAGAGCAGGGAGGGCTCAGGGAGTCAGCCGATTCTGCCTCTAAATATCCATGTAATCAGTAATGACTTCCTTTAGGGCCTGTTTCCTCTTGAGCAAGGAGCCATATTTGTTCAAACCTGTTAATAAGTTTTTTTTCAACCAGCCTCATCAGAAAGCTTTGATTAACGGCTGAATGCTCTGCTGAATACCCTATGGCAGATCTAAAGTCAATTCAGCCTAAAAACTGTTTGCTGTGTGCCTACCATGTGTCAGGAGCTAGGGGAGCTACAGAGATGAGGACTTACAAAATGGACACATTCAAAACTAGCCGTGACAAGGGGTGTTACGAGAGCACAGAGGCAATGCAAAGACATGCATAGACAGACACTGGCACATACCCTCTAAGAACGTGCCATCTTAAGTTAGTAGCATGGAAGACGACAGGAAAGGACACACAGTAAAAGGACTATTAATGCAGCATAATGAATATGCTCCACCAGACAACCCCTCCTCTGCCCAGTAACAACAATGGTTAGTCTATACCAGGCCCTGCTCTAAAGGCTTTCCATGTATTAATTCTCTGTATCCTTACAGCAACCTAATAATAGTATAATTTTCCCATTTTAAAGATGAGGACATTGAGGAACTTGCCTACCTAACAAGGCACACCTAACAAGTTGCAGGTCCAGATACATGAACACAGGAAATCTGGCTCTAGAGCCCACATTTTACGTTTCAAAACCAAACTATATCTGGCTTCAGTCTCACCGGGGCAGAGAGAGCGTTCAATGTCAGTCATCATAGAGGGCTCTTCCTTTTCTTAGGGTCCTCTAAGAGTCTAGGGGGCTTACGTAGTCCTGAAAATATGGGGAAAGGGCAGTTTTCAGGCTCCCATGATGGCATTTGGGAAGAGAAGTGCTCTGACAAGCTGGCTCTACACACCCCTGCCTTAGGTTCACACCCCAAAACCTTCATCACCTCTTCCCAATCCAAGGTCATACCACCTTCTGAGAGAGAGAGAGAGAGAGAGGGCACTATGTTCAGCCATTAGCAGACTACCCTCCCCCCCACACATATCTTCCTTCCATTCTAGTAAATCATTTTCCTCATTAAAGACAGAGCCATCCCTTCTGCCTGTCCTCCCTTCAAGCCCACCCCCTCACAGAACATCCATAGCCTGGGCCTGGGCTTTGGAAACAAAGGCCTCTTAACTCTTAGGAGAGACAAGAGCATAACACTGTTCAGTCTTGACATTCCTACCAGGTAAATAAGCAGAGTTAACTTCTCATTCAGGTTAAATCACTTCCCAAATATTCTTGGATGTAAAGGGAATTTCACTTTTGTTCTTGCAATGCTCTTATGAAGCAAGTCTCCTTAAATACAGAAACCACCTTTGGGCTAAATTTCAAATTAAGGATTTCCTTGCAGTTCTCATACTTAAAATGATGCAAGCTTATTATTGAGCTGGTGGGGGGGAGTTGGGGTGGGGAAGAGAGGGGGAAGACTGCCAGGAAGCCCTCAGCCACGGAGGTGAGTGCCTGACCCTGTGATGTTGCCTTGTCTATATAATTTGCTGCGTGTTGCATCATACAGAATATGCCAACCTTTTTCCGCCTGCTCAAAAAAAGGTGATGCTAATTAGATCAGGCAAATAGCTGCTGTTGTTGATTCATTTGAAAATGATTATTCCAAGGCAGTGTGTTATTACCCAACAAGTCACAGCTTTGCCTATTAATGCTCTTGAGGTGGCTGCCAGACTTCAAAGTCTGAGGTGGAATTTGAGGCTAGCAGTGCCTGCTGGGTCACTATCACAGCCTTCATCTGAGGACAAGGAACAATCTACTGACATTTAAGAATTTAATCCCTTCTGGTCAGTATGGACTCCACTATCAATTCAGTGCTAATAAATATCAGTTGGGACACTTACCATGTGTAAAACATAATACAGTAGATTACACAAAAACAAATGTGAAATCAAGGTTCACTATTAAGGTTCGTACATTCTACTGAAAGAGCTAAGATGCTGAGCCAAGTAATAATGCAGAATCTTGCAAGTGGTGTAACTAAGTGAAATAATTAAGTAAAATGCATTTGATAAAGTGCCAAGTTTTCCACATGTTGGTTATTTAGTATATCAGAAATATAAATAGTGGGCTATGGGAACACTAAGGATGTAAAGATTCATTTTGTAGAGGGTAGACATGGGAATCAAAATGAGGAAAAACTTTAGGAAGCAAGTCGCATCTGAGCTGCTTTTAGAAGCAGGAGTCAAGTTTTGAAAGTGAGTGAATCATTAGCAAGACCAAGAGCAGGGAAGCTGTGTTTAGGTGGTCCAATTTGGAACTAGGAGGCAAAAAAGAAGTAATCTGTGTACTTGTTAAGTGTAATCAGATCACGGAGGGTTTTCAGTCTGAACATAAAAGGTTTGGATCTTCTTTCTACTGAAAATAAATGATGATGCAGAAAACAAGTGTTTCTCAGTAAAGACTGTATGTAAAACAAACAAACAAAAAAAACCCCATGCATATGAAAATGGCCACAAGTAAACTTGCAGTTATTGAAGTTAACCTATAAAAAGTGTGAAAATAATTTTTACTCATTTTTGAGGGTTGTGCTTCCAGAGGCACAGATTCTAGATAAAAATTGGGACATTATCTAATAATGTTGAAACAGAATTCATTGCTACCAAATAAAGAACATGTTTTCCCTTTTTGTCTTCCGTTTAAATCCTCCTTCCTCCTTGGGAGACTGTTAATATGCTGAAGTGGAGCGTTTAGCCCACCTCCAAACCTTAAAATGTAGTTAATTACAAGATAGGCTAATTTAAACTTTACGACATTCTGGATACCAGAATGTGTGGTGGGTTGTTTCTGTTACTCGGCGGAAGGAAGGTGGTATCAGCAGGTGAAGGAAGCGTGCAGGCTGCTCTGGTCCAGACACTGGACACAGCTCCTCACCCAGTGCTGCCTCTACGGGCTGGAGGACACATCACTTCACCTCTGTCTCAGACTACAGAATGAGGAGATTGCACAGGATTACCTCCCTTTTAGCTTCCGCCTCAAATAGTCTATGAAACCAAAGAAGAAAAATTGTAAAACATGGTGCAACTTAAAAGCATGCAGTAAGAACGCAGGAGCGACTGGTTATGTAGCGTCTTCCTCACAAAGCTCACTTCTTGTGATAACACATGTTGGAGCAGTGGGTCCACTTCGGCAGAGCAGAAGGCAGACAAGGAGGCCAGAGGCACCGATTACCTGGAGTAAGCAATGATTTTATTTTCAAACTAACAGAATTACATACTCTTCTCCCCAAAGCTCAACCTACAAATGGCATTTAAGAAGTCAGAAATGAAATGCATCTGTATACATAATTTCCCTTTTTTTTGCAATCTCCCAGTTGTGTCCTATCAAATAATGTAATTTTATCCTTGTAGTTAGATTATTTCCTTCAGAGTGGCACAACCTGCAACCTAAAATACTAGGAAAATATAGAGAAGATACCTTGAGGACAAAGGCTATAAATAATTTTTCATATCTTTTAAAATTGATTGCTATCCTTATCAAGTTTGTAAGATTCTCTCTGAAGAATCTTATCTGGATGACAGGTACCTGCATGCTGCTATTTTATTTCATTTACCTTTCTATGTCTTTGAGAGTTCGTATGAGAAATGTCATAATTCAATTAAAAAAACTTTCACTGTCCAGGAATTAATTGACCTGAAGATTTCAGGAGACAAAGTCAACTTCCCTCATAATATAAGTTCATATTACAAGAAGCTTCTCAGTAGTGAGAGAAGGAGGGCACACAGCTCAAAGTAGAAGTATCTATGTTGGGCAGACCCTCATAAAGTAAATACAGTGAGGAGATAATATGAAAAAGTATTCATGTTCTCTTTCTCTGCAGCCTCTCAGAGCTCCTGATCTTCTCTCCAATCAGTTGGCAATATCCTTCTACCCAGGGGGGAATAGATTGGTATAGAAGGAATGCAAGGAAAAGGAAAAAAAATATTTGACATTCAGTATAGGATTTTGTAGCAAGACAACCACCATGCAAGCCAGGTGAGGGGGCTTTCTATATTCCTTTATTTCTGTCTTTAACATAACCAGGAACAAGATTGGAGAATGAAGGTCACTGAGTCCTCGTACAGTGCAAAGCAACTATTCTTTCTGCTATGGCAGCCAGGCACAAGGCTTGCTTGCTGTGCTACAGTAGGAGGAGGATATGACAAAGGCGAAATAAAAGAGAAACGCTGCTCTGGCCTCGGGGGTGGTTAAGCAAGAAGGAGAGGGGAAGAGGCAGACGGCGGAGACGAGAGAGATGTGGGGAGGGCGGTCCTGCCCCACACCCACAGGCTTCCCCGGCCCATGTGCGGTGGCCCATGCTGGGGAGAAGTGGCAGCCTAGCATAGTTGTTTAGCCAGAAAGGGCCTGTGTTCAGCTTCCCCAGGGAATCCCTGACTCCTTAGGGCACAGAAGGTATCCAGACGTTAGCCTGTGCCTTGTGAAGGACACAGGAGGTTCCTGAAGGTGTGGCTAGTGAGTTGTCCAAAAGGACTCCTTCATCAGGATCCATAGTCCTCGTGGCGGAGGACACTGGGCCTGGGAGGAGGGTAGCTGGATAAAAAGAGAACGTCCAATTAAATTTGAATTTCAGATAAACAACAAATAATATTACATGTAATATTTAGGACATACTTAACGGTAAAAAAAAAATTCTGAAATTCAGTTTTAAATAGGGTATCTTGTATTTTTATTTGCTAAATCTGGCAACCCCTACCTGGGCCTGACCAAGAGCTGCTGTCAGGCTGCAGGGAGTCCTGAAGCCAGCTAGACCCAGGAGAGGCAGAGTCGGTAGACCAGGGGCACCCCCATGCCTGTATCAAGAGCATCCCCAGGAGTATGACCACACCATAGGCTACACCAGTCAGGGACGTAAGAACAAATGCCAACAAAATAAGAATGGACACGTAGAAGTGGATGCTGCTGCGGCTGAGCCAGTGGTGGGGCAAGGACACCGCATGTATCTTGAGTGCCTTTCTCAAAGCCCTGAGGTCACATATACTCCATCGAGAAGCCACATTAGGAAGAGAAGCAGAGGCAGTGAGGCACCTGAAAGATAGAGCAATTTATTTGCAAATTATTGTATCAGACACAGCTTTAAACAGGAGTGAGCTGGAAAATAGATTTTCCCCTGATATTCCGAGCTGGGGTTCTTGAAGGAAAGAAATCAGTTGTAGAGACAAATCTTCAAAGTGCATTTTTGGTGCACTTTTGAGTTGCAATGTGAGCAAACTGTGATTCCCTACCTCACACCTATCTTCAAGAACTTTGCAACTAAAGAGAAAGAGAATGATAGATTACCAGGAGAAACTGTGACTATGCCCCTACCAATGAAGTCACACTCTCACCTCTTACTCCTCCTAATTCCTGAGGCCCTAGAGTTCTTTGACACATAGCTCTGACCTACAGAAGAAACCTTACGGATGTTAGCAGATGTGGTTCTTCCCTAGCCACCCCAATCTAAACCTCTGCAAACTGGTGTAATGTGGTTTCAGAACTCCCCACATTGCCATAGGATCCAAATACAGACCAGAAAGGTCCCTTGCAGTGCTGTGGGCACTTGGAGGTCCCCCCCATGCCGCCTCCTGCCAGTGCACTGCGTGAGCAGCTCACCACCCCCGCTCCTTGGAGAGGGTCCAAGTCTCCTTCCTTCCTCCCAAATAATGAGAACATAATTAGCATAAACTGGAACAGATTAACGTAGAGCTGGGGAAAGGGCTAGATATACATTCTTTAGAAACAACCACAGACACTTGGAATATTTTAAACTTCTCTGAAAGTTGTAAGTCCTCCCCACCCCCCAAGTAATAGAAGCTCATTTAAAGGGCCTAGAGGCCTATCTGTCCAGCTTCTACCGGACGCATGAATCCCCTGCACAACTCTGGGTCAACTGGTCACAAAGGCTCTGCTTAAACCCTCCAGTAACAGGGTCTCACTACCCCCAAGGGGAGCTGCCACTCCCATTCCTGTAATGGCCATAGAGAGGATACAGAGCAGAAAATGAGTTCCAATAATCTTAAGAAGTCTTGACTATTAGAATTCCTACTTTCCCAGCGTTCTGTTTGACCCAATTTATTTTTCAAGACTCAAATATGTGTCAATCTTTATAGTCAATGAAAACTCATTGAAGACAAGGTATGTCTCTTTTGAAGACAGAATCAACAGGTTAGAAGGCATCAGTGACAAATGGATGCTGTTTACTGCAGAGTTTGTGGAACCCATTTAAAATGTAAATGAAATTCTCCCTAGCTTTCTATCCCACATTCTGTGGAAGTTCAAGGTCCCTCCATGATTTCTGGAAATTCCCAGGGGCTTATGTTCTCATGACCACTTTTGGCTCCTGTTGATTTTACTCACTTCTTGCCATTTGGGCTCTTCTCTTCCTCTGTTCATCCTCCTCTCCCCCCAGACTCAGGAAACTCTACCCCTTTGCCTCACTTTCTTATTGAGCTCAAACAAGTAACTTATGAAACTTTGCGTATAGATGAGCCATGCAAACGACTTAAAATTGAGGATTAGACATTCTTAAAAATCCTCTAGCCCCACTGCCTGCTATGACCATCTTTCTGAATAGGCTCCAGCCTCCCACGATGGCTCCAGCTCCTGGCTCTCCCTCCCTTTCCTTTCTCCTCTCCTCCTGGCCCCTGTCCACCCACAGATTTCTGTTCATTTCTGATCTAAAACTGTTAGCTATCTATGTTTGTCTTCTTCCTACCCCTGCCCTTAAAACTTATCAAGATTGTTCCCTAAACAAAGAGTTCCCTTCCTAAGAGGGGTCAGGTGCCAAGTGTAAGTATATATAATATATATTTTTACCCACTATACCTCCATGGACAGTATTGGCCCCAATCCCTAAGGAACTAATTTTCAGTCTTTCATCTCTCATCAGTGATATGGTATATGGAGGACAAGGGAACCTAACCTTGAATTATGGTAACAGAAAAACGGGACCAACGCCTTCTTTTTCAGGGTAGAGCACAAGGAGAACTTCTTGGCTGAAATCCCCACGGATGCCCTCTTTGTGGGTGGGCTCGGTGCCCCCTCCCCACAGCAGCAGGTTCATCCTACTTCTGCATATGCAGTGTGGACCTCGGAATGCGGAGGGTGGTAATCTTCACTGCAGAGGCACTTGCTGGTGCAGGGGGAACAGTAGATAAGCAAGTGTCTGATAGTCAAATTACAAAAGGTCACACACATGCGCCCTGTACAGCAGATGAGTCAGCTGTGACCAGAGCCCTTTTGGACGGGGGGACCCCAACAGCCCTACTCAGGACTTGACATAAAAGTATACCTGGCTAGGCTGGCAAAGCAATTGAAAAGCATAGAGAATCAAAACAAAGAGTGCCTGTAGGTAAGGCAGGGCTGAAATCTGCACCCTCTTATTTGTGGCTTCAGTTTGTGCTTGTACTCAGGTGTTTGTGTTCTTCCAGGGAAACAATAGGCTCATTAGCGCACAAGTGAGGAAGTTACTTAATAGGTTCGTAAGTCACCCCGCTCTTACAAGACAACAGCCGTGCAGGGCTGCAGATGAGTGAGAATCACTGATGAAGCTTTAAATTGATATATTCACTGAAGCGTGAGCTATCAATACTGACCTTGTTTGCTGCTTCCCAAGCAGGCAAGTGGAGATCTCTGGAACCTTTCAGTAGCACGTCATGCATTTAAGCTGATTTCAAAGAACTGCATTTAACTTAACCAAATAGCTTCATTGAATTGTTTCTGGGTTTCCAAGGATTAAAATATTAGAATAGTGGTTTTAAACTTTTTTAGTCATCTAATTTTTAAAAAAAATCTAGTTCTGGCAGAAGAGTCTGAGTCTTCTAAATGTCTCTTTCTGGAATGAAAACATAGTTGAAAGCTTGAGATTTGCAGCTGGAGCAAACCCAAACACTCTGTCATAGTAGCTGACCGTAATCTACTGCTTGCCGATTACTAAACCCTATGATATGCACCTTAATATGCATCATTTTATTTAATTCTCACCTTGACCTTGGGAATGCATTAAGACTTAAAGTGGTAAAATGAATTACCCAAGATCTCAGAGCTAATTAAAGAATTAAGATTCAAACCTAGGGCCTAAGCTCTTAGCAGGTACCCTATATTGGCTCCAATGTGATTCTACAAATACATAAGTCCGTGACTTTTTCCTAGTTGAAACTATATTACAAGAAATAAAAGTTGACCATGAGTATTTATTTCTCTTGTTTCATATCATGTAAATGGCATTCCGTTTGCCCAGGTGCTCAGCTCTATCTAAATTCTCAAATTCAAAATCCAGCCTCTTAAATACCCCTCTAGCCGGTATCTCCTCCAGCGCTGCTGTATGTTGGCTCCCCTTCTCTCCTTCCAATCCAGTTTCCACACTGTGGCCAGAGTCCTTGTTCCAAAACACACAGTTGGTCATGTCCCTCCACTACTTAACGCCATCCATAGCCTCCTATTGTCTACTTTCCATCAAGTGCAGACTGCCCAGACTCCTTAGCATGGCACCCAAAGCCTGTCATGATCCAGCCCCAACCTCCTTTGTAGATTCTCTTTTTGCCTCTCATTCTTAGGTGTACAATTCAGTGATAGTATTACTCTTTACTTCTCAAACTCAGGTTCAGAAAACTTAAATAACTTACCTACCAGCATTATCTAGAAGCCCTGCTCACAGGGGAGCAGAATTTGGTAAGTTTTCTGGGAGAAGCAGAAATCATAGTTTGGGGAGTGGAAAAAGCCTTACTGATTATCTGTTGTGCATTTTCCTTGTTTTTCAATGAAACACGAAAGTCCGAAGTCAGAAAGTGCCCTACCAAAATCACATAGCCACTTAGGGTATTTTAGCCTATTCATACTAAGCTTCTCCCCAGATCAAGAATTTCTGTTCTATGATTTACACATTCAGTAAGTGAAAGTATCCACCTGCCTTTTATTTTAAGCCTCATAATTTCCAATTTAATTGCATTGCAAGCTTGTACATTGAAGGAATAAAGTAATCGCCACATTTAGAAGGCTTTCACATGTTTTTAAAAAAATCACAGAGACTTATTAACCCTGCAGTTTCTTGGCCTGTTATTCATTCTCTGATTCATTAAATATCCACTGACTCTGTTGCATACCATATATTCCACACACCAGGCACTCTGGAGACAAAGACAAGAAAATTTTTTCCTTTTGGGAGTTCGCCATCTAGTACAGACAAAAATGTGCATAAATTTCTTTTTTCATTCTATATAACAGCCTTAAAGGAGGGATGTACAATGTACTATGGAAGCACAAAGAAGTAAATGACTCAAGGAAAGTTTGCCGGGAAAGATGCAGACTTCTGTGCTGGGCTAAAGAATGAGGTGTGTTGCCCCAGCAGAGACAATGCGAGGAATGAGTCTGAGCAGACACATTGCCCACCGTTCCGAGGAAGGCATCTTTCTCTTTTTTCCCAAAGAGTCATGAGATTTCGAAAATAACTAGCATACTGCTGGCAATGGGCAAGGAACTCTTCAAAAGAGTTTAGGTGTAAAAACTCGCATAATCCTCAAAACAATCCCATTGTATAGATGAGGAAACAGTGACACAAGGAAAATTAAGTAACTTGCCTAAGGTCACATAAGTGGCAAGTCGTAGATTCAAGATTGGATCCCAGCAGCCTGGTTCCTGAGTCTGTGGGTTCAACCACTACACTGCTTTGCCTCTAATATATTTCAGAATACAATGTTAAAACATTGCTCTGGTAGTGGAAGACAATTCCACTCTCATCTCAGCCAGTCTGAGGCTTAGCATATGTACTTTGAGTTAGATTGGTGAACCTCTTATTCCCTCTCAGCAGTAACCAGGCTAAATCAATCTTCTTGGGTTTAGACCAGAGGTTGGCAAACTTTTTCTGTTAAAGGGCCAGATAGTAAATAATTTAGGCTTTGTGAGCCATATGGTCTTTGTCACAGTTACTCATTTTTGCTGTTGTAGCACAAAAGCATCTATAGACAATATGTAAACAAGTGAGTCTTGACCGTGTTCCAGTAAAACTTCATTTACAGAGACTGACATTTGAATTTCATATAATTATCAAGTGTCACAAAATATTATTCTTCTTTTGAATTGTTTTCAACCATTTAAAAACAAAAAACCCATTCTTAGCTTTCAGGCCATAAAAAACAGGCAGCAGTCTGGTTTGGCCTGTGGCTGTAGTTTGCCAACTATTGGTTTAGAGTCTAGAGCATAACTTCCCTTTTTAAAGGAAACTCTCCGGGAATCAGCTTGGTGTTGAACATCCACTGGGTACTCAATAAATGTTAACTAACACTCCAGGGTGCCTCATAGGTATGTGGTAGAGGGAACACCATGACCTGGAAAGAGCACGGGACTAAGGATTAGAAGACCAACCTGGAGTCCCAGATCATTACTTACTAACAGTAACCTTAAGACAGCCATTAATCTCCAACCAGGCCTTGGTTTCCTGCTCATTTGTCATGGCCAGTGACAGGCCATGGTATCCTTACAATAGCTCTGTTTACTTGTATTGTGCTTATAAACATGGCACTTTGCATATGTTAACTTGCTTAATACCACAGCACTGAGATATGTACTAAAAATATCCCCATTTAAAAAATTTATTTATTTATTTATTTTTGGCTGTGTTGGGTCTTTGTTGCTGCGCACGAGCTTTCTCTAGTTGTGAAGAGTGGGGGCTGCTCTTCATTGTGGTACGCGGGCTCTAGGTGCATGGGCTTCAGTAGTTGTGGCATGCGGACTCAGTAGTTGTGGTGCATGGGCTTCGTTGCTCCACGGCATATAGGATCTTCCCGGACCAGGGCTTGAACCCGTGTCCCCTGCATTGGCAGGCAGATTCTTAACCACTGTGCCACCAGGGAAGTCCAAAATATCCCCATTTTGCAGATGATGATTAGAAAGACTAGGTAACCTGCCCAAGGTCACACAGCTGGTAAGTGGCAGGGACAGAACTTGAATCCATTATGGCTTCAGAATCTGGCTCTTGACCCCAGGCTATAATACCTTCTCTTTATAAACGAGGAAGGTCCCTTCCTCAACAAAAAAATGTACCCGTACAAGCCCCTTCCTACCCTTGGAATGAGGCGTGAGGGATGTTGGCAATGAATCTGAGAAACATAAGCTCAAAAATAAAATATGTAAACAAATTCTATTACTCCTACCTGGCATTTATTGAGCACTTGCTATAGATCCAGATTGAATATTTTACTCTGTCTTGTTTCATTTAATCCTTCTAACAATAATTTTATGAAATAAGTACTATTATCAACCCCTTCCACAGATGAGAAAATTGAGGCTTAGAGAGATGAAATACTTGTTCAGGGTCCCAGGATGGTAAATAGCAGAGCTGAGATTTGAACACATGCCACCCGATCTCAGAGCTCAGAGGTGGCAATGACAACTCTTTCAGCCATACTTGTATGTGTTACTATTAGTATTGCATTCAGCTATGTTATAGGTTAAATATGGCTTTGACAGCTGGCCTGAGAACCTAACCACCACTTAGAACTCAGCTTCCATGGGAAAATGAATTGTGAGTTTGAAACAACTCATTTACAAGCAGATTTTGGAAAATAGCCACTTGGTGAATTGGGGGCCGCATATGTGTCTTGGCACAGTTGGAATGATGTTCTTGCTCTCTGGTTTGTTTGCTTATGTGTGTCTGTCTTTATGAGTGTTACGAACTTCTGCCTTTGGGGACGGACTTGTCTCATTCCTCTTACCTCCCTGATACCTACTGCACTGCTTCGCCCGCAATGGACAGCCAGTGATCTGCTGGGTAACTCCTGATCGCTAGAGGAGGGAGCTGTACAGTGACAGCTCTCATTGGCCACCCCAAATTTTGCCTCCAAACATACTGGAGGAAGCAAAATAATCTATGATAGTGTCTACAGGCACACGTGCTGCCCCGTTACTGAATTACATTGAATTGAAAGGCTATATAGGTCAAGGTCAGAGTGAGTGAGAAACATAAGGAGACTGAGAAGTGGCTCTTGTAATCTCGGAAATGCGGCTCCTTGACAAGGACCTCTGTGTGAACCGTGCAGACACTGGGTGGCTTGCCAGGTACTAACAACACTCCTTATTAAGCTTGTCTTGTTCTTGCTTTTAAGGCATGTGCTGTATTTATTAGCAATGCTTATGAAGGAGTCTCCTTAATGCTGGTTTAGCAACACCTTTCCCTTGGGTATTTTCTGGATTAGCAACACCTTTCCCTGGGGTATTTTCTGTGTCTAGAGCTGTGGAGAGGGGTGAGAACGAGTTCAAGGCTGAGATCCAGGACTGGCTTGCAGTGTGACCTTGCTCAAGTCACTTCATCAACAACCTTCTATTTCCACCTCTGAAAAAATAGCAGTGCTAATACCTGCCCTATGTCTAACTCTCAAAAATAAATCAATGTCTGAAAAGTGCTTTGAGCTTTTTGATATAAAGGCGAGCATTCCTTACCATCATTAATTAACATGTATTAATAGAAAGAGCAGTACATAAAACCCAAAGGTGATCCAAAATAGTGATGAACAAACCTGTCATATTGTATTAGCAACTGTCACAGAACAGGCAATGGAAATGAACAGCTTCTCTTCCTGATACTGCAGAGTTTTTCTCCTACAAACTGATTCCTGTGAAATTCAATTTAGGGGAAAAAAAACCTTGTATGACAAGTTATATTCACTTGGAAATTTCTTAGCAAGTATTGTAGTTTTCTGAAAAGGGTGTGGGAGGGAAAGCTCACCTCTTTCCTAATTTAATGACTGCCAAGTGTACATGATCCTGTAATAGAGAAGGGAGGATCCATTGACCACCATTACAACCAAGGTTTAAATATGGGGACACATTAATTTTTTTTAACGCATTACCTCTTTTCTCCTTCATTGGGCTATTTTGGCTGAAATAATTTGACAGCAAAGCAACCTTTGGTCTTGTCTGAGAGGTTTTGCTGGCTCTCTCCTTGCACCTGTGTCTGTGCAGTAAACCTGACTGTAGGACTCTCATCACAAATGAACTGTCATATCATTACTACAGTTGATGCAGTATTATCTGTCTTGAAATTAGAATCAGTCTGGCCAGGCTAGGCGTTCACTTGCCATAGAGGCTAATTCACTTCTTGAATATGCATTCATGGAGATGCGCCTCGATTTGGAATCCAGGGGGAGTACACGTTAAGAGCAGATTTTCTGAATTAGCATGGTGAGAGAGAAGGGTCCTTCATTTAGAAGGCTGCAGATGCCGCTCCCTCTTGTTCATTACAATTGCATTTCATCAGCTTTATGATGTCCACATGTCAATTGAGTGTGAGGATTTTTCACACAAAAGAGCCTCAGGGAAAACGACTCCACTAGCTAATCAGCTGATTATCATACCTCAAATGGGCTGCAGTACTTGCTGCTCCCAACCTGTATGGGCAAGAGCAGAATTGAAGATTAAGATTGCAAAGAAAGAGGGCTCTTCAGCCAGTTTAAGGAAATTAAAGAGGAATTTGTCAGCGAGAAGAAGAAAGAACTACAGGAGCTGAAGAGAAAGCCTTTGAAATAGATGGGTGTTCAAAATAAAATGACTGATGTTTTTCTTTAAAAGAGGGTTGGTGGGAGAGGGTGAAAGGTTAATTAACTATATTATCTGCCCATTTATGCCCAGCTGTGTAAAGCTCTGTCCGCCCCTGCCCTGGATTTTAAAACCAAGATTCAAGAACCCAGCCCAGTGTCAAGAAGAGTGTCTTGGAGTAATTGAATTAGTTTCCAACAAGTCAACTATTCACAACTGCCCCTGGGCACCTCCTTACAGATTTCCTTGGATTGTTTGGAAATTAATTGATTAATATCAAGGAAATGATGATAGTAAGAGAAGAAAACCACATCTACACATCTCCATAAAGAGTGCTAGCTTGGGGAACTATTAATGAAAGTCATTAATTGAGACTTTTATTATCAGAGGTATATTTTTATATTCTTTGAGGAGAAGAAACTAATGGGAGGTCTTTTTTCTGTTTTTGTCTGAAATTTACCAAAGTTTCTCCCAGCTCCCTAGGGTCTTCCTCAAGTCTATCTAAAATGCAGTTAGAGCAGAGGCTGTCTTTTGCTTCACAGCGCGTCTGCCTTATGCTTTCATCAGAGGAGTCTAACTCACACAGATGCACTATTTAACAATGCCGTCCCCTGCTTTCATCAGAAGGGGGAAGGTTGCAGAGCCGAGCCCTGCAGAATAAGGGGGGCAGGTCCCCTGTGATCGGCGAAAGCTGAACATCGGTGCCAGTTTCCATCTGTCATGATAGCCTATCTTCGAACCTTCAATCTGTCAAAAGCTCGCTGCCTGGCTGAAGGCTCCAGGAGATTTGGTGCACTAAACACATTTGACAACAGCATTATCACTGCAAGGAGCCAGCAAAATGCCATCAATGTGTTAATTGTAACTGGCTATGTAAAGTGTCACTTCCCATATCATTTAACACCAGCTTCTTCTCTTTTGCAGTTCCTAATTTTCTACACTTTATAAACATATGGATTGTTCTTGTAACAACAATGTGATCTTCTTAGCAGAGGTTTAATTTTGCTTGGATACACTGCACTCAAGCTTCTAACGGGGAAACAGCGACAGGCATGGAGGGGGCTGGGGGAGGGGAAGTGGGGAAGAGAAAATAAAGGGAGACTTTAGAAACTAGAAGTTGGGGGCGGGGCGGAGATGGGAAAGGCCAGCAGGAGTCAAAGCTTTTCACGCAGTGCTGCTGTTATATTATTTTACATGCGTGGAATGGTGGTGCTTTTTTCAGGGTATGTTCTTACTAATGGGTAAATAATTCTGTCTCTCTTGCAGAGGATGAAAAATGTATATCCAGAATTTTTGCAGGCAGTGAGCTTTCCTCCACCATAATACGAACAGTTTTATAATGATAAACATGAGAGCAGTGCATAAATAAATGAAAAATCCCCCTTGAAGATCTGAATGGGTTTTTAGCACCCAAGTACCTAATATTCAATTTCTGGCACAACCAGGGCCAGGTGTTAAATTTCTCTAGTTACTGTCACTAATGCAAATTAGATTCTTTTTCTGCTCGTAAAAAATCAAATCCACATTAGAAATTAGCTATAAAATGTAATGACTTAAATGCTATAGTGTTTTACAAATCTCCCTGCTTTTCTATGGTAGATAATGCTGTAAAACTGAGAGAAGATAATAAAATATGGTAGGAAGTTGAGTTATTTAAAGGTCTCTTGTGACTGCTTACTTAGAAATGTGATGTATTCTTTTGCTCTTTACCTTCCCTGTCCCCCTTCATTGTGGGAAATGAGCACATTTACGATTCCGTTTTTTACAAGCTTAGAAGTAATCAAAATTCATTTTTAAATGATGCCACAAGAGCTGGAGAAATCATTTGCATTATTGAAAAAAATATCACCCAGAGAAGTTTACAATACCTTTGCAACTTTTAATCATTGGTATTGTAACCATCCTGAGGAAAGTTGCAAGTGGTTAAATAAAGAGCTTAATTAGCATTTTAAAACTCTTCATTAACAGTATCACCAAATTTACCTTGGGGATTGTCTCATAGTCTGCACCCACTGCCCTACCCCATTCCCTTGTACAAAAATATCCAAATGCAAAGGAGAAATTTTCCTTTAAAACGGAACATTTGTTTTTTTAAAAATTCTACAATACATAGCAGAGCAAAATTGAACTGAGAACATAAAAGCTATGCATTTATCAAAATTTAAATCCTAGCAGCACGGATTTAGCAGCATATTTTACTCTACCTCTGCCAAGTACCCAATTGAGGTCCTTAAATTAAAATCATAATGAAAGTTTAGGCCCTGATGAATTAAGAGTTTTTACAAAACAAAGTTATGATTAAGATTAACATTTCTGAACTCAGCTAAAGTAATGTAGCTCACAGAACAGATTTATGTGAAGAATAAACTCCATGATCAAGGAAAGTGGAAGAGAACAACAATTTTTGAGCAGGTACTATGTGCCCAGAAGGGCGGTGTTGCATGAATATTTTCATTTAATTTTTTTAGTGGGGAAACTCAGTGTAAGTAACTCACACAGGGCCACACAGCTAACCCAACTCCTCACCGATGTCCTTTCTGTCATCCCCTGATGTCTCCCAGAGATGGCCTGAAGAGACCTGCAGAGACCACCAACCAAGGGAAGGTGCCTCTCCCAGCCTCCACCTCAGGGCCAGTCAAGCCCTCCTTCATCTCCTTGTAGCTTCCGAGCCATGGCACTGCCCCCAGGGTATGGTGACTATGTTTAGATTCTTCACCCTGGCTGGGAGAGCTTCAGGCAGGATTATTTCACATTCCTCTTTGACTTCCCAAGCACAGTAGTGTCTGATCTGCTAGTAACTTTCTGCAGAACTTTCACTGGGTGCCTCGTGTTAGAGTAGGAAAAAATAGGAAAATACATGGCATCTTTCCTAGGAAACCCCATGCATTTCTTAAGATTCACATCCTGCCTTAAGCTCCTGATCTACTGTACTCATTCCAAGTGGCTTTCTTGAATTTTCTGTAACATCTACAGAGACTTTGCCTTTATACCATCCCTTGGTAAGTGGTAGGTCTTGGTGCCTGTAATCAGATGCCTCTACCAATGACCAACAGAAAGGTCTCTTCTTCCAGCTGCCTCTTGTTCCAAGGTTATTCTCTCTTTGATCTTGGCATGGATCCATCCATACTTTCTGCATCTGGCAACTGTGCCTCTTTTTCTTGTCCAATGGCATTTCCCTACAATGTCCTACTTACTTACTTTAGCTTTTGTGCTTTTTTTCCACATCCCTCATGCAAATTCGCTCTCAGAGGAGAGAAATTAATTCACAGTAAGATATAACAACTGATAGGATCTACCATGTTTCGCCTTTATAGGTGTTTGAAATTAAAAATCAAGCCTATTCCTAAAGGAGTTTGGGGCTGCTGTTTTGTTGGGCATGGGTGAGACCCTTCCCAGCCTTAACCACATGTGCTCAATCCTGCCTCCTCTTATGTTTGGCCCTGTAGGTAACAACACATTTTAAATTCTTAAAATATTTATACCGGGTTGAATAGTTCCCCCCCAGAATTCATGTCCACCTGGAACCCATGAATGTGACCTTATTTGGAATAGGGTCTTTGCAGATGTCAGTTAAGATGAGGTCATACTGGATTAGAGTTTGGCCCTGAACCCAGTATGACTGGTGTGCTTATAAAAAGAGAAAATTTGGACACAGACACACACAGAAGGAAGACAGCCATGTGAAGAGGGAGGCAGAGATAGGAGTTATGCTACCATAAGCCAAGGAATGCCAAAAACCAGAAGCTATGAAAAGGCAAGGCAAAAGGCAAAATGCAACTTTGGGCAAATTATTTATCCTCTTTGTGCTTCAGTTTCATTGTCTCAAAAATGGAGACAAAACAAATGAAAAATTTTTTTAAATGGAGACAAACATACCTACCTCATAGGGTTTTAGTGATAATTTACTTATTATATGTAAAATTCTTAGAACATTGTTGGCATATATACTCTCAATTTTCAGCTATTATTTTATTAATTTAAAAAGTTATATAATAAGGGCTTGATTAAAAATAATCATTATTATTACTGATGATAAAACTACTGTATTCTTGCAAGGCAACAAACCAGTGGATTCAGATTTGATGTCTATATCTGTAACTTATAACCTTACTAGCTATTGTGTGCCCTTGGCCAAGTTACTTAGCCTCTTGGTACCTCAGTTTCTTCATCTGTTTAATAAAGCTAAAGGTACTTTACAGGGTGGTACAGATACTTTATAGGGTGGTTGCAAGGATTAAATGAGATAAGGTCCTGGCAAATAACAAGCATTCAGTAAACACCCACCCTATCCTACCCCAACTCTGAAACAACATACTGCATTTCACATGGTTCTTGCTTTTGTAAATTACTATATCAAGATTCAGCACAAAAACATACTAAAAATTCCAGAACAGCATTTTAGAAAGTAACAAATTGTTACTTCCAACGCATTTTCCTAAAAATGCTAAGAAAGGCTTAAAGGCCTTAAACAAAGGCAAGCTTACACATCTAATGTGTGTGTTTTCTCTCTATTAAAATGATACACTGCATAGTCCCCATATTTGCTCGGCTTCATTCTTTAGCCTTTAGAGGCTAGAAACTTTGCCTGGATTTCTTAAATATAATAAGGATATTGTGATATAATGCCAGTACAGTGGATTCTTTCTTTTCATCTGTATAAGCTTTCCCAGCAGCTTGGCTCTCACCACCACCTACTCTCTTCTTCCTCCTCCTCCCTGCCTTTCAGATCTGCTGCCCACACTCTGGTGTTAATGAATCTGAAGAGATGCTATTGGGAGAATAGGGGGAACTCTGTCCCTTCCAGCCACATTCTCTGTCTCTGATAGGCTTCTCGCCCATGTTTAATGGTTTCTGCTTTACTGAAGCTAATAGTGACAGTGCATGTGTGGGTTTGGGGGAAGGGAGAATTGATATTCAGATTTCTAGTCTAGTGTATATGTTAGTTTCTGCTGTACAACAAACCATCCCAAAACTTTGTAGCTTAAAACAACAATCACTTATTAACTCACAATACCGTGGGCGAGCAATAGAGGCTGGGCTCAACTGGGCAGAAGTCCTGTTGGGTTCACTTGGGTGTACTAATACAACTGAACCCAGATGGCAGGTCACCTGGAGACTGGTTAGTCTAGGATGACCTCACTCACATGTTTGTCTGTAGGCTGCAGCTGGAGTAATGAAGGTAACTGGCCCACATGTCCTCAGCAGGCTAGCCCAGGCTTATTCATAGGCTGGTGGCTGGTGGCCACAGGGTTTCCAAGAACAGCAAGAAAGAATATGTCCTAATACCCAAGTCTCTGATTGTATCATATTTGAATTGTCACATTGGCCAAAACAAGTCACATAGCCAAGCCATGTATGAGGGGACTATTCAAGGGCATGGATAAAGGGAGGGAAATGATTTGCAGCCATTTTTACAGTCTTCTCAATTAGCATTGCCCATCCATTCTTCATCCAATTGTCTGGATGAAGCAGAGCACTTGTAAATGGGCATTAGGAAACCTCCATTATTTATACATATCAGAAAAAGAGAAACAAGAACCCCAGAAATATTGAGTCCTCAACTCAGAAGAGAAACTTCAGAAGAATTCTCAGAAATGAGTGACAAGTCACTTGACAGTAGATAAAGGAATAGCTCTCATTTAGACTCTCCAGAGACGATTTTGAATAACAAGAATAATCTCTGGATACATATATAAAATTTTTGTGACTCATTCAAATGTCTCTTTTCCTATAAACATTAATTCAACAAATGCATACTGGACATTGAGGTAGGTGCTGATGTAGTTCTTTGTCCTCATGGAGGTTAATGTCTAGTAGGGAAGACAGACAATAAAAATTACATATTCTTAATTGTGATAGTGGTACATGGTATCTGGGGCGGGTCGGTCCAGGGGGCATGGCACAAGGTCCCAGCCCAGTTAGAGCGGTGTTAGGAGTCTTCTCTGAGCCCTGAAGGATGAGTTGAGTCCTCCAGAAGAAGAGGAGGTGGAAAGAAGACGAGAAGATGAGGCAGAGGCCAGTGTGAGAGGAGGAACCTATAAATGGGAGGGGCAGAAGGACCTTTATCTCTCGGACTATGTGAATTAGGCGATATAATATAGGAGAAAGTGCTGTTAACTGAATTAAACTATAAACATGTAAGCACAATGTTGTAATCAGCCATGTATTACCCAATGTCCAACAGTATTCTACTCTTTATGTCTCTTACCATTTATTGAATAACCAGAATGATGCATTAGGTCCCCCTCAGCCCAGCTGTCTCTTCAATGCTCGGCAAACCCATGCAGGCTAGGAGCTTATGAGGCCACAGGGACTCGTCATCTCTTAATATTTGGATTTTCAGGCTTTCTGAAAATGTAAGAGATCTGGCAAAACTTGGCCTGCATTCCCACATGACAACAATTGGTAGAGTGCCTGCTTCAGTTTAGACACACTCCAGTTTGCCACATCCCTACCTGCCCATTACGTTCCTGCCTGGCCCCCGTAAGCATCTAAGTTTGCAGCTCCTAGATTTTTCTGTGCCACAGGTTTTTAATTTCTAATGTAACTAATAATAATTACACCCAGGAATTGCTTTCAGCTCTTAAAATGGCAAATCGTTAAGTCAGCGTGCAGAACTGCCTTTTTTCTTTTCTTTCTTTTGGGATGTTTTTCCTCCCCTTTTAGAATTTTGGTCCATCATTGTCACAGAGTTAGTTAGTGAGTGAATAAAACATGTGGGCCCATTACCTCCACAGCAATTAGGTCTAGACAGACAATTATCAATGTACAGTTTTACAATTGCCTTCATAAGATAATACTCTTATTTCATAACAATATGTAAGTATGTTTTCTCTTTTTCTGGTTTCAATTTTGAAATTTTCAATCTTTCAGAGCAATTAAAACTGAAGCCATTTTAAAAGATCATGCTTTTAATTTTAAGTTATGCATTACGTTCGTAAGGAAAAGCATAAACAATTATATGACTACATGGTGTGTTTTTAATACACTTAATTAACTAAAATCCAACGTAACAGGTACTTCCCTGGTGGTCCAGTGGTTAAGACTTTGCCTTCCAATGCAGCAGGTGTGGGTTTGATCCCTGGTCGGGGAGCTAAGATCCCACATGCCTCGGGGCCACAGAACCAAAACATGAAACAGAAGCAATATTGCAACAAATTCAATAAAGACATTGAAAACAAAAAATCTTAAAAAAGAAAATCCAATGTAACAGATAATTTCTCTTGTCTGTTTACAATAGATATGCACTTCTTCAAGCTTTGGACACCTGCTTTATTTTCAGACCCTGCTTTCATTTCTTATTTAAATCCTATTCATGTAATCAGGGGTTTCAGGAGTCTGATACTATTATTACCTTTTGAAAAATAACTTTAAGACAAACTTTGCATTATACCTGGAATTAGCCATTCTAGCAACTTTTGTCATGTTGAATGGCACCTCAGTGTGAAAGACAAGCCAGGCATATGTAGCTTTGAGTTCTTCCTTTTCTTAGATTCTTTTAAAAGGGAAGAGGAAAAATAAGAGTAATTTACTTTTTTTTTTTTTTTTTTACTAAGCTTGACTAACTAGCATTTAACATAATTATTCCAATACGTTGCTTGTAGAATAATTTTAGGTCAGTGTCCATGTCCTCCAAATAAAATCCTAATTATTGTCAATTAAATGTGATCAGGAAATTTTGTCTTTGTTTAATCATTTTAGTGGTGTGAATATAAAGGACAGATCATTGCTATTCAGCTGGGATGGACACAGAACTAAAGATTTGTGTTTCATTTTCCTCTTCTTCCGTACACTGTGTCATTGCTGGATCACACCCAAATCCTGATGGAAAAGGAAACATAAACCTATCACCTAAATGCTTCTGAAATGTAGCAAGCTTCTTTTCTAAATACAAAATCACTCCAACTAACCAGAGTCCATGGTTAACTAAATTTTTTACTGTAAGTCTTTTTCAAGGAGAAGGATGCAGTGGGTACAATAGGGCACAGACTTACTTAGTCTGAATCTAAACAATCACACTCAATATCCAACCCCCCCCCCCGCACCCCCACACCCCTGGCGGATGTTCATCTGCACAGAACTAAGGGAACATTCAGCCCAAACTCCTACACCTTCCTCACCTAAACCACCACCATGGTCCTTGGTGAGAATTATCGAGGTGTCTCTGAAACATTGAAGAATAAGCTGAGAAAGACCCAGAAGAGTGGAATGACATAGCTTAGAAATGCTTTCAGCAATAGATCAAAATGAGAAGGGCTTTCTTCTTTATCATGGTTAAAAGGACAATTTAATGAGTCAGAATTTCAGTAACCAAGGTTTTGAGGTCAGAATGGCTATGCCCTACGTTTTATGGATTACTTGGCATGAGGTTGACACACAGCCAGGGAGCAGAGAGATGGGACAGTCTTCACTTCATTCCACCAAGGGCTTGTAGAGCCGAAGCGCTGTGGTTCCAACTTCAGTACAGGCTGAAGCACTTCACCCTGCCAAGCTCTACGCACTCCAAAACCCAAGAGCAAGTAAGGGTCTTCATAAGGGCACCTCTGCCTTCCTCTCCTTTCATGGCCCCATTGCTCCCTCTCCTTCGGAGGCTGCCTGCCTCACCTACTTGCTTAGTAATGATCCATGAGCAATTCTTCCCAGTTGCTCTCTTGCATTGCAGGAACTGTGGCAGCAATTCCAGAATAACAGAATAGCTTTTTTAGTCTGGTAATTAAGACGGGAGTGACATTCAAACACAGCCTGGACAGAACGTGGCAAATTACTGTATTCTTTGTGTGAAAAGCTCTTCCCAGTCTGCTTTGTCTGCCCTCCTGGGATCTCATCATCTCCACTAAAAGTCAAAATGGGATTTTGTACCCTCTATTCCCTTATCTTTTTCCCCCCTAATATATATCTGCTTTGTGGGAGCTATGTTTGTCAAAATGTGCTAATTTATGGTATTATAGGGAAAAATGAAACCTCAGCTTTCAATTCTTGTTCCTTCAGGCAGCTTTACTAAGAATCTCCTCCTTTCTCCCTCCCTCTTCTCTATTTCTGGGTAGGTGATTTGCTAAACAGACATGTTCTTTTTCCCCCTGCAACATATGAGGCAGGCAAATGGCCACTTGTCATTCCTTTCTCAAGTATGTTATACATACAATTCTCTCACAGCTAATAGCTCCTTCTGTTGTCCATAATTTATCACTGTCAAGGTTCTTTACATTTTATTTTCTTCTTATGTGTTTCATGAGAAATCTATGCTTCTGCTCTTGTGGCCCTGGATTTCATTAACATAAACTGCATGATATCAAATAAATATATATTCTGTATCACACTAGAGTACAGGTTCTTTGCAAAGAACAGGATGTTATTTATTGGTATGTTTTTTTTTTTTTCTCATTTCCTTACGGTCTTTTTCTTTTGCCACTAAACCATTATGAAGTGAGTACCCAAGGTATCCTGGGTAATTAGCCATTACAGTACTGTCACAGAGGGTTCCACAGTCAATACAAAGATAATTTGGGCAATGGTGAATGACAGTGCTGTCCAGACTTTTGGGATAATCAAGGACACATCCAGCTGTACCAGACATCTGTCAGACCCATGAATCATTTCAACTGGCTCGACAATCGCCAGGCAGCCCCAGCGAAGGTAAACACTACAGCACACAATCACACAGCGATACTTGCTCTTGCATAAAACCTGCTTCTGCTGCAAAAGCAGAGCCCTGTGCAGAATAGGAACATTTGTGATCTTTCTGTGTTGATTTAAAAAACAATAAGAAGAAAGGAAATGTAAATCAAATGGTTAGGAGAAATAGTATTCTTATTATGAGAACACCTGTCTTTTTTTCCTTGCTAAAGATAAAATGTGTGCTCAAGAAATAGTTTGGAATATAGTGGTCATGATTGGTTTTAGGTAATTAACTCTACTTCCAGATTAGTCTAGACTTTTTTATACACCTGAGTTCCACACTGTTTAAGAGTTTTTTATTTTATAAGTTAACATTTCTCTTATGTTCTTCACATTCAAGGCTCCTCAGCAAAGGTGACAGGTGGGCTCTTTGGGGAGCACAGTGGAATGGCCTTCTCTTAACACCAACAGTCTTGGCTACAAGGTCTTGAAGTGGTATTGAAAATTCTCTAAAATGAGGACAGTGAAACAACATTTGAATTTGAATTAGATGCAGTGTAATTGCTTACAATTTTTTTTGACTGCCTCTATGAGAACCCTTGACATTCACACATGGCGCACATGACATACATGGAAGCTAGAACTTTCATTACAAACTACAGTTGACCAACTGATCATGAATTTACTACAGTGATGTGTAAATATGACCTAGTCTTGATTAGGTTTGGTGTGTTATTTCCTAGCCTTCCTAGGTTACCCCCAAACTACCAAGACCTTCACAACTGAAACCAGGAGTAAGAAACTTATCAATTTGCCACTCCCCTCCCCTTGTCTCACAAGAATCTATTCTTATACAAATCACTTTTATGAGTCACTTAATAGGCTATTTATTCACAGTTCCTTATAAATCCTTTAAATGTCAGACAAGTGAGTGCAGAGTGAGCCAAAATGTAGCCGCACAAGAGGGACCTGCAGTAGGGCAGGGGGCTGAACCAGGGCCCCATATGAGGCTGCAGAGTTGGGATCAAGGCAACAAAGATGTCTGTCATGGAAATCAGGGTCAAAGGTGTATTTGTTTTCAATCTTTCATTATTCTACTAACTTTCCTGTCACTTTTTAAAAACAGCTCTATAGAGGTATAACTGAGATAGAAAATCGCACTATTTAGAGTGTACAATTTTTAAATTTGACACATGTATACACCTGTGAAACCATCATAACAATCAAGGTAGTGAGCACAACCATCATCCCCAAACTTTCCTTATGCCCATTTGTAAGCCCTTCCTCCTCCCCCAGGCAACTACTCAAATGCTTTCTGTCACCAAAGATTAGTTTGCATTTTCTAGAGTTTTATACAAATTGACTCATTTATTATGTACTCTGTTTTTGTGTCTAGCTTCTTTCACTCAATGGTTTTGGGATTCATCCCTGTTTTTGCCTGTATCAGTAATATTTTATTACCAAGTAACATTCCATTATATTTGTATACCATAGTTTATTTATCCATTTCACCAGTTGATGAACATTTTGCTTGTTCTCAGTTTTTTTCTATTATGAATAACACTGCTATGAACATTTATATATACCCTTAGTATGGACATGTTTTCTTTCTATTGGATAAATACATAGGAATACAATGGTTGGATTACACTGCCAAATTTCTTTCCAAAGTGGCTGTACCTTTTGAAATTACCACCAGCAGTATATGAGGGTTCCAGTTCCTCTACATCCTGATGAACATTGATATGGTCAGCTGTTTTAATTTTAGCCATTTTAATAGATGTATAGCAATATCTCACTGTGGCTTTAATTTTTACTTCTCTAATGACTCATGATATTGAACACCTTCTTTGGTGAAGTGTCGGTTCAAATATTTTGTCCATTTGTCAAAAATCAGTTTTCTTTATGTTACAAGGTCTTTTTTCTGGACTGTCTATTCTGTTCCATTGACCTATTTGTCTATCTTTACACTAATACCATGCTGTTTTGATTACTGTAGCTTTGTAATAGGTCTTGATAAGAGGTAGCAGTAGTCCTCCAACTATGTTTTTCTTTTTCAAACTCATTTGGCTGTTCTAGGTCATTACATTTCCATACAAGTGTTAGACTCATCTTGTTACTATCTTGAAAAAAGCAAGCTGGTATTTTGATTGAGAATGTACTAAATCTATAGAAAATTTGGAAAGAAGTAACATTTTAAGAATATTGAGTCTTCCAACCCACGAACAAGGTATTTTTCTCCATTTATTTAGGTCTTTTAAAATTTATCTCAACAACATTTTAGTTTTCAGTGTACAGATCTTACATCTTTTCATATGTATCCCTAAGTAGATTATAAATTTTATCTGCTATAACTCTTACTGACTTTTTACTTCAATAAATTAAATTATTGGTATTGCTTTTTTTTTAAATTTCTGAATCTTTGTTGTTAGTATGTAAATATACAGTTGATTTTTATATAGGCGTACCTTGGAGGTATTGTGGGTTCAGTTCCAGATCACCACAATAAACTGAATATCACAATAAAGTGATCACATGAATTTTTTGGTTTCCCCGTGCATATAAAAGTTATGTTTACACTATACTATAGTCTATTAATTGTGCAATAGCATTATGTCTAAAAAAGTACATCTTAATTTAAAAATACAAAACAAAAAACCAATTATAATAGTAATATCAAAAATTACTGATCACAGATCACCATAACAAATATTATAATAATAATGAAAAAGTTTGAAATATTGAACAAACTACCAAAATGTGACACAGAAATGTGAAGTGAGCAAATGCTGTTGGAAAAATGGAACCAATAGACTTGCTCAATGCAGGGTTGCCACAAACCTTCAATTTGTAGAAAAATACAATATCTGCAAAGTACAATAAAACAAAGTATGCCTATACATTAATCTTATATCTTGCAATGTTTCTAAATTTATGTATTTAGTTCTATAGCTTTTTTGTACATTCCATTGAATTTTCTACTTAGACAATTACATTGTTTGTTAATGAAGATAGTTTTTTTCTTCTTTTTTCAATCAGGATGGCTTTTATTTCTTTTTCTTGACTGATTGCACTGGCTAAAACATTCACTGCAAGATTAAATAGAAGTGGCAAGAGCAAACATCCTAGTCTTATTCCTGATCTTAGGGGAAAAAATTCAGTCTTTATTATTAAGTATGATGTTAGCTGTAGGTTTTTCATAGATATCTTTCATCAAAATAAGGAAGTTTCCTTCCCTTCCTAGTTTGTTAAGAGTTTTTATGAGAAATCAACGTTGGATTTTGTCAAACAATTTCTTATGTCTATTAACATGATCATGTGGTTTTTCTTCTTTAGTTTGTTAATATGTTGATTGATTTTCTAATGTTAAACCAACTCTGCATTCCTGGAATAAACCCCAATTGATTATGGTATATTATCTTTTTATATATTATTGAATTTGATTTGATAACATTTTGTTCAGAATTTTTGCATCTATGTTTATGAAGGACAATGGTCTCATGTAGTTTTCATTGGTATTATTTCTTCCTGAAACCTTTTTTTAAACAGCTTTATTGAGATATAACTCACATATCATACAATTCACTCATTTGAAGCATACAACTCAATGGCTTTCAGTGTATTCAGAGTTGTGTACCAATCACCACACTACACTTGGAACATTTGATTACCCCCCCCAAAAAAGCTACACCTTTTAGCCATCATCTCATATCCCCATTTCCGCCATCTCTATACAACCACTAACCTACTTTTTTAAATCTCTGTAAATTTGCCTATTCTGGGTATCTTATATAAATGGAATCATACAATATGGTCCCTTTTGACTGGCATCTTCACTCAGCATAATGTTTTCAAGGTTCACTTATGTTATAGCATATTTCTTAAATTTTTGGTAGAATTCACCAGTGAACCATTGGGACTGGAGTTTTCTTTATGGGGATGTTTTTAACTGCAAATTCAATTGTTTAATAAATACAGGGCTATTTAGGTTATCCATTTCTTCTGAATAAGCTTTAGTAGTTTGTGTCTTTCAAGGAATTTGTCCTTTTCCACCAAGTTGTCAAATTTTTAGGCAAAAGTTGTTCATTATACTCCTTTATTATCCTTTTAATATCTGTAAAACTTGTAGCAATACAGTCTCTCTCATTCCTGATAATGGTCATTTGTATCTTCTCTTTTCTTCCCTCATCAGCCTCTCTAGAGGTTTATCAATTATGTTTATCTTGCCAAAAAGCCAGCTTTTAGTTGTATTGATATTTCTCTATTTTTTTTTAAAATTTTTTACTTATTTATTTATCTATTTATGGCTGTGTTGGGTCTTCGTTTCTGTGTGAGGGCTTTCTCTAGTTGTGGCAAGCAGGGGCCACTCTTCATCGCGGTGCGCGGGCCCCTCACTATCGCGGCCTCTCTTGTTGCGGAGCACAGGCTCCAGACGCGCAGGCTCAGTAATTGTGGCTCACGGACCCAGCTGCTCCACGGCACGTGGGATCCTCCCAGACCAGGGCTCGAACCCGTGTCCCCTGCATTGGCAGGCAGATTCTCAACCACTGCGCCACCAGGGAAGCCCTCTCTGTTTCTTTTTTGGCTTTTTTTTCCCAATAATTTTTGCTCTGATTTTTTTTCTGCTTATTTTTTTAATTTGCTCTTATTTTCATGGTTTCTTAAAGAGGAAGTTGAGGTTTTAATTTGAAGCTTTTCTTCTTTTAATGCTATAAGTTTTTTCCATAAGTACTGCTTCAGTGGTTTCCCATGAATATATTGCATTTTTATTTTCATTCAGTTTAAAATACTTTAGAATTTCCTGTTTGTTTTCTTCTTTGGTCTATGGATTATTTAGAAATGAATTATTTAATTTCCAAATATCTGGGGATTTTCTGGTTATCTTACTGTTATTGATTTCTAATTTAATTCCATTGTGGTCAGAGAAAATACTTTGTATGACTTAAATCCTTTTAAATATATTGAGACTTAGTGTATGGCCTAGAATATCTATCTTGGTAAATGTTCCATGTGCACTTGAGAAGAACGTGTACTCTTCTGTTGTTGAGTAGACTGTTCTATAAATGTCAACTTGGGTGATAGTGTTTTCAAGTCTACTATATCCTTGCTGATTTTCTGTCTAGGTGTTCTATCAATTATTGAGAGAGAGGTGTTGAATTCCCTGACTGTAATTGTGAATTTGTCTATTTCTTCTTGCACTTCTGTCAGTTTTTGCTTTATGCATTTTGAAGCTCTTTTATCAGGAGCATAAATGTTATATCCTCTTAACTGATCCCTTTATGATTAAAAAATAATTTATCCTTGTTCTGAAATCAATGTGTCCACTTTAGCTTTCTTTTGAGGAAAATTAGCGTGGTATATATCCTTTTCCATCCTTTCACTTTTAATCTATTTGTGTCTTTATATTTAAGGTGCATTTCTTATAGGCAGAATATATTAAGATCTTGCTTTTCTATCCAATCTGAAAATCTCTGCCTTTAGTTATAATGCTTAGACGGGGCGGGGAGGGGGTGGCAAACTGCAGCCTAAGGGTCAAATCTGCCACCTATTTTTACACAGCTTGCAAGCTAAGAATAGTTTCTACATTTTAAGCATTGTTAAAACAAAACAAAGAAAAATATGCCACAAGAATCTATGTGGCCAAAAAACCTGGCTCTTTAGAGAAAAAAGTTGCCAACCCCTGGTTAGACTCTTTATATTTAATGTGATTATTGATATGATTTGGTTTAAGTCTCTCATCTTGCTATTTGTTTTTATTTGTCTCGTCTGATCCATTTTTCTTTTTCTCTAGTTTCCTTGGATTACTTGAGTATTTTTTATGACTCCATTTAATCTCCTTTGTTTTATTAGCATTAATTCTTTGTTTTGTTATTTTAGTGGTTGCTTTAGGGCTTCTAGTATACAACTTTAATTTATCACAGTCTACCTTCAAATGATATTATACCTCTTTAAGGACAAGAACCTTAAAAGAGTATACTTTCATTTCCTCCCTCACAATCTTTTGTGCTGTTGTTGCTTGCTGTATGTTTTATCTATGCATATGTTTTAAACCCTACAACATATTGTATTTTTTAAATTTAAACAGTTGATGATCTTTTAAAGAGATTTAAATAATAAGAAATTCATCTAATATACTTAGCCATGTAGTTAGCATGTCTGGCACTCTTTATTTCTGTGTATAGACCTATATTTCCAACTGGTACCATTTTCTTTCTGCCTGAAGGAATTCCTTTAACATTTCTTAATGCTGGTGATGAACTCTTACAGCTTTTATATGTCTGAAAGTTTCCTTATTTCACCTTTATTTTTGAAAGATTTTTCACTGGGTATAGTTCTAGCTGACAATTTTTTCTTTCACGATTTTAAAGATGTTGCTCCACTGTTTTCTTTTTTGTATTGTTTCTGACAAGAAATCTACTATAATTCTTATGTTAGTTTCTGTCCATAAAGTGCCCTTTTTCTCTGGCTGCTTTTAAGATTTTCTCTTTATCACTAGTTTTGAGAAATTTGATTATGGTGTGTCTTTATATAGTTTTCTTCATATTTCTTGTGTTTGTTCATTGACCTTCCTGAGCTTTCATGTGATTCTTTTCCTTCAAATTTGGAAGTTTTTCAGCCATTTTTTCTTTAAATATTTTTCTTTCTCACCCTCTTTCATCTCTCTTTTGGGTACTCCAATTTTATATTTATTATGCTGCTTGAAGTAGTCCCATAGCTCACTGATGCTCTTTTAATTTTGTTTGGATTCTCTTTGTTCTACATGTTGTATTCGGGATAGTGTCTATAGCTATGCCTTCAAGCTTACTCATATTTTCTTCAACAGTGTCTAATCTGCTGTTAATCATTTCTGATGTATTTTTCATTTCAGATATACTTTTCACTTCCAGAAGTTCAATTTGGGCCTTTTTTATATTTTCCATGTCTCTACTTAACTTTTCGAACATATGAAACATAGTTATAATGACTGTTTTAATGTCCTCTTACACTAACTCTAACATCTATATCAGTTCTAGGTCCTTTTCAATGGGTTGATAATTCTCCAATTAAGGGTCATGTCATCCTGCTTCCTTACATTCCTGGTAATCATTGATTGAACATTATCAGTTTTACTTTGAACTTTATTTTGGGATACAGTTGTTTGGAAACTGTATGATCCCCTCAGATCTTGCTTTTATAATTTGTTAGGTGGTTCCAGAGCAGGGCTTAGTCTGGAGATAATTACTCCCCATACTGAGGCAAGACCTTCCTCAGTATTCTATCCAATGCTCTGTGAATTACGAGTTTTTCCATTCTGGCTGGTGGCAAGAGCACTACTCCTGGCCCTGTATGAGCTCACCAACTGCTCCCTTTAATCCTTTTGGATGTGTTTTCCCACAGCCTCAGGCAGTTTCCTCACATACATGCACTGATCAGCACTCTGCTGAATACTTGAAGGGAACCCTCTGTAGCTCCCCAGGTTCTCCCTCTGTGCAGCTCTTTTCTCCCCAGTACTCAGCCCTGTGAACTTTCCTCACCTTGGTCTCCCTGGGCTCTCTGCTTTGTCTCCTTAGCTCAGGGTGCCTGCTGGGCTCTGCTTCGGTCCCCCCTGCCCACGCCACAGACTCGAATCTCTCTGAGGCAGAAGAGTAAGCTGGAGAAATCATAGAGCTCACCTCATTTGTTTCCCTTCTCTCAGGAATTACTGTTCTTCATTGCCTGCTGTCCAGTGTCTTGAGAACTATTGTATTATGTATTTTGTCTTTTTACTGTTGTTGTTTCAAACAGGAAGATAAATCTGGTCCCTGTTACTCCATCTTTGGAACTGAGTGTTTTCAATGTTTCTTTTATTCATTCATCGGTTCAGCAAATAATTGTGCCCCATGAGGGGCTGAGAAGGTACAAATGAAAAAGTCTGTTCCTTGATGCTGGAGACCTGTCTATTCTGTAACAGTTGTAGCCCCAAAGAATGAAAAAAGTGCTCATTTCATCCCAGTACTCAGGGGCAGTGGGGAGATGGACAATTCTAACTCAGCATGCAGGTTCAATATGCACTGGGGCCTGGAGATTCAGAGGAAAGAATGCTTTAGGGCTTCCCTGGTGGCGCAGTGGTTGAGAATCTGCCTGCCAATGCAGGGGATACGGGTTCGAGCCCTGGTCTGGGAAGATCCCACATGCCGCGGAGCAGCTAGGCCCGTGAGCCACAACTACTGAGCCTGCGCGTCTGGAGCCTGTGCTCCGCAACAAGAGAGGCCGCGACAGTGAGAGGCCCGCGCACCGCGATGAAGAGTGGCCCCCGCTCGCCACAACTGGAGAAAGCCCTCACACAGAAACGAAGACCCAACACAGCCAAAAATAAAAATAAATAAAATAAATAAATAAATTAAAAAAAAAAAAAAAAGAATGCTTTAATCCCATGGGAGAAACCAAAAGGCCACACAGAGGAGGCGACACTTGGGCTCACTCATAATGGAGGAATAGGAGTCTGCCAGAGAGACAAGGCTGTGAGTGCATTCCACGGAGGTGGACTAACATGAACAAAGGCATGGGGGCACAGAGAAGCATGATATGGCCAGGGAATTAAAATGTACTTGGAATGTTATGTGAGGGGCAAGGGGTGGAAGCTGGAGAGAGAGAGTGATCACAGGTGAGTCTGAACAGGTAGTTAGGAGCCAGATGATAGAAGATCTTGTGTATCATGCTAAGGTTGTAAGTACTTTTTAAAAGGAAACACCATTTGCTAGCAAGAAGATTATGATCATTGGAGAAAAGCAAACCAGAGAGAAGATTCAATCACAATATGAGAGAAGTAGAAATGGAAATCTAATCGCCTGGGAGCCAGAAAGCAGGTCCAGGATTGAGGTGAAGCAAGTGAGGCCCTGAGGGAGCTGAAGGTGAAGAGGCCCTCACTCTCAGGGTTCTGAAGCTGCCCGCCCTGCACTTGCACACCCGTGAGAGTGAATCTCCTTACATTTTGAACCCAAGGCACCGCACTTGCCTCACCCTAGCCTGGGCCCTAACAGGAAGACTTCTCATCTCCTGTGGGCAATCAAGCAAACCACAAATCAATGGCAGAAAGGCCTAAACAGGAAGGGACTGAAGACTGCAGATTAATAGGCAACATCATAAACTGTACATAGAGAAAACACCTCTTGGTACCAGAAGAATTTCAGCTAAATCCCTCTCCCCCATCTGGAGCTTTAACCATCAGCAAAAGTCAGTCACATATAAGGGTTCTCTGCCAAGAAAATGGAAAACTTCAATTAAATTCTTTTGGAAGTAGAACTTCTACTCATGCTTCATAAACAGCCATTTTACCTGGGCTGCCCAACACAAGTCCTTGGCAAGGCTTGGAGGAAGGGTGGCCATACTGGCTCCCAGGACCCCCTAATCCTAACCTCGCCCTCAGGAGACAACCCCTTATTCAGGTGGGGCTTGTTCAGCAAAGGCTTGTGCTCTAAAGCCTCAGAGCGTGTTTCACTGACCAACAGCAGAGGCAGCATCTGGGAACTTGTCAGAAACGCAGGATCTCAGGCCTTGCAACGGACCTGCGTTCTCCCAAGGTCCTCAGGTGATTTATAGGCACATCAATTTTGAGAAGCACTGCTAGAGCTGACTTTCTCAGGGCTGATTCCAAAGGATCTTGCTTCACAGAATACATTAATAATGGCCTTGGGAACCTATAGTGGGTCGAATGGTGGGCCTCCCCCAAAATATGTCCACACCCTAATCCCGAAAACCTGTGAATGTAACCTTATTATTTGGAAAAACGGGTCTTTGCAGATGTAATTACGTCAATGATCCAAGGTGAGATTATCCTGGACTGTTCTGGCGAGCCCTAAATCCAATGACAATTGTTCTTATGAGAGGCAGATTTGACACAGAGAAGACACAGAGAATTTTGACACAGAGAAACGACTCTGAGGCAGAGAAGCCCAGGAATGTTGGGAGCCACCAGAACCTGGAGAGAGTTGGGAAACAGAATTTCCCCTAGAGCCCCTGGAAAGGAGTACGGCCCTCCCAACACCTAGACTTGTGACTTCTGTCCTCCAGAACTATGAGAGGATAACATTTCTGTTGTTTTAAGCCATCAGGTTTGTGGCAATGTGTTATGACAGCCCTGGAAATGAACAGAGAACTACCTAGTTCATCTATCCATTCATTAAGTGAATCAATCAACCAGTAGGTTAGCAACATTTATTAATCATCTTCTATGTACCATTTTACAGATGTAGAACTGAGACCTATAGAGCTGAGGTTTGCTCACTGTTACCCAGCCAGTAAATGGCAGAACCAGGGTTCAAGGCCAGATCATTTTCATTTCATATGCAGTTTGTCTTTCTACTATGCAACCAGTTAGCAGCCAAACTTAGAGCCAAGGGTATGTAGTGAGACACAAACAGAATTCTTGCAAAATCAAGGCCTTTGCAGTAGCACATACACAGAAAACTTCTGCCCACAATTCTTGTTTTTAGTACATGAGTGAATATGAACATAGCCTTTTTGTATAAATTCTTATTTTATCTCCCCCAAGTCCAGAATCCCAGTGCGTTCCAATGTCTCTAATACTCTCCTCATATCAGAACAGGAAAACAGCTGATGTTTTCACTTGTCTGAAACCAATTCACTCTAATGTTTTACCTCTACCAGGCCATTTGCCTTTTATACCTTTTACAGCTAATTTTAGAATAAAAATTTTATCTCTGGCCATGGAACAGCAAGACAGGTAAATCAAGGGGCCCTGGAAATACAGCTGAAAAGTGGTCATTTTAGGGACCTGAGGTGATGAGATCAGGAGGAATTATATCCTACTTCCCTCATTCATTCATTATTCATTCACAATCTATGTCTATATTGAGCCCTTTCTGCATGTTAGGCACTGTTCTAGGCCTTGAGGGTGGAGTTCTGTACAAGAGAGCCCCGGGCCCTGCTCTTCTATGCTCAAGGAGCTGATGGCTAGTGGGGGAGGCCCAGTGAAGCTGGCCAGGGTGAAGACAGTCTGTGTACACATGGTGCTTTAGGGGCAGCGGGGGCTCATCATTGGCAACAGGAGACAATAGAGCACAGTGGGGACTGTGACAAACTGTAGGAATCCCATCCTTAGCTCCAGACAACTCACTTTCACCTAAAGCACCTGACTTAAGCTGGTAAACTGGTGGTCCCAGTCCTGAATGTATGCTGTGGCAGGCTTAAGCACAGGAAGCAATGGGAATGCCAAACGGGGCATCTAAATAAGATTTTCCTTGTGCTGCCCTGAAGATAAGCCATGAGGCCCTGCCAGCATGTTCATTCCCTGACAGTCATCATTACCTACTTCACCAGGTTTTTGGGACTTTTTGCTTGTTTGTTTTTTGTTTTGTTATGCACCAGGAACCAAAGCGAGACCGTAGCATCATAGACTAAGCTCACACAACTCAGGACTTTTAAACACATCCTTTATGTTTAGCTTCCATAGTTCACACAGCACAGCCCATTATTCACAGATTACAGTCTCCAGAGTAAACGTTCACCCCAGACAAGCGTCCCAGGGAGAAGAAGGAAGGAGCAGAGCTGGGCCTGGACCGGAAGGAACAAGGCTTCAATAGGGTGGGCAGTGCAAGGACAAGGCCACCTGGAGAGGGTGGATGAATAGGATGGAGCAGAGGTGGAACAATAGGCCACCTGTGTCCTTTTAAAGAGATGAACTTGGGTTGAACTCTCCAGCATTGGCTTTATTTTGATATTCACTTGTCCTTGGGAACACAGGAACAAAGCTGCAGTTATTTGTAGATCAGCTCTACTTTTTCACTTCACCTTTTTTCAATGCCAGCAGCAACATTTAAAACTAAAAGCAGCTCCATCTAGGAAAGGAATTGGTGTCACGCAGACCATGCCATTTCTGCAAGCCAAGGCTGCAGCATCTCCAAGGAAGGCCTCCCTCTCTAACCTCAGAGGCTTGTGTCCCAAGATACCCTTTAGCCTTCCTAAGTCCATAGTAAACAGATTATCCCAAGGGCTTCTTTTCTGGGAAGCCCATGAGTAGCCTCTGAAAGGACATCAGATCTAGAGTAATTGACTTGAAGCTTCTCAGTAATTACGAGGTCACAGTGGGCACTACTGAGATAACTTATTCATTTTGTGCAATATCAGCTACAAATCATAGACGCTGGTATTAAATTATTTTAATGGACACCCAGAAGTACATTAAAGGGGTCCTTGGGACTCAGGAGCAATAGTTGGGGCTAATAGATTGAGGAAGACAAACCATCTGAGAAGGAAGGGTCACCAGGAGTGGATGTCAGAAGTCCCAAATGGGTCAGACTGAGATGAGTTAGCAGAGTAGTTAAGAAGACAGACTGCCAGAAAAACCTGACTTCAAATTCCAGCTAAGCTACTTGACTAGCTTTTTAATCTTGTGTCGATTACTTAACCTCTCTAAGCCTCAGTTTCCTCATCTGATTAGTGGGTAAGATAGCCCTCGCCCGTAGAATACCTGAGGAGTTTCAATGAGATAACGTAGTGCTTTGCACTGTGTCTTATTTAGAGTAAGCACTCAATAAGCAGGACCTAAATCACAGTGGCAGAGGAAGATGGCCACAAGTACTAGGAGAGCATAGCGGGTGCGGTTGACAGTCATCAGGTGGGAAGTGAGAGAGAGAGAGGTGGCTAGACGCAGTTTGAGGGCTGGGGATTATCGCATCCTCAATACAGCACCAGAGTTCAGGTTTCTCAACCCTGGTGTCACACTGGAATCCTTTTAAGTCAGTTTTAAGGAGTTTTTATTTGTTTGTTTTGTTTTTTAATACCCATGCTTGGGGCTCCCCACCCCTGCCCTGTATTTAATTGGTCTGGTGTGGGGACAGAGCACCAGTTTTGTTTTGTTTTATTTTTAATGTTTTTAAATTTCCCAAGTGTTTCTATGGTGCAGTCAGAGTTGAGGACCACTGGTTTAGATGATGCCAGTCTAGAGCTTTAATTCTGTGCCAAGGCCCAAAAGATATATATATAGAGAGAATGGCCCCTGGCTTCTTGACCTGAATAACTAGAAGGACAAAGTGACCATTTCCTGACATGGGAAAGACTATGGGAAGATGGAACAGCCACTTTGAACCCAGCGGTGAGTGCGTAAAGGACTGGGGCTAAAGGGTTGTATATGAGGCCACCCCTGCCTTTCTGGAACTCACTAGTAGGTGGGGACCGCAGGTGTGTATACAGAGAATGACCATGCAGTATGACCCTGTAGGGCTCTAGGAGCAATCTGCCCTGGGAGCCACAGATGCACAGAGACGGAAGAGACTAACTCTGCTGGGGGAGATTTGCAGAAAGATACTGCACTCAGCGGTATGTGGGAAAAACTGAGAAGGACGTCAAACTGGAGGGAGGGGAAGGGAACAGGCTGGGGACCATAGTCAGGCAAATGATGATAGAGGAGTCGGGAAGGCTGGGTGGGACCATGAGAACATGCCTTGGGTGAGCCCTGTTTGTTAATCAGTTGTTAAGTGAAGGCTTTCCCTTCTTACAGAGTCTCCCCTGCAAGCATCTTTGTTTTGCTTCTGGCCCCAGTGCTATTTGTAAACGATCTGCCTCTCCCATAAGTTCAAGGTCAACCTGCCCTTCACTTCTGTGGCCTTTGGAGTCTCTGTTTTTGACAGGCAGAATGACTAAATGGAATTTGATGGATCTTTCACCTTTTTAACTGCCTCAGTCTCCTCCCACCTCTTAACTTCTCTACAAGCAGTTTCTTACCACTTGGCTTTCCAAACTCTATCAACTGATCCAAATACTGATTCACCAGGTCCTTTTGTTTTCTTCTGCCTTGAGTGCCTTCACTGAAACATTGGTTTTCCCACAGATATGGAAGTTACATCGTAACAGTAAATTGAAATTTGCATAATCTTTGGGGAAAATTCCTTACATTGTGCAAAGATATTAGGACAGTAGTCCATCTTTATTATGCTGCTCAAACCCTTTTGCAGGGCATCAGCCCAGATAAGTAATTCATTTTTTAGTTTTGTTTTTATAGTTTCCCTGAGACTTTCTGTGAGGTCAGCAATTTGCTTTGAGTTCTATCTCCAGAGTTCTCCAAGGACCCAGCAATAACTGTCACATTATGGGTGGGCAGGAAAGGGCATACCAACACCCTGAAAAACAATACAAGTTTATCTTGTTATGCCAGTTTCTGGCAGATATCTATATATCACAATCCTCATATGCCAGAAATATATATCTATGTATGTATATATAATTTATGATTATGAGAGAGTATAAGCTATGCTTCCAAACCTTACCTCAATCTACAGCCCTAAATTAACCTCCCTGGCAAGCTTTAAACCCTCTTCATGGAGTAAACTTCCATGTGAAAGCATTTAGCCCAGTTTAAATCAAGTCCAAAGATTTAACAATCCAGTATTGCCTTTTCATAATCTGCTTTAATTATTATTGATGTGTATTTTTGGAAAGTGCCCGGAGATGATAAAGGCCTCCCATCTGTCGTGCTGCTGACCATTTGCTAGTTGATCTCTAGTTCATCCTTGGCTCTTCAGTTGGTCTCTCTTTAGCACTTCTACAGATGGTTACACCTCCTGCCCCACAGAGGCCCCTACTTCTGTAGCAAATCAAATTATCAATAAAAAACAAACTGGTAAATAATAGGCAATTAAATAATATCAATTATTCAAAAGCAGATTTAATATGGGAAGACAACTAGATCTTTATTCAACAGTGAAGAGAAATTATATATATATATATGTATGTATAGTCTCCAAACAGGACAATCAAGGAGAAAAGGAGAAATTCCGCCCAGGTCTCGACCAGGGTGCCATGCAATACCCCTTCTATGCTGACCTGTGACAGGTCCTGTCTCCTCCGTGTTGTCTGGATTTAGGCTCTCAAATTTTCAGCAGGGGTCTGAGAAATTTTAGTTAGCTTTTGGTCTTTGAGTGACTGGCAGCAGCAGAAAAAAAGCCAATTGTAGTCATGCTGTGGGGAGAAGACTGGTATTCTGGTGATGGATGAAGTTAAAATTTTACAGAACAGTCTAAATCTACCAACTAGCTTATAATCATTCTCAATAACTTTTCCTCATAACATTATCATTTATATTTGTCCATGTGGAGAAGATAAAGTTTAAAACTCATTTAAACCACTTCTTAGGGTTGAGGAAAAGAGATCAAAGGCAAGTCTTTCCTTTACAATAGGAAAAGAATAACTCAGCTGCTATGTGAAATAAAGAAAAATCAGATCTTGAGCTTTGTGGATCACTATGAAGCTGTAAAAATAAAGAATAGTGGGACTGGGGCTTCCCTGGTGGCACAGTGGCTAAGAATCCACCTGCCAATGCAGGGGACACGGGTTCGAGCCCTGGTCTGGGAAGATCCCACATGCGGCAGAGCAGCTAAGCCCATGCGCCACAACTACTGAAGCCCGCGCGCCTAGAGCCCGTGCTCCTCAACAAGAAAAGACACTGCAGTGAGAAACCCGCGCACCGCAAGGAAGAATAGACCCCACTTGCCACAACTAGAGAAAGCCCGCTCACAGCAACAAAGACCCAATGCAGCAAAAAAAAAAAAAAAAAAGAATAGTGGGATTTAAGAATATGTGACAATAAAATCTCCCTTATTCAGTAAATTGTGTAGAAACCATTCCATATCTGTATTCTAAAGCTGTTCTAGTTTGCTTAAATATAATTTAAAATGTAGGTTCAAGTGGGAGGGGGGAAAAGGAGTAATTTCTCTCTTTAGAAATAAAGCTGCTGGGGATATGTTAGCATGGTAAAATGAAAATACTAAGCAAATTAATGAAAATTAACTTTCTACAGCTTAAGCTATAAGGTCAGCAGGAGATCAGCACTGGGGTGAGCATGCAGAACTCTGTGCCAGAGAAACCTTCTGTTGTAGAAAGGGAAGCCTTGGGGCCAGTGCATGTGCAGATATATTAGAAAGAAGAGATCATCCAGATAAATGCAATTTGTCAAACTGCATGTAGCAAAGAACTTACTTCAAGGCAAAACTGGTTCACTGGGGGAAAGAGGTGGGAGGTGAGGGGTTCAAGAAGTGAGTAATTTCGGATTAAATTCAAATTGCCCCCAAACAAACAAATACAGCAAGCAAATAATAAAAAACAAACAAGTAAACACATTCATGCCTTCTTTCTTCTAAGTGATAAGGGGCAAGTGATACCCTCTGTGAGAGATTTTGGAGCAAGTCTGCTCAGAACCCCTGAAGCACACTGAAATCTCCTCTGGCTCTGCCCCAGAAGTGCTTTGACTCTGAAGGATATTCCATTATGAATTTTCCAAATAAGTGTGAGAGAAAAATTGTGGTTTTTATCATTTTCTCTGAATCATAAGTTAATTTAGGTTTTTATATGCAAATTTCTTTTAGTTTCTCAACACTTTGAACAAGTGAATATTTGAATTTCTAATGTTTTTTCTTGATGTCGAATAGTCATTCCTAACATAGGGTTGACTTTGCATTTATTTATGAAAGCCAAAGTGTTAAGAACTGCAACTCAAAGTTATGAAAAATTGCTACATTATGGTGATGCATCTACATTGTCATGAGCAGAGGAAATAAAACTAATAGGTAAAGAACAAACAAACAAACAGAAAAGCAGCTTAAGTAACTTTATATACTATATGTTGCTTTTGGCTCTAGGATTTGTCTACTTACCCTATTGGTTCCTAAAATTGGAAGGATATATATCCAATTTAAGGACCCAAATTGGACCCTTTTCTTATATTCTTTTTTCTTTTATCTCTAGTCTATTTAATGAGTATATAACCATGCTTGAAAATACTTGACAAGAACGCCACCACTCCCTATTGCTATGCCTAGGCAGACATCACTAACAGATCATGACACTTTCTCCAGTGAGTTTGGACAGAGCCACTCAAGTCTATGCGATGTTCCAAGCAGCCACTCCAATTGGCTGAAATTAGCATATGAAATCAATCCTATTTGATGTCTTCGGGCCAGAATCTCAGCTTTTGAAATTTTTAAATGCATACGATAGGATGAGAATCTTGCCAAGGTTGTATTTTTTCATAACGTACATATACCAGAAACTATAAAGGAACAGTAAAGGAAATAGTAACATTCACAATCTAGTGTCTATTTTGTTGCTGTTCACTAAATGGATTTGTACTATGTCTGCTGCTATTTAAGTGCAACATAATTACATATTATGGAGAGTATATACTACTTTAATAGAAGTTATTATTTTGGCTTTTCCATAGCTATTTTTATTTGTTTCATTAGAGTGCATAAATACTTTGGGGAGGAAGGCTTAAGATGAAAAGATGTTTTTTTAAATTATTATGGCTTTCTTTGCTTGGAGCTTATTTTCATAATTAACACATGCAAATGCAACCATGTATTTTATGCTCACTGGAGTATCAAAGTTTAACTTCTCTCAGTGGGCTGTTTGTGCAGTAACATTTTCACAACGGCCTCTGCACTCTCTGGCAATGGTAATATTTTGTTAATGTGCCAATCTATACCATCTATATGATCACAGGTATTAGATCAGCATTTACAATGTCACATTTGCTTGATGAAAGTGTCCATAGTAAAACTTCATTTTAGGAATTCAAGAGTCAGATCAGACTGACTGATCAGCAGGTCTAACATAAAGGGCTGAGATCAGAATGAAAGAGGTACAGAACTGTGTTACTATTAAAACAACACAAGTTGCAAATCTAAAGCTCTATTTTTCTTCTAAACTTCTCTTCTTAATTTTGCTACTGTTTTTCATAGCAGAGACTGGCTAGCTCTTCATCAGACCCATTTTCTCATCTTCCTGAGCACACAGTTGGACTACATCTACCAATCTTACTTGCACATAAGTATGGCCATGTGGCTCAGCTCCAGCCCATGGAATGGGAGTAGAAGTAGTACAAGGCACTTCCAGGCCTAACTCATAAGAACCTCTCAGATACATCCTCCACATTCTTTCCCCTTCTGCCAGCTTGATGCAGACAGCACAGTAATCTTGGAAGTCAAGACTGAACTGAAGTCACAAGCTGGAAGGAGCCTGAGTCTCTGAATCACCACCAAAGAGAAACACCCATTTGGGCTTCACATAAAAAGCAAGCATGTATCATGTTTAGCTATTATACATTATTGGATGTGTTGATTATAACCACTAGTATTATAACTAATATGCAGTTTTCCAAGCAGTTCATTACGTCAGTGATTCTCCATACAGGTATAGGGCAGAGGAAAAAAAGTGGATGGAGTTGGGAGTATCATAACTTCCTAGGTAGCCTTTCCATCTGCATACTCTGATCCTCCCTCGCCTTACAGATTCTTATTCAAACCCCTAGCATGACGAGCCAGGTAGGGTGGGGGCTAGTGTTGTAGAAAGAACAATATGTCAAGGAGACTAAGACAAGGAGAGTTTAAGTAACTTGCTCAAAGTCACACAGCGAGGAGCTGGCAAAGCCAGGATTCAGACAGGGGTAGTCTAACTCCAGAGCCCACAATTGTAACCACCATGTTAGTCTGCCTCCTAACACCTGCCTGCCATGGTTAGAGGACTTAGTCTTCACTGGATTTCTTTAATGTGGTGAACTCCGGATTGTCTGTCAGTGCAATTTCTACTTGGCAGTTTATCTACAATAACATCCTAATACTAATTTGCTATCTCACACACAAACAACAACTTTACAACTTACTTCCTCTTGATAAAAGTGAAGGTTATTTTCAGGGACAGATTTAAGAGGCAATATCCGCTAAGGAGAATATCATTGTACACTCCAAAGCAGTATCCATGACTTGTGAGCTGTCTTGCTACTACCGCTTCCTTACTTTACCTGGTTAGTTAAGATTTGACTATATAGGAAAGGAAAATGGTTTGTTCCAGCGCTAGAAGCATGTTGCCACAGGTAAGCCTAGGTATCTACAACTGGCATGTCTTAGGGAACCACTGGATTGCTGGGAACACCTCCACAACCTTAATGGGTTCTGGTGGAGCACACTGGTTAAAAAATTTAGGCTTTAGAGCCATTCTACCAGGGTTCAAATCTGAGTTCCTCCTATGGCAAGCTTTTACTGTGGGCAAGCTTTTCCCTTCATTTACAAATGGGATGGATGGATGGATGGATGGATGGATGATGATGATGATGATAGTCATTTTCTAGAGGTGTTGGAGGTTTAATAAGATAATACATAAAAACACATAGACATTTGTCTAGAAATATTCACTGTTGTTATTATTTTAAAGACGATTGAGCTAAACACCTAAAAAATGAAGGCTCAAAGGACCAGTTCCATTCTGAAGGGCCCCTGGGAATGCATATATATATATATTCATTTATATATATATATATTTATATATATATATAATTTAAAGTTAATTAAATGTTGAAGACAAATTGGACAGGGAACTTAGAAACTGGCAAAACAAGGTGCAAATCCTGCTTCGGAGACTAGCAGTCTGGTCTTTAGCAAATCATATAATCTCCATGATGCTCAGTTTCTTCACATGTAAAATGAACTAATAAATGCAGAGGTTTTCTTTACATGTCAACTCTTTATGCATATCTTCTTCTGTACGTTGCTCATTTATATGGAACACATTTTTCTATACCATTGTTAAGCTAAGTTTAGCTGTTGGTAAATTTAGCAACTCTACTGGCTAGGAAAGAATAAAAATGATTTTGTGTGGAAATTATTGAAAAATTTCTTTCTCAACTTCTTAAAAGGTTAAAGAAACAGCAAAATATTCAGACTTTCAACTTTTCACCCTCCATCCACCTCTAGCCTACCCAATAAAGAGTTGACTGCCTAGCTGACTCCATCTTGGGAGCATATACTTATGGCTGTGGCCATAATTCCCCATAATCTGCCAATAAGTACACAATTTTTAGGTGAGAAAAATTATATAGCTACATTCATTCTTTATTATTTATATTATTTATTTAAAATATTGTATGTGCTCGGATAATGTATATATCTATCGATCTATCTGAGAGAAATGATAAAGCAAATGAATAGAAACAATAATGAAACATTAATATCTGTATACCTTTTGTTTCGATAAAGAATAGGCTAATGTTCTTTGTACTATTATTTCAACTGTATCAAAATTAAAAGTTACTAATAAGTAAATAAAACCTATTGTGCCATTTATATTTTTTTGAAACTGCATGTTATATAATGCATTCAGAAAAGTGTTGGATATTAGCCTGGGACTATATCTAGACATTTTACATTCAGCTAGAATAGAATTAATTCTTCCTTGTAAGTCTTTCCATTACAGTTTTCGTTTTTCTGGGCTATAACCTTGGCATCCAATAGGAGCACTGCTGTCAGGATTAAGCATATCTTTTCCTGGGTTTGGGTTCTAAAGTCAGCTGGCACTTATGGTGCACCTCTATTTTGTCCATACATAGTGCCTGCCAGGTAATAGAGGCACAATATAGTTACCTCATTTAATTCAATCCTTATAGAATTCCTATGAGCTAGTCATCAGGTCTTTCAGTTCACAGATATGGAGACTAAGATTCAAGGACATGAAATATTTTACCTTGGTCTTAGCCCCAAGGCCACGCCCTAATAAGTGGCAGGGCAGCTTTCCAGGCCTCGAATGCACTCACTGCGCTGCACCATACCACCTGCTCTGCTGAATCAGGATGTCCAGCATGAAACTTGCTTCAAGGAGTGAGGGAGAAAGCCATCATCTCAAAAGACACAAGTGTTTTCTGTTTTGAAAGAATATACTGTTGGTTTTTTTAACCACCAGAATAAGTATTATACTTGGAAAAGAGATCTCATAATTGGAAGTAGAGATCTTTGAGAAGCAAAGATCACAAGAGGTTCATATTTTAAGTTTCACTTGATGGATTTGGAGTAGTATGGCATGGTGGGGTAACCTGGGGATACTTCATACATTGTTTATGATGTAGACAGAGTTGCATCTCTGTAGACCATGAGCACAGGACTTAGAACAAAGTTTGTGCCCAATAAATATTTAGTGAGTGAATGAGTGTGGATTTAGGTTGCCCTGGGCCTTCGAAGGGTGGTGGGTTGTTGTGGGAATATGTTGATCCTGATTGATTGGTTGTTCATAGGACATCAGGTATTGAGACCAAGGAGATTTCGGGGATTTGTAGGCCTGATCTCCAACTCTCACTGGAGAAAAGACTGTAAAATGGAAACTCAATTGAGTGGACTCAGAGGTTTAACCTGGTCTGGTGTGGACATGGTATTATTTTAAAAGGAATAACCCCAGTATTGGGAACTGTAAAAATAAAAGAAGTCATCTTTTCTCTTTGTGACTTGGAAGAGTGAGAGGAAAGAACAGCTATTGTTTATGCATCTTTTCTACTGATATAAGAAAATGAATATTCTCACTAACAATCATCCTGAAAAAAGGAAAATACCCGGGGGGAGATGCAGAAGGGAGGCCAGCATAAACCAAGGTAAGGAAAGATGTTTCTTCCCTAATGGGTGATCAAGTGGTTGGACTAGGAGATCTAGCCCTTAATCCCAGGAGTCTAGACATGCTTAAAGCACTCTTAGGTGTTGGAAAGAATATGGCTTCATTTCACGAGGCATCCAGGAGTGGGCTGGACTAGAAATTGTGCCATGGCTGGCCAGAAAACTGTCTCTCTAATTGGGAAGGGAAGAAGCCCTACAGGTGAGCTTAGAGGCAGCTTTTACTGGAACTCCATGAGCACAGGCAAGGGTCTGTAGGCTTTGGAGCAGCCTAAGAACAAGTCGTAAAGAGTTGTGATTTCCTTCCATTAATCCAGAGCTTTCAGAAAAGTCTTGTTCTGTGATTCAGCCCAAGTTCAATGATGAGTGTGTGTGTGCGTGCCTGTGTGTGTGTGTTTGGGGCGGAGGAAGGTCAAGGAAAAGGCTTCTCATCCATGCTTAGGTATGTGTGAAAGAAGAGAGAGGTGTGACTTTGCTGAAGTCTCCTTGGTGATAGGAACACAGCCCAGGAACAGACTGAGGACTGGGAACCCAGAAGGAGGCTCTCAACCTTAGTGAAAGTAGTGGTTTACAGGCAGTCTAGAGTCAGACAGTGCTCCTGGAGGGCCAGGTGGGTGAGCAGGTAAATTAACAAGGTGAATTGGGAGAGTGTGTGAGATGCGGTATACCTGAAGACTCGTGAAAAACTGGGTAAGACTTGGTGGAGAGGGGCTGGTGTTCAGAAAGTTGAAAGTAAAAGACATAGAAAGAATTAATTCCATTCTAGCTACAGTCCGGCATGTGGGGGATTGGAACATCAAGATTTAGGGGAAGTTATGTAAATTTGTGTACATTGATACTCATATATAAGGACATACTAGTTACTCTAATTTTGCACAACAAAGAGTAATACTGGTCTAATAAATTATTTCAATTGTGCTGAAGTGCAAATGCTTCGTTATTCAATGTTACCAGTAAGTAGACCATATTAATATTTATATCCCTATTGAAGCCTGTCATTCGAATAGGTGCATGGTGCTCATTATTAACAAATATAATTATTACCCATGAGACTCAGCTTGCTTTGGCGGTCATTGGCTGGGCAGCTTTGTTGGTGAGTATGTTAGTCATCATTATGGTAAAGCACATCGTAGTGATTGATCTGGGTTTGGATTTGGGGAAATACCAGCTCTTTGGGGGCTGTGTAATGAGTAGGAAGACATGGCCAAAGGAGGCTCCTAGCATTAAAATCAGCCCTCAGATCTACTGTGATACTCATTTATAATTTGTGTAAATAGATGATTCTCTACTGTATCTAGCAGCAACACAGTTGGGACCTGCCACCTATCGATCATACTTATCTTCCCCTTTTCTACCCACAACCTGCTTCCCCCACGGTTTCTTGCCTTTGTGCCACTTTATCCCCAACTCCTGACCTGCCAAGGACAGTCCCCAGAATGTTCTCAAGTTTATAAATCTCCCCCCAGGACCTAGAACTCTGGGAAGGGAACTCTGGGAAGGAATTCACTCCTGGGGATGGCCCCCTTCCATATGTTTTTATACCCCAAACCTCCACAGACCCCACCACTGAGCTCTGTCTCCCACAAATAACCCTTAGAGATTTCAGTCACCCATCATCTGAGTCTGGTTGAATACTGCTAATATTCATATTCATTGAAGCCAGATTCACCTCAGTTTGGAAAAATTCATAGAGTGGCCAAAGAATCCTGGCGTGGTGAACGCCCCATGGCTCTGAATTAATGGAAGTTGATCCTTCAACAAGCTGTTAGCTTAGCTCTGTCCAGTGGCTTCCGTGTGTATTACCAGGGGTTAGTGGGATGGGAAAGAGCGAGGATGGATGGAGCCACCCCAATCCTACAAAGTGCGCTGAGGTTCTCCTGTCAAATGAGAGCATATGCCATTGGCCCATGTAACTTTGGAATCTCTACAAAATAGAGTTCTGCCAGGAGAATCTGGTCTCTTGAACAAGCAGACAAATTGCATCATAGCTTCTCCTTGGCGAGTTGTGATAGGGACAGTATGCCTCCAATTTTGAAATAGTGGATGAATTTATTTCTGTGCCATGTGGTTGTCTAGTGTCTCACATATTCATCAGACTGCTCTGAGAGGAGAACCCTTTGCTCTTATTTTGCTGGCAGGCAGATCTTGGTGACCCCACCCACCCACTAGCTTTCCGCAGGAAGGCTAGTCTTGCTAAAAATTCCCATCATTGGTTTGGCGTGGAGTTGGATACTGAGAGCACCTTCAGTGGAGAAAGAAATGGAGAGAAGGCCAGGGGCCAGATGAAACTCAGGTTTTTGAGCCCCTTGGAGTGTCTTCTTATCGTTAAATATGATACTACTCCTGTCAAAGAGGGAGAGTATATCATAAATCCACCCAAAGCTGATTTGTGTCTATTATATACTCCCTTTTGACACCATGTCAAGAAATTGCCTCAAGGTTGGACAGGTTCCAGAAATACCTCTTCCAGAAAAGAACACAAACACTTCTTTTAAATTTCCTTTTAATAAATGAAAACTTTAAAGGCATTAAAGGGAAACATAGCAACTTTAACTTGTCTTTTGCTTCTGTCAGTTTAAATTAAGCCCATGATATCTAAGCACAATTTCCTATATTTAATAATACATAAAGCAAGATAATTAAAAGGTATGTACACATGCTGGGAGAGAAACACTGTTGAGTAAAACACTGACTTTAATCTCTGCCTCTGTTGATGAAATGTAGTGAAACCAAGCAACTGAAAGCAAATAAACACAAAGGGCATTGGCAAGGACTGTTCTTCACCTTGGCTCTTTCTTCTGAGCCCCATATTTCCGTATCCAGCTATTGACTGGACATTTCCACTTGCAAGTCCTTAAAGTAGACTTCGTAATCAACATTCAAAACCAAGCTCATCACTAAGAACCCCCCGCCAAACCTACTGTGTTCCTCATTTTAGGAATGAGAACACCATAAACCAAGTAACCTGGGAATCATCCCTGACTTCTCTCTCGCCCTCAACACACCAGCCACACACACACACACACACAAACACACACACACACACACACCCCTATCTAATCAAGCTGCACGTCTACTGCTACCACCTCACCCAAACCTTGTCGACCACTGTGCCTGCATCCTAACTGCTCTCTCTGCCTTCAGTTTTGCCCCTTTCCAATTCATTCTCCACACAAATCCAGAGTGGTCTTTTTAAAACAGAAACTTGATCATGCCATTCCCTATTTTACAACGTCAGTAACTTCTCTTAGAAAATGCTTGGGATAAATCTTAAATTCTTTCCTGTTATTTACAAGCCCTACATCTCCAGTATCAGGTTTCATTGCTCCCATCTTCTTGCCTTCTATAAGCTAGTCATAGCATGTTAGATGTACCTCTACCAGATACACACATGTTTGGAGTACCCGTCTACGTATCTGTATTCCTCACTAGACTGCAAGTACTATGCAGGATGATATGCATCATGTTCATTTTTAAATCCCCAGAAGCTGGCACATAACAAACACTAAATAAATACAGAAGAAAGAAATGGAGGAAGGAAGGAAGGGTATAGCTGTGAATGTGTCTTCATTAATCCTTAGGAGATGGTGTTCTACCTGTGAACTTAGGGACAGGGATTCTTTTGGCACTAATGTAAACACACTCTTTTGAGATGTTCCACAGTTACAGAATCAAAGAGGGACTTATGCAGATCCATCCAAAATCTCCTCCTCTGTCCCCCTGGGGCCAGAGGCTTAGGTTGATAAGATGATTGCCCCATACTAAGCTATAAATTCTTTGAAGTCAAGATCCATATCTAATTCATCTTTGCATTCCTGTGGCACCCAGTACAATGTTTTCCACAAGGAAGGTATTTAAAACATACTTGTTGAATGAATTAATGAAAGAATGAGAAGCCAGAATCAGGAGACCTACAAATGTGTCCTCAAAAGGTCATGGCTTGGGCTTCCCTCACATAGTGTGGCCAGTGAATTGGATTGCCTGCAAAGCCAACATGGTCTCCTCAGTTCTCACCATACTGGCACTGGGGTGATCCCAGTTATTGGCAGTCACAGGGTGGGCAGCAAACTTTCTGGGCAGTAAAGTCAGGTCAGTAGATACCAGAAGCCTTGACCTTTAACTTCTCAAATGATTCCTCCTTTATGCAGAGCAAGCGAAATGCACAGTCTTTCACTGTTTAGCAGAGTTCCTGGGGCCACTGAGACTGTGGGGTGAAAAAGATTTGGGGCACATTGTGGAAGGCAGCTAGAGTCTATGTTTAACTTCGCACTGCTGAACATTTTATTTTAAGCCAGTGGATAATTAGAAAGCCTGCCATGAAAATGAGCGGTTTTGTTTATTTATTATGTAAGTATGTCTTTTATTAAAACGACTTTGTGAAAATCTAATTGCCACTACAGTTATATAGCATAGCAGTCCCTTACATAAATACATGATTATTATGTACAGTCACTTATCTGTGAACGAGTTCTGCTACTACTTTCCTTAATTAAGGATACAAAAGGGCTCCTTCATCTTTGCATATTCCCTTGCTAGGACATTGATACTCATTATTTCCTAAGTCCAAACACTGAAACTGTGTCAAGAATGCATCCATCACTAGATGGGTACTTACAGTCAGCGGAATTTTCAACCCCGTCAGCAGTTTTAGCAATTTGCAATTTCTGTATGTCTGACGTGTGTTTTTATTGGTGAAGATCACTTTCAAATACCAAGATCATGAGAATGATTCTTCCGGTAGTCTCTGCTGCAGCCTAATGTAATGACAGTAATTAACAGCCTGTGATTAGCAGCCACTCCAGAAAGTGTTTGAGTGTTAATTTGCTTCAACTAATGTGCAGCACTTCTGGGTAATGAGATCTAAGCTATAGGTTCATGGGGAAAGCAAATTATTTTCCAGCATTTAATCATACAAATGATTTTTAGTTAATCACTTGAACAGTAAACCTCAATGTTCTAATAAGTGACATTTGTTTTTCTGTCATTCAGTTTATTATGGTATAGGCCAGGGTAAAGATGCTCTTTTTCTCAATGGTCAAATTCCCATTTGCCAGCAACATCACTCCTAAATAAGGGCTCACCACGTAGAGTAATGGAGCTGGGTTGGTGGGTGAGTACAAGATGGAGAGAGAACCTGTATCACTCCAAATTTGCTTTTCTGAATTTAAAGACATTGCTTGATGCCATCTTCACCTCAGTTTACACATCTGTAGAATGGAATGAATGACCCTTGGCTCCTGAACACAAATATCTTAACACCAAACGTCCAGCAAGAAGTTGAGAACAGGGTGTTGCTCATTAACCAAGTATTAATTAGTTGAGTCCCTACAGTTATAAGGTTGAGTAGGAAAGCAAAAGTCACCAGAACATGAACGTGTTCACTAATGAACTGACTTCTTAAAAAATACATGCCCTCTCAACATTAGCCTGGAACTGCTCAAATCTTGAAGCAAAGCCATTGACAAATGACAATTTGGCCAAGTTAGACCAGCTAAGAATCAACAATGCAGGCATTTCAAAAGACAATGATGTTGGACTTCCCTGGTGGTGCAGTGGTTAAGAACCCGCCTGCCAATGCAAGGGACACGGGTTCGAGCCCTGGTCCAGGAAGATCCCACATGCTGCGGAGCAACTAAGCCCGTGAGCCACAACTACGGAGCCCTCATGCCGCAACTACTGAAGCCTGGGCGCCTAGAGCCTGTGCTTCACAACAAGAGAAGCCACTGCACCGTGCACCGCAACGAAGAGTAGCCCCCGCTCGCCACAACTAGAGAAAGCCCGCGCGCAGCAACGAAGACCCAGCGCAGCCAAAAATAAATAAATAAATACATTTAAAAAAAAAAGAAAAAAAAAGACAATGATGTAAGTGTCCAGGAATAAAATGAGGCCTTTGGGAAGTTGGATGAAACCTTAGACTATTTTTTGTAAACTAACCAACTTCACATTTACACTGAAAAGTTCAAACATGCCATAAAGGACGCTGAGTCATGTTGTCACAGTGGCATCAGAAAAATTATACCAAAAAAAATCAACTCTTGATTGGTCCTTTGTATTTAGAATTGGCACATAGTTGCAAGTATGATCCAAAGGTGGTCAAACTTAAGAGAAAACACGTTTGTTTGTATAATTTTTGTTTTATTTTTAAGCTAGAGTTTCCCATATTTGATAAAATATTATGAAATTTGATTCCTCATTTTATGTAAATTTACTTCAAGTGCCCATTTTCCATTAACAATTATCCTTAGATACCAAGAGCTTCCTGTATTGGTTTTAAAGTTCAGTTTCAGGGGTTATCATTATTAGCAAGAGTATTTCTTTTGTAAACTCCTAAGAACCAGAATGAAATGAGATCCCTGTACTATATGAGTTGGGTATAGGTCCTACAACATCACATGGAGATGATAGTAAGGATAAACACTAAATAGATCTGTGATGTCATATATGAGAGGTGGCCTCCTGAATAGGAGTGACTGTCTGTCTGCCTGTGAGGTATAACGTCAGGGCATTTGGAAGGCTTTTTTTGTTAACCTCTCCAGTGGATGTCCCAACCCCATACTTGGATGTTCATCCTTCGACTTACCAAAACAGAGGTTTATTCCCTAAGGAAATTGGAATTAATGCCATATCAGTCATTTAGATCCTAACATAAATGAATCTATTAGATCCTTTCCTAGAAAAAGTTTCATAACTTTATAACTTAAAATACACTGAGTGCTTTGGGAAAGAAAAAGAAAGTGGGTTTATAAAAAGAGAAAAGAGAACATAAAAAGGAGCTTAAAAGCAAAAGTCTCACTTTACTATTTTGCCTAGAATTATCCCTGGGCTAGATGGCATTTTGTTGACGGGGTTGGGGGGGAATACCAGTAAATCCTGACATTTCCCAAACATCTCTCCCATCACTTGCCATTGTGCTCGAAGTTTGCCATTTAAGATTCATCTCACTCTTTGACCCAGTAATTCTACTTTTTTGAAATTATATTAAGGAATAATCATGGGTGTGGCAAAGATTTAGCTAAAAAGCTGTTCATGACAGCATAGTTTATAATAACAAAATATTGAAAAAACTTGAATGCTCAAGAACTATTGTTTATACAATGGAACACACTCTGTATAGCCACTAAAATATCATTGCAGAGGAATGTTTAATATGTGAAAATATGCCTCTGATATTTTGCTAATTGAAAAAAGTCTGGTTACATTACAGTAACTTCCTGTAGTCCCATTTTGCAGAGAAGAAGAAATAGACATTTTGTGAAAGAAGAAAAATAAACATCACTGAATGATTAACAAGATGAAACTAACAACTCACAAAAGCCAAGTTTGAGCTGATTGTAAAAACCAAGAGAGTGAGGAAGGAACACGGGTCCTCTCTTTAGAGCCACAGAGGTGGGCAAGGTGGCTCTCCTAATATTACCAGTCAATTCTGAGACCAAATATTTGCTTCACAAAACAGTGGTGCATCTGTTTCCCAAAAGGTACATGCCCAAGTGTATACTACCTCTGCAAAAGAGAATTCTTTTGGCAGTGCTGTAATAGGTAACTTAGTGCTCAGAAATGACTTTTCTAGAATCTTGTATCATTTCATTTATCCATTGATTAAACCATTCAAGTGTTATTAGGCACGAGTGCACATGAAATGCTCTACTGGGCCCTCCCATATTCACCCACCTTTCCCCACCTCCATTGGTGCCACCATAGATCTTTCTTTTCTTCCTTTCTTTCTTTCTTTTTTTCTTTCTTTCTTTCTTCCTTCCTTCCTTTCTTTCTTTTTCTTTCTTTTTCTTTCTTCCTTCCTTCCTTCCTTCTTTCTCTTTCTTTTTTTCTTTCTCTTTCTCCCTCCCTCCTCCCTCCTTCCTTCCTCTCTCTCTTTCTTTCTTTCTCTCTTTATTTCTCCTTTGCTCCCTCCCTCCCTCCCTTCCTTCCCTCCTTTTCTTTATTTTTTGGATCATTTACCCAGAAGAGCCCATGGCAGCAGGTGGCAGTGTTTAAAGTGTTTTTGTGGCCAGGGAAAATGAAATGGTATGGATTCCAATGCAATTACAATGTATTAGAATTTATCTTTTAACTTAATGTTGCCTGTTGGTAAACTAAAAAATATTCTTATCACTGTATATAGACAAAACTTTACAGTTATTTGTGACACCAACCAAAGAAGATTCCAAGATCTAGTGCTAGGAGTATACTTACATATCCCAGAGCATAGAGAGAGAGAAGGTAAGTCAGTATAAAAGAAATGAACAGGATAAATTTGGAAAGACTTTTAAGCCAAGAGGGGAAAAACAGGCTCTTCCTTAAAGGCACTTTGTTATCCAGAAGTGCCGCATTGCTGACCATCCCAATTTGTGCCTCATTTGAAATTGGCCAGAATTTCTAGCCAAATGGGTAGCATTCCTTGCTAACAGCTCCTGTGGTTTTTTTTTTTTTTTTCCCATTACTCACCCTGTGTTTGATCTTGCTGCTTAATTGTATGTTTTAATCAAAGCTCAGCTCCCTCATCTGTTTTCTAAATTGTTCCTTACTTTAAGAAGAAATAATCTGGTTTTTCAAACACTGATCAACTACCAAATTACTCTCAAAGTTAAATAGCAAAATAAGTTATCAGATATATATTAGATCTAATTATCCAGTCCAGCAAAACTACCATCTCCAAACAAATCTCACTAGAGCTCTCTCTAAGAGTTGCTTTTTAACTTCCAGACTGCTGTCTGGTTCCCTCTTCCTCCTTCTCACAATGTTTTACAGACCTGCAGTGTCTTCCACTTGTAGCAGCCCCGACACTATCATGGGAATCACCAGTGATACTCTGTAAACGCCAGCCAAAATCTATCTGCAAGAACATCTGCTCGACAGTGCAAAACTGATGTAATTACCAACCATCATCTTTTCTCCTCCTGCTGGGGTAACTGCTCCAAAGCATGACTTTTTGCCCTGAGCTAACAAGATCCAGAAACTCCCTGTTATGTACAAAACCTGCTGCTGAAAACCCATGTAGCTTCAACACAAATTATAACCCAGTCTCTCAACTACAAGAGTCACTAACACCCTTGTGCCACAGGGTCTCGGAGACTCTTGCTCAATACCCTGTGAGCCCAAGACCTCATCCACCACCTCCTACCTGTTTTTGTCTAATACAAATAGTCTTATAAAGGATATGATAGGGGAAGAGAGGATACATTTACAGTTCCAATAACATTGCTTTAAACATACAACTACTGAAAAGAATAATTAAAAGTCAAATGTCTGAACTGGAATTTAGACAAAAAGAGGAATTTTAAAAAAAATCTTTATTGATCATCTACTATTTGCCAAATGCTCTCTGTAGTGCTTTGTATAAGTTATATCATTTAACTGAGGTTTAAAAAATTCTAGTAATCAAGAATTTCCCAGTTTGAATCCATGAAGTTTAGGAGAAGCACTTAAACTTCAGCTCTGCCTCCTACAGGTGTAGAGAAGTTTAGCCAATGATGATGAAAAAAAATAAATTCTAAGTATTTATTTCCAGTTGTGTTAAGGGAATGAAGGTGAAGAGACAGTGTAGTTCAGAGTATGCCACCAACAAGCTGTAGAGCATCCAACAGGTTTCTTAATTTGAGTTTCAGTTTCCACATTTACTAAATCAGGGAGTTGGATTAGATGACTTCTGAGGTCATTAAGTGTTCCTGGAACATCATGATTCATTGATTATACAAATCAAATTTCATTTCAAAATTTTTCTGAACTATGCAATCATTCTCATTTTTGGTTCTTCTTAAATTCATGGTGAAGCTGAGAACAAACTAGACTGTTATCAGAAGGACTAGGAATTAATAATGAAATTCTAACAAATTCTTTTGTTGGATTATTTGATGTTTTTGTTTGTTAAGAAAGGATTGGCCATGTGAACTTTCAAAATAAATGTATTCAATCAGGCTAAACTGAGATAGGAAAGAGTACACATTCCTCAGTGGAATTATGGCCACTGTGCATGCAAAATATTTGTAGACAGAGAACAAAACTACCAAGAATCCATCCTCTGATCTTCTTAGAGGAAATTTTATTTCTACTTTGCTAAATGAAAATAATGTTGGGGCATATATGTGCATTAGGTATATAAAGGTATTTGATATCAATAGAAGGAATGTTGCCTTTCATCGTGAGTCGTCATGAAAGAAATCTCTGTCACTCCACCTTGGATGTATGAGACCACTTTCTAGCTCTTAACCCATGAAAGCCTCGAAAAAAACAATGAATAATTTATGAAATATTTGCCAAATTTACCCTTTGTGTCCCAGCACTGTGTCAGGCACTTGACTGACCAGCAAGACATCTCAGAGTAATGCAAATAGGGGATCCGTTAAGACATAGATAAAGCCTACCGTGAAAATATAGAGTGAAACAAACTAAATGTAGACAGAGTGGAAGGAGATGCATAAGGGTCAAGGGTATACCCTGCACCTCAGCAGCCTAATCTTCTGAAGGTGCTGGGGAGAGGAGCAAAGATCATGTATAGATGGCATTTATAGTATTTCACCATAGCGCACAATTAATCAGAATCCCTAAATTCATCAGGCATGATAGATCTGCTGCTGCATTTGCAAATGTTCTCTAACATATGAAATGAGGTGTGTGGATTGTTTAGCAAGTTCCAACTTCCTATATGAATACTTTTATTTCACTGGCCTCCATGGAGTTGTGCCTTTCTAAAATAATAAGCTTGTGATTTTAATTATTTATTTTTAATAAATATGTTAAATTCTAACATTTCCAATCACAGAAAGTCTCTATATTCAAAACCCAAAGTCATCCTCTATACTAATGGTTCTAAATGATTATCAACCAAAAATGGGAGAACAGGGCTTCCCTGGTGGCACAGTGATTAAGAATCCGCCTGCCAATGCAGGGGACACGGGTTCAAGCCCTGGTCCGGGAAGATCCCACATGCCGCGGAGCAACTAAGCCCGTGCGTCACAACTACTGAGCCTGCGTGCTGCAACTACCGAAGCCCATGCGCCTAGAGCCCATGCTCCACAACAAGAGAAGCCACTGCAATGAGAAGCCCACGCACCGCAACAAAGAGTAGGCCCCGCTCAACGCAACTAGAAAAAACTCAGGCGCAGCAACGAAGACCCAACGCAGCCAGAAATAAATTTATTTATTTATAAAAATTTTTTTAAAAATTAAAAAAAAAAGGGAGGGCTTCCCTGGTGGCGCAGTGGTTAAGAATCCGCCTGCCAATGCAGGGGACACGGGTTCGAGCCCTGGTCCGGGAAGATCCCACATGCCAGGGAGCAACTAAGCCCGTGCACCACAACTACTGAGCCTGTGCTCTAGAGCCCGCGAGCCACAACTGCTGAAGCCCGCGCGCCTAGAGCCTGTGCTCCACAACAAGAGAAGCCACCGCAATGAGAAGCCCGCACACCGCAACGAAGAGTAGCCCCCGCTAGCTGCAACTAGAGAAAGCCCACATGCAGCAACGAAGACCCAACGTAGCCAAAAATAAAATAAAATAAATACATTTTAAAAAAAGAAAAAAAGGGAGAACATATACCCACAAAAAAACTTTCCCCAGTGTTCAAAGGAAAAGCTAGGTGAAAAATCTACAGCTGAGGACTATGGGGTTTCTTCAGAGCCTTGTCCCTTCATTAAGTTTTAGTTCTGACATTACCTGATAGACCCTATTACAGATTTAAAGCCTGAGGTGAACTTGTCCCCAAGAACAAGGGTACTCCTCTGGCCTGGAGATCATCCTCCCAGACAGAATGGGTGCTTAAAGAACCCTCTCCTCCAGAACCACACAGATAAATGGACGCTAGAAGACTTCACAGTGTTTTGTTAAGGTATTTATTCAGGTGCAGGCCAAGGAGTAGGAGTTCTTGAAAGTCTTCCCTAACTCTTGTGACGAGAAAGAGAGAAACCCCGAACACGTATGCTGTGCCAGTCAATATGCCAGGCACCTACTGTGTGCCAAGGGTAGAGCCTGAGATTCCTTCTCACAGCAGCCAGGCTTGAAGATCACTGATCTAGAACAAAGATGGCAATGTAGTCTGACTCCATGCCAAATTCTATCAACTGGTAGTAGCTTCTGGGAACCAGTATTGAGAAGGATTCTGAGATCATACCAAGACTCAGTAGGAAAAAGTGTTGGAATCAGCTAAGTGTGTCTGCCCGGGACCCAGGAAGAGAAAGCTGCAGTCCACTTGCCTCACCTCTGCTATCCCTAAGCTGGGGTAAGTTCACACATAGCTGCATGCAAAGCTATGTCCTCAGAATGAGTGGTTTGTAGACAGAACAGTACCAAACATGTGTAGCTAGATTTAAGCCTTTATAGCAAGCATTGCTTCTCACAGTAAAGACAGTGGACCGTCTGCCTCACAACCCCTAGAGGTGGGGCCAGCAGTCTGCATTTTTCAAAAGCTCCCCAGATGACTTTTATGAGCATAAATGTTTAGAAACAGCATAAATTTCCTTCAGAATTTTGTACAGAGAGATTGCTTGGCTTAAAGGTATGTGGTCTTCCTGGTCCAAGAGTTTGTTCTGAAGTCAGCATTTTCAGTTTCTGTTTCATAAAGGTAAGGTTAATCAGTCTGCAAGTGCTCAACTCATGTAAACCCGGACCGTCCCCCTAACTCTACCCCGGCCCCTCTGAGTTCACCTGCTCACTCAGAAGGGGTGCCCCATGCACGAAGCAGGTGTTTTTCCCCAGGTTGTAGCTCCAACCAAAAATCGATAAATTGGCTCCTAATTCATAACAAGTCTCATATGAGTTTATTTAGCATAAAGTCATGTGGCATACTCAGAATGAGAGCAAAGGGAACTGAATGTTCATTGACAGATATTTCTACCCAGTACCAAACCACGTTACCCTACCCCAGACTCTAGATGAGCATGTATCAGACTAAGCACATATACCAGCCTTATAGAATCAGAGCATCTGGGACAGAATTCACTGACCATCTTTTCTATGAAGTGCCTCTTTTCCAAGATACCAATATGTCATATGTCGTCTCGTGTTACCCTATAAGATTGCATCTTATTTTATCTTTGTTCAGTTTTAGATTGGAGTATTTGGGGGGGGGCGATACTCCAATCTTATCAGTAATATATTTACAAGTCTCCCAATAGGATGAATTGCTTCAAGATGATTTCCAAGAGCTACTAAACATAGTTGGTTTATGTTACCTTTTCATTCTAGTTATCATGATTTTTCATGTTCTTATTTCCTAATTCTGGAAGTGCATCTTATTTGGGGCCCAAATAAGATGACTAGAAATAATACCTAATAATTAATTTTGAAGATGATGAAATACTTAGCTCCTTTTTTGCCTTTGGTAAATTAAGTATTTCTCTTAGAAAAGTGGTATAATAAAAATGACGTTTGAAGTTGAGATTGGGGTAAATATAGAGCTCTAGAGACCTGAAGTGGTTACCACTGACCAACTTAATTACCATTATAGTCGTTTCTAGATAGGATAATCAGGATGGGGAAAGTGAACAGGAAGGGTCAAGTTAAAGAAATGAAGTTTCAGTAGGAATTAGAGATGGGTTGATTGAAATCAGGAGCTAAAGGAAATAGTTGAACATGACTCAAAATTCACTCTTAGAGAATAGCAGCTCTTGATGTCAGTAGAGGATTTGGGAAGCAGATGCCTTCTATACACTTCAGAAGACACTTTTTCAATAAGTAAACTTGTGACTTTTCCACATCTTGTTTTTACTAAGGAGTTAAAATTGAATGTAACACTTCCATAAGGGCCTGTCCAATATGGGGGAGGGGGGAGGAAAGAAGGAGAAGGAGAAGACGGAAACGGAGAAGAAGAAAGAGGAGGAGGGAGGGATAACAATGTATAAGAATATTTTCCTCCTCCTCCCACTTCCTATCATTATCAAGTTATATACAACTAAATAGGAGGAAATCATGGCCTGACTATACACATTCACTCTGTAGTTCATCCTGCCCTTAGCTTCAGTTCTATCAACTCTCTTTGCCCTGCTGTCAATGTCATTCTTTGGGGCAGCAACCCCTTGGATTCGTGCTTCAGAAGAAAGGCTGTCGAAGAAAGAATAAAGCTGAAGTCTACTGGGGAGATAATGCAATAAAATATGCTTCTGGAAGGGAAATTTCAAACCCCAAAGCTTCATATACATTATAACAGTAGGGCCTGCTTAGCATGTGGGCTCATTTAGCTCACTCCCTGATTCCTGGAGCCGACTCCTCTTACGCGGCTGTGCTGTGCCAGCATTCATTAGATATAATATGCCGGCTAACGTCTTTGCGGTGCCTGGAAGACCTACTTAAGGGCTTCAGAGTGAACACGCATGAAGGAAGGCTTTCCAAGAGGTAGTCTTTCTTCCTGGAACTCTTAGTGGTTTGACATAAAAGCTTTATGAAAAGGCAGCATCTTTGCCATCCATTCTTCCTCGCTGTCCGTTGTTCCAGTTTCAGAGAGTCATTTTTATAACTCAGCTTCTCTCAGTACAGTGAGCTGCATGGAGGAGGCCAAATGTTTACCACCGTGTTGAGAATTCTGCACTGCAGATGCAGAGGTGGGGCAGGGTAAGAAAAAAGTTCAAAAGATGCTTGGCGAGAACCAAAGAACATCACTTTGGAAGACAGTTTTTCTACTGAGACTCCTGACCTTTTATTAATGGTGACAGACTCTCTTTATCCCGTAATCTTTTCCCATCTCAATTTCAGTTTGTGCGTTCAATTTTTTGTTTGCTAACTTAAGCATAGGTATCTTTCTGATGGAAGGCATGATCACGTGGGGCACACAGTTCAGTGTTCTTTAGTAACGGCAACGGAGGCCTTGATATCAATTCTAGTTCACCACTTCCTAATCCATGTACCAGCTGCCATGTGACCTACGTGTGCAGAGTGATTCAAGGGAAATGGGCAGTGCTAACAAAATCACCTCCAAATGAAATAATAGTTCCTTGTATATTTTCCAGGGCACACTAAGCTCTTCCTCTAAAACACTGTACCTGATTCTCCTGCAATTCTCTACCACCTGGCTGTTTATAAACCAGAATGGTTTGGTTAACAGTGGAAGCTAAGAAAATGAAATAACTCAGAGACAAAAATTAAACAGCATTGTCCATGTCAGGAGAGCTTCGGGCTGAGGACTTTGGATTTTCAGAACTCTTGGGCAAGGCCATTTCTATTGTAAGCTTATGCATCAAGTTACATTAATCTGACATAACTGAACATTTGATTCTTTGAACTCCCTTTGTTTTGATTCAACACTCACCAAGTCACCTTCTGATTACAATTTGATTGCTTAGAGGGAATAATTGAGTGTATCTTCTGGGCTGGGAATAGGTTCATTCCAGGGACCAGGTACATTTTCACTATTAATAAAACTAGTAAATTGTAAGTTACGGTTTTATACATCAGTCTCATGAGCTCAGTTACCATGAAATCAGTCCTGAGAGATGAATTCACTCTTGGTGTGCCGATAAAAATCAAATTTTTAAGCTTGTAAAACTGAGGATCCATCTCCAGGACATGTAAATCCACCAACGTATGAATGGAAATACTGTGTAAGCCAACAAGCCAACACTTTCCTAGGCAGACACATTCTCCCTCTGTATCACTTTGTAGAGATACTAGGCCATTTGCCCCTTATAGTTTCTTTTCTAAAACTCAGCTACCCATACAGGAACTTGGCATATTTTATATTCACATCTTTGCTGAATAAAATCTTCTTTCCTGAATGTATAGATCAATAACAGGTAGGCATTCCTCAGCTATTATCAATGCAGCTTGGTTGTATTAAGCATGTTTCACAACCCCAGACCAGTGACAGCAGCTCCCCAGTCCCCCTTTGTTCTGTGGCTCTTATAAATAAATGACGTCTGTCATATCTCCTCTTCTTCCAGTAAGCCATCATTAAATTCCTGATGCCACTCCTTCAGTTCATTGACTAGGATAGGGTTGTCCATTTTTCAAAATAAATAATGTTGTGTATTTTTCAATACTGTGTATTTTTTGACATGATGGATAAAAAAGCCTATAAAATTACTTCTAAGTGCTGCTGCTGACACATGACGAACCATTTGACCAATGACCCAACAGATCACATCTTGTGTGAAAACAGTACCTCTGGCTGTCTCGAGATCATGCATGAAGCTGAAAGAATCCCCTCTACTAGAAAACATATTAGTCAATGTACTCTAAGCCAGTGATAGTCAATTTTGTCTGCTTCCAATAAGCATCATTTTTCTTCAAGGAACTCAGGACAACAATACACATATAATTTCCTTGTCTTTTCATTTCTGGATCCCCAGGCCCTAGCAATTCTTGGCATTTGACAGGCATTTAACTTAATAAATATTTGTTGATTGAATTCACTGAGTGATAAATTATTTTGAGTTTTAGTTTTCTGTTCCCAATTTTATTTTTCTCTCCTGTATTCATAGTTCCTTTTCCCGTTCCATCTTTAAAATGTCACCTTCATGTCATAATTTTATGCTTTTCTCTTTCTCAAGGATATATGTTAGAAGTGGTAATAATTAGAAATGCATAAACCATCAAAACAATAAGAAGAATGAAAAGCTCCCTTAGAGCCCTGAAGGATCAGTCTAAGATAGATTGTAAATGGTGTGTGAGTACGTTAGTTACAAAGTATTTTCTCTTTCTCATTCTAAAATATAATAATATAATAATCACATATTTCTATAGTGCTTTATGGTTTGTGAGCACTTCCATAAACATTCTCTAATCTGATGCTTTTAAGAACTGTATGGCTATGTCTATACATACTGAACTCAGTTTTCTGTAAAGATTCTGATGTCCTACAGCCTCTTGTTTTATTCTTTAACCTATTTTGTCTGTCATTCCATGCCTCCACTTCAAATAGCAAATCACAATTTCATCACTGCTGCTTCAGGTATTACCATCTTTCATTTCTCGGTTTTGAGGCCTCCATTTCTATAGGCCTCTATAATTGCAATTGTGTCATTGGCTTGTATTTATAGAATAAAGAACAAATGGCTTAGTAAGGAATGAAAATAGAACTCATCATGGTTTCATGTTATTAATAAATTCCGGAAGATATGTATGTCAGTGCTTCATTATACTTATGTATTTGCTTAAAATTACACGTATGTTTCCCAACCCAACACTACACTAAGATAGAGCTTTGCTATATCCAGAGGTTATAAAATTCAGAGAAAATCCCAGTATGCTACAAGTTTATTTATTCTTATTGCTACTCTGCATGACCTTATAAACTCACATATATGAAAAGCATCAACTCCAAAGTCATTGTCTCTGTAGGGGAACCAAAAAGGTTCCTGACATGGAATCCAGAGTTCTAGGATAAGTGATAAAACCCAGTGTCATCTTTGCAAACGAGTTGCATTAATGTTCTTTTCTTTCCCATCTTTGGTTCTCATCCCTTGGTTGAATAAAACTTCATTCACCATTGAGACCTGAACAAATTCTATAGTTTGATAATTCCTCACGTTGCATGTATCTCCATATATCCAGCAATAAATTCTCTTCTCTGATGAGAATTGAAGTTGGAATGTTTGAATGTTGGAAGGTGAAACATTTCTACCATTGAAATGGGGTTAAGATTGCAAGGCAAGTTCAACGAAGGCCTTTCCCTCTTTCCAGGTTCCGGGGCTACACTCAGCACACTGTGTTGGGTGGTTGGATTAGAGTAGCACAGGTGCCACCGTCATGCTCACAGCAAGGGTGAGCTCTTCAAAAGGGTATATCTGTGTGCCATGGGATCCTCATCTGGGTGTTTTTTTAACAGTGCAAGTTATTTATTTAGATAACTATACTAATATTTCTTAGTTTTGCTTCTTACCTGACAGCTAGAATAAGGATTAAGAGAAGGTTTAACTCCTAAATGCTTTAACATTATCTTAAATGCTACAACTCCACATCTGTATGTTTATTTGCCCCTCACTGAGCTAAGGCCTACTTCCTTACTTTCAGTTCTCTAATGCTGAGTTGCCTGTCCTACTTTCTAAAGCTTCCTTGCCAAACTTAATAAGAGATGAAGGGAAGAAGACAGAGACTTGTCACAATTGTCCTGTTTCCTCCTTGGCTATGTGGACAAGCTATCTGAAGGTCTCTGGCTCGGAGTCTCCATCTGTGACCATGACCTTGACAACTGCCATAACTGCTTATTTGCAAGGAAAAATATGCAAAGATAAAATTCTATTCTCTACCCTTGGAAACATGCACTTTAGAAAAAAAAGATATTGACTACCAATCATTACAATTTTAAAATATTTTGGTTTATTTTGTCCCACACTCAGAAACTAAAATATTTTGTTTTTAGAGATCCTACTAGATGACTACCTAACTAATTAGTGGAATATTCCATCCATTTGGTCATCAAATCATCAATTTTCCCTCCTAAATGTCTGTCATTTAGTTGAAGCTTGCATTCTCCCTTACCCAGGCCTTCAATATATCCACATAACTGCTGTCCTTCACTCCAGTCTCCCACACAGTATCAAAAGAATGTCTTTTCTAAGCCCAGGTTGTGTCATTATTTTGCTTGGAAACTTTTCATGGATTCTCAAACTATTAAGTCCCAAATTACTACGAGCTGCAAGCCAGTGTCTCAGCAAATGTGTCTGAGCTCCCGATCCATCCTGGTTTCCTGTCAAAACCCTAAACTATCCCCACATCAAAGTGTCCCAACATCCTCATCTCCATGCTGTTGTATATGCCTCCTCCTCTGCCTGAAAGGCCCTCTCTCTCCTTCTCTACCTGATCATCTCCTTTCTTTTCAGAGGCACATTTTAATGTTTCTGAGGAAGGGGGGAATCTTACAGTTGATGTCAGAAGAAAACTGCTGGCTTCTAGGCAAGTCGTTTTATTGCATGGGTATATCTGAAATCAGGCTTACTCAGGAAGTGTCTGTTTATCTGATTATCATCTCAGTTAAATTATTTGCATTGGTAGCACCACAAGCGGTTGAACTTTCTTTAAAGGTGTATCCTTAATTGTCCTGAAAATTCTTCAAAAAGATTACATTATGATGCAGCATTGAAAGAAAAAGTTACTGAGAACATAGAATAATGCTTGGCCTGTGCTTGGAACTATGACTACAGACAGTAGAACTTGCCAAATCTAGCAGATTACATTTTAGAATTACCAAAACTAAAAGAGGCTGGTGTGACTGATTCATGCATTGTAAGGGATTGTCTCTCAAGCATCTGCCTTTCAAGAAAAGCTACTTAACTTCCTTTAGCTCAGGAGAAAGTGCCACACATTTAACCAAACAGGAAATGCAGATGAAAACCTGGGTTTCCCATAACTGTCAAAAATTATATTTTCAGTCCAAAAGATGCTAACAAGATCAAGATCACAAGTGTCAGCTATGGAAAGCCACATGTCACTGGCTTGCTACATACACATAAGTATCGATTACGAAAGTGATTCAGCAGACTCTATCTCAATATGCAGAAAGCTAAGTTGCAGACTTAGAGTATAACAAGAAAGTACATAAATATGTACTACCAGCAGGTTTTATTTTAATGTTTGTATTTAACCTAATGTTTCTTCTTCTGTCTCCAAAGCTGTTATTTGACCAATGGTGCAGTGTCCAACTGATAACAGCTTAAAGTCAAGGAAATCTAGTATTTATGTCCTAGGCATTCTCATGCAACACTCTTTTAATCCTTACAGCAGCTCTCTGAGCTAGATACTGCATTTTACAGATGGGAAAACTATGGTTCAGGATGTTTAAGTCACTTGCCCAAAGTATATAGCTAGGAGAGTAGTGAAGCACTTGAACTTGGTTCTGATTTAACTCCAGTGCCAAAGTTCTTGACCACTATGCTATATGCCTCCCCACTCTTTCCTAGCACTAAAGTCACAGTGACTTTGTTGAGGATGTGTTAGCTGTGCCTTCTGGATGCTTAACTGTCTGCACTATAGGCTTAATGATCAATAGAATGGGTCCAGTGTTCTTAGGGTCACTAAGAACCCTAAGTTCTTAGGGTGTGTTCTAAGAACACATAGATGTCATTAGCTGAGTGAGTTCCTATGGCAATGTCAGCTTCAAAGAAGGCTGCCATCCTTCAGTCTCATTTTCCTCTGTGCCTTAAGGTCCCCAAATAGATTAACTCCTTACATGCAGGAAACCATGGCTCATACCTCTTTGTCTCATTTGCACATAGCTGGGCACATAATAAGCAATCAATATGTACCAATTACTAAATTAATCTTACCCTAAAGAAACAGAATTATAATCTGTTTTTGGAAAAAAAAACAAAAACAAAGAAATATGGGCTTGTTTACCTACTCTAATATTCAGTGTATTTTGGGTTTGGAGTCAACAGTTAAGAGTTCACCTTTGGGTCTGCATAAAACTTATTCTTTTAATTTCTTTCTCTCACTTTTTTCTCTGAACAATAAAAGTCATGATATAAACTCAACAAATTACAACATTCCTATTTTACCCCTGGAACCTGTGTGATACCTATTGGTCTCCTAGGACCTAGCAGCTGGGACTCGGAGCTCCAAGAAGAATAATCATGCTTCCCTTCCCATCCACTCCCTATCTCCCTAGCATATGAGCACTCCTTCCCCAGTCATCTCCCAAAGAGGCCTGGTGGGCACTGTCATTGATCTCTGGAGGGGCTCAGAGCCCATTCATGAAAGGCAGGAAGTGGCACAGACAGACAAAAACTATTTTAATAGACTGAACCTTTAAAGCTGAGTTATTTGGAACTGAATTCCTAACTTCAACAAAATACCATTTTAACTTTGGTTTGTTTTCACATTCTAAGAAGCAATTGTGACAGTTTTGGTCTTTATCTCCATAAGGCTCTTCCATCTTGGATTGTTGGCAAAGATTATCAGTGAAATTTCATATCCGTTTGAGTGTTACAAAGAATGAACAGAGTAAACATAACCCATTTTTGTGGCCAGAGAGCTCTGACCTTTATCGACTTCTGGAATTGAAAACTACTTAACATCCCCCAATCTTTGCTTTTCTATTGGTAGTATTTATACTTCAAAGTGGAAGTTAGAATAAAGCATTCCTTTAGAAATCACTTGAATCAGCCTCCCCTGAAAATCTGAAAAGACCTAGATCGTGTTCTAAAATTATATTTCAAAATCTAATTTGTCTGAATTTTTAATACCTAGATTTAACCTTGTAAGCTCTCGTTTTGAGCTTTAACCACCATTTGGTATTTATGGAAAACAGCTCTAAGTTAATGAAAGAGAATATATACCATTAAAAATCTGTATGCCGATTTATAGAGCATAATTCAATATTTTTTTATAAAGCAATAAAAACATTTGCCAACTCTCGTGAAAAACAACCATATGTTTTGGTTTTAATAATGAAAATGTTTTATAAATAAGCTCCAATTATGGTATATATTATTTTAAAAACATTGAATCTTTTCCTCTTCCATGTGTATTTTTTGAGGCACCCTTAATATGTAAATTTATAGTATTTCCATATGTGTTCATTTGTTTTTATACCACAAAAGAAACATTCAATTTTTTCTTTGAGTTCCCAGTGTATCCTAAAAGAACATTTATCAAGTCAGATGACTAATGTTTCAATTATGAAAACATTTTATCCTTATAAGAACTACTTTTTTCCATGGATTGCAAGCAATTAAATCATAAGCATAGATTCTTCTACCAAATTCAAGGACAGATTAATTCCATGAATTAACATGCCCACTTAGATTATATAAAAATAAAATGTTTAATGTCTTTAATATATCCCCATATCACTTACATGTAGGTATAAAATATTGTCTGATTCTTTTTGGAAAGCAATTTGGCAATATGTATTAAGAGCCTTAAAAAGTCCTTAGCTTTTGACCCAGAGTCTACCATAATCACCAAGGCTTACCACAATTTCTGTATAACAGTGTTTATTACAGTGCTATTTACAATAGTGGCAAATTGGAAATATTATCAGTGTCCAACAATATAGGCCTGGTTAAATAATTTATGGTCAATCTATTTGATGGAAACTATACAACTATTAAAATTTAAGTTTTTAAAGATATTTAATGATATAGAGAAATGCTTATGATAAAATGTTAAGTTAAAAAAAGGCAAAACTATATATGCTAGCTTTTAATAGTTTTTCCAAAATTAGAATTATAGTCTATATACTGCAAATGTACAAACACACAAGAATAGAATACACTCACAAAAATATTAATTTTGATTTTCTTTGAGTAGTAGGATTATGAGTGATTTAAATTTTCTCTTTCTCTTTCTTATATTTTCTACAGTGAATATCTATTTTTATAATCAGAAAGAAATATGTTATTATTGAAAATATTACAAAAAGTCTAACAGAAAGGGTACTAGTTAAATAAATGATATTGAAGAAAATGATGTATTGATATAGAAAGCTGTTTATATGTAAGTGAAAAAGTATCTCAAAAACAGTTTGCATAAGATGATTGCATGTGATTGCATAATGATTGCATAAATATTAATAATATGTGTGTTCTACTATACTAGTAACCTATGTACATGGTAAATTATACATAAAAAGAAAAATATTAAGAGGATGAGATTTAAAATACAAATAGACTTTTTTAAAAAATTAATTAATTAATTAATTAATTAATGGCTGTGTTGGGTCTTCGTTTCTGTGCGAGGGCTTTCACTAGTTGCGGCAAGTGGGGGCCACTCTTCATCGCGGTGCACGGGCCTCTCATTATTGCGGCCTCTCTTGTGGCGGAGCACAGGCTCCAGATGCACAGGCTCAGTAATTGTGGCTCACGGGCCTAGTTGCTCCGCGGCATGTGGGATCTTCCCAGACCAGGGCTCGAACCCGTGTCCCCTGCATTGGCAGGCAGATTCTCAACCACTGCGCCACCAGGGAAGCCCAAAATAGACATTTTTATAAAATTTATAAAACTATATAGATTTAACTATTCCTCCTGTTTGCTCCCCAGAGGAAATCACAATCTGTAAGATACAACATTGCCTTTATAACGTTATCATTGTACGTTTCAACATATATATTTACCCATAACAAAATAGAAGTATCTAGTGAATTTTAAAAATTATTAATAGTTTCAAAGTGTATATATACTGTATATATCCTTTGCAAATTGCTTTTTTCAATCAACTATATGTCTTTGAGATGTATCCTTGGAGGTACATGTAGATCTAATTCATTCGTTTTAACCACTGTACAGTATTATTCCATGTTATGATTTTACAACAATATATTTTTCTTTTTTTTTAGCTGTTTTTTAAAAGTTTTTAAAATTTTATTTATTTATTTACTTTTGGCTGCATTGGGTCTTTGTTGCTGTGCGCGGGCTTTCTCTAGTTGCGGCGAGTGGGGACTACTCTTTGTTGTGGTGCGTGGGCTTCTCACTGTGGTGGCTTCTCTTGTTGTGGAGCACAGCCTCTAGGCGCGTGGGCTTCAGTAGTTGTGGCTCTTGGGCTCTAGAGCGCAGGCTCAGTAGTTGTGGTGCACGGGCTTGGTTGCTCCGCGGCATGTGGCATCTTCCAGGACCAGGGCTCGAACCCGTGTCCCCTGCATTGGCAGGTGGATTCCTAACCACTGCTCCACCAGGGAAGTCCTTCTTTAAATTTTTATACAATTTTTAAAGGTTACTTTCCATTTACAGTTATTACAAGATATTGACTATATTCCCTCTGTTGTATAATACATCCATGAGCCTATCTTACATGCAATAGTTTGTGTCTCCCACCCCCACCCCTATATTGCCCCATCCCCCCTCCCCACTGGTAACTACTAGTTTGTTCTCTATATCTGTGAGTCTGCTTTTTTGTTACATTCACTAGTTTGTTGCAATTTTTAGATTCCATATATAAATGATATCATACAGTATTTGTCTTTCTCTGTCTGACTAATTTCACTTAGCATAATGCCCTCCAAGTCCATCCATGTTGCTGCAAATGGCAAAATTTCATTCTTTTTTATGGCTGAGTAGTATTCCAATGTATATATATACCACATCTTCTTTATCCATTCATCCGTTGATGGACACTTAGGTCGCTTCCATACCTTGGTTATTGTAATTAGTGCTGCTGTGAACATTGGGGTGTATGTATCTTTTCAAATTAGCGTTCTTGTTTCTTTCTGATATATACCCAGGAGTGGAATTGCTGGGTCATATGATAGTTCTATTTTTAGTTTTTTGAGATACCTACATACTGTTTTCCACAGTGGCTACACCAATTTACATTCCCACCAACAGTGTAGGAGTGTTCCCTTTTTTCCACATCCTTGCCAAAACTTGTACAACAATTTATTTTTCTGTTTCATAATTGATAAATATTTATGTTGTTTCCAATTCTTTATCATTTCAATACTTCATTGAATAGTCTTACATGTGACTCCTTATACACATTGACAAAAGTTTCTTTACTGTATACACTAGACTAGGAATTGCTGTGTTATGAAATATGCTCAACTTTAACCACATTGGATATTGCCAAATTCTCTCCAAAGGGATTGGACAATTTACACTCCCAGCACTCATAAGTAATTAAGTGTGCCTACACACACATGCACACACACATACAGAGTCCACTCTTTTATCAGTTACATGTATTGCGAATATCTTCTCCTAGTCTGCAGCTTGTTTCTCAGTTTAATTTCAGTTAGTCTACTTTATCAATCTCTTCCTGTGGTTTGTGCATCTTATTTAACAAATCTTTAGCCCATTTTATATGGATATTTTCCATATTTAAACTAAAAGTTTAAATTTTTTCCTTTTCACTTCTGAAATGCATTTTTATATATGATATGAGATTAAAAAATCTACATTTTTACCTGCTTATCCATTTGTCCAAGCATCATTTAAAAAGTGTGATGTCCCTGAGATCTCATGCTATCTCTAGAACTGCTAAATGCCCATATGTCTATTTGGGGGCTTTGTGTTCTCTGTCATTGGTCTATTTGTCTTTCAACCAATAGCCCAATGTCTTCATTACTGTAACTTTACGAGAAGCTTTGACATATTCTAGGATGAATTCTCCCTTCCTGTCTTCTTCAAATGTGCCTTGACTGTTTTTGATTCTTTATCTTTCATGCAAACTTTAGGATCAGCTTGTCCAGTTCCGTCTGCCCTCTTTTTTCTATCTGTAGTTTACCCACTGAGAATGAGTCCAGTAGTATGCTCTTGCTCCAGTGCCTTTTCTGGAGTCTCAGTACTCTGTTCCAAGTTCAATCAGCTAAATCTTAGGGAGTTGCCAATCTTGTATCATTTTTTTACTCAAGGTTTTCTTCATTAAAATGTCTTTTTGAAACCGTGAGTAATCCTTAATCAAATCCATTTCACCTGCCTTCACTAATCAAGGTCGTTTTAATTGTCGCTACAAAAGACTTGCAGGCCCTCCAAGCGGCCCAGAGCCTAAACAATAGAAGGTTTGCCTGAGTTGTTTTCCAGGAACTTGGAGTCTGCTGTGTCTAGTTCAAGCTGAGCTGGTTAAAACTGGATAGGACCACGGACCCTCCAACTGGGCATGCGCGAGTGTCTGCTCAGTTACGTTTTGATGTCAGAGGGGTAAAACTCCACGCTCAGATCATGCTAAGCACGTGCAGAGGCCTGCAGCTCAGTTACACCTGCACAGAGCTACGACGATTACCGCACCTTTTTCCAATCACCTTTCCCCGTGCTCCCCACGCCCCCCAAGCCCCAGACGGCCCTGCTTCTTTATATTCATCCCATAAATACCCCAGCCCCTTGCCCGCGGGAAGGCAGAGCCGAGGCTTGTTCTCCTATCTCCTCGCATTGCTGCAGCCCTTGGTGTCTCAGCGTTTTGGCTTGCTGAGCAATAGGCAAACCAAACCCGTTTCGGCACCTAAACTCAAGTTTCTCTGCTGAGTTTATGATTAACCTCTATCCAAAACTTTATTCTCTTTCTTGTCTCGCACCTCTTCCTCTCAAGATTAAGGAGTATCAAAAAAGCAGGGGGTGGAGGGCTATGTCAGAAACAATCAGGGCTCTGTGGGGGTCCTCCCGGGTGCAGAAGCCTTCCTGTGACTCCCCTTTCCTGTTAGTGGGAAGAAAAGCTTTGGCCTCCTTGACCATCCTTGAGTTCCAAAGGTCAGATTCAAACATTACTAATTAGGGAATGTAGAAATGTAGGAACAGTAGTCAAGAAACAAGAGTGCAGGGATAAAGGAGAGTCTTAGTCCCTGAAAATTGCCAATGAGTAATGTCTGGACCAAAAATACTGTGCAAAGGAATAGCAAGTTCCAAGAGAAAGGCGATCTGGTTGCCAGTTTCATTAAAATGTTCTTTGGGTTTTCGGGGTGACAGCCTTATGCCTGTAGAGCCCTCAGCCACGAGGCACCAGGGGTATAGTCCAGGATGGCACTTGTGAGAGCTTCGAGTCTTTCTGACGTTTCGTTAGCCTGGTCGTTTACTTTGGGGACATGCATCCCTTGGACAATAGTCACTGATAGTTAGGAGACTCGTTCAGTGTGTCGCCTAACCTCTTGAACATGGCAGAACACCTCAGGATGCTGAAACCCATGGTGGGAGGAACCCAGTCATCTAAAAGATGAAGGAGAAATAAGAGGGAAATCAAGGTCGCAGTGGAGGAAGGGGGAGGGTACTTCACAAGCTGTGGACCTAACACGCATTCCCTATTTAACTGAACCTGGAACTTCTATTTTTTCTGAGGTAGTGCCCTGGGGGAAGAGCTGGCCCAGCTTGAGTCCAGGCCAGGGCACCTTAGCTGAGGGATCTTGTGACTGGGCTTTGCAGCTGCAAAAAAAATAGGTCCTATCAGACCTGTACCCAGCAAGTATGAGCGCCTGTTCATCTTTCCAGGCAAACAGGGGGCCGAAATATGGCAAGTTGGGGTGAGGGCAGGGGAGAGAGGGCGGCGAGCCAAAATGGACTCCTGTGTGTAAAGCTGTACAGGTCCTGTTGTTTACTCACTCCACTGCCCTGGCAGGATGTTTCTCTGTCAACTTTAGCACCAAACACTTGGACACAAATAAAGCTGGTTTTATGGAAGGTGTTTAAATAAGTGCTAAAACGAATCCCCAGAAATCTGACTGTCCAGGCCCAGGTGGAAGCTTGTCTGCAAACTGGGGTCTGCATGTCAGGGACTCCTAGATTATCAAAAAATATCCAAACAGCCCTGTTTAACATTTAAATAAGTAAGAGGACCAATAAGGATTTCTCTTGCTTAAAAGTACTAGCATTTTACAACTGTAAAAGGCTCCACCATAGTCTGATGGGAAGCCCTGATAGCACGTGAAACGCCCAGTTAAGCTTGGGGTTTGGCCCACACTGTAATCTCGCTATAGTACAGGCCACATATTATGGAATTCAGCTTTCAGGATTTCAGACTAATTAGAGAGGCACTCAGTAGCAGTATGTGGGTTCTGTCAGCATTTCCACTATAAAACCCCCTTTTCTGGGGTTTATAACTTGGCCAATAAAAGATAGCTCCAGGCTGGAATGTACCACGCAAAAAGGTTCAGCACAGGAATGAGATTTTTTTTGTTTTAAACTAAATTTCATTAAAAAACAGTTCTTATAAGAACAAAGCAATAAAAATATGCCACTTTCATTATTTCTGATGTTTTCAGCTTCTTTGTTTAAAAAGGATAAAAATAAATGCACTTTCTAGGCTTCAAGTCAGTCCAGGGTTTTGTGTATTTTAATGAAAATATGTGAATTATTGGGGCTTAGGAAAAACTATTGCTTGCCACACACTAGTTTTGTTTCACAGTGTGGGTCTAGGATTTAGCCTGGTTCAAATCAATTTGGAAAGTGTACAGTGCCTTCAATCATAGGGACATTAATGTGTTTTCATGATTAGCACGTGTTAACCATCATCATATTGTGGAATAAAATCCTAAACATTAGCAGGGCTTATTGAGAGCGAAGCTATACAATGATACTAGTGTTTTCACATTATCCGTTAATGCTTACAATGACAATTTCATTTTCTACATCTTGGCAAGAGGAAATGGGAAATGCACAAACTCCATATACTTACTACAGCACACCCCATAGACAAATAAAATTAAATATTATCTACTTAACTTGAGTTTTGTTTGTTTTAACCTTGCTAATTATAGTGTTGTCTTGTTTGTAGGCATTTTATCTTAAAAGGTTAAAAGTGCATGAGAATTTGAATTTAGCCAAAAAACAAAAAGAAAGTGAAACGAATGGGGAAACCAATAGGTCTAGAGTGACAACTCTTGTGCCTGCTGTTTTAGGTGCTTTATATATGTGTTTTCTATAAAATTTCACAACAATCCCATGAAAAATAAGGCTCCAGGAGGTTAAATAAGTTTACTCAGAGTCACAAAGTTAAATGGCAAAGCAGGTATTCAAATGTATCGTATCAGACCTCAAACTCTACCCTGCTTGCTGTAATTCACGATACAGTCGACTCTCTTTCCCCTCCTTCACCCATTTGACTACGGAACTTTTGCTTCATAATTTTCTCAGTTTCTACCCACAATAACTCTCAAATTAGCCTGGGTTCTTGTTGGCAGGACTTTCTAATCCTGAAAAAAATGGTGAGAATGGAGCTTAATGTCCAAAGTCTTAGATTCCCAGTATGCCCGACTCTCATGGTAACCCTAACAAGATGAAGAATCAGAAAGGTTCTACCAGAGAAATGTAAGGGGCCCATTCCAAGGGAACTGTGTAAACAGATTTACACAACTGAGAATTAAATGCAAGTTTCTGAATCCTCTTCAGAAGAGGTTCATCCCCAAAACCACATGAGCGTTTTTACAGAGAGCAGAAACTGGGTCTCAGTAGGTGCACTGCACCTGCACCATCTGTTTCACCTCAGAGGCTCTGCCCTAAGAAAGATTAATTTTATCCTTCTTTGCAATCTACCACTGAGCTATGCATATCTATTGAACAAGCTGTATTTGCTTCTTTGGAGACCAGCGCACTATGAGAATTCCTTCTATCTGTTCCTATTATATATACTGGGAAGAATGGGAGGGAATTGGGGAGCCAGTAACCTGGCACCGAGTGCTTCCCTGGGTGGGAAGAGACTGTGGGTCAGGGCCAAGGGGCCAAAGAGGCTCCTCCCTTGCTACCAACCTCCTTTTCCATTTCAACATACACCATTCTTCTATCCAGCCACAGTTCTCACCACAGGGATGATATTTGTGCCATCCACACATAAAGGAAAGAAGAGGCACCTCCACTAGGAACATAGTTGCTTCTGTCTATTTAAATTAAAGGCTTAAGGGAAAACCCACATGCTTTTAATGTCCTTTAATTGGTTAAAGAGAACAGTAAGTTCTCTCCCAGAAGCTTGAGAACAGAGCTCCTTTCCTTCCGGATTTGTTTCTTGGTTAACCAGAGTACGGAACAAAAGAGTTGTAAAATATTTGTTAGGCTGCAAAGCTTAACAAAGAAATGTTAAACAACACTGATGATGATATTGGTTTCCTTCTCTCGATTCCTGCTTACTCCCTACTGCTAACTCAGAAGGACCCTCCTTGGCTTGGGGCTGTTGGGAGCATCCAGAATATGAAAAGTCCAGGAGCAAGTGGCCCCCCACCTATCACAGGCTGCAGAGTCAGTTCTACCTAACTATTCCGTGGCAGGGCCAACCCGCATTTCCTGCCTCTGGTTACTCAGACTCTCTGAGAGGCTTTATACCTGCGTGTGCACACGTCTGCTGATCAGGAAAACCCAATTTACCAAAACTCAGACCTAGAGGACAGAAAATACCTAGTAATTTATCCACGTTAAAGGTTCTCCTCTGTTTAGTAAAAAGAATCACAGCAGGATTTCTTTAAACATGCATTTCAAACGATACCACTGTACAGCCAACAGTTCAGCAACATGTCTATAATGTAAAACGAAAAAATGAAGTCTAAATATACATATTACATCTTTTTAATTGATTACAGTTTTTCTGACATATAGATTCCATCTTACATTCTTGAGGGAGAAAAATAAAATTATAAGTGTGAGAACTGAACTTCTTTAATGTTCTTGACAATTACCCACAGTATCTGACAGTGCTTTTTACAGAATGAGAGCTCAGAAAGATGCCATTAACTGAATATCAAGGTTTGCAGCACATGGCTTAGTGTCCATTAGGGTCATAAATTACTTGAGTAGCACTAATTATTTTTTGCTGCCTGTATTCATGATTTGTGGGGTTTTTTTTTATTTTAAATGTATTTCTTTGCATATTTTTAGAGTTCCCAACAGTGGGCATAGGACTAAGGGCAGAGACCATGCTTGTCTTATTTTTCATTGTTTCTTCTGTACCTGACTTGGAATACATAGTAGACACTCAATAAACACCTGTTAACTGAGTAATTGAATAATTGAAAGGGTCTGCCTTTACTAAAGCAAAGTCTATATATTTGTGTATATTCTATGGCATTGCTTTGAAACTCTTTTCCCTGAAAAACCAATGAGTCACAGAGAAATTACTGGGGATTCTTCAAAAATAAATGGGTTTAGGGACATGATTAATTCCTGCCTACTTCATAGCTATCAGATCTTACCCTAGCATTTGCATTTCAGGAAGAAGACCCATGTGAAAGAGCTCTCCAGCTTCAGAAAGCTTTAAAAAAGCATAGTTTAAGTTAATACTGAGTGCTAATTTATCTTATTCTAAATGACAAAATTTTATCATAAATTACCAGTATGCTAAATTAAGTGCCAACCAAACTATAGTTCTACAAAACCAGGTTAAGAGCAGGTTAAATCCTATTCCTCCCTATTTTGATTCCCACTATTTTGATTTGTTCCCTGTTATCAATTTTCAGCACTGCCACCCCATACAGGTGACTCAGAAAACTTTCTGTGCTTTCGCCCACTCACTCTCCTTTGCATATCCTTTCCCCACAACTTTGAAACTTCTAATCAAGAACACAGGCTAAATTATACAAAGTAAAATGGACCCCAAGCATGCCCTATGGAATGCAAGCTCCTACTTAGAGGAAAAAAATAAATAAATGTCACTAGACTCCCAAAGCATGTGGTCTGGGATCTAACAGAGGACATTTATGTTTTCAGATCACTCTCTTTTGTTCACCCACAAGTCGCTGGGCCACAGTCTATATTAGCCACTTTCTCCTCTGGCTGTCAGTCTTTACTCCTCTCTCTTATGTAAATGAGTAATTAAAAAATAATGGAAAATATCTGGAATTTTGAGAACACAGATAACGTGGGGAGTACTAAGTAGTTTTTAGAAGATTTTTTTTATTTCCCAGTTTTTTCTTTTTTCTTTTTTCTTTTTTCCTCCTTCTTTCCCAAGCTTGGAAATTATTCCACTTTGCTTGCTGGCTCTGCCCTGTGCTCTCAATTCCTAGCATCAGTGATGATTATAACCCACATTCGCTGCAATAAAAGCAAACAAGGAAGAGGCTTTCCTACGCCATCCCAGCCATACGTATGTAGTGAAAGTGGGAGAGAGAGACCATAATATATGGCCTAGCAACACAAAAGCACACCCTCCTTTTTTCATACATACTTACCCAATTTCTTCTGTAGGTCTTGTGAGCTTCAGTTGCTCATTTATTCTTCAACCTTGGATAAAGAGACGAGAAGATGAGGGAGGGGGAGGGACAGACAGACCCATAGATGACAGATCTGTAGACAATGTTGTTAGCATGCCAGATCTTATTACAGAACCGTGGGAGGTCATGTACGCCACATCCCGACTCCATGGGGACCACCACATTTAAAACAAGATGAAAAAAATGTGATGTGGGGGAAAAAAAACCCTCCTGGGCAGCCTTCAGAGGCAGAGACAGGTTGTGACTGGATTAACATTTATTGACTGTTTAAGCCTGCTTTTTTGCTTTAGGACAGAGATACACGAGTTTAATTGCAGAAGCTGTTCTGCCAACTGATCACCAGAGTGGCAACCAAAGCTTAACTAATCGGTCCTTCATTAGTGAAAAGTCTCTATTACAAAACAAATTAAGCATGCTCTGATCCTAACCTACAGGACCAATGGCATTATGGCAAAGTTTAAGCTGTTAGAGCACTGAAAAACTTATTAAGGGTTAGCGCTGAGATAGCGCTTTGCTATTGATTTTACAATACACAGGTATTATGATTTATGGAGTGCTGGTGTCACTCTAACAAGCTGAAGGACACACAATATCATCTTCAGCATCATTAAAATTCAGAAGCCTCAAGAACTAACTCATCAACCACTGTGCATTGTCACAGACTATGGAGCTGGGCTCCAATTTCAAACATCCTAAGCTTTGAGACAGTTGTCTCTCTCTGCAGAGTTGTCTCATCTCTGCATTCAGAGATGTAGGGCTACCCCTCAAAATGCATTCAGTGCCTTCAGTTAATTAGCAGAACCTGTTTTCACAGTGAGTTGTCAAATGCATTTTGTTACTAAATCTTGCCTTTTAACATCTAGAAGTATTTTGTGCACATCTACTGCACACCTGCTTAGGAATGAAAAACTATATACCAGGGCAGTATATAATTCAAGCAAGCAAGGCTCTAACTAAACCACACCCCCAAAATTATTGCCATTATTGTTTAAGATAGATAAAAATCTGGCAGCACTAGCTGTGATAATCAATAGATAGTCAATGAGCACCAATTATGCTCAAGTAATAGTAATAAGAGCTAATAATTATTGAGCCTTTACTATGTTCCAGAATTATTCTAAGTTCTTTCATTTGTATTAGTACATTTATCCTCACAAAACCCTTTGAGATGGAAACTACTTTTTATCTTGATCTACTGATAAAAATATAGAGGCCCAGAGAAGTTAAGTAATTTTGCTCAGAGAAGTTAAGTACACAGCTACCAAGTGGGAGAGCCAAAATTCAGTGAGACAGTCTGACATCCAGGCGTTATCCTGGGCCAATTCCTATATCTAATAATCACTTCTATTAGTAAAGCAGCATTCTTTCAACTAATTTCAATATCTGTAATTCTGTAATTTGAGGATGTTTCAAAGTTGAATCTAATCATGTGAAGACCTAAAACTGATCACTAGTTTTCTCAAAAACCTTCCTTCATAGTGCTACTAGGACACCCTTCAGTTTTCTTTTCTCTGAATTTATACACTCAGTGAGTATAATATTCCTTCAGAGGCCCCATTTTCTGTGCCTTTAATCATTTGTAATACTTTCATTTGTTTATATCTTTTTGCTTTGCATAGAATGATAATCTAATTCTTATTTCACACTGTTTTCCAACCCCACCTCCATCCCAAACTAAATACTATGTTAAGTTTTATAAGAGCATCTGTGGTATTTACAATCATTGTTGGCTTAAACCAATTGAATTACACACTTAAAACTTGGCCTGATATCCATGTTTCTCCATAAGAGTGTTTACCAGAGAATGGAAATTGGTAAGTGCTGTGTCTATCATGTGCCTCAAGCTAAAGAATCTGGGACTGGTGTAGCAAAAGAATCTTCTTCCAAAGCTCTCTCACCTTTTAAGAGGCCCCAAAGCATGACCCTCAGACAGTGTTATAACTGTATTATTGATTCATGTTCAACTTTATAGCCCCAGATCTTTTCCTGTCCAATGTGCATAGTGAATCATTTTCTAGATTTCATTTGAGATTTCTTTTCCCGTGTACATTACATACATTATATTCCTATTAAGAGTTGTACCAGTTATTACTAGCCATTTTTACAACTTGAAAGGTTATTAGATTTCAAATTCTGTTTGTCACTTCATCTCACCATCTTGGTGCCATTCCATTATATAAGTCCCCAAGAATTTCAGAGATATTGCAGATCAATAGCTGGCACCTAAGGAATACCATCTGCCTAGCTAATATCGAGTTAGAAAAATCTTCACCTTTGTTTTTTATCCACCCAGGTAAGTTGCCTCTGCTTCTGAATGTAACCTGTTAATTCCAAGAAGTCTTGGTGGTTCTGATTGTCTTCTGATCATACTGGTCCTTTAACTCAAGGTGCCCTTCTGTCCAGTCTCCACCTATGAAATCACAAGTCACTATTAGTAATTGAGCCCAAGTGTCATCTCTTCTGGGAAGCCTTCTGTGGTTCCTGAAGTTAGAATTAATCACTCTATCCTCATTTGTTTCCCTATGTTATTAGCAACTTAATTTTAACTGAATTAAAAGAAGAATCACTGAAAGGAAGTTATATATGAAATCAGTTTTGCCCAAGTATGGTTTTGCTGCATTTATTCCCGGGAGCTTAGAATCTTTTGTAATATTCATCTCTAATATCTTAGTCATATTTTCAGATCTTGCAGTACTGTTTTCTGAACTTGAGCTCTTTGGTCTTCATTTAATCAAGGTGCTCCTTGGTAGCATTTATGCTTCTCACATTAGCAATGAAATAGAGTTTTCTGTGTCCTTAGAGTTATTTCCTTTAAAATATTCAGCTCTTCTGAACTCCTTTGTCTCGTGGGATATGCCTAACTGGGTCTTCAGTCTTACTTTGATCCACAAGATACTTAAGAGCTGGTAGGGACCTCAGCTATAAGCTAATACAGTGTCTTATTTTATAGAAATTAATCTATTAATTGAAATTAAGTTTAATTAATAGAAATTACAGTAAATTAATTTTAGGAAATTAATCTGGGGAAGACTAAAGAGACTAACTCCTAACTAATTCATCCAGCTAGTTAGGGTGACATAAATGAATTACAATCAGTGTCCTATTTCCAAACCTGAAAAGGAGCAGGTTGGCTATAGCTAAATGTGAAAAAGTGAAGTAGACCGCAGTGGTGCTGTCACATGGGGTTTTATTGAATCAGCCTTTACACAGCTATGTACTTCTTTCCCATGGGGTCATTTTTGACAATCCCCTAACCTTCCTGACTCTGATTCCTGGAAATTAATATTCTATATTTACCTGGGTTTCTTTCCACCCCTTCACAACCTTGAACTCTAAATTCAATTCGCCTTCACCAAGGCTATCTTTACCCTTTATAACTTCACCTATCTTCCCTTCTCTTGAAGAATAAGCCAACACATCTCTTACAGTTTACTCCATTTCTGTACTAACTTGTCATTCCATGATTAGCCTCCAAGTCTTTGCACATGAAATTATCTTCTCCCCAACACTGGCCATCACAATCCTAAACTTCATCCACAACTCATCTCAAAGGCCAACTCATTTTTGACCACACACAACCCCCTCCCTCAGAATTAATTGTTTAATCCTCTTTCCCACTACCTTACTTTTGCCTTAATGCTAGCTCCTTCCTCAGTCTGTTTTTCTATTAGGATTTCTTTTTTATTTATCATTTACTAGACTGCACTCCCTAAAGAGAGATATTTTCCTTTAGACACTGAGTGATTTCACAAAGCACAACCTAAATAAATGTTTGTTGAATGAATAAATGAATGATGAGGAAGGCATTTTGAATACCTGTTGCCTTCTACACAAATAGATCTAAGCCCAAAACTGCAGAAATAATTTGTTAGTAAGGGGTTTTTAAAAACTAATTTTTCACAGAATGGATGGCACAAAGCAATTCCATGATTCATAAAAAGAAAACATGTTATGACATGCTTTATATATCATGAAGCTATATTGCTATTTCTAAACATGACCTAAATTTTACATTCAATTATGGTAAATTGTAATTGACCTTTCTGGATTTTCTTACCCTAATTATCTATAATAAAGGGAGGGAAAGACAAATTTAAACACCTACAATCTCATTAATATAAATAACTTTATAAAACATTATTATGAACCAATTTCAGGGTTGAGATTTATTCAACCCTAAGATTCATTCCCAAAATATTCAAGTGAGGAAAGAGGAATTCACTCACTCTTTTGGATGTTTCATATAAACAAAGACACTTATTTAAATATTTGGAAACACCAGTGTAACTGCCTGGATATTTTTTCCTCCATTTGAGGAACAGTCAGATTATGTCTGCACTGTTAGGTTAAAGGTGTTCTCACACCAAACCTAGACATGTCTTTGCTTTTCCTCATTACTTATAACTTGTGACGTCACCCTTTCACTCCTTGAATAAGTCCAGTATCAGCCCCAGCCCATATAAATCTGTTCTGCCCCTGTGCCTCTGTCTGCATGTACAGCATACTGTAAATAATCATAATGGAGTGGTTGCAAACAGTTCTGTGGTACACTGGAGACCCCTATTGGTGAGACTCAGGCAGTGACTGCCTAGCCCAATGCCCCAACCAACAGAAACTGAGCTGGCTTCTATTCAGCTCCTTTGGGTTCCAGTAGAACTGAAAGCAATGCCATGGACAATTTTTGCATACTGATTAATCCGTTTTTGAAAACAAATGTGTGTGTGTTTACTGAACTTTGTGTTTGTATGAAGACATCACGAAATAAGAAGGCAGTACAAATGACAAGAAAAACACTATGTGACCTCCTGCAATTTTCGGGCAATTCATTTTCAGTAGATAACAGACAACAGGGATAAATGCAGCATTGCTGTTATACAGGTACATATTGATCAAATATGGCAAAGCATCCGCAAAGTCCCAATCTCTTTGAGAGTTAGATAGTAACTTATACACTGCATATGCCCAACTTTAAAAACAACATTGTATTGCCTTTAAATATTGCTAAGAATTTAAGAAATAACTAGGCTTTTGCAGAGCCCTTAAAAGGTACATTGCTTAATTAAAATTTAAAAGGTACTAGTTTAGAACCTCTGAATGCTTAAAGTAAAATTTTTATTTCAAATCATAAAGGACAAATTAATTTATAATGAAAAAATGATTACCTCTCAAACATCTAGACTAATTCTTCAATGTGTATATTGAAATTAGTTAGCTTAAAATGCAAAACAGCTAGAGTTTCTATGATGCCAAATGCACCATAAATCTTCATTTGTTTGGGTTGGGGGATTGTCTGAGAATGTTAGTTCATAAATGTTGTCTGGTGTTTTTCCTCTTTATTTTTTACATCTACATTTAAGATAAATTTTAAAAAGAATAATGGTGATATGAATATGAGAGCTATTTATTTCAAATATCTGCTTTAAAACTATTAAAAACTTGTACCCTATCCACACTGCTCTAAAAAAGCAAAACCCATCACTTACCAGATGAAAAATGTCTTTGTGCTGAGACTTGAAATATCCATCTCCCTTAACTGGCATATTAACATAATACATCTTTTTAAACAAAAATACTGCTACAGGGAAAAAAACTTCAAAAAAATTTACAGACACATTCAGTTCTTGATTCACCTCTGTTATTGGTTTTGTTAACATTTTCATACTTGTTTTCTTCTCCATGATTTTTCTTTGTAAACTAAATTTCTCCCTCCTTTCCCCTCCTCTTCTCCCCCTGCCCAAAACACACACACATACACACACACACACACACACACACACACACAGCCTTCCCTTCAGAACACAATCATTTCCTTGCCTTCAGCTGAAGCTGCAAGCATAGGAGAGAGCCTGGGTGTAGAGCATAAAAATCTGGTACCTGTGAGTTTCATATAAAATACAAATTCCTGTTCTCACACTGTGATCATTGATGATCATTTACTTCTTTGCCACGTGTACCAACCTGTCCCACATGCACATGCAATTTATTCGTGATGAGTTCCTAATCTTATTTGAAAGGGAAGAAAATATTTTAACTCTGCTACATGCAGCTGCCGCTAAACAGCTCCGCACAGTTTATTGACAAGCTCAGACTCAGTCCCGCAGGCTAAAGGCTGAGAGGGGGTGTTTGAGAAGGGAGCTCTCCTTCAGGGAACACACTCATCTCCCTGCCTCCAAAGTTCCCAGGTGAATGCGGCCTAATAGAAACAGCATTGTGTGACTGGGATGGAGGTGGGATGTTGGAATTTTTGAAAGGCAGAAAACTACAGGCCTAGTGATGTAGACAACAGAGAAGGGAAACCCTGAGTTCTAATCCCAGCACCATTGCCTGTCACCACCTTTCCTGAATTTTTTTAAAGGTGATTTTCTGGAAATTTATGCACTACCTGAACTATCTGGAATTAATAACTTGTGTTTTTAGATGTATAACTCTTACTCAAGTTTATTTGACATACAATATTGTTCGTTTTTATGTGTACAACATAGTGACTCGACATTTGTATACATTGGGAAATGACCACAAGAGGTTTAGCTACTGTCACCATACACAGTTAATACAATATTAGTAACTGTGTTCTCCATGCTGTACATTACATCCTCATGACTTATTTATTTTATAACTGGAAGTTTGTACCTCTCGAACAATGATTTTTAGATACAGAGTATGTGAGGCTTCGCTGTGGCAATGCCCCACAAAGTACAATTCTAGAATGCACACTTGGAGCTAGATAATGACCCCACAAAGAAGAGACCTATAGTAACACATTTTTACCCACTCTCTTGGCTCTTGACACCTGTTTTCTCAAACTCCAAAATGCAAGAAGAATGCCCTGTACAGGCAGTATTTCTGCAATCTTTAATGATAAAAAGAAATATTATAGAGACTAGAACTGCTTTATTCAGAGGAAAGAACAGAGGGCAAAAGTCAGAAAGTTCAAAGAACAAAGCATTCCCAGATCTGCCATAAGCTAATTCTATAAACTTTCCATGTTTTGTTTTTCCTCATCTATCAAATGGGCATTATAATCCCTACCCTGCCTGTGTCATATGTGAGGATCAAGGGGGATGATGCAAGTAAAAGTGCTTTGAAAAGCTGTAAGTCCTGTCTCTATGAGTGGGGTTATTATTATGCTTACTACTGTCAAAAAATGCCAATGCTGTTCATTGCTATTAGCAAAATCCAATTCCTTTTGTTTGAGTTTTGCCTATAGAAAGCAATAAAGTGGAATAAATATCCATTAGTCAGTAGTCAACATATAGTGGAACAGCTGAAACACCAAATCTTTTTCCTCTAAAAGCAGAATGCTAAACTAATGTTATTTCAGGAGCCGGGAGGCGGGCAAGTGGGGGAGTCATGGCTGAGTCCAGGTGGGGGTAGGTTGGGGAGATGCAGCTGGGATGGGGCAAAAATAAAACGCTCTTTCCTCCCCCCAAGAAAACATCCCCACTAAATTCCACTCAATCTAATCACAGCTAAGATAAAAGTCAAAAAGAAGGGTCAGCTTGAACGGAGGCCTGTTATTGGTCCGCATTAAGACAATACTGATAGAAAATGTAATGCAATACATTTTCCTCTGCCACACATTTCTGAATAATAGCAATTTGCCAACTAGCTAACCACCTCAGCATAAACAGTGGAACGCTCCTGCTGAGTCTTGGAAAGCCTGCTTGTCTGCAAGTGCACAATACACAAGGAAAATCACCATAAAGCTCTGTGCCACCATTCAATGCAAATAGTCCTCAGGTCCTGCTGTGACTTGGCACACCCCGCTGGACAGCTGGAGACTGGAGAAGAGGGGCTGCTGCCAATAACACATTACAAGGGATTTTCGAGCGATTTTCCGGAAACCAGCAGTCCTGTGCTTTATTATTTCATGGGCAGATATTGCTATGAGCTACACATAGATATATTATGGTGCAGGACACTGTCTAGTTATACCTGATATGATATACAGTAAAATACTCCAACACTTTGCAATCCCATCTGTGAGCTCAAGCAAGGAAAAATAGGGAGACAATTTGTTACAGCCTTCTGTTATGCCTAATATAATTTTGGAAATCATGCCCCAAACAACATTTTATTACATGCATCAAAAAGATTTAACTTGCTAAGGGTCAGATTTAACTTGCTAAGGGTCACATAAGTGTACTCAGAATATGCTTCAAAGACAAGAGACACTGAAGATAGATGGTTTATTGTACATCTCATTCCTTCTCCCACCCCCAAGATCACTTGCAATAAAGTGCTACCAGAGATCATTAAAAAAAAGATTGCTCATTTTATGTAGCTTGAATGTATAAAATGGTAGTTACCTACATTCCAGTGGCAAGAATGTTTAGAAGACAATGCTGAGAAATAAACAGAAGTGAGTTAAATCAGGAAGACAGGCTCTGTAGCAATTAGTCTAATGTAATATCATTTTTAATGTAAAGAAGCTACGTTTTCTAATTTTCACTAAAAGCCCTAGGTGCTGAAGGGGTTATAATAAATGCATGCAATAAAAAACAGGTACGCTTATCTTATAAAGCAGCCTATTAACCAGACTGCTAGTGCTGCAAAATCCAGTACACAGTAAACAATACTTTTTCTGTTAGAATAATGATGCATAGTTTACTCTTTTATACCAGGCAGCACTTGGGGACCACATCCATTTACCAAAATAATACCAAATTAGTACTGTAAATATTGAAATCAGACCTTTCAGGCTAACCAGTGGCCTAATTTTCTCTTCAATCTGCTCTTAATCTCAATTCATCAATAACACTACCTTATTATCAGACTTTGACAGCAAGCTAAGGCTTTTGATAAATTATACATCTCAAGCCAGATTTAAAATTTGAAGCTCAAGTGCTAATTATCTGTACAGGCCCAGTTAATAACGAGATTTCTTGTTAAGTATCTGATCACAGCATGGGCATCATTTGTCAAGATACTCAAGTCTACCTTAGAGACCAGCTCTTCGAATCCTCCCTTGCCTACCATATGTAAAATTGGGATCTTTGTTTCTATAATAACCTTTTATTAGGAAGCTGACATAATGATTAAGTTCGCTGTAGACACACACAATGAATTAGACAATTACCCTTGCTGCTTTAAACCACTCAGACTCCTAGCAAGACAAAATAATTAATATTGAATTTTAATTTGATGTGTTCCACATTTAAACCCCAATTTGCAAAGTACACCTGGAAAGCTGCCGCTGTTTCCTTGCAGTTTGTGCTGATGAAATAAAGGCCCCTGCAGTTTGAATGTAAAAGCACAGAAGGCACGATTCACCACGATCACTTCTCAGTGGAGCACAGAATTTTCTAGCATTAATGGGAAAGGTAATTACCTAGGTCTAACTTTATAGCCTTTTCTCTAATGAAACTATAATCTCCCAGGCCTATCCACTTTAAGCATTTGCATGATTTTAATGATTTCAGTGCCATAGCTATTGGTATACCCAGTCATTTTGAAATGAAATGTCTAAAACACAAAGACGTTAATTATATTTCCAGGCTATTCTTATTGGCACAAAGTAAGGCTGAGTCAAAGAGAAGCGCCATCATAAAAACAACCAAGGGTAGCATTTATCACATGGCTCCAGAAAAGATGAACCCCAAGTGTATAAATCCATTTCTTCTCATTAATCCTGCCCTCACACTTCACCTGTGCTACATGGTAATAGGGCATAAAAGCTCAAGTCCTTTTGACGTCACTCCCATACCTAGTAGTTTCCAGAAAGGGTTTAGAATGGGTGAAACATGATAAGCTCATGAAATATTTTCACTCTCTAATCAAATTTTAGATTAGATAATGATTAACCTTCCTGGTTGGGGGGCATTCCAGCCTCATGGGAGGGGCTGGTATTCATACAATTTTTCTTTTCATGGAAATGCTGGAGTTTGGGAGAGGAGAGGTGATTTTCTCCTCTATGGCATCACACAGTGCCAGACTGAGATACCAGACTAAACTGATTTATCTGTTTTATGACCTATTAAGGCAACTCATGTTATTACAGGAAAGGAATAAAGATTCACAATCCACTTATTATGAACTCTAAAAGTCCTTATTCATCCAGATCGAGTAGCTTCCATACTCCTGAGTGGGGTGGCCAAGTCCAGAAACAATGGCTTCTCTTCTCTCCTTGGGTTTCCCTTTTACCTGCCTCCTTTTCCATGGACTTGCTGCCTCCACGGTCCCTCCCCAAGCTGGGGGGCAGCCAGAGGAGGGTCTAATACTGCTGACGTAGAGAGGGACCAAGGAGAAGTTTTAAAAATTATAGCTGCCATTTGGTTTGCCAGGTCTACCAGGGGCAGGGAAAGGCTGCTACAGTCTCTTGACAAGGCACAATATATCCAAAGATCCTCAGATTTTGTTCTATCAATAGTGCCAAGTTGAAGGCACTTTTTTTCTGAGCACATCCCTCCCACCAGATCTCTGCAATACCCAGATGACACAAAGTCATGGGAAATGGTTTCTAAGCTTAAGTTTGACCCTTTGTTAAGTTAAAGGTGAAGAGCAGCTTTACTGAAAGCTTACCATATAGATGAAACAGTCACTTACACGTCTCCTAAAGTCTAGAGCTATTTTCCCAAACTATAATTGAGGTTTATATAAGGAAAATGAAATGATAACCACTTTCTGAGCTAAATATCATGAAAAAAAGAGGCAAATACCCAGGTCTCTCAAATCTGTTGATGAAATTAGCAACACTCCACATCTTCTTAAACGTTTCTTCTTTTGATTATTCCTATTAAGCTATTAAGCCAAAGTATTGAATAATACTTTCTCCCTAGATTGTCTCTTATTTTAAAACCAGGTATGAATATAGGCTCTGCAAGTTACAGCTCTGCAGCCTTGTGTAAGTTAGGTAACCTCTCTGAGTTTCAATTTTATCAGGAGTAAAATTTAGAATAACAAGGGTCTATTTCCTAGAGTTGTTAAGGGGATTAAATAAGATTATATATATCATGCTCTCAGGACAGTTGTTGACACTAGTTAATGCTTAATCAACATTGGCTGCTGCTAATACTGTTGTTAATTATTACTGTTGTTATTTAGAAAGACGCTGCAGACCATTACTTAGTAGCTCTTAAATGGATCGTTTGTTTTGGGGGGTTTGGCCACCACACGATTTAATGAGGATCACAAGAACCTCATTTTTAGGAATAACAAATTGAGGATCAAAACTACTTCATTTCTTCAGGCAGGATTTGCAAACAGCGCCACAAGTCCAAGTAAATATATATAATTGATGGTTATTAAAAGAAAGACTCTATGATTAAGAAAAAGACTAAAAGGAAATACATTGCTTTTTATTGTGGTAAAAAACACAAAATATAAAATTTACTATCTTAACCATTTATAAATGTTCAGAGTGCTAACTAAATGCACATTGTTGTGGAACAGATCTCCAGAAATTTTTTATCTTGCAAAACTGAAACTCTATACCCATGGAACAACTCCCCCCAACCCCTGGCAACCACCATTCTACTTTCTGTTTCTTAGAGTTTGACTAATTTAGATACCTCATACAAGTAGAATTATACAATATTTGTCCTTCTGTGACTGGGTTATTTCACTTAACAAAATGTCCTCAAAGTTCATCCAGATTGTAGTATATGACACGATTTCCTTTTTTATAAGGCTAAATAATATTTCATTGTGCGTGCGTGTGTGTGTGTGTCTGTGTGTGTGTATACACATATCACATTTTCTTTATCCACTCATCTGTCAATGGACATTTAGGTTGCTTCCACCTCTTGGCTAATTATGAATAATTCTGCAATGAACATGGGTGTGCAAATATCTCTTCCAAATCCTGTTTTCAATTCCTTTTGATGTATACCCGAAAGTAGGATTGCTGGATCGTATGGTAATTCTATTTTTAATTTTTTGAGGAAACTCCATACTGTTTTCCATAGTGGCTATACCAATTTACATTTCCACCAGCAGTGCACAAAATGCCAATTTCTCCACATCCTTAATAACACAAGTTATTTTCTGTTTTTTTTTTTTATTAGTGGCCATCCTAATGGGTATGAGGTGATATTTTATTATAGTTTTGATTTGCGTTTCCCTGATGATTAGTGATGTTAAGCATCTTTTCATATGCTTGTTGACCATCTGTATATCCTCTTTGGAGAAATGTCTATTCAAGTCCTTTGCTCATTTTTTTTCTTTCTTTTTACTGGTAAGTTCGCCTTTTATTGTTTTACTATTTTTTAAACATCTTTATTGGAGTATAATTGCTTTACATTGTTGTGTTAGCTTCTGCTGTATAACAAAGTGAATCAGCTATACATATACATATATCCCCATACCCCCTTCCTCTTGCGTCTCCCTCCCATCCTCCCTCTCCCACCCCTCTAGGTGGTCACAAACCTTTGCTCATTTTTAATTGGATTATTTGGATTTTTTGTTGTTGAGTTGTAGGAGTTCTTTACATATCTGGATATTAACCCCTGATCAAATACATGGTTTGCAACTATTTTCTCCCATTCTGATGGTTGCCTTTTCACTCTGATTGTTTCCTGTGCTACATAGATGTTTTAAAGTTTAATGTAGTCTCATTTGTCTATTTTTGCTTTTGTTGCCTGTGCTTTTGATGTCACATCCAAGAAATCATTGCCAAGACCAATGTCATGAAGCTTTTTCTCTGTGTTTTCTTCTAGGAGTGTTATAATAGTTTCAGGTCTTACATTTAGGTCTTTAATCCATTTTGTGTTAGTTTTTGTATATGGTGTAAGATAAGGGTTCAACTTCATTCTTTTGCATGTGGCTGTCCAGTTTCCCCAGCACCATTCGTTGAAGAGATTATCCATTCCCCATTGTGTAGACTTGACACACAATTATTTGAAGATCATTTGACCACTTAGGTGAGGGTTTATTTCTGGGTTCCCTATTCCATTCCATTAGTCTATGTCTGTCTTTATGCCAGCACCATGCTGTTTTGATTACTGTAGCTTTTTAATATGTTTTGTAATTAGGACGTGTGAAGCCTCCAACTGTTGTTTTTTTTTTTTCCTCAAGATTGTTTTGGGGAAATATATTACATTTTAATGTTACTGTTATCAATGTAGTTACTTTTGGTTAATGGGACCATGAGGGACCAATCTGAATTTTGCAAATTGTATTTAATAAGCAAACATTACAAAGTGATATAAGTTGGTATAATTGGGGAGGGTGTGAAACATTCTTTATTTCATACCTGTATAATCTGGACTCCAAGTCTCTATTTCTGCTAATGGTAGAAAATTTAACCCTGCTAATTTCAGATACAGTTGGTGCAATACAGTGATTTTCCAGCCAAAAATCCCAGTTTCAGTACAGTGCTATGCTGTCTCCAGTCAGTCTGTCCTTTGGACAACAGGTCATGGCAGTGAGGGTGGTGGTGGAGAGAGCTGGAAGATCTGATGTTGTCCCTGGACAGCCACTGAGGTCTGCCCCTGCACTGGTCCCTGGAAAATAATGCCTGATACTTGCTGTGGCTGGGCAATTGGCTGGTCCACTGGAATCTTCTGGCTTCCAGCCCTGCTTTTGTGGTGAATGATATCCCAGAGATAAAGCTAATTTCCTTCCTAACTCTAGTAAAAGGTCCATATGTATATTTCCAATGCTGTACTTTGGCTTTGCCAGGCAGCCTCAGGGACAGTCACATCAACACAGCCTCCTAACTACCAGCCTTAATGCACCCTGGGTTCACAATACCAAAAACTTAGGATACCCTCCAAAAACTGGGAGAGGGGATTACTCTCTCTCCCTTGACCCAGTTGGCAACAGATATGTCTGCAAGGGCTGATACTCAAAAACAAATCCCTCTGGGGAAGGAAACACCAGACTTACCCCACCACCACTCCCTGCTGCCTGTTGCAGATATTACCAGTGTCAAGAGGAATCTGATGGATTGAGGTGCTAGGGGAGTCAGTTGCAAGGAAGAAAAATAGAACTTAAAACTTAATATATTGAGTTATTAATAGGCCGTAAGTTAAGAATCCATTTATCATCCTGATATAATTAAAAGAAAAAATAATAATTTTTAACATTCTGGTGGACCTCTCTTCTGAGCAAAATCTAAAAGGAAAATGAGTAGGATGAACTGCAGCCCCACTCTTGCAGTTGGTCTTGGGCCCACAACTGATCCTCATCATTTCCTTCCTTTACTACTTATTCTAGATTCACGTCACCCTCAGCTACCTCCTGTGCTAGTCTCAGTGGCTTATCTGATGATGTGACCTAGAATCTCATACCTGAAGCATCTGAGCAATGGTCACTACGCCCTTCTCAGGCCAAAGTTGCTGTACTTGTCTAATTACTATCAAAACTGATAAAGGGAATACCAAGAGGCACTCAAATGGATCACCTGGAGGCCAACACATTACTTCCTGCCCCCTGTGTAACTGCAGCCTACCACCACCTCGTGGTTAGGGTCAATGACCCCTGTCAGAATGGTAACTCCTCTTCTGGCTTGCTTATTCGTGAACATCAGAAGCCCAAAGCGCCCAGATAGAAGCCTGGTAGTTCAATGGGACTCTTCCTAGATCCCCTGGTGGAAGTGTTCCCCTTTGGGAATCAAAAAATCTCTGAGCCTGCAGAGCCCAGATTTGTGAAGATGAGATTCCCGAAGTAGGTCATTGAAAATTACAGAAAGTAGGATCTGCTGCTGTCCTGTAGTTCTCAGACCAATGTATTCTTCCTATTGAGAACACAGCTACATATAAAGTTCTTTGATTCTAGGTGTACACTGTTCTGGAGGATGGCATCCACCTTCTAAACTACCTCCAAGCTGGCACTTAAGTGGTGACTTCAGCAGTCCACCCCAATACTTTATCAGGCCACTGGCTTTGGGGTGGTGCAATGTATAATATGACCAGTGAATTCTATGGTCATGGACCCTCTCCCACACCTCCTTCCTGGAAAGTGGGTCCCCTCATTTGATGTCATAGTATGTAGGATCCCACACCAATGGATCAAACTCTTTACAAGCCCTTAAATAGCGGTGCTAAAAGAGGTCCTGTAGGCAGGAAAAGCAGATCCATTCCCAGAACATGTGTCTCTTCCTGTCTGAATGAGTCACTATTCTGTGTGGAAGGGATCCAATGTAGTTAAATTTCTACCAAATGGCTTATTGGCCTCCAAATGTACCATATTGGAGGCTCAGTTATCCAAAGATCCTATACAGGGGTAGTACCAAGTATATCTTTTCCAATTATACATTCAGAGACCAGGAAGATGACCACCAGATGGGTCTGCAGACGCCATTTACCCACTATGAACCAGACCTAACCTACCCACTGTGGCAAGGGCTCCATTAATTTATTACCTGGCTCCACTATACCCACACTCTAACAGGAGGCCCATGAGGTTGCTTGGGTCTCCAGGTGTTAATGCCAACTGGGATCATTTGTCCAATAATTCTTGAAATGTTTGGGTCCTCAGTGCTCAGTTACCCAGGTAAATGGTGGTATACCCCTTTAAGGAAGGAGTAGGAAGATCATTATTACATCCACGTGCTGCAGGGTTGCAGGATCCTCCCACCAGGGTACTGAACCTCTCCTTCAGCCAATACATTCCAGACCCCAAAACTTTCTCGGGTGTTAAAAATGGGAAAGGGATTATGCCTTTTTGTTAGGAAAACTTCCATCAGCCTTCTGACCATCTTTACTGGATTGAATAGTGTGCCCCCAAATTCATGCCCACCTGGGACCACGGAAAGTGAACTTATTTGGAAATAGGTTCTTCATAGATGTAATCAAGTTAAGATTAGACCATACTATACCAAGTGGGCCCTAATCCAATGATGGCTGTCCTTATAAGAGGAGGGAAATTTGGACTCAGACACACAGAGAGGAGGATGCCATGTAACAGCAGAGGTAAATGTTGGAGTGATGTATTAACAAACCAAGGACTCCTGGCAATCACCGGGAGCTAGGAGAAAGGCATGGAACAGATCCTCCCTCAGAGCCTGAAGAAAGAACCAACCTTGCCAACACCCTGATTTCAGACTTCTAGCCTCTGGAACTTGAAGAGAATAAATTTCTATTGTTTTAAGCCAGCAGGTTGTGGTACTTTGTTATAGCAGCCCTAAGAAATTAAAATACCATCCATCCTTGATTTCTTTTCATGGTCCACACTGAGTAGTACCCTTGTCTCTGCTCATCTATTTTGTCCCTAGGACTGCTACCTTCAATTAATCATCTACAACTCTGCAGATTAGCAACTCTACTCCCCTCTGCACTTGCTACTCATTATGATAATTGTGTCCACCTGGCTGCTGAAGGTTAATCACTGCCACCTGGTCTCTATTGTTTCATGGTCTAGGACTTTGCTACCAGTGCCTGGTTCTCTGGCAGCATCTCCTACCATCAGCCCTGGCCTGCAGAGGAGAGCCATCACGAGACTTCTTGGTGTTGCTGACACCCCACCCACCAGTGAATCCTGTGTATTCTTGGTAAATAGTGTATCCTTCGAGCCTTCCCATGGAACATAACCATGGGGTGACTTTTTTGGCCTTTCACAGTATATCCACTCTAGTTTGCTGACTTCTCTGGGCCTTTGGATCCCTTCTTCCATCCTCTGTCATGGCAATCCCAACACTGCAACCTCACTTAGTGTAGGCCATCACTTTTTTCCAGGCTTCCAGGGAGCCACCCTAGAAGGGAGCTTGCACCATCTCCTGGAGTCCTTGTCAAGGTGTTAAATTCTGTGTTCCTGGAGAGTGCTCTCAAATCAGTAATGCTCCCGTATTCAACATTATGTTCTTGAATCAAGCATTGGTGGTGACAGCAGGACTCCCCGGTCTCTGGATCACAACCTGAGTGCTGGGAACCGTCTTAGCTCCTTGAGTCTGCTCTCCAACCCTTTTGCTAATTCCCTATGTTAAAACCCCTTTCTCCTGAATTAGCTGAGTGCTTTCTGTTGTCTGTTCTGATACGTATATATATATTTTTTTGGAGGGTTTTTTCGTCGTCTTTTTTTTTTTGACTGATACATTTTAAACAAAATTATATTTAAAAAAAGAAGAAGAGAAAGGAGATGATAGTTGGGGAAGGGCAATGTCAAGGAAGGAGGGAGAGTAAAGATGTACTTGAAACACTTAACTAGTGTGGTAAGGGCCTCCAGCAAGTCAGAACAGGAGTGGTTAACTCTTTGATGCCAGGCCACAGGGAGATGCATGCATCTCCGGAGGGTAGGGGGCACTCAGGGAGCTTGGAAATGGTGTTTCCCAACTGGTACTAAACTCATATTTTAACTGCTGGGGTTAGTGTACTAGAAACTCCCAGAAGCAAAAATACTTGAGAACCAATATAGAATTGAGGGGGGAAAAAATCACCTGGTGGGGACTTGTTGAAAATGAAAATTTCTAGACCCCTCCCGAGAGATTCTGATCCAGAGATCTGGGGTGGGACTCAGGAGTCTCTTTTCACAAGCGTTCCAAGAGATTCTGATAGAGGAGGTCAACAGAACGTGATCTGAGAAAGACTTCAGCAGACAGAGAGGAACAGAGGAAAGGAAAGATTGCTGACGGAGCAGAAGCAGGGGTGCTGAGGCTGGAGAGTGGAATCCATGTGGTTCTGTGACTCTCCTTCCATGAGGACTCAGCAGACCAAGTGCAGAAGCCAAGCATGTCCACAGTCCCGTGAGTCCAGGTTCAAGGGCTTTCTAGAATAGTGCCCTGGAGGGCTGCAAGTAATCAGGTGAGAGAAAAGCTCAAGGTTTTCAATCACCTGGAGTGTCTAGGCTAAGGAGGAAGGAAGAGAAGCAAGAAGGGGGTTGAAAGATTGGGAGAAAATTGAGGATTTAAGCAACCAAAAGTCTCTGAGGTCAAAGTATAGTTGCACGGGAGGTAGGGGTGTGGCAGAGAAGAGCAGAGACTGTCGTCAGCTCTCTAACACAGAGCAGTTCTGGGGTATGACAGTCCTCAGAGTATGTTGTCCAGGAAGTAGGTGGCTGAACTGGAACAGTTCAGGAGGGGCATGGAGATGACAACATCCAAAAATTGCCACATTAGTGTGGTAGGCTGAAAATTGGTCCCCAGAAGACATCTACATCCTAATCCCTGGAACCTATGAATGTCACCTTATGTGGCCAAAAAAAAAGGTGGGGGGCCGCCGAGAAAGGAGTCGTCGCCGCCGCCTGCGGCCCCCTCCCGCCCGGGCCGCGGGAGCAGCGGGGTGCGGACAAGCCAGCTGCAGAGGAAGAGGACGAGAGCGGCAAAAAAAAAAAAAAAAAAAAAAAAAAAAAGGTGGGGGGGAGTAAGGTCCTTAAACATGTGATTAAATTAAGGATCTTGAGATAAAGAGATTATCCAGGGCTATATGAGTGGGCCCTAAATGCTGTCACATGTATATTTATAAGAGGGAGGCAAAGGGGGATTTTTGCACACTTAGAAGAGGAGGAGGCAATGTGACCACAAAGGCAGAGTTTGGAATGATGTAGCCACAAGCCAAGGAGTGCTGGCAGCTACTAGAAGCTGAAAGAGGAAAGAAACAGATTCTTCCCTAAAGCCTCCAGAGGAAGCATGGACCTACCAATACCTTGATTTTAGCCCACTGACACTGATTTCAGATTTCTGGCCTCAGAACTGTGGCAGAATAAACTTCTGTTATTTTAAGCCACCAAGTGCGTGGTAATACATTACAGCAGCCACCTTAACAATATAGCTAGGTTGTTGAGTGTGTTATAATGGATGTTTGAAATATTCTAGGTTTACAGTAAGTTGGGCAAAGAGTCTTTGATGGTTGAGAGCATAAGTGGAGAGCTCAGTAATTTTCACTCATGCAGAGAAAGTGCTAGGCAGTAGGAACCTCCAAAGGGGAGGAGCTTTTACAAGAAGGTGAACAGGTAATTTTCTAGGAATGGCCATGAGAAAGCAAGATAAATGCCACCCTCCCTGGCTTCAGGGATGTGAAGAGTTTTCCCCCTGAAGGCAGCTTTAGGATCTAAAAATTTAACAAGTGAGTTCAGGAGTTAATTTTTTTTTTAAGATGTTAGGGATGTGGAGGTGTGGAGATAACTTTCTTTGATTCCATTCCAATTCTTTAGAAGGTCAAATGCATTTAAAAAATTTTTTTAATCAATGATTAAGATACAGAATACTGTAAAGCCACATGTAACTATGGCCAGTATATATCTTCCCAGGTTGCAAACAGGGCCAAATCCAGGTTTTATGGGGCCTGACGTTTATACAAGTTGAGGTACCTTCTTCAAGAAAGAAAAACAAAGTTATCTATACAAAATTAAGTATGGACATGGATTTTTATTTGGAGTAAAAAAAAATTTTGATGTTTAAAAGCTGACTAATACCACAAACATCATAAAATCCAGAAAAATACATACATATTTATAATTAAGTTTGTGAAACACCTCTACTTTTTCTACATTTTTGGCTGCATATTCTAAAAATTATGCAATATTCACTTAAGGCATACACAACAATTAAAATATATTTTTTAACTGCCACTACATTGTATTGAGGTATAATAATAGTGTAAGTCAAATTACTCATATATAACACACATTGACTTGAACATGTAGAGTTTTGTTTCTTCATTTTTCTGGCTGTCTGTTGAATCAGTGACAATTTTGTGCGCCTTTTCATCTGGAACCACCAGATTTTAGTAGAGCTATCTGCACCAGTATTTTAAGTACCAGTATTTTAAGTACCAGTATTTAAAGGTATATGCAACCTCACCTAGCGATGAATTCACTGGTGGTGGTACTGCTACAGATTCTGCCCTACCCTCGGGAATTCTAATACATTTGAATTCTCACAAAAAGAGAAATTGTATGGTGCATTTATAATTGTACACTGCATTATCGGGAATATCCCTGACAGGGAGAACTTCTATTTTGACTAGGCTTTAATGAAAACCAACCCCTCCCTTCAAATATTTTCACATCTGGTTTTTTTAAGGCACTTCTAAAGGTGCCCCTCCATCACCACCCACCTAGTATTTGTATCAGGCATTATAGTATGTTCATATCATGATCCAGCTTCTGGCCCTGCACATTCATTTCAAAGTTGGGTGTGTCAGCCCAGTGGGCAGCAGAAGTATTCCTAGAAGTCATTCCATCACCAGAATGACTTAAAAATAACTAAACACAGAAGTGACTGCAAACCACATAAAATTATCCCTCTAAACCTAAAATAAATGCATCCCCAATTCATCTTCCCTTTGCCAGAACCCCAAATCCCTATAGCCATCTCAGTACCACCCAATTCAAGGACAGGTGCAATGGGAAGAAAGTCAGAGGGGAGACAGACTGTTATTTATTTATGCAAATTTTTCAAAAGCACAACCATGTGACCACATTGCTAAGTTTTACTCGGCTTCATGGTAAATCTGCCTTGGTCGCAGGGCTCAACATGTGCTTAACGAAGCCACCTTCTCGCCAATGAAAGGTCATTTCCAGAAACCTAAAGTCGTTCAGATCTGAGGTCTGACCTACTGTAACAGCCCCTGAATATTTCTGGTTAGCCACGTCCCACCCCAAAAAACTTCACGGGACATCCACCTTCATTTGCTGTCCTGAAATTTGATGGTGTTGGATATTGCTGATGTAAATGACTGGGTCCTTAAATGGAGCTTAGAAATGTTTGTGATTGTCAAGGCCCTTTCACTGGAAACGTAATCTGATGTGCATTGTCCCTCCAAGCTCATTTTGCATCTTTATTTGAAGTCAGCAAGCCATGAAAACAGAAAATGGATCCTGAACAGAGTGAGCATCAGCTTTTTCTTTGCATAGGGTCCTTAAAACAGTCAATGTTTGTCAACAGAAATGAAATGCATTATATGAGAATGCAGCACACGCAAGCCAGGCAGAGTGCTAACAGTTGGTGGGAAAAGACCATAAAGGCTTCAAAAATCATCCAGCTTTCATCCCTTTGGTTACATTGTTTATCCAATGAGAAGTCGACATGTCCTCACGAAATGGTTCTCCACTGCTGGGGGAGCAAAGGGACCCAGAATTGCTGCTTCGTAAGCCCACAGGAGCGTTTTGGGGTGAGTTAAAATAGCAACCATATCATGTGAGACTAAAAGGTTTCCAGTGTTTATAAGTTCATGTCTCCTGCTTCAAAGTAAACTAAGATACTCTGGGTTCAAAGCCAGAGAAATGGCGGGAGAGCCTGGCATAGCAACACATCACCTTCCTGACAGCAAGCTTACCAGCCTCCGTGCTCTCCATCCTTCTCCTGGAGTCTAGGAAGTGGAGGCAATCACCACTCTCCCCATTTCTAACTATGGTTTGTCGCCCAGACCCATGCACCAACCAGAGTCTGGGTGGGGAGGATGCCTAGGGTGTGAACAGCCCTAAGGCCTCATGCCTGGTCAGAGTCCTGCTCACCTGATTTCAGATATAACCCCGTAAAATAGCAGACTCCTGTTCCCACTCTTCAGGGAAGAAACTCAGTCAGCCTGGTAGCATTTGGTGCAGTAATTAATCTCCCAGAGGCTAAAAGACATGGCATTAAATCTGTGTTCGGGTTATAGAGCTACAATCGTGTAGAAAAGTTCAGTGCCTTTATCTTAACACTTTTACTCTAAGAGCTATCCTAATACATCAAAAGATTTAATTAATTTTGATCTTTTACTAGCTAAAGGGGGGAAATGAAGACAAAACAGAGATATGGTAAAAAAGGAAAAAAGTCCCAATTCCACTACATTATCCAAATTATACATATCCCTTGAGAACATTGGAAGGATTACCTCCATCAGGGTGAGAGCCATTTAAAGTGTTGTTATAAATTGTTCAAAGCTAAGAAGGCAGTCTGGGGGCTTTCAGGTAAGACATATTAATGTATATTCTCGGTAATCAGAGGTAGCCTTATATGTAAGAGGAATGGTGGCCACATTTGACATGTGATTTCAGGAAAGGGAATCAGTATTCACTGGGCACTTTATATATTTTATCTGACTCCTTATAAAACTTCACAAGGAAGCTGAAATTCTTAGCATTTTACACACAAAGAAGGTGAGACCCAGAGAATTTAAGCACCTTGCCCAGGGTCTGGCTAGTAAGTTACTAAGCCAGAATTCAAACTCACGTCCATCTGTCTACACCAGGTTATTTTCCTGGAGCTCCCAGCAGCCCCCATCAGCCCAACTCAACCTAAAGTACCAGCCCCCATCTGCTGGGGCCAATTCTTGAACTTCTTCATTGTGAATAAAGCCCTTTATCCTACAGGTAGAACAAGGAATTTAAGTTTAAAAATCCTAGGAGACTATCTCTGTGTGTTAATTTACATGAAAGTACAAATGTCTAAGTTTATAAAGTTTTCTGTGGACGGAAGTTTGGGTAGGAGGAAGAATTGTTCATGTCTACCCAGCACTCCCCAGAAGCCTTTCCCACCCCAGGAATGGCATGGCCTAGGCTGGCTGCGTCAATCAATATCCCATTCCCCTGCCACAGGAATTGGTTCATGAGCTGGAACGATGTCAAACAGACTTTGAAGCCGCACTGAACACGGCAGCCTGGGTCCCTTAATAAATGCATGAAACAGAACCTCCCACTCTCTGTGCCCCCCGCCCATCGCTTCCCCCGCTGCAAGCCACCCCAGCACCTTGGAACACCCACACCAGACTGCGTGTGAGCAAGAACGAACTTTTGTTAGAGCTATTGCATTTTGGAGTCTATTTGTTATAGAAGTTTAGCCTACACTGTGTAATAACAACCATCAATAAATGTTAGTTTCATTCTCCCACTCATGAATTCTCCCATGCAGAACCATTCAAGGCTTCTAGCAATCTTAACAGAGCTTCTTTAAAAGCATTAGGAATCTACAGCTACAGTAGATATGTAAAGATGGCCACTTTTATAATTAATAACAGATACTAAAAATATATTTAAAATATAAATAATAAAAATAATCCTCTTATACCTTCCTCTGGATCCCTGACTGACCATTGGGGTAAGGTTAGATCTACTGAAGAGAAATTGTATCTGGGGAAAAAAAGAGTATTTTTCGTTGGACTGCAACCCAACACCTGAGAATAGAGACAGAACACATTTCCCCTTCTACTAAATAAACCCATAGACAGTATCTCTCCCTCCATTTCTCTCTCTATCTACACTAGAGAAGTTTACCAGACTCTCCATTTTACTAGTTGAAAAACTGAGGCAGAGTTTGGATTCCTGGTTTATAAGTATGAGCTTGAAAACTCTAATTTTACTTGTCTTCAGTATTTTGGCCATGTCTCACATTAACTGTATGTTTTCCTATGGTAAGTGATCCAGGATAAGTGAACCCAGTTACAGCAACTAACACCTAGCAGCATAAATTCTAAAAGACAACTTGTGCATGTCAGTAGCTTGAAACTTGGAATACACTATTACAGGATTGATCTCAAAAGCCCATTTAACCCATAATGCAATGATTCTCCAAATGCGGTTCCTGAACAGGAATTATCAGCATCACCAGAGACTTGTTAGGAATGCAAATTCTCAGTCCCCACCTATTAAATCAGGAACTCTGGAGTGTGGCCTAAGCTGAAATGCTAATGCATTATCATAATGCACCAAACCACCAAACCTTTGCAATCAAAAGTACATTGCAATATGTACGCATATGGCTGATTCGCTTTGTTGTACAACAGAAACAAACACAGTATTGTGAAGCAATTATACTCCAATAAAGATCTATTAAAAAAAAAAAAAGTACAACAAGCACACCTAGCACTGAGATCTTGGTTTCTAATACTATTCTCCAACAAAAGGAAACAGGGCTTCTTGGAGAAATGGGTGGTAGTAGGACTGGCACAGGAAATATACAAGATGAGCCTGGAGCATCTTATAGTGTCAGAAAGTAAGGAGGTACAGGTAGGGAAAACCCCCGCAATGATCGGGATATGTCAAAGGGACAGAGTAGCCAACTGAAAGAGCTCCTGATGGCCAAAGCTGGAACAATTTGAGCTACAAAATAAAGAAATATTGGATTAAAACTCGAAGTGTAAAATAAATATCCACGAATCCATACTGTTATAAATAAATGGGAGATGAAAGACAAATCTTCTGTATTACAAATAATTTATATAGATACTCAGCCCTCAAAGAGATGAAGCATAACTGCTCACTCCTTAGATGTGGGCTGTACATAATGACTTCCTTCCAAAGGGGACAGTATGGCAAGGGAGGATAAAAGTAACTTTACAGTGGAGGAACCTGACAAACACCACATCAGTCAACATGCACAGTGATAAGTCATACTGAAAGTATGTACCATTAATATTTTTCTGTATTTTAGTAATTGTTATTTTTATAATAGCAACCCTAAGGAGACATTATTTGGGGCATTTTACATATTTAACGCATTTAATATCTCAAAAATCCTATGAAATAGGGGTATCAATATCCCTGCTCTGTAGAAGAGAAAACTGAGGAACAGTGTTGAAGTAAATGAAGTAAATATCCCATCATCACAGAGCTATGAATAGTGGAGCGAATATTTGAACCCAGCAATCTGGCTGCAGGGCCCTTCCCATCATCACCCGTTCTTTTCAGAAAACACTGCTGTTGGTCCAGTTAAAATGATCACCCAGAACTGAACAAGACTCTCCAGTGGAGAGAATGGTGAAATGATTACATATCGTGACCTGGGCTCCATCAATTAATTCAGGCTGACTTAGGAGCCTCTTCACACCTTGCACCATATGAGATGTCATCAAGCAAAATCCCTGGACTTTTTCTTATAAATCTATGTGAAACTGGTATTCCTAAGTCTGTACTCATACAATTAATTTTTTCCGACCTAAATATAGATTTTAACATTTATTCTGGTGAACAAAGAAGAACATGGTCCTGGTGTTTGGGTAAAAAAATCCAATAATGGGATTTGACAGTTACACTTCTCAGAGTAGAATAAATGCTAAATCATTTGGTTTTAGACATTGCAGAAAAGACAGGGAGGTTGCACCGTAACATTGCAGATACAGAGGTGTGGGGTGTGGGGTAGAGGGTATTTTCTGAAGAATGTATGGGAAGGTCCAAACAAATCTGCCTTTCCCTGGTAGGATAGAGGAAAAGACCTAAGTTTCTACTGAGAGCCTCCTGAGCCCACTGAGGGCACTAGACTATCTCACATTCTGTGAGATTTGCCCCAGGGCTGTGTACAAGCCATGAACAGGTGTTCATCCATGATGACAATCCACTGATTCATAGCAAAATTAAGGGAAAGATAAGAACAATGTAATAACTTTTTCATAAAGTTAGATGGATTCAATTCAAAGGATTATTCTTTATTCTGAGATTCTATCCTTCCAATATGTTTGGGATTAAGTGTCTTTTTTTGTGTGAAATATATGGTTGAAACTTTTTAACAAATGTATTTATTTAGCAAATTGAAAGGAAGGCAGAGTGGAGATAGAGGGAGAAACTGAAATCTTACTGACTGACATCAATGACTTGCTTTCAAGATCAGCCCTTGCCTGACCACCACACTAGAACCATGCATAACAGTTTTGTAAACCAATTAATTTCCTTATTATTAAACCAATCTGAGTTGGATTGTTCCCAACCTGGTACAAGACTCAGAGAAGGGGAACCCAAATATTGGTTAAATTAATGAATGATCTCAGTCAAGTTCTCCATGAGCCCTTTAAACACTGGGGCACAATTCTCTGGCTAGTTTGGTTGCCAAAGCCCTGCCCTAGCCATTTCCTGCTTCATTTTCTATGCCATCCTCTGCCACTGGAGTTCCGGCAGAAGTTCCTTGAGATGCAACAAATCTACAGTCTCATATTGCTCTGTTGGATTGGCCTAGATTTAAGTTTAAAGCGTTGATCGACCTTGTCCAGGATACTCTCTTTTGCCTCACCTGCCATCAACAGGATCCTTCTCTAACCACAGGCTTTGGGAGGGGACCCTCACATAATGTGGCAGAGACTGGCTAAACATAGCTGTCACATTCTTCTTTGTTTCTGGGAGCACAGATAAATGATATTTCCTAGTTCCCCTTTAGTTAGGGGTGGGCATGTAATTGAGATCTCCTAGGTCATGACTGGAAGGCTAAGGCTTTCAAGAAGTTGGTGTGTCTCCTACATGCTTTTGGTCTCCTTCCACTTGTTGGATGCATTAGATGGTGAGGCCCCAGGGGATAACTGAGCCACAAGATGGAAGGAGACTGGGTCTTTAAATCACCTCTGGAAAAAGAGCTGCCATTAACCTGAAGCATCTGTCTTGGTTTGTTGTCTGGATGAGAAAAACTATTATGTTTGAGCCACTATATGTTTTTGGTTTTAATTGTTACAGCAGCTAGTGACATACTAACTAATAAACCTGACTTTCTCACTATCTGTGTTCCTACCTGTAGGCTCAGTCTAAGCTATTCTCTTTCTGTTCTATATTTCCTTGGAGAAGCAGCCTCATTTATGGCCTGAGCCTCCAGTCTTTCTCTTCTTTCTCCTCAATTTTGGGTGACATCGTCAACACGGTCACCTGAAGTGTGTTGCATAAAATATGCACAACCTGCAATAAAAACTTGTCCAGAGAAAGTCCCTAACTAGTCCGTCCTCTCCCTGTCCTGTGTGGCAGAGCTAAACCAGGGAGCTCAGCCTCATACTTCCTGGGCCTGTCTCTTTACTTAAGTGTGTTCTTTCTCAAAAGCAAATAAAGTTACAGATGATACAGAGCTAGAAAAATTAAAAGCGCCAGAGCAGTGGTTTACAGATGCCAGTTCATAGACCTGAACTGAGCTGTCTGTGCCAGAACTGCCTGGAAAGAATTTTGTAAAATAGAGATTCATTGGCCTCACACTCAGAGCTTTTGAACTGATATTTCTGAAATGGGTGACTAGGAATATGTACTTTCAAAGTATCTTTGTGACCCTGATGCATAACCATTGTGCTAGACAATGGCATGTCATGGTCAGCAGCTGTGTTGGCAGATGTTAATAACAAAGCATCCTGTCTGTGATGGGCAGTAGATGGGGAAGAGCTTAAGATTCGACTTGAATTTGAATTCAGGCTCTACCACTAACAAGCTGTGTGACTTTGATAAACTTACTTAACATCTCTGAACCTCAGCTTCCCCAGCTGTTAAATGGGTTTAATAATGCCACAATAATAAAACTTAAATAATGATTGTAAAGTCTCTGGCATGGAGTTGAGAGCAAAATAAATAGTAGGTATATAGGGGTGTGTGTGAGTGAGTGAGATACAAGTCCATCAATAGAGAGATGACAGATGTGACAACTTCCATACCTGGGAAGAACGGTATCTGGAAGAACACTGCATGTTTACGATCTTCTCCCTCGCAGGAATCTCTTTATCAAAAACTCTTTTGGGGGCTGATTTCGCAGCTGCTGCCACTACTAGAAATAGCCACAAGAGGGAGCTATTTTGCCCCGTCTGATATTTTGAATCCTACCACATTTGGTTTTTTCCCCTCACCCCTTCTTTAAAGGAAAAGAAAGTGAGTCAGGCCCAGTGGTCTGATCCCCGTAAAGCTTCCAGATGCAGACTGGGCACAGGGCAGTCTCAACACGCCCTGAGTACAAAGCAGGCTCCATTAAGGGCAGGTGTCCTCCTGCGCTCTGCTCCCCCCAGGGCTGGGCCCCCTGGCTTTCCTGCTTCTTCACACCACCTGGAACCTCAGACACCTCTCCCTCTGGTCCCGGTCCCCCCACCCCCCAGACCCTGCCTGACTGCAGGTGTAGGAGGCTGGCTTTGAGTCCTCTGCCCTCTGAACAGCCCTGGGCTAGTCACTTAACCTCTCGCAGCCTCCGTCTGCTGATCTGCAGAGCATCAGTTTCACCGGGTATAATGAGGATTGATGAGATAATAAATGTGAAAGTGCCTGTAATGGAAAGCGCCATGCGAGTAACGCGTTAATGTTAACGTGGAGAGGGAGCCCTCAAACCCCTCAGCAGCATCACACAAGTGCGTACCCCTCTGTCCGTGAACTCGTAACGCCTGCTTCCTGTGCCCCCAGCAAACAGGGAAGAAATCGAAAGGTTCTTCTGTTCAGCTTAATTCACTTACCCAAGTTCAAGGGAGGGATGTTTGTAAACACGCTCAAAGCCCCGCTTCCTCACACCTGTGCCAACAGTCTGGCAATTGCTCACAAATCCATAGTGAATTGGGGCACTGGATTTTACCACAAGAAGGTTCACACTTAAAGAAAGGGAACACTTGGGTTAGGAAGATGATCCCAGAAGACGCTACTAGGAATTTCCTAAAGGACTTTGAGATGAAAGGGAAAATATCATTTTGATTCTGCGCTAACGAAAAAAGACCTGAACCATCAGTCAGGAGCTCTTACTTCCTGAGCTGCCACAGCTGGGGATGGAATCAGACGTCACTGTACCTCAGTTTCCTTGTCTGGAAAATAGAAGTAATAACAACCTGACCTCCCTACTACTCCACAGTGTTTTCAGGAGGATGATATAAAATCATTACAATAACAAAATAATGTTTAGCACTTACTATGTGTCAGACACTGTTTTCAGTGTTTTACACATATCCTCGGAACAATCCCATGTGTAGGTACTGTTATCCCCATTTTATAGATGACGAAACAAAGCATAAGGGAACAAGAGCTATAAAAGTGCTTAGCAATGATTGTCATGAGTTAATATAGATGTCCAAGGTCTTTATACTTCTGTGCTATTGATGCATCTTATGGAGACTTCTACTAATCAGATGATAAAGACGGTCAAGAGAGTTGGGGTTTCCTGGGCTCTCCTTAGAGTAGGGCCCTTCACAGGAGCACTTCTCAGTGACAGAGGGGACACTCTGTGTGGTTCAAATGAATTGGGTACTTGGAGAATTCTGTTACAAGAAGAAACATGATTTGTACATCAATAATACATTTCATGGTACTGATTCCCTGCCTTTCCTTATCATCCCAATCCTTTTCCTGAATTTTCTTCAGTTCTTCTCCAACCCACTCCCAACTCGAAACCCCAAAGTTGGTGGCTCTGTGATTCTGTGTCATTCTCCATTATTTGTGTCACAGTTATGCAGTCCTCATGCATCCATTGGACTGGGGTGCTCTCTCTCTGGGGACCAGCAGCAGATTCTAGAACAGAATCTAGATGCCCTGTGAGTGCTGGAACCTGGAGGGGGAGGGGGTTCATAGGGGCCAAGGGTGCCACCCCACAGATTTCCAGGCTTGAAGATTTCAGAAGTGAACCACTTACTTGTGACTTTGGGAATTCTCAGTAATTATCATGTGGGCAAACAGGTTTTGATTCATTATATGTCAGGCCCTGTGCTATGCACTTAATGTGCATAATGTGCAATCTTTTTTTTTTTTAACAATCCTTTGAGATTGCCATTTCACATTTAAGGCTCAAACAGCATAAGACTCAAAGGTAGTGGTCAGCAAGCTATAGCCCACGTGCCAGACACCTGTTTTTGTAACTAAAGTTTTATTGGAACACAGCCATGCCATTCATTTAAGTATTGCTAATGTCTGCTTTTGTGCTACAGTGACAGAGTTGAGTAATTGTGACAGAGACCAGATAAAGTCTGGAAGCCTTATTATGAGGCCCTTTAAGACAGTTTGCCAATCTCTGCTTTGGAACTGAACTTCCTGCATTTCAATTCTGTCTTTGCCTCTTATCAGCTGTGTGAACTTGAACAAGTTTTTTCACTTCTCTGGGCTCAGGCTTCCTCATCTGTAAATTGGGGATAATAATAGAATCTACATCATAAGAAGTAGCACACAATAACAACATCACCTGGGAACTTGTTAGAAATGCAAATTCTGCTTCATCCCAGACCTACTAAATCAGAAACTCTGGGAGGCAGGCCCAGGAAACTGCTTTAATAAGCTCCCATGTCATTCTGACACCACTGAAGTCTGAGAACCACTGACACTGTATTTAAAATAGTTGCCCACAGTCAGTGCTAGATAAAGTTTCACTAAGATTATTCTTTCAGAATGATGGTTAATCAATCTCTATGTATTTCATGGGTTTATCTTGAAATTAGTCATAAACTCATAAGCTCTTAGTAGGAAGAATAACATTTGACTTTCTTTTTGTATCCACCTAGTACCAAGTACGTGTTAGGTGCTTCTCCAACACTATTTGATTGGTTGAACAATTTCTAAAAATGGGGTTGTTTTCCTGGGATCTGTGAAGCAGGGGTGGCTTGGAGTACGTGGGTGGACCACAATGAATCCTTGAGTCCCTGAAATTAGGTGCAAATGTTTGCATTTACAGTTATGCATCTTTCTCTGTAGACACTCTAATATTTTCATCGCATTCTCAAAGACTCTGCAAATTTAGACACCACTGCTCCAGAGCACAGGCACCCATGAGTTATGGTGAAGGATAGCAAGTGCCATCATACTGGAGTGGGGCAAGATGGGTGGATCCTCACCCATTCCGCTGCGCAGAGTCGGAGCCAGAACAAAAAGATGGCCTCCTCTGTTCTCTTCTTTATTTGCCCTCCTCTGCTCTGCCCCAGCCATCTCTGCCCTCCTCCTCCCTGATTCTCTGTCTCCCAGAAATACTGCTTCTCTTCTTCCAGCTGCTAAAGAAAGTGGGTTCGACAGCTCTGCATCACATCATGGAGATGGCTGTTTAAGTGGAGATGAGTGTTACATTACTCATTGCTCATTCCCCCCCTTTGATCCACCGGCATTTGCTTCTTTTATCCCCATGTAGTGCATACATTAGTGCCCTGAATGCTCCGTGGTCTTGTTGTCTTTTAGATGTTGTCAGAGATTATTTACTCGGGAAAGCAGATGGATATCTTGTTTAATGTCAAAATAATTACTATTTGGTTGGCCTGATAGTTTATTTACGCTTTCAATGTTTTTATGTTTACAACAAAAGAGCATTGCTGAAATTGTATTTTGTCTGTTAAAGTAAACAGGATATGACAACCTTTTTTTAACCTGATTTGTCTGTTTGAGGAGTTGGTTTATTAAAATGGTTAAAAGATAATGGAACCAAGTGGGAATGGTCATTTAAGTTGAAATGCAGATGCACATCTGCATGCTTTTTATTTGTATAAAAGCTGGGAAAAGGCAGTAAACAATGCTTTAAATGAGGGGCAGTATAATGCAGTGGTTGAGAACAGACTTTAGCTCCGGTTTCAAATCCCAGGTCTGCTGCCGACTAGTTGTATGAACTTCAGTTTTTCAACTGATCTGTGCCTCAGTTTCCCCATCAGCAAAATAGATATAGTGATTGTTGTGAGAGTTAAAGGAGTTCATATACATAAATTTCCAGGCATATGCAAAATGCTGTTTAAACATTGGCTATAATTTAAATAAACATAAGTTTTAAAGTAGTTCTATGAGAGTGAGATGGAGAGAGGAAGCAAGCTCTCTAAGTTTATGAGAGACTTAAAAGACATAAAATGAGTCTCCGTGAGCCGCCACCTTCAAACTGCTCTGGACCAGTGGTCACCTTGTCTCCACGTTCTGAAGCAGGGAGCCTTCTAAGTTCCAAAGCCTGTCCTGACCCTGAACAAACATTCCTAGTTCTCAGCTGAGCTTATCTCCTAGTTCTCAGCTGAGCTTATCTAGAAAGGTGTTAAAAAGTGAGGCTACTTGGAGATAATGTGCCCTCTGTTTCTCTTTTCAACGAATCACCGTAAGATAGTTCATCTACCTCTAAGTTTCTCCAGCCCCACTCTTTTACTCATTTTCATTTAGCAACTTTTATTTCAGCTCGATAGTTTACCAGAGAAGTACAGGGAAGGAAAGCTCTCCTGGCAGGTTGCTCCCACTGAACCACCTGGGAAGAGCCACAGGGGCTGGGGATTCTGTAACTCAACCTCCCGTGGGAGCTCTTCTGGTTATTTTGACCTAACTCTTGTGTGCTTTGTTACGTCTTTATTTTTCATATGACTGCAGTCTTCTATTACAATAAATATACATTACTAGATACTAATTCATTAAGTCAGTCAAACCAGATCTTTTCTAGTTGCAAAACAGCAGTTTTGCTAGCTGTTTGATAAAATAAATGTGTTGATTTAACCTCAGGTCTGCCTTCTCAAGTTCACAATCTTTCCTCAAGTTTACTGCGGCTCATGGAGACTCATCTTTCTTCAAGATGTCACTTCTTAGAGCACTACTCTCCATCCTGGAAGGAATGAATAAAGAAGTCGTTGCATTCGTGTGGTAGGTTGCCAGGTTTGCGGTCTGTTCCAAGTCTGTGAGGCCCTTGAAATTCCCTCTTTGCCATGGAGACATGGGTAAAACGATTAGATTTAGGACGGGAAGAGAAGGCTGCCAGAGCCCATTATACTCCCGGAAAGTAAAGAGCGTGGGGCTGGTTCCTTACCTTCCCCAAAGTCCCTTAGCAGCGGTCCAGGGGTCCCACAAAAGACATGTTTTGTCTTGCACAAACTAGATGGCATATGTATTTCTTGGCCCATGTGGCAGGAGTTACTCATATCTACTGTAGTATGAATTCCCTGAGAATACCTGGCATTAAAATTTGGCAATGATAATTTCTTATTTTTGCAACACCAGAAATTTCAGGGACATCAGCATTCAAAAGTCTGAGATGGGCACAATACTAGGCTACAATTTAAGTCAATCACTAGTAAAACATCAATTTCATTAAGAAACACAGTGGGATATAATTCTGTGTGTTGGGAATAGATTCTTAGACCTAAAAGGACCTTGAGAGGCCACTCAGGCCTCCTCTGATATTAAAAATCGTACTGAACTATATCAACTGACAAAAAAGTTTAAAAGTGGAAGATGTGGCAAAATGGCAGTATGCCGCTGTTCGGAGTAAAAGGCAGCTGAAACATTTTGGAGAGCAGTTTGGCAATATCTCGAAAACTCAAATATTTACATACTTATGATCCACATATTCCACTACTAACAGATATAGCTTAGGAAAGAATCTCACATAAATGCCAGAGGAGACATGCAGAAATACGTTCACTGCAGATTGGTTTTAACAGCCAAATACTGGAAACAACCTAATTCATCAATAGGGAGACAGACAAATAAATTGTGATACATTCATACAATATACCATACGGCAGTTTAAATAAACTGAGCTGTGTGTATCAACACGAATAAATGTTGGAAACAATGCTGAATGTAAAAAGCAAGTTGCTGAAGGGTGTGTGTACAGTGTGATGTTATTTTTGTGGAAGCTAAGACTCTCTCCAGGTACGTGCACACCCAGTAAGAGGATAAAAATGCAGAAGGGAAGGATAGACACTGATTTCACAAGAATGGTATCTCTGAAGAGGGGAACCTAATCAAAAAAGAACAAAAAGAGATTTTAACTGCATCTGTTAAAACATATGACTTAAAAAATAGATCTAAAACAAATACAGCAAATATTACCATGATAGGCACATGAATATGGGTTTTTTAAATTACCTGAACATTTTGCGTGTTTGAATTTTTTTTAATTCCCTGAACTTTTGGCACACGTGCCCTCTTTTATGGCTCTCATAACTTAGCCAGCAGGTCAGCTGGCCTTTTCCTCAAATTACATTGCCATATAGACTTCTTTATGACCATTGACACCTTTCATCATCCAATCCTGGAGTAGCTTGGATTTCAGGAAAAGCATTTTTTTTTTCCTAATAAATTCTTTCTGACCTCAAGTCCACTTGTTCATAGAACTGAAAGTTATTTCTAAGCTAAATTAAATCATCAATGTCTAGACAGAGTCACTCCTCTGCCAATAGATCTCATTCCTCCCAGGTATTTCCTCTCTCCCCAGGTATGTCCCGACACCTCTCCATCTAATTTCATTAGCAAATTCACTAAGGGACTGTTTGTTCCTCCACCCAGATCATTAATAACTCTATCATGCCTTTCCATCTCTTGGTTCCTGCTTAAGCTCACGAAAGAATTCCCTCTCTGTAGAGACACTAAAGTTGCCCAAATAGTTCTGTAGGACTGTCCACTTTCTCACTCTCCTGTGTGCTCTCTCAAGGTTAAAATGAAAACTTGAAGAATATATTGCATAATGAAAACCCAGTGTATTACCTTGACTTACCCCAACTACACACTCACATCTTCTCTGTAGGCAACCCCAAATGCAAAAAATTTACCCCTAATTCAAAATATCATATCAAGGTTAGCTGGATAGGAAAACCAACATTCAAATTTTCTTTATAAAATGTTCAAGGACACTAAATGGAAAATAAAGGAAATAGATAAATTGCTACAGGGCTGCTCAATAGACAGAAATGAGAAAATTTAGTGCTTGAGATGTTTACAAGTCTCTGTCCTCTTCTATTTTCCAGTCCCTCCAAGAAGAATTAATGAGAACATTGAAAGGTGTAGGTGGGGGAAATCTGGAATATAATGAATAATCTTAAAGATAAAAGCATAGGTCAGTTAATAGGGGGTAAGGTCTTGCATCTCCTTCCCACCCTCCCTATCCCACCCCTCTAGGTGGTCACAAAGTACCGAGCTGATCTCCCCATACGATGCAGCTGCTTCCCACTAGCTAGCTGTTTTACATTTGGTAGTGTATATATGTCAATGCTACTCTCTCACTTCGTCCCAGCTTACCCTTCCCCCTCCCATATGTATACATATAGCTGATTCACTTTGTTATACAGCAGAAACTAACACAACACTGTAAAGCAATTATACTCCAATAAAGATGTTAAAAAAAAGGGGGGTAAGGTCAACATTTTTGAATTAGGAAGAAGCCAATTTCTGTCATATGCCTCCATAATTTTACAAGTATGCTCTCTGCTTTCATTCATGATAAATTATTATTATTGTAGAGCAGATGGATGAATCTCAATCATTATACAATAATGGAAGATTAAACATTTTCTTAACTTCTATTCATCAAATTAAGTCTTTATACTCACAAGGAAGGACAATGCATCAATGTTATCATTAGGGCTTTTTTTAAAATATAACTTTAGCGTGAAACATAGTAAGACATGATTAATGTACTGACAGAAGTAAATACTAAACAACCCTCATTAGTCTAGATTGGAATCACTTTTTTAGTTCTCTTATTCTGTGGCTTCTCAGTCCCCTGTGAATTTTGTTAAAGAGAAACAACCATCAAAATCATTCAATCTTTTAGCTAGATGTTCCTTTTCAGCTACATCTTCACTTGTAAAATGTTACCTACTCCCTAAAGCTGTGTAGTTTCTTTTCTGGGACCAAAGGGAAGACAGTATCTGTTCAGCCCCCAGTGAGGAAACAGATTTCTTACTGGGTTGAGTTTTGTGTCACATTTAACAGATTGTAAGATTTAGAAGGGACGGAGAGAAATCTCGTGATCCACAGCCCCTGTTATCTGCCACAACCCAACATGTAAGACTTCCCTAAACTACTCCAGCTCCAAAAAAACATATCCAGTCTTTACAACATGTGGAAGGCAGTTTTACCATCGCCCTCAAAAGCATATTTCAACACTTTTCATCATTACCGAGCACTCATTTGTAGCCATAGACTTAAGGAACTAACAGCAGCAAAACACTACACAGTGGGGCAAAGAGCCCTGACCCTGGAGTCAGAGGACCCAAGGTCAAGTTCCTGATCTTCCACTTTATGGACCGAAGGACCTCGCACATGCCGTTTAGTCTCTCTTCCTCTTACTTACAACATTTATTGCCTTCTCTGGCCAGATGCACATATAACATCTCAGTTTACTCATTAGGAAACTCCCCAATACTTAAGTCTAATTATCCCCTCTTGTCCCCATTGTTAATATCTTGTTAATTTATAAAGAATTGGAATGCAATGAAATAGGAAGACTTAAAGAAAAAATTGCAAGACTAGTCAACAGGCTTCATATTCAATACATAGTTCAATAAAATGTCAATAGTTAAGTATTGAAAACATAACAAAGAGCATCAACTATCAATCACATGTTTCCATTTTCTTATTTTTATTTGTGTTTCCTAATTGTCTTCAATATACAAACACTGATTTTGCAATAATTAAAGGTTATGCTCAAGTGATTATTTACTTTAAAGGGACTACTTTCTCTACACATTTCATAGTATTGTTTCCCTGCTCCATCTTCTGTCTTTTCACCGTAATCTCAACTGCAGAGTAAAACTAACATTTTCCCTTCAGTTTTGGCTGTTGGAAAAAGAGATCATTATTGAAGACTGTGCTGGAGGGGGCTGTGATTGCTCTGTCTCTTTCCTGCCCCCTACCAACACACACACACACACACACACACACACACACACACACTTCCAACTCAGACCTGTGATTGACTCTGTTTCACTATTTATTAGCTCTATGGCCCAGACAAATGAATTAACTTCTCTTAGCCCCAGATTCTTCAACTGTTAAATATGGCTAATAATACTTACCCTAAGGTGTACTGAGTGAATTAAGTGAGAAAATACAAGTGAAAACATGGCAGACACTTATAAATGGAGCTCTCAATACCCTACTGCTTATGTAATTCCATTTTTAGCAGACACTTTTCACTATATTATTTAAGCACTTATGTGGCAGTTATGTGGGGAAGCTATTTCCTGTGGCTGCTGACAGGTTGAACTGTGAGTCTCCAGGACTATTGGAGCTAAAGCCTCGGTATGATTTCTTACCTACAAAAACCACTGAAGTAGTTTAAAACAAAAAGGCAACCGCAGTTATCCACTTTCTTATTGTCAAGAGACAGGAAATTGTTTCCTGATAATCTGAAAACAATGGAGATCAGAGAGAATTGAGACCAAAATGCTATTATCTCAGTTTACAACTGGAGAGAAAAACTCACAAAGGTCTTGGTATGACCCTGTAAATCTACTTACGTATATTAAAGAAGTTAGAGGAGATGATTGGAGAGCTCATCCTAATCTGATGTCAGGAACTACTGCTGTCATAGCTGCTCCAACCCTCCTCTGTCCACCTCCAAAATTGTCTACCAGTACCTACGACAGACTTGCCAAGACTATAACTTGCATCTAGTAAGTGAGAGAGAAGCCAATTTTATGCCTACTGGCCAAATGAAAGACCTAGGAAAAGAGAAGTCTAAAGGGAATTTTTTTCTAGTGAAATGCTCTAGCATATGTAATGTAAATCACATCTTCAGTCTCTCCTGTTAAAACATCAGTAAAACCTTCATTGTTCACAAATGCTTTAGTGCAAATAAATTCTTTATGATGATTTTAGGGCAATGCTGAGTCCTGCTTCAGTTTGATGTAGTTTAATTATAGAGGCTGCCCTTGGGGCCAGCCAGCATATGGGTCATTTTACTCTGGGTGAGTTTAAGGTCCTTAGGTGTCTCAGTCAAACCACCCTTAGCAAGTCCACACTGTTAGCAATGCAAGGCAAACACTTTCATCACATGACCTTCATCATTGATTCAGGCGGGCAAGGTAACGTGTTCAGTGATGTTACATAGAATCTATACAACTTAGCAACTCTCACTACTGCCCACACAGTCCAATGTGCTCCAGACCACATTCCTTGAGCCTAAGCCTTCTGGGTTCCATTCTTGCCCTTCTGCAACTGATCCATTCTTATCTCCAGAACATACCTTTTCTGAGGGGCCCTGTAAACATTTTATTAATACAGTCTAATCATTTGGAAATTAATTCTCCCATCACCTTTTTTTTTTAAATTTCAAGATCAAATAATGCTTCTTGGGTTTCAACAAACCTCCATCTCTTTTCACATAAATTCTAAGAGTTCGCATCCTTCTTCAGAACTGAATTAAGTTCCATAAGTGAACCGACCTAGTACAAGGGTCGGGATTTGGTGCAACAAACAGAAACTGCTGCAAGTTTTTAAATCAGTAAGAGATTTAATACAGGGAATTGGGTTGTTTTAAACAATGGAATGGTTCAAAGGGTAAAAGTCAGGAGGCCGTCACTAGACTGAGATATAAGGTCCTAACACCATCACTGTGATACAAAGATGTTTCAGCTACCACTGCTGCCATTGCTACCAGCTCCTTGCACCCAGGAAGATGGTGTCCCCACAGTGGAACATGCAGTCTAACAACTGTCAACACTTGCATCTGGCAGAGCTTGCTTCCTCCACCATAGTAAGGAGATAGTTGCCGCCTAACGCCTGCCTTCCAAACTGCATGGAAGTGCATTTTAAAGGCAGAGCATAATTCACATCCAGAATCCTACCTGCAAAGCAACCTAAGAAATATAGCTTTTAGCTTTCCAACTTCTTCAAATAGAAAGAGGATAACTAGTGTAGAACATGGCTTTCAATAAGATTCAGTGCAACATGCAGAAACTGCTCTGTTTTTCAATCCATAAGAGATTTAATATAGGGAATTGGATTCTTCTGAACAATGCAGTATAAAGTATACAGGCAGACCTTGTAGATATTGAGGGTTCAGTTCCAGACCACCGCAATAAAGCAAATATTGCAATAAAGTGAGTCACACGACGTTTTTGGTTTCCCGGTGCATATAAAAATTATGTTTACACTAGACTGTAGTCTAAGTGTGCAATAGCCTTATGTCTAAAAACACAATGTACATACCTTAATTTAAAAATACTTTATCACTAAAAATGCAAACCTTATTGTTTAAGAAATACATAACCATCTGAGCCTTCAGCAAGTCATAATCTTTTTGCTGGCAGAGGGTCTTGCCTCCATGTTGATGGCTGCTGGCTGATCAGGGTGGTGGTTGCTGAAGGTTGGGGTGGCTCTGCTAATTTCTTAAAATGAGACAACAATGACGTTTGTGCACCGATTAATTCTTCCTTTCACAAAAGATTTCTCTATAGCATACAATGCTGTTTGATATCATTTTACCCATAGTAGAACTTCTTTCAAAATTGGAGCCAATCCTCTCAAACCCTGCTGCTGCTTTATCAACTAAGTTTATGTCATATTCAAAATCCTTTGCTATCATTTCAACAATCTTCCCAGCTTCTTCACCAGGAGTTGACTGTAGCTCAAGAAACCACTTTCTTTGCTCATCCATAAGAAGCAACTCCTCATCCACTAAAGTTTTATCATGAGATTGCAGCAATTCAGTCACATCTTCAGGCTTCACTTCTAATTCTAATAGTTCTTTTGCTATTTCTACTACATCTACAGTTACTTATTCCACTGAAGTCTTGAACCCCTCAAAGTCATCCATGAGGATTGTAACCAACTTCTTCCAACTCCCTGTTAATGTTGATATTTTGGCCTCTTCCCATGAATCATGATTGTTCTTAATGGCATCTAGAATGGTGAATATTTTCCATAAGGTTTTCAACTGACTTTGCCCAGATCTATCAAAGGAATTACTATGGCAGCTATAGCCTTACAAAATGTATTTCTTAAATAATAACACTGGAAAGTCAAAATTACTCTGTGATCCATAGGCTTCAGAATGGATGTTGTGTTAGCAGGCATGAAAACATTAATCTCATGGTCCATCTCCATCTGGGCTCTTTGGTGAACAGGTACATTGTCAATGAGAAGTAATATTTTGAAAGGAATCTTTTTTTCTGAGCAATAGGTCTCAACAGTGGGCTTAAAATATTCAGTAAACCATGTTGTAAACTCATGTGCTATCATCCAGGTTTTGTTGTTCCTTTTATAGAGCACAAGCAGAGTAGATTTAGCATAGTTCTTAAGGGCCCTAGGATTTTCAGAATGGTAAATGAGCATTGGCTTCGACTTAAAATTACCATCTGCATTAGCCCGTAATAAGAGAGCCAAGCTGTCCTTTGAAGCTTTGAAGACAGGCATTGACTTCTTCTCTCTAGCTATGAAAGTCCTAGATGGCATCTTCTTCCAACAGAAGGCTGTTTTGTCTACATCGAAAATCTGTTGTTCAGTGTAGCCACCTTCGTTAATTACCTTAGCTAGATCTCCTGGATAACTTGCTGTAGCTTCTACATCAGCACTTGCTGCTTCATCTTGCACTTTTATGTTATGGAGATGGCTTCTTTCCTCAAACCTTATGAACCAACCTCTGCTTCTTCACACTTTTCTTCTATGCTTCCTCACCTCTCTTAGCCTTCATAGAATTGAAGAGAGTTAGGGCCTTGCTCTGGATCAGGCTTTGTCTTAAGGGGACGTTGTGGCTGGTTTTATCTTTTATCCAGACCACTCAACTTTCTCCAGATTCGCAATAAGGCTGTTTTGCTTTCTTATCATTCATGTGTTCACTGAAGTAACACTTTAATTTCCTTCCAGAACTTCTTTTTTGCATTCAGAATTTGGCTAACTGTTTGGCACAAGAGGTCTAGCTTTTGGCTTATCTCGGCTTTTGACATGCCTTCCTCACTAAGCCTAATCATTTCTACCTTTTGATTTAAAGTGAGAGATGTGCAACTCTTCCTTTCACTTGAACACTTAGAAACCACTGTAGGCTTATTAATTGGCCTGATTTCAATATTGTTGTGTTTCAGGGAATAAGGAGGCCAGAGCAGAGGGAGAGAGATGAGGGAACAGCTGGTTGGTGGAGCAGTCAGAACACACACACAATTCACCTTACATGGGCATGGTTCGTGGTGCCCCAAAACAATTACAACAGTAACATCGAAGGTCACTGATCACAGATCACCATAACAAATGTGATAATAATGGAAAAGTTTGTGAGGATTACCAAAATGTGACACAGAAACAGGAAGTGAGCAAATGCTCTTGGAAAAATGGTGCCGATAGACTTGCTTAACACAGGGTTGCCACAAACCTTCAATTTGTAAAAAAATGCAGTATTCACGAAGCACAGTAAAGCAAAATACAATAAAACGAGTGTGCCTGTATTCCATTCCACCAAATATAAAATACTAACAATTATTAAATCTGGGCTATGAGTAGATTGGGAGTTGTTTTCTATTCTATACTTTCACATGCATTTGGAAGTTGTTTTTCCTCGCTGTGTGTCATTCTTCATTTACCCACCATCTCAAATCCCCTCTCTCCCCTTCTCACCCACTTCTGTGGGAAGCTGGCTTCCCTGAACTGCATCACTCCGGTGTCCTGGCTAGTTGTCTTCTGGTTGGATGTGACCAATTTGCAGTTCCTGCAGGAGGTTAGAGGGTATAAGAAGGGGGACCTGTATATTTCTTATCTTCCTCCCTCCTCTGAGTCACTGTAGTTGACAGTGGCTGTGCCCTCCACTATCATAGCTCCTGCCCAGTGGTCTCTCTCTCGTGACTCTGACTTTCAGTGGGGTCCTGTAACACTGCGTCCTCCCTGGGATAACAGGTGACAGTGACTTCCTGCTGTTGCTAGTGTCTGGGTGCCTTTTCCCCATCCCCATCTCTGTAAGTAGTCATTTCATTAAGAGGCTTTTGAACCATGTAACTGAAGTTCCATTTCCTGCTGGGTCCCCCAGCCTGCCTTTATGATCCTCTTCTCTTCTCAGGTGCAGCTCACTACACTCACCAACCTTGGCACAGGCCGTAGGGCCCCTACACCCTCCTGCTCTTAACTTTTCCCTCCTCGGCCTATACTCACACTACCAAGCCTTTGTGCCTTCCATGCATGATCTTGCATCATGCAAAATAATTTATAAATTAATTGGTAGCTTGAATGATTTTTCCAAAATAAGCTTTCTTAATTTTAAGGGCAGATGTATGGTACAATAATGCAGAAATATCAATATTCTGATAAGCATTTCAGGCAGAAGTAGGGAGCATATTTGGAGGAGCTAGGCCTATAGAGCCTGGAATCCATGAAGAGGAATGTCTGTGTATCTGAAGACCTGGTTCTGAGTAAGTGATGAAATTTGACTCAATGTTAGAAAAACAGGGAGCAAGCCTTTTGAGGACTGAGATTTTGTCTTGTTCTCAGTTCTTTCCCCAGCACCTGGCACAGCATCTGACACATAGTAAGAATTCCATACATCTTTAAGTGATGGAATGAGTGAGTAGACATGGCAGGAGGCTGCTTGGTCCTTTGTCTCTCAGCCTTCTCATCCCTTCCACACTAGTGATTTTGTGGGGTACCACATTTTCATAGTCGGTCAACACAAAACTCACATTTGGCCCTTAGAATTCTCACTGTGATGTTGGATGAGTCTCTCCCTCTCTGGGTCTGAGCGCCCTCATTGGCAGAGAGGCCAGGGTCAGAGACTGTCAACATTTATGACTAAAACTATACTAAAAATGCTTTCACCGCATTTTTTATTTGGCGGGGTTCTTGCTCTGTTTGATTTTATCTGGTTGATTGCTTTGGTAAACTGTGTGTTTGTTTTTGGCGTGAATATGGCATTTTGAGATAGCATATGTTCCTAAGATATTTCTCACTTGTGTTGACATTAACCACTTTATAGGAAGGGCCTGAGGCGCCCTGCCCGTACACAAGTTTATCTTTCAGAAAAGTTTACAAAATATGTGCATAAGAGTAGAGGAAGGGAAGGACAGCCTAAATTAAAAGCCATCTATTTAAAAAGTGAGGGATAAAGGCCCTCACTGACAAAATACTCTGACTAGCATCATGGACCGGAAATAGCAATTATCAAAAACTGAGAGGCAAGGTACATTCCATAACCATAAACACACTGCTGATACAGAGCAAAAATTGAAAACCTGAGCTTTTCAGAGTAAACTGCAGTTTCTGAAAAGACAGACCAGATTTGTGAAACTATTAAAACCTAGATTAGAATACCTCTCTTCTACCATCAATTTTGTCAGAAGTAATAAAAATCCTCAAGCATCTTTAACTAGAAGTAAATAATCTATTCTCGAAGAGTGGAAATATTGACATGCAAGCCAATGCTTTTATTTATTTTTTTTTTTGAAGTAGGTCAAAGACTGAAGCAGATCAAGACTGTCTCTTTTTTTTTTTTTTTTAATAAATTTATTTATTTATTAATTTATTTTTGGCTGCGTTGGGTCTTCGTTGCTGCGCGTGGGCTTTCTCTAGTTGCGGCAAGCCGGGGTTACTCTTCGTTGTGGCGCGTGGGCTTCTCATTGCGGTGGCTTCTCTTGTTGCAGAGCACGGGCTCTAGGCGCACGGGCTTCAGTAGTTGTGGCTCGCGAGCTCTAGAGCGCAGGCTCAGTAGTTGTGGCGCACGGGCTTAGTTGCTCCGCGGCATGTGGGATCTTCCCGGACCAGGGCTTGAACCCATGTGCCCTGCCTTGGCAGACGGATTCTTAACCACTGCGCCACCAGGGAAGCCCCAAGCCAATGCTTTTAAAGATTGGGCTAAGAAAGTCCTAGCTGAAAAGGTACAGGCATAGTAAAACTAAAAGAATAAAGGCCATTACTTTCTAAGCCAGAAACAACTTGTGACTCCCAGCTAGTCTAATGTATTGCATTTGGATAGCTGTGGCTTCATCTAAACTTTTCAAACAGTGCCCATTAAGTTGGGCAACCAACATAAATATAACCTCAGTCAAGGAGAGCTCTTACCTTCCTGATTTAAGGATTTATCTCAGAAGTTATTGCTGAAGTATGGCAAAATTAAGTTGAAAATAGGAATGTAAATTGAAGAAGGAAATATTCTTTTAGTAAGTGGTATGAGACTTCCCTTTGAGGAGAGAGCCATAATTGTTGGGAAATTTTCTACTTTGAATAGGAGGCAGAAACAGTAGTGCCCACTAACTGTTCTAGAGTTCCTTGTATTTCCCAGACCCTTAAAGTTAGTGGAGCCATGTGGGACATTTTCTGGCCAGTGGAATATGAGAAGTAACACTGTGTGTTGCTTTGAGGTAGAAGCTTACAGGAGTGCTTGATGTGTTGAAATGGTTGAGCTGTCAGCCTAGGTGCCTGAGTGGCATTATGGAGTAGAGCTCCTTGATAACCCATATTGGACATCCACCGAGTAGGAAATAAACTTTTGTTGTGATAGCCTCTAAGATTTTATAATAAGATTTATTATTGGAAGCTTTATCTTACCTATCCTGACTTATACAGATCTTAAAAAGCCTAAGTGTGCACAGAACTGATCTGCATGAAGAATTTGGTCCTTGTTCTAAGAAAGGAAAAGAAAGAGAGAGAGTAATATAAGTAGGAAGTGAAGGGAGGCTGTGAGTTATGCAAGGGGATCCCCACCCTATAACTTCCAAATCTTGAGTAAATGCTACAAAAACTCACTAAATACTTGTTGTGAGTAGATTATCAGTAAAGCAACTAAACTTTGCACCAGCATGATGCAGGAATAAAACAGAGGCAATACACTTGCTTTCAGAAGCAAGATCACAATAGCATTGGGAAGCAGCACAAATCTTGGGCAGGCTTGTAAGATCCTCAACCGATGAAACAGGGGGGCTGAGGCCCTCCTGTATCTAATTCAAGGGTCAAGAAAGCCTGAGCTTTCTTGTTTTGTTTGGGCAATTAAACCATTTCTTATAGTCACAGGAAAAGGTTTTTTGACTATAAAAATATTACTTTCATTTGATTCAGTAAAATCCAGGCAGTCTTGTTACATAATCATAGAATCTCAAGATCTCAGGGTTACAAAGAAAATTAATGGTCACGTACTCTAATCCTACATTTTCCCTCTTTCTAGGATAATCCCAGCAGGTGGCTTGTGATCTCTGCTTGGACATCTCCAGTGGCAGAGAATTCACTCTCCCAAAGCAGTCCATTCCATCTCTGCAGACTGGCTCTGACAGTCTCTAAGTTCTCCCTTACACTGAGCTGAAGTATTTCTCCCTGTCACTTTTACCCAGCGACCCAAGTGCTACCTCTTGAGGCAAACAAAACAAGTCTGATCTCTCTTCCACAAAATAGGTCTTCAACTACTTGAAGACAGCAACAGTTATGTCCTCTTCCCTCTGACAGTTATTTTTGGAAAAGCATTACCCATATTCCCTTCACCAAGCCTGGGTAAGGTCTGTCCCTTTTCTTCTGCTAATTACTCTGCCCTTCAGAAATGGGTTAGATGGCAGGAAGGGGGAATGAAAGGGAAAAAAGATCACGTTAATATCATGTTAATATCAACCAAAGACCTAATTAAGCAAGATTTCTTGTCTGCTCATTACCTCCTCATGAATCTCACCTCAAAGAACCCATTAAATGGGTGAGAACCAGAGTTGCCTTTTGAGTAGATCAAATTAGGACTTCCCTCATGGTATAATTTGAGACTATGCCAGAACCTTCTGCCTTAAAATCCCAAGCCCAACACAAAACATTCAGCCACAATTTCTTCTTTGGATAACTGGGTCTTCCTTGATGTTCCACCACAATAATAATCATGAAACATTTCTGTGACTGCAGCCCATTCACCAAGATAAGACCATTCACTCTTCTTTGCTCATAACACTCCAAAGAGCCCAAGTCAAAACTGATATGACTGACACTGAAATGAGGAAACGTTTCTCCTTTCTGACCTCATTTATAACATTAGCCCCCAATATATGATGCCCCCTATGTCTTACTGAGTTTTCAAACAACTCTCAGATTTATTTTCAGTCCTTGATTTCTACCACCCAGACTGGGCTGGAGGAAACCTAAGAAACAGACTTCTTGCTGACCCTTCCCCTCCACCTTCTAGGCCTGTCTTTGTCCAAATTTGGACTCCTCCTCCTCATGCAAACGACCCCTTAAAGATTAGCCCATCAGGTCCTCTAGAGATGTCCACACAAGTCTGAATTCTAGGGTAAATGTGGCTCAGGTTCAAGTTGAGAGTAAAGACTGCATATTTCCGGTTCTTAAAGGTTTTTAATTTGAAGATGAAATGCATGAACCATACTAAGGCAAATAGGTGTGTTTTGGTGACAGAGCACTAGTTCTACATAGCCCAAGGGTAAATGCCAATACGTTTTTAAATGGGGTGGGGATGTTAGAAATAAATTTGAATAACCCCTAACGAAAAGCTTCTGTTTCATATCCTGGCTCTTCCCAGCCGAGTGACCTTGGGCAAGTCTTTGAGCCTTCATTTTCTCACCCCTAAAATGGAGACATTATTAATCTCATCCCCATCACCAAAACCCCCTCACTTTTTCTAAGAACGACGTGAAAGAATATATGTAACTAATACGGTGCCTGGTACAAAATAAGGAGGCAATAAGGAGCTCTCTCTGTCCCCCACTGGCTCATCTCCCTTCCTTTTCCTTATCCAGGAAATATAGAGGCAAGTGGATTAGCCGGAAAGGCTAGACTTACAACCGCAGGTGCAGAGGATGGACTAGCCCCCTCTCACCCTGTAACAACGGGGGCTGGACCAGGTGATCTCCTGCAGGTTGACTGAGAGTATGAGTATCAGAATGAAATGTAAGAACACCAGGCTTTGGGAGGAGTGGCTGGAGCCACAAACCATGGGTCAGTGTTCACAGGTGCTTGGTAGGGAAGAGAGGGTGGCTTATTTTTTTTCTTTCACCTAGATGGAAAAGAACACCAATAAAACTTTATTTCCCCCCCAAAACTAAGAACATTATGCTTGTGCCTGTTGCATATCTATTGCCTTTTTATCCAAAGAAAGCCAGGATCTTTTTACAAAGTGAAAGCAAATAATAAGAATATCCAACAGTGGAAGAAAGAAGCAGCATCTGCTCAGCAAGGTATCACACAAAACAATACAATCTTAAATAAAAAACACTTTATCTAAATGTATGTGGAAGCCAGCATGTAATTGTCCAATATGAATAGGAGAGGAAAAAAAAGTTTTAATGCCATATATTCCTTACTTGCCGTTTTCCCCAGTGCACCTCAAAAAAAGGGAAGATATTTTGAATAAAAAAATAAAGCCAGAATCTCCCCCCATCCTATCCATCCCCAAGCCTCTCTCAAGGCACTAACTCAGAGGGGAGGCTGCCACCTACTGGGCCACCAATAACATCCCTCAACATTTTTTGTCAGCCTTTCGCGGTCTCCTTAAAACCTGACTTGGTCTGAAGCAGCTTTGTTAGTGACAGTGACAAAATCACAACCCAAGGTACCAATGTACAGAAACTTAAAAACTGCAGCACGAATTCATGATAGGACAACCTCTTGCAAATTTCACAGCAACATTTTTGCTTTGGCATCAGAGAGGCTGCGTATTCAAAGGCAAAAAGAAACCTTTCTCTCTGAATTTCTGTTGTTTTCTAAGGACAAAGGGCTTTAATAGTTTGTAAGTGCTGCTAATTGCTCCCTGGACAGCCCTAATCTAGCCATTTCCTCCCTGCCTTTTACTCCATAAATCCTTCAGAAGACTAATATATTTGTTTAGTATTCCTCAAAAGTACCCCTCTGATTTGATTGGTTTACATGTTTACAAATAGTTCCTCTACACCCACCATTTGAAAGAGCCTATTTTTAGAAACTCTGCTATTTCTGATGCTCTGAACAACTCCAGACTTGTCATGGTATGGATCAACCACTCAACCCTCTTCTTCTTTCCTCTCTCTCTCTCTCTCTCTCTCCCTCTGCCCACCCCCCCCCCCTTTAAGAACACACCACCTTGTACTCAATAACAAGCAGAAAATCTGACTTCTCTGCCTACAGCCAGTTATATGTCCTTGGACAAATTACTGTGCCTCAGATTCTTCATTTAGGAAGCAGGGAAAAGAAAGCTGCTCTACACAGATCTATAATAATAATGGCTGTACTTCCTAGGTGCACAGCTCACAGCTCTGTCATGATGAAGAACGTTCTCCTACTCTTTGAATCTGCCCATGAAGTGAGAATTATCACCCTAAAAAGGAGAATAAATGATTAACCATGGAGTCAACCATGGGGTAAGTAGAGGAGATGGAATTCACACTGAGACCTTCCAGCCGTTGCTGGGGGTGGGGGGGGGGAACTATGTCTTTTCTCTTGCTACTGCTCTTGAGGGTGAGATGGACTCATTTGTGTGAATGAACTTGATAAGGATAAAGCGAGATGCAAATTCACATTCCATAAAGAACAACTACTATCCTTTGAACTGATAGGTTGGGAAAACTGGCCTCCAACAAATACTTAGTACTCTAAGATACAGAAATATTTGCTTATGAGACCAAGTAAGCAAGATGGATGGACGGATGGAGAGAGAGAGAGATAAGAAAGAGCTCTTCTTTTTATGACTCCTCCTTAAGAAAGCTGCCAGTTATTCAAAAGGAACATTATTCTGGTTCTTTTCCATTTCAGGCTTTTTCCGCCTGCATGTTTGCAGATTGCTTAATTACTTCATTGGGCTTTGGAACTCGTACATTACAGATACATGATCATCCAAGTCATTACCTGCATATTTTCCCATTAAGAATAATTATAGCTCTTACCACCACTGCCCATGTACTTATGTCCTGCAGGCCTGGGCATACTGAAGTAATCATCTTTTGAAAATGATCTTGATGGGCAAGTGTTGTGTGCACAGTCAGCAATAAGCAAGATGAGGTGGGAAGATTTCCATCTCCTCCATTACTGAGAGGCTCAAAAATCACATTCCCATTATTTCTTCATAGTGCCACACAGGACACTGCGGTGGTTTATGTTCTCTGAGAAGTGAGTTAGCGCTAAATGTAGAGACAAGACCCAGGGGATGCTGGATTGTGTCTTCCTCTTCTTGGATTACCTTTCCAAGCACGTACACATCACCCATTTCCTGGCTCAATTTCATTGTCTACAAAATGGGATTTATAAATGCTTTAGAAACCTCCGATCATCAAATCTGAGATGAGACCGTCTTATAGTTGGCAGCAGAGCTTCTTACACTGATTAAGAGCCCAAGTTCTGGAATCCTGGCTCCTCCACTTTTTCAACTCTATAAACTTGGGCATGTTACTTAACCTTTTGGAGCCTCAGTTTCCACATCTGTAAAGAGACGATAGTAGTGGTCCACACGCTTAGGGATTCAGTGAGATCCCACTTGCAAAGCACTTCCCCCAGTGCCTAATACGGCTGAAAGTTCAATCAATGTTAGCTATTATCATTATTATCATAAAATCTAAACTGAAAGGGTCTGGGGACTGTTCAACAAAGCTCAAGCAACACATCTAAATTAAAAACTATAATTGCTTGCCAGATAATAATCCAAAGACATTGTGAAGGGGTCACATGTTATTTTAATCAGTGGATCATGAAAGGGTTCAGTTTCAAAGGTAGGAGGGAGACAAGCTAGCAGATGTTTGAAAAAAAAAAATTAGATTGTACCCAAGAAAAAGCCATTTAAATAACTGGTTAGTGAATACTCTGCAACTGGCTGCTTCAGGAGATAATCGATTATTCTTCAGTTTTAAAAAAAAGTTTTTGTTTTATTTTCAATACAGACAAAAAGTATTCACTGTTAAATTTTTTAGATTTTAAATAAGCAGTGAAAAGCTTCTATTAAAATTGCCTACTACCACCTAGAAAGAGTTAATATTTACTGTAAATCATTTCACTAGCTCTCACCCATGGTCCCTCTTATTACAGTCTCCATATACAATAAATAATATTTTTCTGTACACGTTCTTCTATATATTGCTCTTTTTACTTAGCCATGTATTATAAATACCTTTCTATATCATTTAATAGTCTTTGTCATCTTCTTAATGGCTAGGTGATTTTCTATTCAATTAATGTAATTGATTTAACCAATCCTCTATTGTTGGTTATTTAGATTTGTTCCCAAATGGTTGTTGTACACATCTGTGTAGTTAAGTCTTTGGATAAATTTCCAGAAGTGGGCTTGCTGGATCAACGAGAATACCCTTTTTTTAACAAACAGTTGATTTTAAATTCCCATATTTTCAGCTTGTACACATAGACACATCTTAACTAGAATTTGGTGTCCCCACTGGAATAATGTGTGTGTTTCTTCTGGGACAGGCTGTCTTTGACGCAGGTTCTGTTGGCACTACTCCGTGGTGCTGTGAACAGCAAATGGCCAAGGTTTCTAAGCGCAGTGTCTGCCTGGGCCCCAGTAGACTAAACATGTCACCTTTACAACCTTCTCAGCTGTGCTTCCCATAAACTGGGGACAGCGTGAGCTGGAGTGTCCTAGCCAATATGCCCAACTGAATATGATTATCTGAAGTGTCTGGGCATCTTGGTTTTCCAGGACACATTTGGTGTCACTGATCTGAGTGGGCTGCTGTTCAAAACTGTTCAGAAAGTTCACCCATTTTTAAAAAGTGACTTGGAAGCTTAGCTTGTATGTGCACAGAATATCTCTAGGAGGAGACACAAGCACTTGGGGACCAGGCTTGCCTCTGGCTAGGTAAAGTGAAAGTAGCAGAAGAGGGTGAGAGACTTACTTTTCACTGTGTTCTTTTGCATGGTTTTAATTTTTCACCATGTGCATGTATTCAAAAGCGAAAGTTTTAAGCAAGGAAGATTAAGCCCCAAAGAAACAATGTATGTATGTAGGTGTTTTCTCATTGTCATCTACTGGATTAGTAAAACATAAGCAAAGTGATGCACTTGGATGAGTTTACAAAAGGAGAATAGTTGACTATTTAAGAATGAGAGGTCTGGAGCCAGACTACCTAGGATTTGTAGATTTTGAAAATCAAAAGAGGGTTTTTACGAGGAGTGTCTAACTGATTTTCTGATGTTGTTTACAACTATGCAGACAGTCAGTGGGAAGGACAGAGAGTTGCAGAGCTCCCCCTTTAGATAATAGTGATTCCACATTTGAGAACTGCCACAAGCCTTGCAAGAGCATGTGACCCAAACCATCTGGGGAGTTTGGTTTTGTTTTCTTTGTTTTGTATGTCAATGTGATTTTGTTTCTTTTTTTCTTTTCTCTTTTTTTTTTTTTTTTTGAGCATGGGTGGGGGAGTGGGAGAGGGACAGACAGTGTTTAAACAAATGACAAAATTCAAGTTCCTTACCCGTGTAACCTGATTACCCCCTTAAACAACTATGTATTAAGAAGCATGTGTTTTGAAATCAGTATTTGCCGAAGGAAACCATTCACAAGATAGAAGAACATTAAAAATTCCTGAAAACATTCTAATTCCACCTACTGTGCATAATGTGCTCAGTCATTGGAAATGATCGCTGGCAAAGCAGGTGATATGGTGACGGGGACAAGTAGACTCTGCTGTCACACAAGCCTAGATACATTCTTTTGCCCAACATTTCACTAAACATGATAAACAGAGTGCTGGTACGCCTGTTTTATGGATGACCCCTGCTGCCTTATTTCAGAGTGGCTATTCCCAAGCTGCCAGCATCATCAGAACGGGATCTCCCCTCCAGGATTTTAGGTTCAGGCCATTCTCATCTCAATTAATGAGAGTACAGCAGACTATTTATAAGGACTCTATTCTCTATTAGCAATTTCAGCACTGTGCCTCTCACACAACAGGTGTTCAATAAGCATTTGTTGAATGAATCCCCAAATTCATCATGGGGATATAACATAGTATTTCCCCCATAAACACAGATAATCTCAAGTGCTCTGGATAACAAGGCTTTTTGGTTTGGTCCAGAGTCCCTTCCCGGCTGCTTCTTTGACTGCCAAAGGTGATTCAAACAGAGCAAAGGGTAACCACTGGGTCCAAACAATAAAGTCTAGTTAGAAAACATTTTCAATGTATAAACACAGGTTGTGTTAAGCTTAGAATTCTCATTCCCAGCACTGCCTATGATAACATCTTTAAGAACAAACTGAAGATTGGCTTATTTCATTTTACTAAATTGTTCAAAATCCAAGAAGTTTGAAAAAGTGAACCCCATGATGAATGATCTGATGGACAGTCCAAAAACAGAGACAAATGTCTATTCTGCTCTCCTTTGATGACACGGGCAGCAACCAGCTTGCCTGGTCATTATAGAAGGAAGCCATGAGCATGGATATATGTACCACTGTGCTCAATGTCTAATCCTCTAGTGTGGATTAGACATTTTCTTTGAACAGTGATATAGCTACACAACACAATTTTGAAGAAAGAACATTCATGTTTTAAACTTATTGAGTGAAAATTGAGGGAACTATATTTAAACCGCCTAAATGAAGACACCAAATCCTGATATTTTAAGAGCAGTATGGTAGTGAAACACAAAGACACAAATAGGGAGAGGATTAACCAAGATGGCGGAGTAGAAGGACGTGCTCTCACTCCCTCTTGCGAGAGCACCAGAATCACAACTGGCTGCTGGACAATCATCGACAGGAAGACACTGGACTTCACCAAGGAGGATACCCCACGTCCAAGGACAGAGGAGAAGCCACAGTGAGACGGTAGGAGGGGCGCAATCAGAGTAAAATCAAATCCCATAACTGCTGGGTGGGTGACTCACAGACTGGCGAGCACTTATACCACAGAAGTCCACCCACTGGAGTGAAAGTTCTGAGCCCCACGTCAGGCTTCCCAACCTGGGGGTCCGGCAATGGGAGGAGGAATTCATAGAGAATCAGACTTTGAAGCCTAGTGGGAATTGATTGCAGGACTTCGACAGGACTGGGGGAAACAGAGAACCCACTCTTGGAGGGCGTACACAAAATAGTGTGTGCATCGGGACCCAGGGGAAGGAGCAGTGACCCTGGGGGAGACTGAACCAGACATAACTGCTGGTGTTGCGGGGTCTCCTGCAGAGGCGGGGGCTGGCTCTGTTTCACCGTGGGGACAAGGACACTGGCAGCGGAGGTTCTGGGAAGTACTCCTTGGCGTGAGCCCTCCCAGAGTCTGCCATTAGCCCCACCAAAGAGCCCGGGTAGGCTCCAGTGTTGGGTTGCCTCAGGCAAAACAACCAACAGGGAGGGAACCCAGCCCCACCCAGCCCCACCCAGCAACAGTCAAGTGGATTAAAGTTTTACAGAGCTCTGACCGCCACAGCAACAGTCAGCTCTACCCACCTCCAGAGCCTCCCATCAAGCCTCTTAGATAGCCTCAACCACCAGAGGGCAGACAGCAGAAGCAAGAAAAACTACAGTCCTGCAGCCTGTGGAACAGAAACCACATTTACAGAAAGATAGACAAGATGAAAAGGCAGAGGGCTATATACCAGATGAAGGAACAAGAAAAAACCCCAGAAAAACAACTAAATGAAGTGGAGATAGGCAACCTTCCAGAAAAAGAATTCAGAATAATGATAGTGAAGATGATCCAGGACCTTGGAATAAGAATGGAGGCAAAGATTGAGAAGATGCAAGAAATGATTAACAAAGACCTAGAAGAATTAAAGAACAAACAAACAGAGATGACCAATACAATAACTGAAATGAAAACTACACTAGAAGGAATCAATAGTAGAATAACTGAGGCAGAAGAACGGATAAGTGACCTGGAAGACAGAATGGTGGAATTCACTGCTGCGGAACAGACTAAAGAAAAAAGAATGGAAAGAAATGAAGACAGCCTAAGAGATCTCTGGGACAACATTAAACGCAACAACATTCGCATTATAGGGGTCCCAGAAGGAGAAGAGAGAGAGAAAGGACCAGAGAAAATATTTGAAGAGATTATAGTCGAAAACTTCCCTAACATGGGAAAGGAAATAGCCACCCAAGTCCAGGAAGCGCAGAGAGTCCCATACAGGATAAACCCAAGGAGAAGCACGCCGAGACACATAGTAATCAAAGTGGCAAAAATTAAAGACAAAGAAAAATTATTGAAAGCAGCAAGGGAAAAACAACAAATAACATACAAGGGAACTCCCATAAGGTTAACAGCTGATTTGTCAGCAGAAACTCTACAAGCCAGAAGGGAGTGGCATGATATACTTCAAGTGATGAAAGGGAAGAACCTACAACCAAGATTACTCTACCCGGCAAGGATCTCATTTAGATTTGATGGAGAAATTAAAAGCTTTACAGACAAGCAAAAGCTAAGAGAATTCAGCACCACCAAACCAGCTCTACAACAAATGTTAAAGGAACTTCTCTAAGTGGGAAACACAAGAGAAGAAAAGGACCTACAAAAACAAACCCAAAACAATTAAGAAAATGGTCATAGGAACATACATATCGATAATTACCTTAAACGTGAATGGATTAAATGCTCCAGCCAAAAGACACAGGCTTGCTGAATGGATACAAAAACAAGACCCATATATATGCTGTCTACAAGAGACCCACTTTAGACCTAGGGACACATACAGACTGAAAGTGAGGGGATGGAAAAAGATATTCCATGCAAATGGAAATCAAAAGAAAGCTGGAGTAGCTATACTCATATCAGATAAAATAGACTTTAAAATAAAGAATGTTACAAGAGACAAGGAAGGACACTACATAATGATCAAGGGATCCATCCAAGAAGAAGATATAACAATTATAAATATATATGCACCCAACATAGGAGCACCTCATTACATACGGCAATTGCTAACAGCTATAAAAGAGGAAATTGATAGTAACACAATAATAGTGGGGGACTTTAACACCTCACTTACACCAATGGACAGATCATCCAAAATGAAAATAAATAAGGAAACAGAAGCTTTAAATGACACAATAGACCAGATCGATTTAATTGATATTTATAGGACATTCCATCCAAAAACAGCAGATTACACGTTCTTCTCAAGTGCGCACGGAACATTCTCCAGGATAGATCACATCTTGGGTCACAAATCAAGCCTCAGTAAATTTAAGAAAATTGAAATCATATCAAGCATCTTTTCTGACCACAACGCTATGAGATTAGAAATGAATTACAGGGGAAAAAGCATAAAAAACACAAACACATGGAGGCTAAACAATACGTTACTAAATAACCAAGAGATTACTGAAGAAATCAAAGAGGAAATCAAAAAATACCTAGAGACAAATGACAATGAAAACACGACAACCCAAAACCTATGGGATGCTGCAAAAGCAGTTCTAAGAGGGAAGTTTATAGCTATACAAGCCTACCTAAAGAAACAAGAAAAATCTCAAGTAAACAATCTAACCTTACACCTAAAGAAACTATAGAAAGAAGAACAAACAAAACCCAAAGTTAGCAGAAGGAAAGAAATCATAAAGATCAGAGCAGAAATAAATGAAATAGAAACAAAGAAAACAATAGCAAAGATCAATAAAACTAAAAGCTGGTTCTTTGAGAAGATAAACAAAATTGATAAGCCATTAGCCAGACTCATCAAGAAAAAGAGGGAGAGGATTCAAATCAATAAAATGAGAAATGAGAAAGGAGAAGTTACAACAGACACCACAGAAATACAAAGCATCCTAAGAGACTACTACAAGCAACTTTATGCCAATAAAATGGACAACCTGGAAGAAAGGGACAAATTCTTAGAAAGGTATAACCTTCCAAGACTGAACCAGGAAGAAGCAGAAAATATGAACAGACCAATCACAAGTAATGAAATTGAAACTGTGATTAAAAATCTTCCAACAAACAAAAGTCCAGGACCAGATGGCTTCACAGGTGAATTCTATCAAACATTTAGAGAAGAGCTAACACCTATCCTTCTCAAACTCTTCCAAAAAATTGCAGAGGAAGGAACACTCCCAAACTCATTCTATGAGGCCACCATCACCCTGATACCAAAACCAGACAAAGACACTACAAAAAAAGAAAATTACAGACCAATATCACTGATGAATATAGATGCAAAAATCCTCAACAAAATACTAGCAAACAGAATCCAACAACACATTAAAAGGATCATACACCACGATCAAGTGGGATTTATCCCAGGGATGCAAGGATTCTTCAATATACGCAAATCAATCAATGTGATACACCATATTAACAAATTGAAGAATAAAAACCATATGATCATCTCAATAGATGCAGAAAAAGCTTTTGACAAAATTCAACACCCATTTATGATAAAAACTCTCCAGAAAGTAGGCATAGAGGGAACCTACCTCAACATAATAAAGGCCATATATGACAAACCCACAGCAAACATCATTCTCAACGGTGAAAAACTGAAAGCATTTCCTCTAAGATCAGGAACGAGACAAGGATGTCCACTCTCACCACTATTATTCAACATAGTTCTGGAAGTCCTAGCCACGGCAATCAGAGAAGAAAAAGAAATAAAAGGAATACAAATTGGAAAAGAAGAAGTAAAACTGTCACTGTTTGCAGATGACATGATACTATACATAGAGAATCCTAAAACTGCCACCAGAAAACTGCTAGAGCTAATTAATGAATATGGTAAAGTTGCAGGATACAAAATTAATGCACAGAAATCTCTTGCATTCCTATACACTAATGATGAAAAATCTGAAAGAGAAATTATGGAAACACTCCCATTTACCACTGCAACAAAAAGAATAAAATACCTAGGAATAAACCTACCTAGGGAGACAAAAGACCTGTATGCAGAAAACTATAAGACACTGATGAAAGAAATTAAAGATGATACCAACAGATGGAGAGATATACCATGTTCTTGGATTGGAAGAATCAACATTGTGAAAATGACTATACTACCCAAAGCAATCTACAGATTCAATGCAATCCCTATCAAATTACCAATGGCATTTTTTACGGAGCTAGAGAAAATCATCTTAAAATTTGTATGGAGACACAAAAGACCCCGAATAGCCAAAGCAGTCTTGAGGGAAAAAAATGGAGCTGGAGGAATCAGACTCCCTGACTTCAGACTATACTACAAAGCTACAGTAATCAAGACAATATGGTACTGGCACAAAAACAGAAACATAGATCAATGGAACAAGATAGAAAGCCCAGAGATAAACCCACGCACCTATGGTCAACTAATCTATGACAAAGGAGGCAAAGATATACGATGGAGAAAAGACAGTCTCTTCAATAAGTGGTGCTGGGAAAACTGGACAGCTACATGTAAAAGAATGAAATTAGAATACTCCCTAACACCATACACAAAAATAAACTCAAAATGGATTACAGACCTAAATGTAAGACTGGACACTATAAAACTCTTAGAGGAAAACATAGGAAGAACACTCTTTGACATAAATCACAGCAAGATCTTTTTTGATCCACCTCCTAGAGTAATGGAAATAAAAACAAAAATAAACAAATGGGACCTAATGAAACTTCAAAGCTTTTGCACAGCAAAGGAAACCATAAACAAGACGAAAAGACAACCCTCAGAATGGGAGAAAATATTTGCAAACGAATCAACGGACAAAGGATTAATCTCCAAAATATATAAACAGCTCATTCAGCTCAATATTAAAGAAACAAACACCCCAATCCAAAAATGGGCAGAAGACCTAAATAGACATTTCTCCAAAGAAGACATACAGACGGCCACGAAGCACATGAAAAGATGCTCAACATCACTAATTATTAGAGAAATGCAAATCAAAACTACAATGAGGTATCACCTCACACCAATTAGAATGGGCATCATCAGAAAATCTACAAACAACAAATGCTGGAGAGGGTGTGGAGAAAAGGGAACCCTCTTGCACTGTTGGTGGGAATGTAAATTGATACAGCCACTATGGAGAACAATATGGAGGTTCCTTAAAAAACTAAAAATAGAATTACCATATGACCCAGCAATCCCACTACTGGGCATATACCCAGAGAAAACTGTAATTCAAAAAGACACATGCACCCGAATGTTCATTGCAGCACTATTTACAATAGCCAGGTCATGGAAGCAACCTAAATGCCCATCAACAGACGAATGGATAAAGAAGTTGGGGTACATATATACAATGGAATATTACTCAGCCATAAAAAGGAACGAAATTGAGTCATTTGTTGAGACGTGGATGAATCTAGAGACTGTCATACAGAGTGAAGTAAGTCAGAAAGAGAAAAACAAATATTGTATATTAACGCATGTATGTGGAACCTAGAAAAATGGTACAGATGAGCCGGTTTGCAGGGCAGAAGTTGAGACACAGATGTAGAGAACAGACATATGGACACCAAGGGGGGAAAACTGCGGTGGGGTGGGGATAGTGGTGTGCTGAATTGGGCGATTGGGATTGACATGTATACACTGATGTGTATAAAATTGATGACTAATAAGAACCTGCAGTATAAACAAACAAACAAAACAACTAATACTAAACTTTCATTGGGTTATTTGTATGGAAATATGTTAATATAAATGTTTCAGACATTACATGAAATTTCTAAAAATCTTATATGTTCTGGTATAATGTTATAAGTCATAATCCTAGTTATTACTTTAAAATGTATATCTCAGAAATAACTAATTTTCTTGTCAACTGCATTATTATGAACTTTCATCAAATCTTTAACCGTGGTCATTTTTAAGTCTTTTGTCATTTACAGACAGTTCTGGGTGTACTCTGATGCTTTTGTAAATATGTTCCTATAAAAGGGTTTCATCTTCAGGAAATTCATGGAAAAGACTCTGACAAGTACAGGTTTCTGGTACCTGACTGTACTGCTGAACTGAATGAATAAGCATTTTCAGAACTCTAATGAAAAACTGATGAGCTCATAAAAGTGCTAACAAAAGATCAAGATGAAAAAAAAAAATTAATTACATGGGACAGAGTGAACTGATGAGGATGAGTATAATTTTTGTGACTTTCTGGTTGAATTTAAAAAAAGAAAAAATCCCACAAGAACTCAGAGGCAAAGAATATACAAATCAATTTTCACTGCAAAGTAAAGGAGCTGTTGCAGTGGAGGATTACTGGACTGAATGTCAATATTATGACATAGTATGAGTGTGTTTCATGTTTGGTAATTGCAATCATTGTTGCTTTTGTTGTGGTCATCCATGTACAATGCTTGGTGTCAGTCTATTTATCTCTTGTAAAAATAAAATACAGTGTGTGTGAAAAAAAAAAAAAAAAAGACACAGATAGGTACAGATTAACTGATGGGATAACGTGCTTGTCAGTGACCACACGCTCTACATGGCATTACCATTGTTAGATCTCCCCCATATACAGGGAACAGCTACATTTCTGGGATACAGACTGTCTCAATACTATTAAGGCTGAGGTGGCCCTTTGGGGGTTTTAGGTATTTCAATTATGGTACATTTGCTTTGTAATTTTAACTGAGGTTATTGTATAAATATTTTTAATGCATCATCATTAATAGGCTAAGGAAAGAAATCTGTTTCTGCCAACAGATAGGAAATAAATCTTCACTATCTCTTTGGTCCACTAGTTTACATTTAGAACACCACACCTTTTCTGAAAAGCTGTTGGAGACATATGCTCTCATTATTATCCTGCGGTGATTTATCACTTAACTCTGAAACACACAATACATCCAACTTACCCACTAACTGGTGTTAAAAAAAAATTCAACTGAATACATTTTAAAGATCTTATTGGCTTTATTCAACGATTCATGAATCGGGCAGCACCCCATCTAGCAGATAGAAAGGAGCTCTGAGGGGCTGTACAAAAGGGAAGGCTTTTATAGGCAGAAGGGGCAGGGCAAGGATGTTATACTAGCAAAGAGCAGATTGTTTGTGGCAAGGTCACCTTCCTTTAGGGGCCAGCAGGGGTCTGTGAGGCAGATTACCTTACTAGTGCTGACCAGGTAAGTCCAGACTGGCTGGTTTAAGATTCCATTCCTGGCAGAGGTTGGAACTGTAATTACGTATTCAGTCTCAGTTTGGTGACATGGAGCTTAGCACAAGTGACTCCATTTTGGGCCTGTTGTCTCTTTTTTTTTCAACAATCCTCCCGTTTTGATCAGACTCTCAGCCTAACTGAGAGAGTGATCACAGTCTAAGGCATTAGAGCCACTCCCAGCTACCACTCTGAAGTTCTCACAGTATTTGCTGATCCTCTGTGTGGGAGCCACAGGTCATGACTTCACGTTCACATTTTTTACGTCAGTCATTCTCTTTGTTCCTATTCTGACATTCCAGTCCTAACCAGGGAAGTAGGGACCTTCTAAAGGAAGCTAATCCTGAGTCATTAATGCCTCGTGGTAGGTCCTTTCTAACTCAACAGTGTAACTTCGGGGGAGTTGACCAGTGAGGTGTCTCAGTTTGATTGTGGACAGTTAAGAGCAGAGTTAGATAACCTAAGAAGCATTGCTCAGTTATGCGCCAGCCATCTAGGCATCCTCAGGGCCAAGGAGGATGATAACCACCACGGACAAAGATAAATCCTGACAGAGCACAAACCACTTCCACTAAGGTGGCACTGTTAATAAATTTATTTTCAGGAATTGTTCCATTTGCCTATTCCAGCCAGGGGTCAGTTACGTTTTCAATGCATTCAGGAAGTAAATCTCCTATCCTGAAATAAAAAGTTGTTCTAAATTCCTTGTGAAGATGGGTGCTGCTGGTGAGATCTTCTCATATTTGGGGGCATATCTGATTTAGATAACCATAAGAATGTAGGGGTACAAATGTGCTATGATTTGCATAGGTATTTGTGTCCAATTGGACAACTACAGTTATAATCAAAAGAAAGGTAAGCACAAGGCACTGAATGTTCTAGCTGTAAAAGTAGGACTCTATGACTTACAAGGGGGGTTGATTGTAGTTTATAGTGACGTTGGGAATAGAAGAAAAATTGGTCAAAGGGAGAACCAGGGGTTCTCTAGCATCATGGACAGATTAAAGTTTTTGATGACAAATCTAGCAGTCTGAAAAGTCACCTGTTTTTAGCAATGGCCTGGGAGATATGGATGATGTCATATTTCCATGACAATGCCAGAGTAATGGAAAGAAAGAGAAGAAGGGGTTTCATGTTTAGTAAAGTATAAAGTCTTGATCTGGAATCTTGGGTGGAAGCAGTAAACCTTGATGCCAACTACTTTTCTTCCTAGTCAAGTTGATTTGGAGGTCTCTGGCGTTTGTACAGGACCAGACGTCAGGTGGAGCCTTCCTCAGCTGTGAAGTGTGTACCCAAAGTTCCATGCATTCTAGTTTCACAGCAGTGTCAGTGGTCAGGATCACTTGGCAAGATCCTTTCCATGAGTCTCACTTTTGCAAAAATATCAGAGTAAGACAATAACTGTCGGTAAATGACAAAAGACTTTAAAATGCTTATGGTTAAAGATTTGATGAGAGTTCATTAGGGTGGAATTGATAAAGAAATTTGGTTATTTCTGTGATATACAAAATTTTAAGATAATAACTGGAATTACCAACTGATAGCATTATACCAGAACATAGCAGATTTCCAAGATTTTCATACAATGTCTGGAACACTTAAAACATATATCTATATAAATACAGCAAAAAGAAGGCTTAGTACTACTTATTTAACAACACGTCCCATTAATCTATCATAGTAAATAAGCCTAATTAGTTTAACATATCTCTGTTTATAAGGAAAGAGAACAAAATTTTTGACATGTTCCAGGCGCCCTCTGGAAAATCGCAAAGTTAGTTCAAGATCAAAAAAACTTCATTTAGAATTTGATTTGGGGAAGTTGTCAAAACATCAAAATGTTTGAACATTTAACTAAATAGGATCACAGATTATTATGAAATAATACTTAATTATCTAACCAAGGTGACAATGGAAGATGTTAAAGGCAAATACAGAAAGTAACCTAGTTGTGAGCAAACTTTAGCTCTTTTAATATTGAGAAGACTGGGTTTTCTTAAGTAATCAAAGACTCCTGATAAAAAATAATATGAAGCACAGTAAATTATTTTGGTAAGACACCAAAATTTTTGCTGTTCAGGCTGATTACCTTAAAGGTAAAGAAACTTTTGCAATCTGTTATCAAAACCAGGCCAAAAGTCCAAGAAAACTTTGTCCTTTTAACAGAGAGAAAACCAATTCTAATTTTGTACCAGTATTCTTTTGATATTAAAATATTTTTTAACTTAAATAAATGTATTGCAATCTTAGCCAGCTTGACCATGCATAAAATTCCTTTCCCAAGATTCCTTTTCCACAAACCTTCAATCATTTTACTTTCCTTACCTACCTTTCATACACAGTTGTTTCCTTTCACCCTTATTATTTCTAAGCAGTTTTAGTTATGTATATTGATTAGAATTCTTAACCCTTCAAATCTTTAATTCCTAGTGAAAACTAAGAAGTAAGCAATTGTGGACTTTTTGTTACACTAGCATTCTGTGGATTGTGGATTAGCAAACTCATAAATACATTTCATAATTTCTTGAAGTATATTCTTCCTCATAGTAAACTTTCAATGTGGCACAAAACATGTTTACTAATAAACCCAAATGCCATTAGTTCTTTTTTAAAAGGAAACCAGAAGTGGATAAACCTATGTTCAGTGATTAATGTATCAGCATTTTATTTTATTTGAAAATGATCTAGATATTCAGTGAATATTCATCATTTACCTTGTCTCAGTGTAACTTTTAAGTTTCAAGTAACTGAAAAGATTTTAGAAACTGTTTAAGTAGACATACCATAAAACATAATTATTGCTAAAAATTTCACCTGCAATCTTTTATCCCACTTACATCTATTTAACTCACTTGTTCTTAACAATTACGTTTAGACTACTGATGAAGATTTCATCATACTAAGTTATTTTACTTGCTGACAAATTTTGTAACAGAGGTAACATGAACTTATTTGACTAGTAAACCCAGGTAAAATAAAAGTTGTATGCCTGCATTATTTTTAATGCTGACAACAGTGAAGACATACCTATTTCATAATGAAATTAACAATCTTAAACTAGTTTTTATTTACCAAAGATTATCTCAGATCATATGAACTTGAAAAATATTTAAGTTAGTTTCTATTATATTTCTGAGAGTTTTAGGAATACTTAATTCATATTAAGTGCTTAATTTTCTTTAAGTCAATTAAATAGAGCTCTTTCACTAATTTTGGCAATACCATTTGGAGGTAGAAAATACCACACATCTACAACACACATATATATAGACACACATAAACAGACACAGACACCTTATAGCTTCCATTCTAAAATTTTAGCCATGAATCAGGTACAGTAATACAAAACTCACTAGTTGTAAAAGAATTGGATCCAAATTGTGTTTCAGGCAAATGGAATAAGTTAAGGTTACCTGCTATGGCAGCTAAAGCTTTTTACTAATATTTGTGGAGAAGACACTTGTGATTTTTCATTCACCTAAGTTCCAAATAATTTTTTCTCCTTTTGTTTTCTTTCTGATAAGAATTATCTCCCTGAAGTTTGTATTTCAAAGTGATGGCCTAGATAAGAATTTCTGGAGATGATCAGGTAGAACATTTACATCTCAAGGCACAGGGAAAGAATGCAAGTTCCTCCAAGAAGCACTCTTATTCCCTAAAGCCAGAATTTTTACAATACCTACAAGCCTTTTGAGATGAATAAGGAAGGTTTGGGGATTGGTAAGAAGGATAGGTGGACTTTAAATTGTTTCTAGAGCTGCATTTCTGGTCTTGCAAAGATTTGTAAGATAAAGAGAGTTGCTTTTAATTTCTCAAAGAATTGGGTTGCAGCCTAAATGATATCAAAAGGCTAATGTGCCCATCCAACCATGTTATTTTCACTTTGCTTTTTTATATCAGGGAGAAGATTTCCACTAAGATAGAAATCAAAACATTTCTGTGTTCTGGATGTAGAGCTGTTTTTCTTTGGAATGTTTTAGTAAATCCTTCCACAAAGTCTTCTGAAGACTTTGTGGAAGGATACATTTAGCTTGGCAGAGGAGGTCTAAAAAAAGTTCCTATCAGGCTCTGAATATCAACTTCCTATTTGGCCAATTTCTGACCATAGAGCTACTTTAAAAAAAATCCTTTCAAATATCTTGTCAGCTTTCAGCCAGGACAAAAAGTAAATATCTCTGGCAGTATTGAACAACCCATGGACAAAAGAGGTGTCCCCAAATAGGGTCCAAAAGATATTACTCTCCCAATATTCAGAGACTCTCCCAAAGATGGCCAAAAGAAAAAAAGACTTAGATAATTCCCCTGAGGGCTGGCAGCAATTTGATAAGGCCCTAGCAGCAAGTAGACTTCAACCCATATTTCTGTCCAGCCATATTTTAGGACCCCCCAAACTGATGGTTACCAAGCCAAGTTCTCAGGACACAAAATAAGATGGACAAGAAAATAACAGCTGTCCCTGGGAGAGAAGGAATCAATTATCAATGGGTCTGGATTTGGAAAGGAAGGGACAACATGAAATTTTATCTTCCCCTCTACTGGGTACTACAAACAGAGATTTTTGAGAGCTGACTGGTAAAAATTCTCATCCTTCGATGGTTTCTGCCAGTTTTCTGCAGATCCCATCTGCAGGCTCTTGTATTACCAAAATTTGGCAAGGTTTTCCATTAATTTTGATTTTAGTTTCCCTTGGCTGTTTAAGGGAATAACATAGCAGTTTACCAGAAAATCCCTCAGAGTCCCGTCAACCCTGGGAGGGGTCCATATAGGGCTCCTCATTCAAGAGTAGATATGGGGTGGGGACATCTGTAAAGCCATTAACTTGGCAAACATTTGTTTATGCTCTTGTAGCCTCTTCAGAGTGGCTTTAGGTGCACACCACTAGAAGTTCCCCAAATGGAACAACAGTATGAACCATCAGACCCCAACAAATGGGGACTGCAGACTAACCAAGGGCTAGGGACTTGGGTTCTGGCTGCAACCATCTGCCATCTCAAGCTGATCCTCTAAGCCCTAAACTGGGGATCAGGGTCCTAGCCTGGGCCAAGATCCCTTGTCTTGGCTGGAGAGGTTCTTTTCCTGCTCAGATTCTCACAGCCAATAATGAAACCAATGCTGAGACTGCAACAGAACAAGCTTTATTTAAAGGCCAAAGAATGGAGAAACAGGAACTTAGTTTGCAAATCAACTTCTCAACCCGATTTGGGTGGAGACACTATATATATATATGAGGGTCGAGGTAAAAGGGAGGGAATTGGAAAGAGAGGGAATATTCATGACTTATCCTAGAACAGGGGTGTAGTTTGGACCCAGAACTGAGGCAACACACCTTTTCAGTCCTTGTATGGTCTTTTTCAGTTGTTGTCTTGGCAATTATCAACTGTCATGGCACTGGTGGGTGTGTCATTTAGCATGCTAATGCATTATAATGAGCGTATAATAAGGCTCAAGGTCTACTAGACGTCAAACCTTCCGCCATCTTGGGCCTAGCTGGTTCTAACCAGTTCGTTTTTCTCTTTGCAGCTTCTTCCTGAGACATATAAGAGCAACTGGCTTCCATTCAAGGGAGGGGCAGGGGTATGATTCTGGGGCAATAGCCTTGGTAACAATGTCAGTCTAGACTGACTCATTAACCCTGGACTAGAAAGCCATTTAGATCGGGAACTCAATCCAAAGAGAGCAAAGCTCAGAGCTAAGAGGAACTTACAGTCCTCAGAAACAGAAAGACAGAGAACTCAAAGGGTTTGTGGATACAGCACATATCTTGTCCCAAAGCCTATCAGAAGTTTCCTTTGGATCCCACCACTGGCACCAACAATGTTTAGAAAACAAATTCAACTAAGTAAATTTTTAAAATCTTATTGAATTTATTCAATGATTCATGAATCAAGCGGCATCCCATCTAGCAGATAGAAAGGAGCGCCAAGGCACTGTACAAAATGAAAGACTTTCATAGGCAGAAGGGGGCAGGACAAGGCAGTTATACTAGCAAAGAACAGATTGTGGCAATGTCATCCTCCTTTAGGGGACAGCAGGGGACTATGAGGCAGATTATCTCACTAGTACTGACCAGGTGATTCCAGACTCAATGGTTTAAGATTCCATTCCTGGGAGAGGTTGAAACTGTAATTAAGTTAGGTATTAAGTCTCGGTTTGGTGACATGGGGCTTAGCGCAAGTAACTGCATTTTGAGCCTGTTGTCTCTTTTTTTAACACTGGTGTCCTATTCCAATTTCCATTAATTAACTCAAAATATGTTACTTTTACGGAAACAAAGCACTATTTTCAAATCTTTTGCTTTAAACCTCTAATATTTACACATTTCTTTAGTTAATGTTTATTGAAAACCTATTATGTGCCCAACACTGTTACTCAATTGTATTTTTTAGCTTCCCAAATATATCTGAAACTTCTAATATGACAATTTATTCTCCAAAAAAAATATTGTGAGAAAAGCTTCAGAGTGTAAAAATACAAGATTGTGAGTTTTCATACAAGCTATGCCAATAATCCACGTGTGATCCAGAGGTCAGGTATATGTGCCTCTGATTCTTTATCTGCCACAGAGTAGTAAGTAATTTTCCTTGACCTGATTCAGCTGTTAAGAGAAACAGCTAATAAAAATTGTTGCAAAGTACCATGAATATTGAAAAGTACATCATCATCATGATTAATAATAATGTATAAAGCTCAAATATTGAAATGACTCTCTGGCATCATTCCAAATCAAGAAATATAATCTCTGGCCTTGCATAGTAATGAAGAGAAACAGTGTGAGATACTTTTATTGTACCAGTTTGAATGAACATATGATGAATATCTTTAATTACACTGTATTCTGTAACAGTGTGTGTGTGTGTGCCCGCGCGCACGTGTGTGTGGGCACTTGCATGCGCACATGTGTATGTTTTAAACTAAATGTATTGCAGTTCTCTCAACAATATATCTAGGGTTCAAATAGAACCATTCCCAAACCAGGCAGACATTTACATGTCTGTACCTAACCTTGGAATGAATGCTCATTTTGATAGAGAAGGTAAGCAGCTAGTGGTCCTCTGTTAAAGTAAGCTGGCTCTGATTTCATAGATCTCAAAAATCTGTCATCTTCACATTAGCCGACTATCTGGCACCTAATGAGAAAAACAAATTGCTTTTACCTTCCACATAAGACATTTGCATTTAGAACTTTTTTTTTTTTTTTTGCTCATAAAAGTTTTATTAAAGCATCCACTCAAACCGTTCTACCTGCATTTTTCACCTAAAAGGGTCTTTATGAAATCTTACAGTAAATTTAATAACCCTCTTCAATAAACATGAGCTTTTATGAGCATGACATGTCTAAATAGACTCAATGGTCTGGGAATAAAATCTGCATCAGTAATATTTTCGGTACTGTAATATCCCACATATTTTTTAAAAAAGCCATGTGCAGAGCAGACCACTGCATAAGAAAAAAAATTAGTCTCCAAGTTTAAGAAAGCAACTGGTCAATGAACACCTGGGTGACTCATTAAGTTCAATGTGAAATGTCCTGGTGTGTACAACATCAAGCTTCATAATATTCAAACATTAGCATCTTTCATTTTCTTCCATTTTCAGCAAATTCACATTATAGAAATAACTTTAGAAATGGCCTTCAGTAATCGTTCACATTGGGTTTTCAGGAAAGGGACCTTCACATGAAACATTTCCCCATTTCAATCACCTCTGCAGGGGACTTGTGCTTGGGCAAACCTGCTGACATGAGCCCTATTGCTTGGGGTACCTCATAGTTCCTTTCACCAGTTAAGCTACCAAACTAGGCATGAGACTAGGACCCTCATTTCTTCTATTGCTGGTGTGTATCAGTAAAGAAGACGGGAAAATACTAGTGACTTTTTTATAGCTGCTATATAACAAGAGAATGAAATGTCAAAGCCCTGGAAACTTCATCTTTCTTCATCCCATCAAGGCTCATCTAGCTCCTGCTGATACTGAGACTTGCCTCTCACCTTCAGCTTCACCTTGCTAGCAAGTAGCAACCTAAAATTGAGCAATGCAGAGTCAAAATACCCTGATTGGGGATTCAGTGGTTACTGAACATCTACCTGTGCTAAGGGCTTGGGCAGACATTCAGAGCAGCCACACTCACTGTCTTGAGGTAGCTTACTTCCCACAATTAGACACGCTCTTGAGAAGTTGTGTGTAAATTGTTTCATTCATATTTATAACACACCAAGGGATAGTTTTCTAAAATATGAATGTTTTTACACAATCTTTTTAAAAAATTCTTAAAACCATGTCTTTCTAAACTCAAGATTTGCATATTTAAATCAAGGTTTGCTTAAAGTAAATATATAGGGATACAGAGATCAGTTAAACCCAAATAAAACCATAGATTCTCATTTTAGTACTTATTTCTATCTCCTCTTGCCCGCTCATATTTTTTTTACCAGAATTTCTAGATGTCCAACAGTCAAAAGAGCTCTGTTTCTTCTGTCTTTGAGTTCAGATTTCCTTTGTCAAATCATTAGATGATAAAGGCCAAGAAGCAGAAAGATTGTGAGTTGAAGAGCTAGAGAAAGACATAACACCTCAGGAGGAAATGATTCGACTGGGCTTTGGGCTTTCTACCACCCTTATCCTCATCTTCTCACCACCCTGGACTCCCTATAACTTGGGACACAAAAGCATATGGGAACCAAAGAGGAGCCGCCTTCTTCCATACTCACTTCTTCCATCAACAACCTCAGGCTAGAGCCAGCAGAACTGCTTGGCCAGCCTGCACCCCCTGCACAATCTCCCTGTTCTCACCTGAATCTCCTCCTCTGCTCTTGTTTCCCATCTTGGTCACCTGAGGGCTCTTAGGCAGGAAAGCCATCTGCATTTTGTAGGATGCTCAGGCAAAGCAAAATTAGGCTCACCCAGAATATCCAGACCTCACCTTGAAATCTTCCCCCAGTTGGCCCTTGGACAACAACACAATGAAGCTACAAACAGTTCAAAGGCTGATAAAGAAAACAGAAATAGATGAAAAAGGACTCTAGTTAATCAACAAAATAGATCATTATCCCTAAATAGCCAGGAAATAGCAAGGCAGTACTTAACACTTGGTTTTAAAGCATGTTTGTAGGGCCTTTAGAAATGCCTGCTGCCCACAGAGCAATGGGAGGGTATCTGTTGGGATCCTTGCCAGTCTGGACCAGGAACCCAATCTTGGTGCCAGAAAGCCCCCAAAGACCATAAAAAAGTTTCCTAAGGCCCACATAGCTGTGCCTACTAAATGCTCTATTCCCAAGAATCAGTGAAGCCTACTGCTCCAAATTAGTGCATTTTAAAACTACCAAGTAAAATGAATGAGGTGATGATACAGAGAAAAGAAAACATTTAAGGATAATGAGCGTAGAGAACAGAGCTTCATTCTATACAGGGGGAAAAGAAGGTCAGTAAATTTAGCACACACATAACAGTCCTCACAAATCAGCTCCTAATTAATCCTCATCCAGCCAAAGTGTACTAGTTTAACCTTTTCATTCTGGGCTTCTCACAATATTTACAAATCACTGCCTCACAACAGGAAGGGGAAACATGCAATCTGGAAGCCTCAGGATGGAGTGTGCTCCCATAGGACAGGATAAGAGGGTGCTTTTCATGCTGGGAGAAATGTGGAGTCTGATCATACAATCAGAAACCATAATCCGATCATTTAGGGCTGTTGTCTGTGTTTTTAGTGCCACAGTTACACGTACTTGGCAGCCAAGGGTTTGGGGGATTTGTTTTACTTTCAAATAACAGTAATATAATTGATCCTCCTAAAACAATGAAACTGACCTCAATAAAAACAGGTCTCACTTGGACCCTCCCCGAGAGTATAATTGGTGATTTATTGGAAAATCTTGTCAAAAGGCAATTTAATCCATAAGATGAGTCCATAGCATGGGAATGCTGAGAATAAAGAACCTTCCAGAAGGCTCTAGGGGATAACCTCCAAAACAATATTTCCAAATACATAATTTCTTAGGATAAGTATATTAATAACATGACTTACGGCTTGAAAACCTTGATTTGGAAACACTGTGGGGAAGTGCAACACATATCACCTACCTAATACTGTCATTTTGAACCCCTGTGGTATGGAACTGGCCCCGCTGTGCACGAAAAATGCAGAAAATGAAGTCGTAGCCTGAGCTTTTGCATCACGCCTTCCCTAATTCCAGGTCCACTCAGTTAGCCAACACACAGACTTCTACCCAGTGTCCATCACTTTCATCACTGTCACGTAAAGAGCCAGAGAACCATGGAAAATCAGAGCTGGGTGGGGGGAAGTGCTAGACAGCAGCCAGATTATATTAACTGTGGTATCAGTCTAAGTAATTATAATAGATAACATTTATTAAATGCTTTCTGTGTGCCAGACACACTTTTAAGTACATTATACTTTTAATCTACTTAGCCTCCGTGACAACCCCACGAGACAGGTACCATTACTAAACCAGTATTCTAGATGAGGAAACTGAGGCACAGAGAGATTAAGTAATTTGCCTAAGGTCACACAACTAGGAAAAGGGGGAGCCAATAGACTGTGGATTCCTCAAGGGCAGAGTTTATATTTTACTCAACTCTGTATTCCATCAACGCCTAATCCACAGTTTACAAGTTTGTAAAAATATGAATTTGTTGAAAAGAATCAGGCTGAATTGAATAAGGAAGGTAGAAAAGATTGCCTGAGGCTGTAGATGGGAAAGGGGATAGTTGCTAAATATTCTTTGAGCATGAAGTGTGGTTTCCTAATCCTGGTCAGTGTTGAGGGTTTGCACACTCATTAGACAGCCTCCTCTGGATGTACAGCACACTGCGAGTTCACAGAAGCCTTCATCTGCCCTTGATACTGCCCTTTCTTGAATGGCAGGTGATGAATACAAGTATTTAGCCGTGTGTCCTGCTGTGGATTTATTAAAGTTAATTCAACAAATATTTATTAAGCATGTGGGCAAAGTGCTATGCTAGGGGCCACAGGTGACAGAACGACTTGTTCCTGGCCAGCCTGAGTTTAAAACAGAGAGGAGGAATAGGGGACAGCTCCCACATCCCAGGTACTCGCCCAGGTGGGACCCTGAACTGGATCCCTGAACAGCGGACTGGGTTCTAACCGCACTTCCCATACCTGTTCCTCTGAAGAGGAAGGAAAGTTTACACGTGGCAGACCTCAGCAGTGGGGAGCCATGCAGATTAACAGCGAGCCAGGAGGAACCCTGGGATAGGAACTAAAAGTGGTCACAACCACCCATGTGCCTGTTGCTAGAGCTGAAATTTGCCAGCGTGGACTCGGCTTTCTATAGTGGAAAAGTGCTGGGACTTGAATGTCAACTTTCTGATCACGCAATGAAGGAAAAGAGGGGGAAAACCCCTCGCTACTGAAAGCTGTTTACAGTAGCACAAGGCTGCGGTCACGGTTTGGAGAATTAGACCCTGTTACAGCACATTGCTGTGGGAGCGATACTTCGAACTATTGCTGCTGCAGTAACCCGAAAGGGCACTGAATTCTCACTTGCAGGGAAGCTAATTTGGGAGGAGGAGGAGAAGCAAGGTGGTCAGTTGTCCTTGGGGTACAAATCGGAACATCAGAGCTGGAACTGGAGGTTCTGATATGCCTCCTCTTGTCATATTCTCAAAAGGCAGAGCCCCAGGAGAAAGAAATAAGTAGCTTACTCATTTCTACTTAAGACTACACGCTGGAACAAACCAGGGCCAGATGAGAGACAAAACCCGCAAGTTTGCTTCAGTATAGGGGCAGGTCGCACACAGGACAGATGGGATGCCGTGGCCCCCAGCGGAGTCCAGACATACAACACAAAACCAGAAGCACACAGGACTTCCTGGGACTGTAGGATGCAAAAACCTTAATCTGTTTTGTTTTTTTTTTTTTAATTAATTAATTTATTTATTTATTTTTGGCTGCGTTGGGTCTTCGTTGCTGCACATGGGTTTTCTCTGGTTGCGGTGAGCAGGGGCTACTCTTCATTGCGGTGTGCGGGCTTCTCCTTGCAGTGGCTTATCTTGTTGTGGAGCACGGGCTCTAGGCACACGGGCTTCAGTAGTTGCAGCACGTGGGCTCAGTAGTTGTGGCTCGCGGGCTCTAGAGCACAGGCTCAGTCGTGGCACACGGGCTTAGTTGCTCCACGGCATGTGGGATTTTCCCCGACCTGGGCTCGAACCCGTGTCCCCTGCATTGGCAGGCGGATTCTTAACCAATGCGCCACCAAGGAAGTCCCCCTTAATCTGTTTTGATGGGGAAGGATGTATGGTAGAAGTCCCAGCCCCTAATACCACTGTGCCGAAACCAGAAATGCTGCCCCCAGCCCTCTGTGAACCACTGAGGACTTCTTCAGATGAAGGCAGAAGCACGCCTGCACACGGGGATGGAGAGGCCCAGGATGTGGCACTAGGACAGTGGAAGGAAAGTGACACTTTCTCCCAATACCTGAGGTGACAAGGCAGAGCCAGGAAAGAATACCCCAGAAGAGGTCTCCAAATTTTAAAGAATCTTGCCCAGTCCCTTGGAATAATGAAATATGAGTGAAATATGGATGCCAGAAATAAATCTTGGATTTTGTAGTACCATGGGAAATCGATATTTGGTCTTTGTCCCTGGTTCCTGGCATACAGGTCCTAAAACCTTTGGGATCTCTGGTTAATAAGAGTGTCTTTTGGGGCTTCCCTGGTGGCGCAGTGGTTGAGAATCTGCCTGCCAATGCAGGGGACACGGGTTCGAGCCCTGGTCTGGGAAGATCCCACATCCCGCGGAGCAGCTGAGCCCGTGAGCCACAACTACTGAGCCTGCGCGTCTGGAGCTTGTGCCCGGCAACAAGAGAGGCCGCGACAGTGAGAGGCCTGCGCACCACGATGAAGAGTGGCCCCCGCCCGCCGCAACTAGAGAAAGCGCTCGCGCAGAAACGAAGACCCAACACAGCCAAAAATAAATAATTAATAAAAACTACAGGGAGAACAATGATTAAAAAATAATAATAATAAGAGTGTCTTTTGTATGCTGATGTGATGACTAGTCCCCCTAGATAGCTTCAGGCTGGTGGGCAGAAACACCCAGGCATGATTGGAGGGTTGGAACTTTTAGACCCACCCCCTGAGCTCCAGAGAGGGGAGAGGGGCTGGAGATGGACTTTATCACCAACGATCAGTGACTTAATCAATCATGCCTACCTAATGAAACCTCCATAAAAACCCCTAAACCATGGGGTTGGGAGACCTTCTGTGTTGGTGAACACACAGAGGTACTGAGAGGGTGGTCCACCCAGAGAGGACACAGGGGTTCCCAGCTCCTTCCCACATACCTTGCCTATGCATCTCTTCCATGTGGCTGTTCCTGAGTTCTATCCTTTGTAATAAACTGCTCATAGTAAGTAAAGCACTTTTCTGAGTTCTGTGGGCTGTTCTAGCAAATTATTAAACCTTAAGAGGGAGTTGTGAGAACCCCTGACTTATGGTCAGTCAGTCAGAAGTACAGGTGGCCACCTGGGACCAGTGACTGGCTGAAGCAGGGGGCAGTCTTGTGGCACTGAACCCTTAACCCATGGGGTCTGCACTGACTCCAGATAGTGTCAGAATTGAATCGAATTGTGGGACACCCAGTTGGTGTCCACAGAGAATTGGAGAAATGCTTGGTGTGGAAAAAAACCCATATATTTGGTGTCAGAAGTGTTGTGAGTGAAAACAGCTCAGGATGTTTCTTACTTATGCCTCAGAAAATTTGCATAGTAAATTAGCAAGAACAGAAATCTTTTTCTCATGGGAGAATGTAAAAAGATGGTGAAAATGTTACCATCTTAGCAACTATAATAAGAATTCCTCTTCAGAGAGAAAGGTACCTATTTTACACATTTCCTGATAAGATTGTTTGGGACAGAAGCTGCTGGGCCATTCTCCCCCGGACCCTCAGACCTGTTCTGGAAACAGAGGAAGTGTGTACTGCTCAAGAGAGGTGGAAGAAAGATGAGAGAGAAGAAGAGCAGAGGCAGTGGCAGGGAGGGTAGTAGGTGGTAAATTTACCAAAGTTACCCGAACGCTCTGGTTGATTTGGGAGGGGATTGACATCAAAACTGGGCTTCCTGTTTCGGTTAACATGGCAGCAGAATGGAAGCAGTAAATGCACTCAAATGCAAGAGCCGGGGTAGAAAGATAGAGCTAAAAAGAGATGTTCCTGGGGAAGAGCTTTTCCTGAAACTCATAGAAACTCAGGGAGGAGAAGGGAAGGTGGCTGAGCTGAGGATTTATGACGCTCCCTGTCAGGGAGGCCTCAGGCTTTCTGGGTGACTCGGGCCTTTTCCCCTCCATGCTCACAGGGATGCTCCGTGTACCTCATGCTCCCTCTCCCCCTGCCCCTGTACTTCCTTTCCTCACTTTCTCCTTCCCCTTGCCCGTCCGTCTCTCCCTGCCCCATCCAAGCTAGCCCACAGACCTCTCATTCCCAAACATCCCCCCTTATGTGAAAGCATTCATAGATCATCCGGATTTCCTGTTCTTGTTAGAGAATTTCTTCATAGGCATTCAAATGGCACATGAATAAAGTTACTTTTTTCTATTACAGCCGACTGACAAGATCTCACACCACACAAATAACCTGGTCTGCAATTCAGCCCACCCACACATGGGGAGGTTTTGGTTTTACAGTTAGTACACATACTGAGCAGAGTAATTTAAAATAAAGAATTGGATGACTGCATATTATAATTTGTCATTGTTAAAGAATGAAGGTGATTGGATAAGTAGACAGGACAAATGCACGCAAGATAATATCGACAGCATGTTGACTAATCAAACACCCAATCATCTTACTTGCCACAAGCGAGAATTTGGTTAAACAGTTTGATGATGTACAGAATAGCTTGAGGAGGGATTTGTTCCCAGGTAATTGGCAGGAACCGCAGCTCATTAAATTAGCTCTCATCTGACATGCCAAATGATACAGTTGATCCGTTAGATCATCAGCAAGCAATTGTTTATCTCTTCCATAAGCCAGGATGACAAATAAGCAATTTTAGCCAAAAGGGTTAAGGCCAGTGCCAGTCATTATTCACAACGCAATTTAACTGATTCTCTGGCGATCAATACCATGCGTTCAAAATGCAGTACAGCAGTTTCTTCCACATTGTGGGACCCTTTATGTGAATATTCTGCCAGAATATAAACAAACAAAATGCTAAATAAAGACAGGTCTCAAATGTAGTATTTGTCATCTGATTTTAAGGGAAGGAGGAAATCAGTAAACCTAGAGACATTCACATTGGGCACTTGCATAACAGAGCAGGTACATTAAGGGAGCTCCTACCCAGATTACTGGGCTAAACCAGTAAGAAATCATGAAAGGTGGCAGGAGAGAAATGACAGAGGCTAGTGTAATGCCTACACAGAGCTTATCAGCTTCATCAGGAAATCTGAGATAATGATGGATAAAGCAGCTCTAAAAGGCCACATTTTGCCCTCCATTTCCATGCGCTTGAAATCAAGGTCTTCACATGAGATTAGCTAAAGGAGGGCTTCTGTACCATCGCAATGTCTTATTCAGTTTGCCCACTGACATGGCTGGTCCTTGTCTAATAGATGCTGTTTCCTTTTCTGACTGACCTTTTCTCATCCTGCCTGGGGCTCCTCACATTATGGCAAGACTAAGCTGTTGGGACAGCATTTCCCCTCATTGTACCAATGACCAAAATACAAGCAGTAACAGGGAAAGCCACTACAAATGAGGAATTTAAATCTGAGAAGCTTAGCCCAAAATCTCAGTCATCACTATGCCACTTAGTGAGATAAGCACTAAGTGAGATAAAGGCGATAAGATGGCTCAGTCTTTTGATTTCCCTTTCACTGGAACATGCAGATTCTTATCTTGTTCGTGGATTTGGAGGGTTTCTTTCTTCCTCTTCTCACCTTGCCTGGGAATTGTGGTCCCCTGGCTACTTCACTGCTTCTCTGGAACGGGGCATTCAAGAGGCAGAAGTTCAAGCCATACAGCCTCCTCACACATTGTCTGTGCTGATAAAATATTCAGAGGAGAAGAAGATTGAAGCTGTTGCCTAACGTGAGGCTTTAGGGTCGTTTCACTCTTCCCATCCCTTGTGTTTTCCTTGGCCTCCCAACCAAGATAATCAAAACTTGGTCATAAATCTCCTTAGTTAAGAGGCCTCTTTATGACATGTTCCAGTAATCACTGTGCTAATCAAAAGCCCTTTGGAAAAACTGGTACTTTAGGTCTTTAAAGCAATGTATGTAATTAATGTGGTCATAATATTTATAATCTATATCCATAATTAAAATAATAAATACTATGCACAAAACTCTTTCTCTGGGATCTTGTCAGACACTCAACAAAAAAGGCCTGAACTGAGTTGGTAGTAACAGAGCTATAGAAAAAAGCATGGGGACAGCTCAGATTCTGATTGAAGGGAGGACTTAGAAAGGGTGAGAGAGGAAAAAGTCAAGAATCATTCCTAAGTTTCCAACCTAAATAACTGAATAGATGCAGCATCAAGGTGGTTTGAGACAGGTGAGGGAGATAAGTCTACAGTATATTAAGTTTAAGATGCCAGTGGGACTTTTAGGTGAAAAGATTTAGTAATCAGTTAAATATTTGGGCCCAGAGTTCAGGAGAAAGTTGGGAGCTGGAGATGCAGACTCAGAAGCTGACAGCACGTAGTTAATGATGGAGCCATTAGGAGTGAATGAGACATTTCTAGGGCATGTAAAGAGAGAAGGGCAAAAAGCAAAACTCCAGGGTCACCACACTTCAGGAGCCCACCAGGAAAAAGCAGTCATCCAAGGAGGCTGAAATGGGACCAGAGAGAGTGGTATTGGGGAAACCTCCAAAGTCATCCAGAGTGGGTTCATGACCCTCTGGAAAAACAATTTTCAGGCCCCTTACCCTTAATAAATATGTATTGATATGCAAGGTAATCAGGTCTCAGCTCCACCCCCACCAACAGCCCTCTTCTGCTCCTCCTCCTGTAAAAACCAAAGAGTTTCAAAAATGGATGATCATAGGTTTGTATGTTTCCATGAGTCAAATAAGAAGAACAGAAGAAAAGATTCCACTGACTTTGGAAAAGGGGAAGTTATTGGAAACATTAAAGAATCAGTTTCTGGGAAATAAATAAAAGCAAAAGCCAATTGCAATGGGCTGGGAAGTTAGAAAAAGAAGATGATTGTAGTAGCTGCTCTTTCTAGAACTCAGTTGTGATAGAACTAAAAAAAAAAAAATTGGCAGAAGCAAGTGGGAGAAAGCAAAGTAGAGGGAGATTTTGCTATTTGTTTTTGTTTTTCGTGTTAAAGATAGATAAATTGATTGATTGATTTAAAAGGAAACAGTGGTCGAGGAGCAAAAGCAAGTGATTGTCTTCAAAAGGAAAAGGGCTCCCTCCTCATGACAGGCTCCAGGCAAATAAGTAAGACCGATAGAAACGTAGAGCTATAGGAGAGGGGTCCTCCATGCTGTGGGGACTGAGAAAGAGAGAGTGGATCTGGGAGGATAAAAACATTGCTCCATGTTTCAGAGATGCCTAGTCAAGTGGGAAATCCTACATTTACAGTAACGCCAGTTCTCACAGCTACGCGAATACCTCAGCAGTTTGGGATGCAGGAGCAGAGATGATGCACAGAGTGAGCTACACTGGGGGTTCTCAAAGCATTTTTGTAAAAGGACATGGAGGCATGAACATTGAGAATATTATTAGCAAGAGAGACGTGAACTATCAGATATGCAGTACTGCTATCATTCTTGCCACTGGTGTTTCTACTTTGCCCTGGATCATCCTTGCAAGCTGGAACTTAAGCAGATTCCCTTTCTCCATATGCTGCTGCCAAAGAAGCTTGTTGCCTCTCATCCAAAAGTGATTCCCATCTCTCTGCATTCCCTGTCTGCATGCCATCAACTCTCCTCTGCGTTCTAGGGGTGAGGGAGGTTATAGAGACCACCCTGGTTTTTTGACAGGCTACCAGGCTGTGTACAACCAGAAAAAAGTCTCCCCCACTGTGCAGAAATCATTGAGCAGAACACTTCCTGTGTCACACCATCAAGTGTCCCTCCAGCTGGGTTTTACTATTGAACTGTTTCATGCCCACTCTGTGAGGGCTAGTGTACAAACAGGAGCAAGCCATCTATTGAGGCCTTAACAAATGTCTAATCTGTGCTCTGCCTTGTGTTAATGGTGGAATTAGCAAGGAAGCCTACAGAGACAGATTATTTCCTCCTAGGGTTGGCCATAGTCCAGCCTTTACCTGAATCTCCACTCACCCAGCATACTTTGAATACAAAATCAGTTTCTCAAGTATCTTAGTAATAGAAAAAGGGTATACTGGATAAGGGACACAAAAATCAACCACTTGAAGGGCAGCTCCCATTGTAAAATAATAAATTGGCATTCTGGTTTATACATAATTTTTTGAGAGTAACCAAGACAGCTAAGTGACTAATGGGCAGGATACACTGGACAAAGAAATGATTCACATCCTGGGAGTGACAGAGTGGGACAGCATGAGATTTCACCACTCAGAACTGTGCAATTTAAAACTTATGAATTGTTTATTTCTGGAATTTTCCATTTGTTATTTTTGGACCACTGTTGACCACAGGTCACTGAAACTGTGGAAAACAAAACCGCAAATAAGAGGGGACTACTGGACAGTCAAAATCCAGTTTGTAAACCTGAAAAGCTTAGGAGCACATTCTGGATCGCTGTGACCCCACCCAGAAGCTCTCTCCCTATGAGCAACAGTCACATGGTTACACTGGACATCTCTTTGCCATCAAGCCAACCCCAGTGGCTTTCCTAGGTAAATCATCATGTTTTCACTGATTACCATAAAGTGCAGAAGTCCCAGGCTAGGACAATATATAAACGATGTCAAAGCCAGAAGTTTAATCTCATTAAAACCATTAACTTTAATTTGATCCATAGCATAGGCTGCATCCCTAATTCTTACCTCTTGTATATGTGACCAAGAAAGTATGAATTAATCAATATTACCCCACCCCTAATACTGGAAAATAAATCAAAAGAAATGCCAAAGTAGCAGTGGGTAGATATAATCATCTTTCTTTATAGTTCTAACACATTAGGGTAGAAAGAAATAATCAGAGCTCATTGAAAAGTAGACTAGCAAAGAACAAAAACAAAACTTTTGTCTTTCCCTGGTATTAACTAACAACTATTTTTGGTGAGGATCCTGGCTCTTAAATGGGAAAAAATATTGGTTTGTTAGAAAGTTATTCTAATTTTTAAAAAGTATGAAGTTTAGAAATAATTCTTCAATCTTAAACTGATAGTCAATGTTATATGTAATTGTAATGCATTTGAACATTTTTAATGATAGCCAGTGGGGAACCATTTAAGATTTTTAAGAAGTGTAAAGTAGAGACCAAAATTGATGCCTTAAGAATTTGAATATTGCAGTAGCATAAAGTGGAGAAAGGAATGGAGGCAAGGATACAAATTATGAATGTAAGTGCAGAGATTTTGGTCAAGAGGGTGGAATAATTCACACAAACACCCCTCAGCCACACCTCACAACCACTACCACTATGATCTTGAAACATTTAGCAACGACAGATAAAATAAGAAGAGAAAATATTTAAAAGATATTGCTACACTCAAAATCAAGATAAATATCTCAGTGGATGAGAAGCAGGAGGGGAGTCAAACTCTTGAAGTGGAATGAAGACTGAACATTGCCCACATGCGGAAAGGACCAGAGCTTGGATGGGGCTGCCCATCTCAGGAATGGAGACTTGAGGCTCTGGGACTATATGTGCAATATCTACTCAGAGAAGGAGCTCTAATTTGCTCATATAAAACAAGACCTGGTTCTGGACGATAGTCTCCAGGAGACAGCTACAAAATCACTAAACAAGAAAGGATGATAAGTGTCCATCAACAGATGAATGGGTAAAGAAGATGTGGTACATATATACAATGGAATACTACTCAGCCATAAAGAAGAATGACATTCTGCCATTTGCAACAACGTGGATGGACTTGAAGGGCATTATGCTAAGTGAGATAAGTCAGACAGAGACAGACATATACTTCATGATATCACTTATATGTAGAATCTAAAAAATACAACAAACTAGTGAATATAACAAAAAAGAAGCAGAATCACAGATATAGAGAATAAACTAGTGGTTACTAGGGGGAAGAGAGAAGTGGGGAGGGACAAGATAGGGGTAGGGGATTAGAAGGTACCAATTATTATGTAGAAAATAAGCTACAAGGATATATTTTACAATACTGGGAATATAGCCAATATTTTATAATAACTATAAATGAAGTATAATCTTTAAAAATTGTGAATTACTATATTGTACACCTGTAACATATAATATTGCACATCAACTATACCTCAATTTAAAAAATTAAAAATGAAAAAAATTTTAAAAGATACCTAGAATTTATTGCAGCTGCATGCAATGAGTAGTTATTGATTGGATCTTTGTTTGAACAAACCAACTGTAAGACATTTTTATGGGGATAATTGGGGGGAATTTAAATGTGTTCTGGGTATTAGGTGATATTAGGAAATTTTTGTTGATTTTCTTAGGTGTGATGGTGGCTTTGTGTCTATGTAGGTAGATGTCATTTTTTAGAAGATTCACATTGAAATGTCACAATATCTACAATTTACTTTAAAATAGTTTCACCAAAAAAAGTAAATATAAAAAAAATATAGTCTAGGCCATTACCTAGATTAAATCTAGGTAATTGCCACATGGAGTTTAGTTATACCATTCTCTTTACTGTTCTGCTTGAAATTTTTCATAATAAAAAAAATTTAAAAAAAGAAAGGATGAGCTCAGGAAGAGAACAAACACAAACAAAATCCAAACTTTTTCACTCAAAGTGAGTTTGAGTGCAAATGAAAATTTGAATGAAAATTTCAAAGCACTTAAGGAAAATTCACCCCATGAAAAACAGTCCACAAACTCAAAGCACAAAATAATTCACTTTTATTTTGGAAATGGAAGCACTAAAGCAACTTAAAAGAACATTTGTTAAGATCTTCCGAAAGGTTTTATCTTAAAACAGTAGGGCATTATAAAATAAAAACAAGCAGCTATGACTGAAGTACAAGGACATTTTAAAAAGATATAGAAATCTGGGAAATGAATATAATTGTTGCAATTTTATAAAAACCCTGAACAGATGGGTAGATTTTAACTAGTCATCGTCAAAAAGAAAATTGGTGCATTTGAAGATAAAACCATGGTAATAATTGAAGCTAGAGGTAACAAATGCATGGTGATGGTGACAGAAATGTGAAAATCACAAAAAAATTTAAAAACTGAAATTACTAGGTTACGTTGCTGTTGGGTAGTATTTTTTGGTTTTTGTTTTTGTTTTCTACTGCTGCTATAATAAATTAGCACAGACTTAGGGACTTAAAATACAAATTTGTTATCTTACAGTTACGTAGCTCAGAAGTTCAGTACAGATGCTACTGGGCTACGATCAAGGTGTTGGCAGGGCTGGGTTCTCTTCTGGAGGCTCCAGGGGAGAATTCATTCCCTTGCCTTTTCCAGCTTTTAGAGGCTAGCTGTTGGGTAATATTCATTAAGATTTAATTCTGGCTAACCACTGAAATAGCCTTGGCTCTGATGATGACCATTTGAAACTCCTCTATTTGTGTTTTGTTAATACCACTGGAATGCAGAAGAGGGATGAAAGCTGAGAATTAGGCCCCTGATTCTGTCCACCACCCACCCACAAAAATAAAATGAGCTTACAATGAAAACTCTTCATCATTCATGTCAATAACAATAAGAAACCTTTATTTAAGAATCTAGTAAGTTAGAACTCTCCTGATTATTTGACCGTTTTCTGCTTAAGTCTGATTCAATAAATCTGAAAAGTTCGTCATAAGATATTTATTATATATTTATACATTTATTATACATTATATATTTATTATATATTACTATGTAATTCCCTCATAAAAATTTTAAAATATCCTCAGTTGTGTCAATAAAATGATTAGAGAATGATGACTGTTGAGATTGTAAGAATTCTTTTAAAAAACAGCAGAATTACAATTTAGTTGAAAGGTGAAGATTTTAAGTAAGGATGTGATAGAGAAAAAGTATTTATATTAAAACAAAAATTTTAAGTAAGTTTGAATTACTTTGGAAAAATAATACAACGCCGATCTTAAAAAGAAACATTTTCCAGCTCTATCACCCAAGAGAAAAGCAGCACTTTGCCTGCTACCAACTCTCAAGCTCGCGCACACCTGGAGTACTCAGACTTCAGTCTCTAATATTGTTCTTTCCGCAAAGAGCCAGAGCTCCTATGTTCTGAGGCAGGAGAAAATCAGGGCAGCCTTGGAGCATCCTGTTGTTGCCTATCAGCAACTAGGGATGTTCTCAAGGACATCAGAGACTGTGCTGAAAGGACAGAGGAGACAGCCTTAAAAGGCTCCCTAACTGGTGCCATCCCTGCAGGCCATCCACTGGGTAGACAGTCTGAAATGACGGCTGAGGGAGAAAGCAAGAGGCCAAGACTCAGAGGGCTCTCAGATTCTTACGGGGGACTCTTCTGGTGGAGGTGTCTGTCCAGCCCTTGGAAGAACTCATCAAGGAACCTCATGGCACGTGCACAAGAGAGCCAGCATTAGGATGGCTGATCAGTCACAGCAAAGGGAGCAAAACACAATGGAAAGGAAGGAGTCAGACATGAGATATGCATGGATGGGAACAGCCATTACAACCCACAAAGACTCAGCACTGGAGTTACAGGGAAATGGTTTTGTTCTCTTGTTCCTCCTTGCCTCTACACCAGAGCAGTAAGAACGAGGATGAGAAAGATGTATATGACAGAGCAGACTGCGCAACACACATACACACACACACAGACACACACACACAGACACACGCACTCCTAAGCTGCTGGAGTCCCAAGGCTGGTCTGTACTGAGGGAAGAGGAATTCTTTAGATCAAATAGGAGATTAACATTTTTAAATAAAAGGGACTAAATTATAGTAACCAAAATGAGACTTTTAATAATTAAAAGTGACTGAGATGGTTGAGAACAGAGGGGGCTGTTATCAAGGCACCTCCCAATGTAAGAGGTGGAAAGATAAAGTCCAGGATCGTCATGACTGGAGCACAGAGTGCGCTGATGGCAGTTTATATCTCAGTGAGTTGAAATTCTCCAATCCCACTGAACACTAGAAAAGTATAAATAGTGGAGAGATTCCCCTCTAGACACAAAAAACCTTTGGGCAACATATAAAATATAACCCTTTAATAAATAGTCCTTTATGTTTAATAAACATTTTTAAACAGGTTTTTTTTTTTTTAGAAGAGGTTAATTGTGTCTACTTTTCTGTACTATTTGAGATAGGTTGTTCATTGTGGAAATTTCAACTCCAATTTATTTTTTAAAACATATACAGAGTATCTTCATCTACATTTAAGATAATAGGCAGAAATTAAAAAGTATGCATACATACTTAGCTTGTAGAATCTACCCCTAAAACTACCAGACATTTTCCTGTATACATGTGTCAACACATTCTCTGTCCTCCCACCCCTGACCTCAGAATTGTCAGGGCCAATAAGTTATCTTAGGATAATGTCTTAGACACGTCCAGTTTTACCCAGCCTTGTGCTGGTCCATTTTTCTCTTAGAAACGACACGTTGAACAGTCTGATCACCCTCCTTCACATGTGCTCCTAAACAGTAGAACAGGAGCAACAGCACCTCAGCTCTACTTTAACGTTAGCTGTAATATTGTAGTTTTTCATTCATTGCTTCCCTCCAAAATATTTGATAATATGATAATATAATAGACAATCAATCATAATTAATGTAAATTAACCTCATATAATTAATGCAGATTTGCTGTCAAAGTTAAATGCATAATTAGAATTTCTCTACTGAAAGCAAATCACTTTGTAAGCGCTTTTGAAATATATTTTGAAATCTACTTTGACAGAAGGGTAGATTTTTTAACTTTACAAATGTTAGTGCAGGACTTCCCTGGTGGAACAGTGGTTAAGAATCCACCTGCCTATGCAGGGGACACGGGTTCGAGCCCTGGTCCTAGAAGATCCCACATGCCTCGGAGCAGCTAAGCCCAGTTGTGTGCCACAACTACTGAGCCCACGTGCCACAACTACTGAAGCCCGAGCGACTAGAGCCCGTGCTCAGCAACAAGAGAAGGCACCGCAGTGAGAAGCCGGTGCACCGCAACGAAGAATAGCCCCCGCTCGCCATAACTAGAGAAAGCCTGCACGCAGCAACAAAGACCCAATGCAGCCAAGAATAAATAAATAATAAATAAATAAATAAATAATTTTTAAATTTACAAATATTAGTGCATCCTTTAATTATGGGAAATTACCAAAGATTTTATATATTGAATATATAATTAATAGATACACTTAAGATATTCTATTTTTTTAAAGTTTAATGCCTTAAGGGGAAAGGAGATAAATGATTGAGCTGTGAGTTAGTAGGGAAACAAAAAAGAATGAAGTCTCCTGATTCATCTTTCTCCCTCTACTCTAATAGAACTGCTAGCCATGGAGTGCTGGGCTGGGACAGTCTGGTTTGACTTTAAGTCCCTCATTTACAACATGTAAGCCTGAGCAAGGCACACACCTACCCCAAGTTTCATCATCAGTAAAGCAGCCTACTTCATAGCTTTCCTGTAAGGATCAAAGGAATAACTGTAGGCCAGAATTATAAGAAGGTATTATCATCATAATTACTGTATGTAACATATCCCCCCAATTTCTTAGCTACTGGACAGTCTCTCAAGATATAGAAACTTAAATCTAGAAAATGATAGCTACCATTTATTAAATATTATGCATCATGTATTGTGCTAAATGCTTCACGTGTGCCATTTTATTTAGTCCTTACAAGAACACTACTATTATCCCCATTTTACAGTTGAGGAAACCAAGATTCAGAAAGGATAGTGACTCATCCACAGTCACACAGCTGATAATCGATGGGGCTGGGACTGCACTGGTATCTGTCTATCTGGCTCCAGAGTTGATGCTCTAAACCACCGAGGTAGACTCCCTCCTACTAACATTGGTAAAATTTTACCAGCCCCACTCATCACATGCAAACTCCCTATTCATTATTAGGAACAAAATACCCAGGGAATTCTAAACCTAGAGATAATACAATCTATTCAGGGCATAGTCAATCCCCTTGCTGTGCTGCCACCCCCAGCAATAAGCATGGTGGGCTGGAAGGAGTTACTATCCCACCAGCTAGACTCTAAGCTTCAGGAGGGTGGGACCTCACCCTCTTGTTCACCACAGAATCCCCCAGCAGATGGCAATGCTTATTTGGTAAATATTTCATGTCTTTGCTGAATTCCTGAAAAACATGTGCCATTGAAGAAAAATGCTTGCCTGGCTAGTCTTCACATCACTAATAGAGGAAGTAAAATTTGGAAGATGAGACAGAACAGCATTTGCCGGGTCGCCTGCTGCCCCAGGTGCCTTAGAATGCAGGCATTCCCGCAGCTCCTTCGTCCTGGCAGCCTGCATTTTACATGTGAAGACACTGGGGGAGAGAAATCAATGAAGGGCCTCTTCCTCTGGGAGGCGAGGATCTGAGCAAGAGAGACAGGAATCAGAGAAACCATTTCTCTTCCTGGTCCTAAGCGACCAGCACAGTAACAGACCCCGGGCCATGGGGCACACTGGGGGAAAATGTCCATTGCAGAACCCAGACACCAAAGTGAGGAAGAAGTAGAGCACTTCCAGCTGCTGCATCTGGCTTTTTGGCACGCTTTCCACACTGTGGTACTGGTTCTCTCTGCATCGTTTAACTAGTTACCTGTGAACCAAGTTTTACCCACTTTGTGCACTGCTTGGAACTTGGATAAATGTGCCACTGTTCTGTCTCTTTTCCAGCTGCTGTGACCCTTTCCAAAGAAATCAATATTAAAAAACTTTCAGCTATAAGGGTAAAAAAAAGAAAAAAGAAAAAAGAAATTCTCTCTTCTGGACCACAGGCAGCTAAGTACCCTGATCACGTACACATGTAATGATATTGAAACTGGAGCGAGAACTTAGCCTTCTCCTAGAGTAGGAACTCTCCTCCTGCAAATGTGTGCAAGGTTCACAGGGTGAGTCCAGTGGCTGGACAGTTCGGTAGGCCCTTAGGAAATTTAATCTACAAGGAGGCTCCCTTAAAACGCTCACCTTTAGCAGAGCTTTTTTGCATATCAGAAAAGTGAGATACACTTCATGCCTTTTCCTCCACGCATTTTTACGCTACACCATTCAGCAAAAGCTTTTACAATGATATTAAACATTAACTCTGTATGGGTTAATCCCAAGACACAGCAGCAGCCTTAAGGTTAATAGTCCTTTTAATTAAAGGATAAGTCAGTTATTGAACACAGAAGCTAATCACAAAAGGATTACCATCGAAAATGAACATAGTCTGTGCAATTAGTCTGATAATTAAGACTTAAGTACTGGACAGAGATCAAAGTGCTTGTAATATGCAATAAAGTTAGTCAAGTTGTAAGGATATTCAAAATGTTAGCTTGTGCTTTATTGCACCTTCCATTTATCGTGTACCCATGATAGCAGCAAACACATTTCCCTGATGGATGTCGGCATGGATAACTGCAACAGCTGTTCCTACATAAGCCTGGTGTTTCTCACAATATGATTACTCTGTCAACGACGGCTGTAAAAGGTGGCATCTGCATTCATCAAACAGAGTTATCAATAAATGTAAAACCATACAACAATTAGAGATCTCAAAGGAAGAACAAATCCAACTAGAAAAAAAAATGTCAACCACTTTCTTTAATTACTAAGATTGTTAATCAATAAAATGCCTTCATAACTTTTAATTAAAATTTTATTTGAACTGGATGTTTGGAGAATCTGATTCTTTGTTTTCATTACCTGTAACAGTTGCACTACAAAAATCCTGGTGGCATCTGTGAGCGGCCATTCCCTGAGGGACAGTTTATATCTGTAATTGCATACTGTCACCTACAGAGGGTGTTAAGAATCCTTGTTAAAAATAAAGGAAATAGTTACGAGACAGCTCACAGTAGCCATTATTATGGAGCAAATTACTAGGTAGAGCAATCCAGAAGCTGTCAAGAAATGTTAGCAAAAAGGAGTGTGAGGAAATCAACCACGCAGCAATTCATCATGGACCAAAACTAGGTCTAAAATAAAACTGAGGCAAAAAAAGGATTGGTTTTATGAAGTCAAAGCATTGCCTTTGTTTATAGAAATGAATAAAGGTAAAGAGGCTACTGATGGAGGATAAAAAGATGAAATGATAAAAGGAAAATCAATTGCTCTAATCACACTGATGCTCAGGCAAGATGTAATCAGGGCAGCAAGTTAAAATTCCAAAGCTCTGTGCTCTATACATTATCTTTCCTTTATGTTTAATTTGCATTCATAACGGTCTACGTAATTTATGTATCACCAGCCCCCAGAAGTTGACTGGTGAATTCCCATACCGTCATCTCAGTCTCCTCAAGCTGAATACAGGCATCACTGTTACATTTTTAAAGGGTCTTTTTTTGATTTATAGAAAAAGAAATTTGATCTTGAATTTTTTTCTCATCCGAGTTTCCACTAGGATTTCATTTGACTCTCAGTTCCAGCCTACATAAATAAATGAGGTTGACTCTTATTTGATTGCTGAAATAATAAGCAACCTCTCCTTTCACTGTTTTCAGTACTACTGATAGGATGTAGAATTCAGTGCTCAGAGGTTCACTCTCAGGGCTTTCCTTTCCTTAACCTCATCTTGGTTTCCTGGATATCCCAAATAAATAAGAGTGATTATGAACTATAGCCAACCAATCTGCCCAGTGTGCTAGTGAGGGCCGCCATCTCTCCAGCTCATGACTCATAGCAGATAGAATGTACCCTCCATGTTTTCCTTCACTTAAGAAAAGTTAAAGTGCAATCATGGGAACATTGCTTGGAAGATTGGCCAAGGAAGGCTGTTTCTCACCAACAGGTCCCAGCCCAACTTTGGTTCTAGTCACTGAGAACCAAAGATTACACTCATGGGACTTCCCTGGTGGTGCAGTGGTTAAGAATCCGCCTGCCAATGCAGGGGACATGGGTTCAAGCCCTGGTCCAGGAAGATCCCAGATGCCGCGGAGCAACTAAGCCCATGTGCCACAACTACTGAGCCCGCGTGCCACAACTGCTGAAGCTCGCTTGCCTAGAGCCCGTGCTCCGCAACAAGAGAAGCCACCGCAATGAGAAGCCTGCGCACCACAACAAAGAGTAGCCGCGCTCGCTGCAACTAGAGAAAAGCCCGTGTGCAGCAACGAAGACTCAACGCAGCCAAAAAAAAAAAAAAAGATTACACTCATGAGATGAGGGTTATACCTTGGAGAAAGGAGAGAAAAATAATAATACCTCTTACTTAAATAATGCTTACCAGATACCAGGCACGGTTCCAGATATTAGCTCATTTAATCCTCACCAAAAACGCTAGGAAGTAAATTACTATTACCATACCAAGAGATTAGGTGACTTGCCCAGGTTACACAGCATTAAGTGGTAAAACTGGAACTATGAACCCTGGCTGTCTGGCTTCAGAGTTTATGCTTTTAACCTCTATCCTATACTGCTTCTAAGAAAATAGAACTTACTGGGCACCTACTTTGTGTCAAGCCTGTGCTAAATGTTTTATTTCTGTTTGCATAGGTCTACAAAGTGGGGTTTACAAATGGGGAAACTTGAGGCTCAAAAAGGAGAAATGAACCTCCCCAAAGCCACACAGTAAGTAGTAATGACCAGAGTCAAACCTAGTCCTATCACACCCGAAAAACCCTTATTACTTCAGGGTCAGAGTAAGAAATGACCATTGGATTTTAATTCTGCTAATATTCAATGATGAATGAGAAAGGAAAAAAATGAAAAAGGCAAGAGAGGAAGAGACTACAGTTCTGTGCTACATTTGTTCTCTCCCAGCAGGGTGAGGAGTAAATTGGCTCTAAGACAGAGAAGATCAGGCAAAGTTTGGGAATTTTCCGAAACAGTAAGAGTGGTTATTAAATAGGATTCAAGTATGGTAGGGTGGGTTTTCTAAGTGGGGGAGAGTGCACCTAAGAATGAGAACTTCTGTTTCTAAAGGAATCTGAGATCTAGGAGGGCAGAAAGCAGGTAAATGACATAAAATTTTACATTGAGATGTTCCCAAGAGCCTGAAGGATGGCCTTCAACTCGGACAGAAGGTTGTGTTTTCACCCTTCTCCCCAAGGATAGATAGTAGAGTTGTGACGTTCGTGGGGAAATTTTACCAGATTAGTAACACAAGTTAAAATAAACACCAAGGAAGAAACATGGATTTTCAAATAAACAGTTAAGCAGTCCAGGATGGGGGTGGGTAGAGGGGGCTGATAAAGTGGGAAAAATCAGGGTCTAGTTCATCTCTGTGAAACCAGAATCCCTTGAATAATAGGAAGCTCTAATAAACGTGTCTGCACTGAATGACGGACCTCTTCCCTCTTTACTTAGCTACGACCTGGATTAGGAAACAGTGACTCCAACCTCTCCTGAAACACAGGCTCCATAGTTATTGTCAATGGTAACAATGACAGCACTTTCCCATCTTTTTTACCTTTAGCATTCAGTTTTTTCCATTTTTCAGTCCTGTTATTCTTACAAGTTGTTAGGTTTTTTCCCCTCATATAGTTAGCAGCTCAGGACAGGCAACAGTTCCATCTAAGTTCATCAAAATGTAAATTTTAAATATACAGTAGAACCCTTGTTTTCTTCCCCAGTGCTCAGTATGGCCCAGCATGTCACAGACAGCAGTCAAAAACATCAACAGAAATGGTGCACGTTGGTGAAAAATGCTTTGGCATACTTAGTATTTTGTTCATACCTATAAACAAAGCAGGGAGATACCCAGCACAAGGAATTTTAACCACGTAATCTCATCCATTGCATATAAATAGAGGTCATTTTTGAACATTTAAAGACTAGTTTCAAATCTTAAATGATATGTAAAAAGCATTGCAGGCCCCCAAGTGTTATTTAATTTCTACATTTTGAGGTGATGGAAAATGAACATGATTGAAATATGAAAGTCTTATTTTTTAAAACTTTCATTTTTCAAAGGTTAATTGACAAGCAGTTTGAGCAGAGGGAATGAGCTGCAAGTAAGTTTCCAATTACCAGAACTGGGACATGGGAGAATGTATGAAATATATAAATCTTGAAATGCTAACAGAACTTCCGTTTACTAGGTTGAGGAATGAGCAACATAGATTTGAAGACATGATGGCTCACTTTATATAGCTATAACTATCTATATAAAGATAAAATAAAATACATATCTTGATTTTAATCTCAAGGAAAAATTATTTAAAATTTTTCTGCAGGAAGCATCAATGACTAATAAAAATGATACTTTTTTTCTGTTAATGAAAACACGTGGGTACTGTTGTATGACTGTGTGAATCTCTGTATATTCATATATAGACACAGATATGTAAATTCACTGCCAAATAGATTAGCAAAATGCTAGTAGTATGGCAATCATGGGGAGAGTCTATCTTGTTGCAATTTTTAAATTTCTCAATCCATCAGTTAAATGTAGATTCAGGGCACAGACTCATATTTCCTTGTCAAATAAATTATGTCTTACATCAAAGACCACACAGATTCCTACTTAACAAAACAGGAGAATGTCTGAATAGACCATAAATGTGAAATATGAAAGAGAACAAAATGAGACAGCCAATAAAATAAAAGATTTGTTAGTCAGCTAAAAACTATCTACAAAATGGTCCTACTGACAATCAGAACTGGTGATTAAAGAAATGTTCCTTTAAACAGATGCTAATTTTTTTCCATGAGAAATGAGCTCTAGTGATAATGCAAAATAGTAAAATTGCTATGCATAAAAAGTTTTTAATTAGACAACAAAGACTGAGATGGTGCATGTATCTATTCTGCTTAACTATCAAAATGTTATATACATAGAATAGAATGAAAGAAAAGAACAAGAAATGTTTTCAGTCTTTAAGAAATAAACCAGGTACTAAATTATTATATAGTTGTAAATCCATGGGTCAATAATATTTGTTTTATTAACTTGATATTCTTCCCTTTCCAAGTAATTTATAGCAATTAGTTCTTGTTTATAGATACATTTTCTTCTCTGGTTTTTCCCAAAGATAGTATTAAAAGCGCCGTCCCCATCTAGAAGCCACTACCAAAGACGTTATTTGGTTTAATGATTTTGGTAAATTAAATTGTTTGAAGTCCTTAGATTGGAACTGTCTTGAAATGTAATAGAATATAACAAATTATAAGATAAAGAAATTACTTACAACTTTTCTTTAAAACAGGTTCACTATAATATTGAGTTTCTTAGAGAAGTCTGACCTCCAGAGGATTTCAGAGGATTTAGCTTAACAGTTAAATGAGATGATACAGGTAAAGTGCTTGGCACAGTATCTAGCACATGGTAAGCACTCTTAGGAGCTCTGTATAATTAGATGGACTCAATTAATACTCCAGAGAATTAAGAGCCTTTTGTTTTCCAGGGCTCCATCATGTAGTATTAGTTTGCTAGGGCTGCCATAACAAAATACCACAGACTAGGCGACTTAAAGAACAGGAATTCATTCTCTCACAGTTCTGGAGGCTTGGAAGTCAAAGACTAAGATGTCATCAGAGCTGGTTTCTCCTGAGGCCTCTTACCTTGGCTTGAAGATGGCCACCTTCCCCCTGTGTCCTCACGTGGTCTTTCCTCTGTGCACTAGCATCCCTGGTGTCTCTTTGTGTGTCCAAACTTTCTCTTCTTATAAGAACACCAGCCAGATTGGATTAGGACTCATCCTAAAGACCTCATTTAAACTTAATCACCACTTTAAAGGTCCTATCTCCAAATACAGTCACGTTCTGAGACACTGGGGGTTAAGGCTTCAACATATGAATTTGGAGAGGAAGCAATTCAGCCCATAACAATGTAATAAGATCATAAGGTAGCCACCTCCCAATCCTGGGCGAGGATGTTGGGAACCAAAGTGCACAGAAAAGTGGGATTTAGGGCAAGCGTAGAGGAGAAGGGCTGATGTGGTGGAGTTCCAGCACACTCTCTTATGCTTTTTTCCTCTCCTGGACCTGCTCACCTTCTCTTCTGCTGCAGCATCTTTGCATTTTTTTCTATACCAGCATCAAAGCATCTTCACCCCAAGTCAGGTGCTGATTTGCTTAAATAAATACTATATGAAAGTGAATAAAAAGCTTAGCGCTCTGAAGAGGTGCTCTGTATCCCCACAGAGGACCTGTTGATACGAAAAGAAGCCCCAGTTAACTGACTGGGAGAGGGAGAGGAGTGAGTAGGGAAGACTCCCTGCCATCCTTAAACTGCCTGCTCAGGATGCTTTCATCCTGCTTCCTGACTTTTTTTTTTTGCAAGTGGCTCTGTGCTTCTGTGGAGTGAAGGAAAACCAAGTCGTGGGGTGGGGAGGGAAGGGATTATTCCAAATAAGGATGGGGGCAGTGGAGTTGGGGTGGGGAAGTGAAATAGGGAAGGAGAGGGCAGGGAGTACCGTATATTTAAAGGGACCTGAAGAAACTTGAACAACAGATGCTTGTCTCAGTGTAAGCAAAGTGTTATTTTATCCTTGTCGTTTCATCCTGTGTGATAACTGCAATTTATGAAACTATATTAATGTGCTAATCAGGAAAGAGTCCTCTTTCCTTAACAGAATGTCAGTGTTAAGAAAGAACGTCCTGGCGTGAAATCATTTCACTAGAATATGGAACTAGCTACAGTATGAACTTTAAGGGGAGGGAGGAGATAAACATCTCTTCCCTCTTTCCCTTCCCTCCAAGTTACAGGAAGGAGGGGGTGTGAATCTGAGAGTGTCTGCAGTTTAAGCCCTGGCATAATGTCTAGTACAGTGCTCTACTCTGTGTTCAATAAACAGATGTTGTCAATTGACAACCCCATTGTAGAGTAACATTTGTTTCTTCAGCCAAATTCACTGTATCTGCATAGTTCCATTGTTCTTTGGGGCTCTCTCCTCCTTAAAATGATGGATTGCCAAGTAATAAAAATGCTTTCACCTTTATCTCCACCTATCTCACCAACTTTACCTCTTCTTTTATTGCCAGGCTCCGTGTCACGTGATCCATTCCCCCGTCTCTCATTGGCTTCCTGGTCTCAGCAGCTCAGAACTCTTCTGGTTTTAAAATATCAGCAAACCTTGCATTATAATCATTGAGGTTTGCCGATTAGAGGAGATGTGGATTGTGTTTTAATTGTTCAGAAATAATAGCATCCTGACTGGCATGAGTCAGGAAAGTCTTCCCTGAGCAAAGGTGACCCAGCTGGGAAAAATTAAGAGGCAAACTCAGCAATAAAATCAGGAAGACTAGCAGGGGGGTTATCATCTTCTTTGCCTAACCCTGAGATTAATCTCCAAAAACAGAGTCCTAAGATTGAAAGGGGTCATTTATTCTTTAAAAATACCTAGAAAATTAATGGTTTTGGCAAATAACATTTTTATCAAAAAAGGAGGAGATGCATGGTTTCTCTTGTCTCTCCATATACCATCTATTATCATGGTGCTTTCTGTGACCCACATTTCCCTCTATCTGCAAATCAGAACCTGAAAGCACACAGCACCTGGAGGAAAAGGCACTTGAAGAATAACAAGTAATGTTTGTCTTCTCTGCATAATTGCAAAGTAGTATGAATGTTCTCCATGATAGAACCAGAAAGATATTACACATAAAATTCATTGAGGAACTTTGCAGCTCAGGATCAAGTTTAATCAACGAGATGTGACCTGTACGAATTCCATTTCCAAAAGGGTGCCCAGGAAGTTTAGGACTATTAAGTTAGAAATCTGAGTCCATGATTTTGTAATTTTCCCCTGCATTTTATTACCGTTACAATTTATGTATCATTTATGTTTAAGGTTAGTTAATATTAATTTTGTTCTTTTGACTTTTTGGCTAAATTATAACTCAATAGAGTTACTAGCAGACATTGTGAGTCATAGCACAGTTACCGTCACTATCGTTTTTGAACCATAAAGATCTAAATCGAGTCCACTTGGACCTGTCCCCCACCCCCCAAAAAATAGTCACAAGTCCCTACAAGGTGGTGTAGTAGAAAGAGCCCTGGAACAAAACCTAAGAGATCAGGATTCTAGAGCCTGACTGCTCTTTGGATATTGTTACTTCACGAGTATGAGCGCAGGGACACCATGGATTGGCTCAGCAGTGCCCTGGTGGGGACTTGAGAAACCCTTAAACAAAATCATTCATAAGGAAGCATGAATGAAGCCCATTGCCTCCCCATTTCCTTCTCTTCCTCCCCTACAGATCTACCTCTTTAAATTTAAACCGAATGTGATTAAACTGCCATTCCTCTGTGCTTACAATAATCATACTCCTTTTTTTAGCTGTGATTTTACATTAAATAAATAAATGATAATTTGGTTACCTTATTTATCCAAGTATTGAAGCCTGTACTTGGAAAGTCTTAGAATGTAAAATGCTCTAAAATCAATAGGTTGTGAATATTTTGGCAGCAATATTTAGAAATACAATATGCAAATTTTTATTTCCTATACCAATAAGAAGGATTTACCATTTTATTTTGGTGAAAAGCAAGGTTATAGATGATCTCTTTGTAGAATGCAGCAACACATGAATAAAACAAAGTAAACAAGTTACAGAAATTTCTTTAGCAATGTGCCGCTTAATTTACTTCAACAAAATAAGGTTTGAACTTTTTCCTTTTTACAAATATTTTACTAAGAAATATGAAATGTGAGGCTTTTATTTCCAACAATTTATCTGAGGACTTTCCAGCATTACTTACAAAGAAAACTCACAAATATCCATTCTGTACGGGGTTAGTTTCAACTTTGCATATCTTGCCTTTTTTTTTCAATGGAACGAAAGGAAAGGATGGAATCCTTCATTTTGCAAAGCCCAAATCAATTCTTTATTTATAACAAGCCAACTCAAAAACATACTCAAGGCTTTTATTCCACCGTGAAAGAAGCAGCCAACTGGCTAACATTACATTGTCATTGCAATTTTTTCCAACGAAGTGTTTTAAGTGAGCTAAGCTACTATTCATGTGACTTTATTTTGAGAGCTTCAGTGAACACATATTTTTCACCTTGAAGTGAATTACATTTGAAGGGACCAGTCGTTTTGGAGTCCTGAGTTTCAGAGCTGGGATGGCTGAAGGAGGCGAGGCTCCTTCCTCCTGCTCCAATCGGCTCGGCGCTCGCCCCTCTGTCAAAGCACACGGCGCGCTGAAGCCGAGCCGTCTTTGTTCTACCATTAGGGAGCTCCTCGAGGAGAGGAATATCTTATTTCTTTTGTTATCCTGATATCTAACTTGTCTTTTCAAACGTGATCAATAAATTGTAAGTGAATAAATAACTCCTGGGCCAATCCCCTCTTGTCACAGACGATAAAAAAGAAACCAATAAAAGAACAATGATATGTGTTAGGTCGCACAGTTGATTTGAATCGGGACGGGACAAAAACTCAGATCTTTTGATTTTCATGCTGTGGAAATCTCAGCCAGCAAGTCGAACGCAGGTACCAAAGTATAGAAAATGGATTGAATGTAGTTTGAGGCTTGTGGTGCCTGACTTCTATACCTCTTTATGAAGATGTTGCCCTAAGTCTTATGAAAGTAATGAATTATCAGTGTCCTAGTCCGTGGAGATGTCTAGCATGAAAGTCCAGTGCTTCAGAGCACAGTAGATTCGAATTCCAGGTCAGACACCAGCTATGTGGCCTTGCTAAATTCCTTAGCCTAATCCTCGGATCCTCCTCTGTGATGTGGACAGAATGGTAGCTATACTATTATACTTATTAGTATTATTATTATACTTATACTATCTTAGAAGTTATAAGGATCAGACAAAGTAATACATGTAGAGCACAGAGCGCAGGGCCTGCCGCATCGTTATCAACATGGCAATAATTTACTTTGTAGGGATTTGTTAAGCCATCACTTGAATAGATGAGAAAAACAGATCCCACCAAAATATATATTTAAAATATGTACATGTATAAATGTATACCTTTAAACATATCATTTAATATGCACATACTTTTATATTTTTAAATACATATGTACAGTGTATATATATATATATATATATATATATATATATACACACATATATCTATATATACACACACACAGAGGGGAAAATTCTGGAAAATGTACAAAATATTAAGATGATTGTGTCTGAGTATTGAAATATTTTTTATCTGTATTTGCATACACTTTCTACAATAAGCATGAGTAATAATTGTGTAAAATAAATTTAATATATTTTTAAACAGAAATATTGGCTTTCATCAATCTGTTTAAAATCTCATTTACTGGGGATAAATTCTAAAATCACTTTCCAATGTGAGCAACAGCTAAAGCCAAAGTTATTGGAATTTTCCCCAAAAATATTGCTGGGGTTTTAAATTTTTATTTAATTAATTTTTGCAGTTATTTATTTTACTTAACATATACTATGTGCCAGGTCCTGTTCCAAGTGCTTTATAAATATCAACTCAATTAAGAAAGAGCAATAACACCTTATCTGAGGAGAGAAATAGCTAAGTGTGGAGGTAAAAAAAATAGCTGGAATACAAATTTTTTAAAAAGGTGGTCTAACTTCTGTCTTTCAAGATCAGAGTAATGAAAAATACAGGAAAAATACAAAATTCCTATAACTTGCTTTACTCATATATACATAATAGCCACCAAAATGATCTAGTTTAAGTATATTCTGCTAAGAAATTAGTAATTATTTTCTAAATAATTTGGACATGGTTTTATAAGACATAATTTTACAAGGAAATCATCAAAAACTACATAAACCATGTAACAGTCCCCTAATGTATATTATTTTCTCTCTAACCAAATCTACCAATTGCTGTTCTCTAAGTGAAATTCAAGTACAAAATTACAAAGATGATAATAAGATGAAGAACTAGTTCTCATTATCTCTTCATCATCCTCTTCTCTGCGCACACAAGGTCCCCAGGAAGCCAGCAGGCAGGACTCAGTAACTGCAGAGGTCACAGAGGGGGCACAGCAGTGGGTAAGACTCGAGCTGGTAGTCAATATGATATACCTCTAGAATCAATATAATCACCCTGAATAACGCGGAAACATCATGGTAATATATGGTGGGCTATCATTTATCCTTGCTGTTCCTTATGTAGCTGTGATGACCATAACTCAACAACAAATTTGTCACAGAACCATCAAAAGGGGCAGGGGACCCGGGGCCCGGGGCGGGAATCAGCTTGCATAAGTCTGTTCTGGGAACATGAGATTTTTTTCTAATATAAATCCAAATATATTCATAACCATATTTGTTTCCCGTGTTGAAATGGCTACTCTTAAATAGCGATGCTCCAAAGGCACCAAACTTGCCGACTCGGACACCTGAATGCGGAGCAATAGAAAGGAGGCTGAAGCCCCTTAGGAACAGGAAGAATCATTATTCGTCTTCCTAAGCTGGGTGCCACCGAAAAGCCACAGCGAAAGTCAGCGGCCAAAGCCCAATCTGGAGAGGGTAATTGTTTCCCAACCTGCCCTAATGTTCATTTAGCACCAGAAGATGTGCCCGTGTTCAAAGCTTTAAACTATAAGCATTTTGATTAATGAAAAGGCAGAGCCAGCCTTAGTTTTCCCAATGCTCACTTTCTGTGTGTGTGTGTGTGTGTGTGTGTGTGTGTGTGTGTTTAGGAGCGAGTGGCTGCACTGGTGATTATTTTCACATTGAGAAAGAAGAGAGCAGAGAATTATTAAGCCATCTCTTTCTAGGGGTAAGACAAAGGAGCTTTTGCAACTCCATAGAAAAAAGCAGAAATTCTTAGAAAGTTTTTCTTAAATTTCTTTCAAAATCTGTATACATGCCAGAAAATATGCCATAGTTCAAAGACCCCTGAGTCTGCAGAGGGGTAGGGCTCTGAAAACAGAATAATAATGAAATAGAAAATAGGAGCTAGTGTTTAGAATTCACCACACCAAACCCCCAACCTTCTAACCCATTACTGACAAGGAAACAAAGATCCAGAAAACTATCCCAAGTCTGACAGTGAGTTTCAGGCACAGCCAGGATTAGAAACCTACTCCATTTCCATGGTAGTCCGTGCTGTTCTAGGACCCAGCCTGCAGACTCTCGGCCCAGTGTTCCTTCTGCTACAAAGGGCTGTGTCATAGTAGGGAATGGGGAGCCACTGAAGGTTTTTGAGCAAAGGAATGACATGATTGTCTCTGTTTGGGGAAGATTGATCTGGCAGTCCCTTATGTAAACTGGGTTAAAAGATCAGCATTAGCACAACATAGCATTAGTGCAGGGCCATGGGAACAGGAGCTAAGGGAGTAGAATGGAAGGGGCAAGAAGAAAGAGATATTCCAAACTTGCTTGTCTGCTGCACAAGAGCAGGGCCAGTTGTATCCCCAGTTCCTAATACAGCCCTGGTGCATGAAAGGGACATAGCAGCTACCGTTAAATGAAGAGATGAATTAAAGAAGTAGAAGCAGTCAAAAATTACCTCGAGTTTGCGGGCTACATGGCTGAGAGAATGTTGTAGAAATTGGAACAGAAATTGGTGGCTGAGCAGTGGGGAGAAAATGGAATGTTGGGGATCATCCAGGGTGGACCTAGAGAGGGCTTTCTAGAACCACTGACACAGAAGTTATCGATGAAGCCCTAGAATTAACGAGAATGTCATCGAATTCCAGAAATGGAAGAAGGGCTGGAGACATTCTTGGGGTTAACCTGTGAAGCTATAGTGTGCACCTGGGTCTGGTGTTTTAGACTCATGGTTCTCCACAGATGGCTGACCGATAGAACCATTGAGTTGGTGTTTCGCAGAAACAAGAAGCAGCGCTTCAGACCCAAGCTCAGTGTCAGTGTGAGATTTTCGAACAGGAAGACTCAAGCGTATGCTTGCAATAGCAGTGAGAAAATTTCAACTTGAACTTTGAACTTGTCCAGAATTTTACAATGAGGAAACCTTAAGAAAAAAAAAAACACAATTTTCATTTTAGAATGCATAAATTTTGAGTTTCATGGGGAGGAAATATTTTAATTTTGAAATACATACAAAGATGGGGGTGGGGAAGGGATCATAATCTTTGCAGTGATTGAGCCAGATGGCAGACAAGCCCCGACATCCCCCTACCCACCCCACACACCTCCAGAAGTGGCAGTGCGTATATATGCATCCTTTCTGTAGGAGCCCTGGGGGGGCAGTCACCTACATACCTGCTGTTGGCCACAGCAACCTCCTCAGTGTAGCTTTTCTGCTCCTTCCATCCACCTGGCCCATCAAATATAGGCCAGCCCTTTGAAATGGGCCTTTCATGTTCTGTGGTTACTACTTCTTAAGGTTATATACTCCTAGAACCATAAAAATCAAAATTCATCCACTCTTAGATCTGAGCATGACCTTGGAGGTGAACTAGTTAAAACTCCTTGAGGGAACTGGGAACCAAGTCTGACCTCCCCTCCAAAGATAGAATGGCTAGTTTTTTGGCCAAAGCTGGCCTTGCAGGATCTGAGGCTGCAAGTGGGACTGAGTGTGGATCCTGCTGTAGAGCGTTCAATCAGGAGGACAGCGTAGGGCAAGGAGCTCGGAACCACATCCTCACAGTTGTCAGACACAAGTACAAACAGGTTTCAAGTAGGAAGTGGGACCTGGAGAAGCGTGATAAGGTGACTGGACAATCTCTGGGGTGTGTGTGTGTGGGGGGGTGCTTACAGACCCTTGAGGGTGAAGGCTTCCCCCGCCCCAGTAACCTGGTTCTACTGTGAGCTAGGAGCACCCACTTCCCCTGGAGAGAGATTTCTCCAGCACTCTTAGGATACTAGAGTTAACTCCCATCACTAGTGGACATAAGGGTTTTGGAATAAAGGGGAAAAATACAAAAAGATCACAAGTATTAGCTAAACATGATGGAACTATGCACTTATTATAAAGAATTGTAATATTAATTTGCCAAAAAGGAAAATTGAATCCATCGACTTGTGTTGGATATGTATAAAGGTATCTAGCTAGCTTTCAATTATTTTTTCTATTTGCTTACTGACTTCTCTACCCACCTCCATTTCAAAAAATTATGTATTCATTTGTTCATCGTTTACTCAGCAAATCGGTATTGTTTGCCTAATATGTGTTAGACCCTGGATATACAATAGCTCAGTTTTCAAAAAATGATTTTAGTCTACTACTAATATGAATCCAGCTCATTTCATCATTTATTCTTTCTTTTCCTAAGAACAACTCTACTGTCATAGGAGAAGAGTCATTTCCCTTAAGCTGAAGTATCTCTTTTTGGGAAGAATATCACTGACATTTCATGTACATTCTTCCTCAGAGTAAGCAGGAATTTATAATCTGTCCCTTAGGAATCATCAAAAATAATTTGAAAATCACCCTAGCTTATCTTCGCTTCTGACAGGAGTTTGTTTGTAATATCTTTATTTTCCCTGTTCAGTTTGTCTTGGGTTTCAACATTATTCAGTCCTTACACTCGACGTCTTCCCAGCCTCCATTCCATACAACCTTCTTTCAACATTTAACCGAACCGTGGATGGTGATGTTACGTTGACTTATTCTCAATGTGATCTTATGTAGGGTCAGCAGGCAGTATTTTCTGCAAAAGGCATTTTCTCCTAACTGAAAGGAGAAGAAAGCTAACTCTAGTTTCCTGTGAGCCAAGTCCCTTGTGAATTCCGAGAGGGAGAAAAAGGTTAATTGTTAGCAGGTCTGTGCATGTGTCGCTTACAACTCGCCACTGGATCCCTTCAGTCTCACACCCTTTCAGCAGCAGCGTTTAGCACAATGAGACCAGACGGAGTTTTTTATTGCTTTCTTCAATAAGATACAGGGTGAGTTTAAAGAAGGCGATCTTTAAGATTTATCTCTGTGTTCTGGCATAAGAGTTCAATAATTCCTTTAATCCATGTTGTCATCTCCCTTGGCCTTTTGCTTTACTTTAGTCTTTTAACGTCTCACCTTACTTTAACAGCAATTATCAGAATCCATATACTAATTCAACCTAACAAGAACTCTAGAAGTATGAACCTAGTCTAAGAAAGGCACTGAACCTGGCATTCACATTAGACTTCATAATGATACCATATTTCACAGGCAAATGATCTGTTTTCAATAACTGCAATTTAGCTGTAATTTATCATTAGAAGATCTCTGACAATAAATCAAAAGAGTTAATTGGATTAATTTTCCTTAAGAGAGAATTAGAGTCTTATAATATCCCTTAGTACTAGTTGAAGCAGTGGGCATAAACCTGCAAATGTACCATAGAAATCATTTAAATTTAGTGAACAGGATCAGCAGAAGTAAAAGCCAGGCTTTAAGTGGAATTCATGTATTCTAAATTTCTTCTAGACTCTTTAAAACTATGTATTTATCTAGCCATCAGTCTGTCTCTTAACTATCTCTGTATATCTGTAGATATATTTTAAAATACACTTAGTTCTTAGAATTGTCGTTGATTTTCTGTTTCAAGAGGCACTACACACAGGCTGTATTTCTAGGATGTTTTGGGTTAGGGCAACAGCATAGCATTTCTTGAAATTTCACAAAATCTCTACCTATCGTAACTCTAGATAAACAGCAAAAGAGATGTGAACATTTCAATACTTGTATCTTTACCATCCTGGAAATAAATCAACAGAATCATTTGTCTTCATTTCATAGGTTTATCCTGTGAAATGGGATAGGACCTCCATACATCATGTGGTTTGTCCTATATCTGAAATCATAACCATCTTTAGAATCATATACTTGGTATAATTTTTCAACTCAAAAGCTTCTTAGAAATCCATTCGTCCATTTTTTCTGCACCATCTTCCAAAGAATATTCACGTACTTCAACATGCTAATAGGTGTTGGGGAAACAGTTTCTGTGTGGAAATAGTTGGAAATATCCCCTCTGAAGGCTCACAGTGGACATTAGCATATTAAAGGCTCAGCAGACCTGCAGTGAAAAAAAAAAAAACAACAAAACTCTGCTGGTTGGGGAGGGTGGGGACTTTTATATTTTATTCTCTAAATATATTTTTACTTTTGCCTATTTTATACAAAAATATATGGTGTGCTATCTGAGAAAGAAAGGAAGAAATAGATGGCAGAGAAAGTGGAGAAAAAGAAGAGGGATAGGGAGAGATTTCATCAGTCCCAGTGAGAATGGAACTTTAAGGATTAAGAGACGTGTCTGAAGAGCATTTTTGTAAAGTTTTGTGAGGTACTGTATATCTCTTCCTCAGGAGTCACATTACTTGTCAGGGCAAGAGAAGGAAGAAAGGGAAAAAGGAGGGAAGAAAGGAAAGAGGGCAGGAGAAAAAGAAGAAGGGAAAGAGGGGCACAGAGAGAAGGAAGGAGAGAGAGATGGAGGAACCTTGTGTTTACAAAACCTATTTGACTGTAGAACTCTTGATTCAAAGAGTATCTACAAAGGCTAGCGGAGTGCTGGTAAATGTTTAACAACCAGCTCTTGGGAAAGGGTGGGGCCCTGATTTGGAGCATTTACCAACTTCCATGGTGTGAATACTTCCTCCACGGCCAATGTCAAACACAACGTGCACTGCCTCACCAGCTTCTGGCTCCAGCACACCCCTGCCAGTGAGCCTCGAAACAGGGTTTTGGAACCACTGAGCTGGCGAAACTTCTTCTTCCAATCTCCCTCCTGTACATAAACATTTTCAGGAGGAGCAAACTAGGCCTAGAGAGGTTATTTGACTGTCGAAATTATACGGCTACTCATCTTTAGTGGTATCTAAACTCTAATTTCTAAATTCGATGATGATTTCATACTATCTAATGTAAAAATCTAGCTATGTGAAAGGAAGTATAGTATCATAGAGCCCAGTGATAAGGAAGACCCTTCCCTTAGAAATACGAATAATATCTTTTAGCCGCTCAGCTCCTCTGCCTACAGATGGCATAATTTGGATACTATGTGTCTATTACCCATACCTTTTAAGAGTAATAATAAATGTCGGTTCATTCATTCATAAATACTTTTAAATCCTTAGTCAAAAGCAGCTGTGTGACAATTTAAAATGTTATTCTGAAGTCATTCAAGTCTCATTTAAATTGTGAAATCTCTCAGATCTTGGTCTTGAACTGAGGTCAGAGGAAGGACGCTACTTTAGAAACAAAGGAAAGTTAACTGTAACTTATTTCAGTGCTTTTGTTGTTCAGCTTTTCCTCTCAAACCATAATTCATCTTATATTTTTTACTTGCCTCATCATATTTTCAAAAGACAAAGATTTGTTGAGATATAGGTTTTTAAAACATAGAATTGTTTTGATACATATTTACACACACATATATAAATAAACTTGATTTTGTCTGTGGAAGATGATGCTTCCTTTGGGTTCAAAGATGAGAATATACATTTGCTTGTACTGAGAGTCATTATCCTTTGTGGCAGAGACATCCCTGTGAGCCCTTCTATAAAAGGATTTGTTATATAAATCCCAGGTTCTTCCCTGACTAGCCTCCACTGATCTTAGACAAGTCCCTTAATCTCTTATAACTTTGATTTCCTTATTCATGAAAAGAATGGGATAATAGTAAATCTATACTTTATGGGGTAGTTGGTTTCAACTGCACAGATTTTAAGAACTGGTTATTAAGTTTGTGAATGTCACTCTAACTTTTGGCCATTTTACAACATTCTGACTCTTTTCGCCAAAAGCTTGGTGAGAAAAAAAAAAACTAGAGCTAAAATTTGTTTTCTTTAAATTGTCTGCAGATTGAAATCAGGCTCTGGCTGAACCACATTTTACACCTCAAGGAATGATATGTTTAACATTTTTCTCTGGTCCCTTTTCCATAATGATGCATTTCTGATTTTTCAGAGACTCTAATGAAATTCTGCAAATTTTCAGAGGTTTTTAACTTGAAATTTTCCTTTATCTCCAACTTTCTCCATAGTTGCAAAGTGAGTGGTCCTTTGACAATGCATATGCATCATTCAGGAAGACAATTTCCTGAGAGTTACCTAGCTTTGCTGGAAAATTCTGAACAAAATAGGTAACTGTAGGTACAGTGAGCCCTCCTAGGATTGATATTCTGTGATCATAGTCATTGCTCCATTCAGGTGTACTCAAGTAAGTTTATGAAGCAGCTTGTGAGTGCATGTATTTTAGAAGAGAGAATTTTGGTGAAAATCCTGTAAATGATGTTACATTAAGAAGAAGAAAAACTGTACTTAGTATTTAAATAGGACTTTACGGTTTACCCAGTGTTTCCCCATGTTGTCTCATTAAATCCTCACAACAACCTCCATAAGGTATATCATCCCCATTTTATGGATAAGGAAGTTGAGGTTTCAAGAAGTTGCCTTATTTAGGTCAGTGGAAGCCTGTCAGGGAAGTTTGGGACTCAAATGCTGTGAGGACTAAATGGGGTTAAATACAAAAAGCAGTTAGTACATAGGAAGCACTCAGTAAATTCTAGCTTTAAAAAAATAGATTTGTGTGGCTATATGGTCCCCTTTGCTGACTAAAGGAATTAATCAGACTTAAAACTCTGCTCATGCAGCAGAGGTAACAAATTAAACATATAAGAAAATTCCACAGTCACTACCATCTCTGACACCAAAAACACTATTGTCAAACAGTGTTAGAGTATTGGAAAGTATAGAGATTATATAGAAATAAAAATATGTATAAATATGTATAAAATTCATGATACTTGAATTTAAACATTAATCCCTAAGACTCCAGTCCAAAAATTCTATGACTCTATAATAATTTGGTACTAGATATTTGATATAATGAGTTTACCAAAGACAATTACTCAGTTTAGTTATCTCAGTTTTTTCCTTTTAATCTCAACATAAACCTAGTCTAATATTAAAATTTCTACATTAACTCCAGGCACACACAGAATGTCCACATAAGGCCCACCTCTTGGGGCTTAACCGTTCACTCCTGTCTGCAGAAATCTAAAGGCCACCCCAGGCCACCAACTTAATTATAACCAGGATGCGCACCAGAGGTGAAAAGCCTCCTAGAGCAGTTTTTCAATCATCATCTCTCCAACTGACCTGGACTAGTGACACGAAAACCAGCAATTAAAAGCCTCAAGTTTAGAAATACATTCAGTTTCCCAAGTCCCCAAATGGCAAAGGTTAAGTGAATTATGTGGAGATAATTCGCCAAGATCCCAAGGGAGGGTCCTGCTGACTTCTGATTGCTGGCTGTTTCAGTCTCATTTTTTTCCTTCCCAACTGATACGCTTCTTGCAGTAGTGCTGCCAATGTAAATATCAGAAAAATGAGAAAAGTTGCAGACAGGGAAAATAAAAACCGTACAATATATTTTCTAGGAGAGGCCATGTGATTAACACACTGTGTTTCAGTTAACACTGAAGGCTTTTTCCTCTAGCTGTTTTCAAGAATAATGGTGAGTAAATTTACACTCACCTCCATTAAAAATGTTTAAGATCTTTATGGTGTTGCTTTGCTACTTAAATTGGAGAGCGTCGCCAGGCATCTTACTGTGTGAGACCATAATGGGACCCACAACTCTCCTTCAGGCTGAATTAGAACCACCCATTACACCTCGAGTTGTGTGGTAACACCTCCACAGTGTTTCCAATTAACTTTGTAAGTTTTTAATCAGTGACAAATGCATCTTTGTAAATTCAATTTACCTTTTATTGCAGCACTATAAACTGTCTTGCTGCATTCCGGTACTTTGTGAACATTTTACTTGCTACTGACATAAGACAGCTGTTGGACCTACAACAAAGGCTAAGCTTTATGAGTTACCTGAATTAGGATGTAGGTGAAGTAATTAAACCCCAAAGAGAAAGAAGGAGGAAACAGATAGCCCTCCACCATCCACACACACCAATACGCAGGCAGGAACTCCTGAAGCACCTGTGAAGCTGAAACATTCAAGATTAAATTCCCAGAAACTCCCTTCTTTGATTGTGAGTTGAAAATCACATTATGTTGAAAGAGGTAGATAAGTGAAAAGGTCAGGCACATTTTATTAATAAATCCATACTGATATTTGTTTTTCTTTTTAATCAGATTCAAATGCATCCTGTTAAAGGGCCACGGGTGATTAGGTCATAAATCTAAACGACCTTGAAGATGATGAAGGAAATGCTTCTCTGTAAAGCGATCATCATGCTGCCTGTTTCATCATTTACACATTTTTACAGGTGCAAGGAAAATGTTTAATTTCAAACTGCTTGCAAGACTCAGAATAAAATATTACTTTATAGGATCTTCAGATAATAAAGTAAATGAGCTAATAGCACACCTGAAAATACAGGGTTTTTTGTTTGTTTCTATCTTTGCTCCTAAAATAATAAAACAGCAAAAAATTAGGGGAAAGATTAGTGTGTTTGACCTCAACTATACTGACTTCAGGATTCTAGCTTAGGTTTTGTTTTGTTTGAATATTACTAATGACACGTTCACTCACTGCCCCTTGATGAAATTATGTCATTGTGAGTAATATGGTCATGAGACATATTTTTTGTTTCATATTTAATCAAAAGTCTGCATTTTTATAAAGGCAGGAAATTTATAGATGACATTTACCATTTTTTTCCTTAAATACTGAAGAATTCTTCTGTCTTATTTTTAGATTCATCACTCAACCATGAGACATTTACATCTGTGCCTTGCTATTACCCCATTGAAAATATTGTGTTGTAATTTGTCAGGAGTTTTTGGACCCTGGCATTATTCTAATTTATTTATTCATTCTTTCATTCATCAATTCACTTATTCATCAAGTATGTAATCTCTGCCTAGGATAAACAGTGACTGAAGATGTGGCCCCTCTCCTGAAGATCAAGGATTATAAATGAAAGAAAAATTTCAGACCTATATATATTTATGTGTTGTTTATTTCAGATGTTGATTTAGACTTTATATGTTTTTTAAATGTTTTTGAAAATCAGCCACGACCTAAAACTTTTCATTGAATCCGTACATTATTACCATTTCTAAACTGTAGGCTTGTCTTTCTTTGACCTTTTCTGAAGGGCATACTCTTTGAATACTGTGTTTATTCTTCTGTATGTATCATAGGCACTTTTTTTTTTTAATAAATTTATTTATTTATTTATTTATTTTTGGCTGTGTTGGGTCTTCGTTTCTGTGCGAGGACTTTCTCTAGTTGCGGCGAGCGGGGGCCACTCTTCATCGCGGTGCGCGGACCTCTCACTATCGCGGCCTCTCTTGTTGTGGAGCACAGGCTCCAGACGCGCAGGCTCAGTAGTTGTGGCTCACGGGCCCAGTTGCTCTGCGGCATGTGGGATCTTCCAAGACCAGGGCTCGAACCTGTGCCCCCTGCATTGGCAGGCAGATTCTCAACCACTGCGCCACCAGGGAAGCCCCATAGCCACATTTGATAGCATATGAATTCTTTCTAATACATATACAAACTAGGCAGAACACAGTTTTGATTTCATTACCCTATTTTTCCCCATTCTTTATTACAGGTATTAAAGAAAGAAGAAAATTCTTGACAGGTTACTGCATAGCTACTTTAGAATGTAGGACCTAGACATGAAAAGGGACCTTTCAACTTGCTATCAACTGATGATTAGTTTCTCACCATTTCTTCTGAGTGCTCAGAATAATATGGCCAGGTGTAGGAGAGGAGTTTTAGCAGACAGTATTGAGTTTATGTTCTTTATCCCACAATATGATTTTCACCCAGTTGCAGGAGCACTCCAATGATAGTCCCGGGACTTGGAGGACAAGAAGACTTATGCCCTAGCACAGCACAGTCCTTAGATAGGGAGGCCGTCAAGGGGGTTACTAAGCGTGGTTCCCCACCCTCAGTTCTCAGCCCAGCCCTAACAAAACCAACCCAGGGATGTTCCCAAAGAGGTGGAGAGACAGGTGGCCTCCGAGAACTCAGGCTTTCATGATCATCTCCCAGGATGTCATCTGACACCCCAGCAAGACACCAGAACATGCCTTAAAGTTGGGACAAATCAAAGACGAGATTCAAAGGCTTTGCAGAGGTGCCCTGGTGCAGTGAGCAAACTGTAAAAAGCTGCCGCTTACTGATAGCTTGAAATACACAAGCAGGCATGGCGCTGTCACAAGAGCCCTACATGGTTGATAAGGAAGCAGAGGCACAGTGATTTACCTGGAGATAACAAAATTCTGGAGCTGGAATTCATACCCGTGTTGGCTATGAATTCCACAGTTATGGACAGTATTGCAGACAGTATAACAGCCCATGCTCTTAACCACTATACTAACTTGCCCATCAGATGCCAAAATGTCACACTATCTCTGAAGCCTAAATCCTTATTCTTTAAAATAAAATTTTAAATCTGTGATATCTCTTGAGTAACAAAGTTTACACCCCAGAAACCCATCCTTATGTGAAAACTAAATAATCGTTGCTATAGTTCAATGCCATTTCTTTTTACTTTATGCTGCCAAGCTATGTTCGATAGACGCTATTACCACTGTAGTAAGTATGCATTAGAATTAAAGACGCTCTATAAAATAGCAACAAGTCTGCCCTGTTTCGTTGCAAAACATGCCTCTAATTTAGAAAAGTAGATGAATTTTCCCCCCACTGGATTGTTTCCGTTTAAACCCTCTTACAACCAAAGCTACCTTACCGTAATTTATGTTTAGCTTTTTTAATAAAAGGCTTCTAATAATGTCTCTTGCATATGAAGGACTTTATAGTATTGTATGTGATATGCAAATTGTTTCCACCAAAACTAACTAAAAGCAGGTTTGTACATATTCTGTATTATTTAGTAATGTAAAATTCTAGCTCTTGAAGTAATTAATTAGGGATCATTGGGAATTATCATTTTGGATCATGGTCAGGGAACATTTTAAAAATCAATGAACATTGAAGGCTTCACTCTCTCCGCACCCCAAAAAAAAAAAATGATTAAGAACAAATTCCTCGGGTACTGTCAGGCACCCTCGGAACACTCACGTCTGGTATCTTCTGCAACAGCTCAATCAATAGGGAAGAGTAATGTAATAATTGCTGCAACATTTTCTGTCATTCCTCATTGTGATAGCAACAGCGTTTCAGTGATATTCAGAGAGACTGTTTATGGTGCTTAAGGTAAGAAGTTTCTGCCATGTGCAGAATAACAAATAAATCAGCGCGGATATTTAACCCTTACTGTGAAAAACTCTTAGTGAAAGTAAAGAAGCAGTTGAGCACTTATCGTAAACTTAAGTTATCAAATTCTCTCTATGCCAGACAATAGTCACAGGACATTGAGCCCCAGGGCATTTGAACAGGCAGAATAGTATTTGATGACCATTAACTAATAGACGACCAGTTGAATAAAATATAGTATATCCACACAACAGAAGATTATGCTATTGTTAAATAAATTGTTAAAAGATGAGGAACCTTGCTGTGTACTGATATGAAAAATTCTCCAAGATATTTTATTGAGTGGACAAAGCAAACTGCAGGATGTTTTGTATATACTAGTCTACATATAATGGGAAGAAAATTAAGAACATACATTTGTATTTACTTCTATATCAATAAGGAAACTCTGAAAGCTATATCTAAAACTGATAACGTTTTTACCTGGGCGTATGTGTGGTGAGGTGGGGGTACTGGGGTGGATGGAAGACATTAATGAGTGCAAGCTATTTATATAAATATCTTTATCTTTATAGAAATATCATTATATATTATATATATATAAATTATTTATATACATATAATGAACATGTGAATGTATTACTTATTCAATAAATTTAAAGTTGCTTAAGTGATGTATGTACCATCAACAGGAAACTAGTTAAGTAAATATGGCATATTCATAGAGTGCAATATTATGTGGCCATAAAACAGAATAAGGAAAGTCTTTATGTATTGATAGAGAAAGGTCTCTCAGATGTGTTACTGTGTTTAAAAGGATATTCATATGCAGAATAATGTCCTTCACATGCTACCATTTTTGTGGAAGGAGGAAGAATATAAACTTGTACTTGCTTGTGGATGATTAATTAGCTCTAAAGGGACATACAGAGAATGAATATCTATGGTTGGTTCTGTTGAGGGAAACAACTTTGTGGTGTAGCTTGAGGGTAGAAGGGAGACTTTTCATTGAATAGCCTGTTATGCTTTTATTAAAAAAACTATTTCAATGTATTATCTTTTTATAAATATAAAATTCAAGCATTTAATTTTTAAAACAATATTTAATGATAATTACTGCTTTTTCCTAAAGAAAGAAAAGAATGAATCAATAAATTGATCTCAGAAGCACAGAAAAGAAGAAAACCAAGCTCTAATTTATCAAACTATCTAATTTATCAAATTACTACTCCAACTACTATCAAACTACTAATATTTCTCCTAATTTTTTTCTATACTAGTTTGACTGTAGTGTACTACTTTGATTCGAACTTAGCTTAATAAACTTAACTGGATTCATATTTTCTAGACATGTAAATACATGCCATATTTGTCTCTCATCCACCCCACCTCCTACTCCAGGAAGGGAAGACTAAATGGACTGAGATTGCATAAGTTAAATTTTACCTGGTTCATTATCACTTTCAAATAATTTATGCATTTTAAGCAGCTGCTTTTCTTCTCCTATGTGTCAATCATGCAAATTAGCAAGACCTCAAAGAAACTAGCCCATAATAAATCAATCGTTAAGCTAAGTCTTTCACAGGGTTATCTTTCCCTGTGCAGATGTTAACAGCTGTAAAGCACCCACACTTCCACATTGGAAAGTAGTGGAATGATCATGAGTTTATAGTTAAACACATGTAAGGTTTAATCTTGCCCTGCCATTTATAATCTACATGTCTTTGGATAAATCATTTAATGCCTTTATGCCTCGGTTTTCCTTATCTGTAGAACTGGAATGAGAATGCCTATTCACAGGGCTGTCATTTATATAAGGTAGCAGACTAAAGTGTTTAGTAGAACTTTTGTTACTGGGATGACCAATTGTCCCAGTTTCCCTGAGACTTTTTCCTTCAGCCCTGAAAGTCCCATGTCCTGGGAAACTCCTTAGTCCCAGGCAGATCAGGACAGCTAGTCACCCTATTTGCTACAAAAGGAATATTCAATGTGAATTAAAATTTTGAGTGCCCAAACTAGGGAGGGTAGTAGTGTCCACAGTAGATGATTTTTATGCCTTCTTGAGAGGCTTCAGTAAGGACACAAAAAGTCAGTTCTGAAATTTTTAGGCAATTAAAGTACACGATTGGAAAAAAAAAGAAAAAGAAATTAAGATTTCACTACTTGTGAAGGCAATATGTGGTTCTATGATAATAGAAATACTGTAGGACATTTGATGAGCGCTTATATATGTGTATGTGTGTATGTATATATGTGCATGTGAATGCATATGCCAGACACTGTTCAAAGCACTTTACATCCTTTATATCATTTAATGCTTACAACAATCCTATAAGGAAGTTACTGTTACCCTCATTTTACAAATGAAGACACTAAGGCACAGAGATGTTGAGAAATTCGCCCATAGTCACCAAAGAGGAGATGATCAAGGTGGGATTCAAAAACAGTAGAATGGTTCTGGAGCCCATTCTCTATTAAACGTGCCTCTAAAGGACCCTCAATATTGAGAACTTCATCGTTCATTTCTATTGTAAATGCTATAAATAGAAGTTCATCGGAGAACATTGAGGTAGGAACCCCACAAGGAGTTCTCAACTGAGCAGGAGAGAGTTGCAGCTGCTGCCTCTGGGAACCTTAGGAAACTGTGAAGAAGAAAGTGGAGCAGCCTCAGCTACTCATCACGGACACACCGACACTTTTGAGTGTTGGAGGGCGACAAGGGTGAGTCAGACTCCTAGTTATTCCCTTTTTCCCCTGCTTCCCTCAACTTCTAGGAGACCTTGGGGGTTAGCTGAAGCAGTTCACAGAAAAATCCACCCATGTATTTGACCACGGCAACACTATGAAGATTAAAGGGAGAAGTGTGTCCATTACAAAATGAAGACCCACCTTCCCAAAACCTACTTCTTTGTTACCTCCTGCCACTAAGCGTGGACTCTGCTGAATCTCCTGTCCCCAGTATGGAATGGACTGGGAAGAGCACTGGCCTGGAGAGATTTTTAAACGACTTGTCCAAGAGCACTACCTCTTAGCCATTCTATGCCTCAGTTTCCTTGTCTGTAAAATGGGTCTTATAACATTATTCCTGTCTACATCACTCACATTATTGTGAGGATCATGAAATCTTGGTATGTATGGCAAATATTTGTGGAATGCCTAATACGTACGAGGTTATAAATGAGAGAAGACAAACATAACAACAAAAAGAAAGTACAAGATAGGCAGGAAAAGGTGAGTAGTGATTTGACTTGGGAGCCAGATGGCCTGCATTTTAGTTCTGGTTCTGTTGGAGACCAACTATGTGTCTGGCCTCAATGCCATTGGGCCTTGGGTTCATCATCTCTAAGTGAGAAATTTAGATCAGCTCTTTCTTAGCTCTAAAATTCTATTTTAGGGATAGTCAGAAATCCCCAACTGATGTGAAAAATCTCTGCACACCACTAAGAGGAGATGAAAAAGCTCAGCATCCCTTGTCTTTTCAGCCCCTCCAACGCTGTGAGCATGTATCGAGCACTATCTACTGTGTGGAAAACTTTCTGCTGAGTAGGAACAAGGTGAATGAGACCCAGCCCGTGCCCTCCACTCACATAGGACCAAGTGAGAATTATTTTTGCCTGCCAAAATCTGAGAAATCTCTGGCAGAAAGTGGGTTACCAGCTGGGGCTGAAGGTTGGGTAAATCTTTAATGGGCAGTAGATGACAAGGCACTGAGGGCAGAGGCAGCAGCCTGAACGGGGCAGGGGAGTGCTAGTTGTCTAGAATCCTACCGCAGACTGCAAAGAGAGGTCACAGAGCTTGGTGAGAGCAGATAATAAAGATTACAGAGAGCTCTTTTACTAGGGTCACAGCAATACCACCCAGACTGCTAAGTGGGAAAGAAAATGGAGGCCGTGGGTAATTAGGGGGAGGAGAGAGAGGAGAACCTGAAGTGGAAGCCTAAATGCAAGGCCCAGGAAAGGCTTCTTTAGAAAAGGCAGGGGCGGGATTTGAACATGTTTGTGAGTGTATGACAAATTAGCAGCCGAAAGAGAGCAAAGTAGAAAAGTTCACTTTGGGAAGGAGCAAGGAATTTTATTCTTTCCGGACTTCAGCTACGGGAAGAAAAGAAAACTTCAAGAAAATGAAAATAGTTGATAAAGGGTGGGGAGAGGTGGAATTGGAGGAAGGTGGTCAAAAGGGACAAAATTCCAGTCATAAGATAAATAAGTGCTAGGGATGTAATGTACAACATGATGACTACAGTTAACACTGTTGTAATGATATATAGGAAAGTTGTTAACAGAGTAGATCCTGACGGTTCTCATCACAAGGAAAAAAACATTTCTTTTGTTTTTTTAAATCTGTATGAGACAATGGATGTCAACTAAACTTATTGTAATAATCATTTCACGATATATATGTCAAATCATTATGCTCTACACCTTAACCTTATACAGTGCTATATGTCAATTACATCTCAATAAAAGTAAAAAATAAGTGCATTTAATAATAATACTACCAAAAAAAAAGAAAATAGTTGGTGGAATTTGTGTTACATGGTCTCAATCAACAGAGTAAAATAACAGTCAACAACACTGCTCCAGCCCTCTTAGTTGACTCCATTTTCACCTCAGTTTGGTGAACTGTCTTCATGTTTCTATAACAAGGACAGTGATACTTAATTACTGGGATAATTAATGCTTTGGTTAACTGAAGGCTTATTGAAGATTTCAAACAGAAATTCTACCTTTGTTCCAACTTCTGTTTTTAAATTTTGTAAAAGTCTATTATTCTAGTCTCCTTTCTTGGCAATTAAAATGTAAAAATGGGCTTAAAATTAGGATTTATTGGGTTTTTAAATAAAATATTCTCAATTTTAAAATTGATGATTATAGAAAATATGGAAAATAAGAAAAGTGTGAGGAGGAAAAATTTTCACATAGCCCACAGCCCAAACATTACTAATATTTTGGGGCTAGTATTTCCCTCTAGTTTTTTTTTTCTAGGCATTTTTAACTGTTATGGTCTGATGCAAATAATATATATTGGGGTTTTTTTCCATTTAATCATAGAAAACAGGAATTTTCTCATATTGTTACAAACTCTGTCAAGAGTTCGCCTACACTCTTCATTTTAATATCTGAATTCTATGATGAAACTATGCCATTAATTATTTAGTCACTCCACTATTTGGACATTTGGGTTGTTTATAATTTTTCACCATTACATATAATGCAGCAGTATGCAAATTAGAAAGGAGTTTTCTAATTTATTTAGGATAATTTTCTTAACTTTGATTCACATACCATACAATTCATCCATTCAGAAGTGTTTTGAATTAAGTTTTAATTCTGTGATTAAGGATCTGGCTGTTATTAATGGTCAGTTGTTTCACTGGGAACAATGATGTCCCAAAGTAAAAGCCCAGGACAGTGTTGTCCAGTAGAAATATAATGCAAGTAATATAGGTAATTTTAAATCTTCTAGTAACCACATTTTTAAAAAGTAACAAGAAACAGGTGAAATTCATTTTAATAATACAATTTTATTGAACTTATATCTAAAATATTTTCAGCCTTTTTTTTTTGGCTGCAAAAAGCTTTACTGTTTCCATTTGGCCCAAGGCTTGAGAGAGGGCTCCAGGGTGGTTAAAAAGCTGCCTAGTGGCTGCAGAGAGGGGCTTCAGGTAGAAGCCTTGACACCAGAGGGGTTCCTCAAAGGCCGCTGTGAGACAGGCTGGGACCTGGGACCCTTTACTGGAGTGCTTGCTCCTGGACAAAGGTCTCCTCCAGCAACAGAATACAAAGAAACTATAAGGGACTAAAAACTGCCTGCATGCACAGTTGGGGCAAATTATGAACAAAGAGATATGAAAAGGCCAAAACCCAACTGCCAGCTTCTGAGGTGTGGGGAGCAAAATCAGGATACTAGGCAGGATCCCTGCTCACAGCACCACCAAAGGGATGGGCAGACCACCTAAGCCGCCCCTCCAGCCCCACCCACCGATCTACCCTACCCTCACCCCATTTAAGGGACCAGTGCAACACACCCTCGCCATTCCCAGGAACGAGCGAGGGCATCTGTTACTTGCTTTTGCTCCCTCATGCTGCAGCACGAGCCCCAATAAAGCCTTGCCTAAATTCCCCCTCTGGCCTCTTATCAATTTCTATTGATTAAAGAGTCCAAGAACCCAGGTTGGTAACAGCTGGGCTCCAGAAGGCCCTAGCCAGGCTTGACGGTGAGTGTTCGGAAGAGAACTCGCCCGGCCCAGCCTGGGGACCAACCAGCTTGCAGAGGTGAGTCACGTGGTCTTCATCTTCTCGGTGAGTTTCACCTGCTCAGCCAGGTCGCGGCTCTCCGGGAAGTCACAGAGGTGGGGGTCTGGCGGGCAGCTTCCACAGAGTCCTGGGTTTTACCCCACTCATCTTGGGGCGGCTTCTGCACGTCCAGGAAGAGGGCACAGCTGCCCCGCTGGCTTTGCATTTTCAAGAGACGGCTGGGCACCCTCGTGCTTCTCCTCGGCCAATTCGTGGAAAAAGTGGCCCACGCTCTCCAGAGCTACGTCGTCTCGGTGGAAATAGGAGCCCAGAGAGAGGTAGGTGTTGAAGGCCTGCAGATGCAGGTTGACCAGGCCGTGGACGGTGACCTCCACCTCGGTGGAATAATTCTGACGAATCTGGGAGCTCATGGTTGATGAGTAATAAGGCGCTAAGCTCGAAAAATGGTGTTGGCTGGTCCCGGTGGCCGAGGATAGCTCAGTGGTTGGTTCTGAAGGCTGCGACTGGAGAAAAGTTGGAGCTTGGTCGGAGGCTGGAGCAAAGGGCGTCCCTGGGCCTGTTCTGTCCAAATACTGTTGAAGCAAGAGACAGGTCCGCGGACCGCCAAGCTCACTGCCTAAGACTTTAATCAGTATAAAAAATTATTACTGAGATACTCTTTTTTATCCACGTTCAGTTTCCAAAAATCTAGTATGTATTTTAAACTTTAGCAGGTCTCAATTTGAACTAGTCATATCTCAAGTACTTGACAGCCTCGTGTGGCTAGTGGCTACTACGTTGGATAGTGCTTGCAGGTCTAGGAGTTTGGCTGACCAAATCTTTGGAAGGTAGCAGAAAGTTGCTTTAAATATATCTTCTGATTTATTTCCCCTTATCTTCCTTTTTTAAATTAAAAAAAAAAATGAAGCAGGAACAAAATTTAGGTAACTGAAAAATCCTCCTAGAGAATGGTTAACTAAGTACTTAACTGCTTTCACATACTACTTCATATTGAATATTTCTACCTCATGAGTAACAATTTATAATGTGTGAAAAAAGATGGTTTTAAAATATCTACTCTGTTATTCCAGTTGGACGCTGGAGCTATTTCTGTTTATGGAATCTACGTGATTGTGCTGAATGCTAAACATCAGTGCTAACATTCTCCCCAAGTGGTAAATACTTTTCTTTATTGGGTCTTTAATGATGAAATAAACAGGAAAGAAAAAAAAACATAAATGGATTTCATTGTTCTATGCAGGTGAAAACCATGTTTTTCAATGTATTCTTTTCACAATAAAAAGTATTTGATCTGAGGGCCTCTATAATCCCAGGACACACAGTCGTTCTCTGTTGTATGACAACTTCCTGCCATGAATAATTATTTTCCAAAAGCGTATCAGGCCAGAGATGAAGCAGAGAGTGGGGGAAAGAGTCCATGGTGACCTTAGGCAGATTTTTTTACTAGTAGGAATCAGTTGGCTAGTTATTACCACCTGGCGCTGCTAATGAGTCTAGTTGGGAAAACAAAGCTGCTAAGCATTCCACAGCAGGCTGTGCTGTAGTCCAGGTCTGGGGAGTCCTTTGGGGTCTGGTGAGCATGTGAAGATACATGTTAAGGTGTTTTGATTATTACAGAAATCAAACTCTTAGTTCTTCAGTTTTAAAAGAAACTTGTTGGGAATTCCCTGGAGGTCTAGTGGTTAGGACTCGGTGCTTTCACTGCAGAGGGCTGGGGTTCTATCCCTGGTTGGGGAACTAAGATCCTACAAGCCGCACAGTGCAACCAAAAAAAAAATGTTGCTGAGAAAACATTATCAGTTATTGATTCATTTATGCTTCTGCAACCTAAGTATTTTACTGTATTCACAATATAATTTTAAAAACTTAAATATATCTGATACATTAAAACCCATTTATTTGTAGTATTCTTAGAGGAAGTATACTAGCTCTTCCAAGAAAGTATTTCCACTACTAATTCAAATTGCCTCTGAGCAATCTAAATAAAGAGACAATATAGTGCAGTTATTCAGAGCCGGAAGGCTATTGTCAGAGAGTCCTAGATTCAAATCTGATCTCCACCACTTACCAGCCCTGTGACCTGAAGCACATTATTTTTCTGTGCATAAGATCTTTTCTAAAAATAGGAATAGTGAGCGTTATTTGAAGGCTCAAGTGATATAATGCATATGTGGTACTTAGCCAAATGCCCATCACTGCTGTCATTGTTGTAGGGATTTTGGGGGGAAAAGGGGTTATTATTATCACATACATCTCATGTATTCCAAGGTATCACAGGGTAGAGAACAGCAAATAAAAAGCCAGGGGAATAGCAAATAATCAAGCATCAATTATGTGACCCAACTGCTGTGCTACATGAGAGGAAAGCATGGCTATCCCATAAGTTGTGAGAATGAGGGGAAAAAAGACTGGAGTGATGGGAAGAGGAAGTAGTAGGAAATATTAAAGTAACTAACTTACCAAAAGGATGCTTTACTAAAACACTTCACATGTTATTAATTAATGAATTCAATATATATTTGTTGAACGGTAACCATATGCAAAACACTGTGCTTGGTATTGGGGTTACAAAGATTTAGATAAGTTCCCTGCCTTCAATAATTTCAAAGCCCAGCAGTGTGTTGCCTTTATTATTGTATTGCAGTATGTACCACCTTGCCTTGTAGTCCTTGACTTGTTCGTCAGTGTTGGCCTCTTGATTGCTGTCTTATTCACATTTGTACCTCTGCACTCAGTACCGTGCCTGGCTCATAATGGGTACTCAGTAAGTGTTTGCTAATGTGAATTCCTTAGCATGAAAAAGGGATTCAATCACTATTGGATTTCCAACTGTAATAGATAAGCTCCTTGAAGGCAAAGACCCATGCTTGTAAATGTCTTGATGCAAAGAAACTTCTTGATATTAGGTTAGCAGTTATGCCAATATTAAAATACCCTTATTAAAATGAGTTGCTGTGTAATATTAAAATGCAGTTACTGCAATCTCAATTTTCAGCAGGTTCCTTTAGTCACAGGTGCATAAAATATACAATTGCATTGCACTCTTTTATCTAACTAAGGGCAATAAAGCAATGCAAATATGCTCTCTGATAAATAGGTTATACTTGAAGTTTGGAAAACCTTTTATTTTTCAGTGAGATGCTGTAAATAAGCTTTTCGTTGAATCATAAATGCTGGGACTTCATCATTTGTTTTCCATTCAGATTACTTTGGTCTATTTCCTATTTTTAAAAGTAATAAAATTTAAGTAATGAAATATGTTTAAATGAGGAAAAACTGATTACATCATATGTGTGTTTTCCAATTCTCATGTGGACGTTATGTAGTCAATGAGGGCAATTCATAATACTGTTGCAGTGTATTTGATAAAATTATGTTTTGAGAGTGCATCCTTTCTGATGTCCTGTGAAGTTGCGCATTGTGATATCATTACTGAACTTTGATAGGTTGTGGAAGTTTGTAACTGATGCCTTGATAAGATGAGCAGAGGCAGGCTATAGATATTCCTAGTCTATTAAAGCTCATTATAATCAGTAGTCAAATCAAATTCTAATCTACAGCCTAATCCAAGAATGATGACTTTCCATTAATCTGTGATGGATTTTTATTTCTTTATTATGAGCTAAATGTGTAAACACAGAAGAATTAACAAAGCCATCTTGGCACAATCTAATTCTCAGGGCTCCCTCTGCTGGTAGTGAAAGACAACAAATTTACAGAGAGTTTAAGAATAAGGGTATTATCATTATTACAATTTTGCCATTTATATTAAAGCTAAATTTAATGTTGGACCCTTATGCAATAAAACCAAATGTTTTGGTTTACAGCTAGCCAATTTTCCCACTAAAGATTAAGTGATATTTTTGTGGTTGAATTAATTAGTCTTTTCATCATGAAAAATTGAACTATTTTGTATCTAAAATAAATATTTGCCAGAGTTATAAAGTGTAATTTATAACATAACTTACACAAATGATTACCAACAGCTTACATAAACAGGATCAGAACACTTAACAGAGACATAGTGAAGATTTAGTAGCTACCCAAACTACTTCATCCTCCCCTATGTAATTTCTATAAAATGTAAATACATACCCCACATACCAGCTGATAAAACAGTTACGTTCTGGGCCATAATATCTCAATATAATACATAAAAATACATTTTAAATGGAAAAATATATTTAACTTGCAATTCTCTGAGACCGAGCAGTTGTATATATAGTGCCCTTTTTACTTTGAAAAGTACTTTCACATTTATCATCACATTTTATCCTAACATCCCTGAGATGGAGTAGTTTCTATCATCCCCATTTAACAAGCACAGTAACCAAGGTCAGAGAGGTTAAACAGTTGGCCCCAAATTACACACTAGTTAATGGAAAAGAGCCTTGGGCTCTTTCAATAAGGCCTCAAGGCCTCTCTCTCTTGAGGACTATTTAATTAAAAGCGTCAAGAAAATTATGTAAATTATCTCGTTTTTTATTAACCGTGTTGTCTTGAATTGCCTGTCCATATTTATGCTTCACAGTATCCTATTCAGACCACCTCTTAATAAACCCATATCTGAGGGCTGTAGACAATTTTCAACTAAGCTTACTGGCGATGAATTAGAAGAGAGAGAAGAGAACTGGCGAGGAGAGATCATTTCAGCGTTATCCACTGTGTTGGTGATAAAGGGTGAGCTGTGTTCTCCTGGCTCTGAGTTCCCAGATCATTTGGGAAGTGGTGAGAGTCCTGCCATTTTATGGGATCATAATCTGGGTTCTAATTGGGTCAACCTCAAGATAAAACGAATATTCAAGTTCCCAGGAATCACCCAGGCCTATAAGCAGAGGATCTTTTGAGACCAAATCACAAACTTAGCTTTTTTTCCATGCATAAGTGAGCAACCTTTCAGCAAAATTTAATGACAGAGTTGAGACCAAAGATTATGGTCTAACTAACAATCCTCAATGAAATAGGTTTGATGGTTTCAGTTCAGTGCATATCATGAAAGCACTCTGGCACAATTGATAGGATGTTCATGAGGAGGTAATATACAGATCCACAGATTAAATTACTTTTCACCCCAAGAGATATTTATAGGGGTGATCTATCAAGGTTACAGGGAAGAGCAGTGACATGACAGTAAGAATGCTCAAACTAAGCTTATAGGCTGGAACATAAAGACACCTGCAATTGTGTCCTTGTAAACTACTACAATTGACAACTTTTCATTAAAAAGTGTTTTGGTGTAGGAATCAGTTCTAAAGATTTATACTTGTTTTTCAAGTTGAATAAAAATGCAAAAATATATCTATTTTATTATAGAAGAGAAACTACCTACCACTTAAGATATATGGAATTACCTTTTCTATAGCAAAAAAAGGTCAATTTATTTTATTATAGAACAGGTGCTACTTATATCTTAAAATAAGGAGTAAAGACCAGAAATGTAAAATTATGTTTTCACAGCCATAAGTCCATTCAATTGCAAAAAATTATTTTTCTGAATAGAAACTTTAGGAAACATTTTGCCTTCAGAAAGCCTACCACGAGATCAACTCTATTTCAACTACATTTCAGTGTTAGATGGTACAGATAGATGAAACTGTCATCTTCCACCCCACAAACTTTACTCCAATAACTCTTAATTGCGATGAAATGTGGTCCACCTGACCTTAGAATTCACACACACATTGTATTATTTCCTTGACCTTGTCAACAATTGAGAAAATATGCTTTCAAAAGTATAGTAACACTTAAACTATACTTCATGTATCTGATCACTTCATTCTTCAGAATACAACAACCAAGGAACTAGAAGAAAACCAAAAAGACAGATCTAAGACATAAAAATAAAAAAATATAAAAATAAAAAAAAATAAATCAGGCCAAAGTTCATCCCCTTTCTTCCTGAGAAGATTCCTTAATCCCTCTTTTAGAGTCTATTTACTCTTTTATATGTATTCCAATAAGCTTGGTTACCCTGGAAGAAAAGTATTTCTAGAGGTGGGCAAACTGACATTAAGAACAGCATTATGTATATGCATTTATCTATACCAGATACAAATCAAATTACCACTCAGGTCCAGAGAAAGGGAGAATTGTGAAATGCATGCCCACAAATCCATCTCTAGTCTAGTCATAATATCAGAGAGCAAGATTGAAATGTACATTTTATAATCTCTAATGAATGATAAGCTGAAGAATCTATATTGCCTGCTAACTCAAATAAGGAGTATTTACTCCACCACTTGGCTGAGACTAGGCTGTCACAAACCCAGAAAGAGACCCCTGAGAAGATTTACACTAGGGAGGGAAGGACAGGCCTCTTCCTCTATGCCTGAGTGGAAGCCCAGACCAGGGCCAACCGGGGAGGGGAGCAGCCAGAGTTGGCAGCCCATATAATAGGTATTCACGTCTCTTGGTAGGGCCACTTCTACAGGGTCTCCATGGCAGCTTCTTCTGCTCTACTTGTATTTCAGCACAGAAAAGCTGTGTCCCCTACCGTTCCTGGGCAGCATCCAACGGGGGTGGGAGTGAAGGAAGATTTCTTCCTTCTGATATTGAGGTATTCTGAAAAGAGCAAGAAATGGAGACTCGGGGTCACATACTTGGCGACCAGTTGTTCTCCCAAAGAGATAAATCATGGTTAAAACAAAGTCATGTCAAGTACATTTTGCCAATCGACCTTTCAGTACTCAATTGAAGCCCCATTATTCCCTGCATAAATATAACCTTGATTTGAGGAAGTCATAGGTCCTGTATTTCTTTGGTTCTCTCCCGAAATGTTGAGCCCAACAAAAATGGAGATATTCTACAAAGACTATAAAATTTGTAATTTTGAGTGGATATCTTGAGTCTCTTTAAGTGAACATTCGAAAGTCTCTAGTGATTATTTATTTATCTCAAAGCCATCATTTGAAACTCGGTTTTTAACCTTCTTAAGTATGAGAATCCCCTGTTGAAAGTCCTTTAACTTTTAGTATCTGCTGATTAGGAAGCTACATGGTGATGACAGGCTACTGCCAGGTTAATGATTAATTTAATTTTAAATTAACTTGCATTTACTCAATCACAACATATACATATATTTGGAAAGTAGCAATGCCTATATGTGGGAGACACAAATTCATAATCCATTTACACACCTTTTACAGTAACTCCAAGGGCTCCTAGAAACTAAGATCCATAGGTTGGAAACTATTTCTTTAGAAAAACTAAACTTATGAAAATAAGTAACTGAAGGAACATTTGACCATTTTGAATGTGGGCATATTTTAATTTGGCAGGAATCTTAAAACAGATCAAATTGAGCACACTTTCCTTTTTCTAGATCAAGTGCATTTTGAATATGAATAGGATAAACTGAAAAAATGAATATTTGGCATTGAGACAAAATAGACTTTATATTTTAATACAGGAAGGGATGGCAGTAAAAACCAATCCTTGTGTGAAAAAAGAGTTTAGGGTTTTTGGTTTTTTTTTTTTTTCTTTTTCTCTTTTAATCCAGAGGGGGAAAGGAAAAGGCAGAAACATGTAGTGGCTAAGCTCTCATTTTTAAGAGCCAGATAAACCGGAGTGTGAAACCAGGCCTCAACCCTAACCAACTGTGGAATCTTGAGTGTCTTCACACCTATTTTTCATGTGTAAAATGGGGATAGTACCTACATTAGAGAATGTGATAAGAGTTGAATGAAGTAAATGTCAAGTGCTTGGTCCATAGTAAGAGCTCTAACAGTGGTGGCCATTGGTATTATTAGTGAATTTTGCATGGAAATGGATGTTCTAGTGAGGTTTAGCTTTAGAAATCTAATATTTTTTAGTACACCCAGAAAGGACAAATTGCAGACAGATCTAAAAGCTAGATCTCCAAAATGCAAAGAGAGGGCACTTAGGTAGGTATCATCACTCTACTTAAATCAACACTAGGAGATGAGAAAACGAGAGAAGGAATTTTTATCACTGTTTATTCTGTGCTCGGGCTCTTTGCTGAGGCCACAAGTACTAAATGGTCTCTGTACTCTTGGTATTATGGGTACCACTTGCAGAAGAATTAAACCATTTTCTTGCTAAAAACAAAAAAGCCCTGTAGATTTAACAGAATATCTGAGACAAGTGTGGATTATGACAGAGACATAGCTTTCAGACATTTTTATTGTTTGAGTGAAATTTATAATCTTCACTTGTGAGAGGAAGCCAGGTTTCCATGTTTAGATAGGCGTTGTGTATCCCACTGCTAGGTTTAGAGATTGCTTGTTGTCAAAAAGGATCTTAGATGGGCTCATATGCTGACACTGCATTTTTTCCTTAATAAAACATTAATTCCATGCCACCACCCCTTCAGAAGAACAGTTGAAAAAAACTACAGATCACAAATATGCTGTGGCTTTAAGTTGGAAAACCGAACTTCCACTTCTCATTCTTGTATGACTGAATATTATGCATTTCTTTTACCTTGACAATAAATAAAGATCGATTCCTTTGTATTTGGTGGTAAGGGGGCAAGGACTCTCAACTTAGAATACTCTTTTTTCTTGAAACTTATTAAAATACTCAGGAGCCAAACATTTAACTTCAGTGGAAATAAGGATTGTAACACCAAGAAAGTGTCTTTGGCCCTTCAGGGATTTTCTTGAAGTCTACGAAAAATCATCCTGATAGCACCTGAAGGATCAGGAGGGGATAGTTCAATTACAGTTGGAAAGTGCTGCAAAGAAGGACTGCACATAATTCGCACAGTGCTCATTACCTCTGGCTTTCTGCCTTAGCAACTGCCATGTACTACATCAAGCGTGTAAATGTTCTATGCAGAGCTCTTTTTTGTCACAGCCTGTGGGCCCCTGGGGCACAGACAGAGCTAAGAGAAAGTTAGCATAAGACATTCAGGACCCAGTTCCCTAACTCTTCCAAATATTGAGGTGTTAATCATGAAACCTATGATGAATAAAAATATCTAGATGTACTAAGCAACAATTAGTTGGCTAAATCGTACAACAATTTCGTAAAGGATGTAAATACTGTTACCATCTTAATCTGGGTTTGTCTGATGGGTTGCTTTCCCATATAAGGTTTAAGAATTCATTCAGTGTCGCCCATGAAATTAGGCCCACATGTCCTAATCCATGTAATCTGTTCCTGAAGTCATAAAAGGTCCGGGCATCAGAATTCTATCACCCAGAATCCTATCAAATTCTCAGTTTCCTGTTCAGTCCCTATTCATAAACCCATTCATCCATTCCACAAGTATTTCTTTTTATGCTAGGCACTAAGTATACATAGGTTTGTACTCCCTGCCCTTGGGTAGGTTACAATCCATGGGAGAGACCAACGATACACAAATAAATACACAGCTACATGCTGTGAAGGAAACAAGTAGGGAGCGGTGATAGTCAAACAGAGAGGGCCTCTCTGGGATGACACTTAAGCCACAATCTGTAAGAAGTGCCCAGAGCTCTCCAGGGAGGAGGAACAGTGTTCCAGGATTCCTGGGTGTTCCCAGAACCACAGAAGGCCCGTGTGGCTGAGGCAGAGCAAGGGAGGGGCAGTGTGGGAGCAATCGCCTTGGAGAGGGGTTGGGGCCAGATCACGTAGGGCTTATTAATGTGGGTTTTCTGAAGTGTGATGAGAAGCCTTTGAAAGGTGTTAAGCAAGGGAGTGACGTGTTTAAAAGCCCTTTCTCTAACTGTGTGTGTAAGGAGGCATTTGCAGTCAGCCATGAGATTGTGGTAGTTCTCTTCATTTTGACTTCCAGAGAAGGTATAACTGCAGATGGAAGGTAAACTCCAAGGCAAGTCAGCACTGTGCTGCTAACCAAACTTTGTATAACATTTATAAGCTATGTCTAATTACTTTATTTCCCTGAGCACTGGTTTTTCTGGAGAAACTTGCCAACCTTGAAGAGTTAGATTGAGGATTCAAAGACAGAATTCATGAATGTGAAGCCTCTAATACCATGCCTGGCACAGAGCAGGTACTCAGTAAGTCATATTGTTATTTCCATAAAGTAGTACCTTCTTATGACGCATAAAATATCTATTTTCTAAAATCATCAATATCTTCATTTCTAAACTTAAGACATAGAAATTACCTCATTTAAATGGTTTTCTATCTTTCTTTTCCTTTTACATCTTGGAGTAGAGGCTGATTTTGAAAATGAATAGTCTACTAAATGTATGAACACCCATCAATTCCTTAAGAATGCAAAGTATGTTCGATGCCATCCTAGTAGTGGTTTTCTTTTAATTTCTGGTTAACATGTAGGACATATTTTATATTCCCATCTCTGTTTATATACAAATGGAGAAAAAGTATTTCAAAGATGAATTCATATCCTATTTAAAATTCTGCCTCCTATTTTAAGCAGTTGTTCACTAAATCTGAATTATATTTTGAGTCAGTATTTGTCGTTTAATAACAGTGCCTTTGAATTTTACGTCATGAAATCATAAATATTAGGAGTCAAGTTCAATTAATAATTTAACTCACTAGTATTTATAATTAAGATATTGGTGTGTCCTTGTCAGCAAACGATTATCCTTTACAATAAAGAAATATAAACTGTATTCTAACATTCTCCATATTCTTTCTTAGTGCTTTAATCTGTGTTCAGTTTTTAGCTATATAAACAGAAAGATACTTGGCCTGATTTCAGAAAAAAAAGTAAAATTCTGAATTTGGGAATGTTGGATCAGGAATAGCTTGAAGAGTATCTGGAAAGCACTCCAAAAGGATCTGTGGCCCAGTCATAAGAGAGAGTCAGAGGGGCCTGTAGCCACACAGGGCCCTAACCAGACGACGCCCAATCTTTAGATTTTCTCTGCATCTTTTCCCCCTCAACTGAGCCACACACAAAGAGAAAGGCCAGTTCGTGGTTGGGCAGATGTTTGAATCTAGTGCCAATTATAGAGTCTTCTATAAAGGAATATGTTATTAGGTTGATAGAATATAAGTCAGATCAAAAGAGGCTCCCACAAATATCTCCAGAAAAAAATTGGATTAAATTATTGTTGGTGAATAGCAGGTTCTAGTTCTATTCCCCAGCACTATTATCCCTTTTTAATGAAGAGGCTTGCTTCTAATGTTGACGCATGAATCAGGTCGATCACAGAATTCCCATTAACATCGAATGCAGGTGAAATACGGAATCAACAAGCACTGCAGAGAATAACCACAGCTTGGCTCAATCTTTCTTGGAAAACGACTTCAGAAAATGAAGCAGAGATACTAATGATGCATTTCCTCTGGCTGCAGCCCTGCAAGGGAACAGGGACTTTGTCTTTCCCCTTCTCCCTCCCTGACAGATAGAAGAAGTTGGGTCTTCCAAGCTCCAAAATACAAGCTGTAAGCACCTCCAAGGTGTGAATGGTGAGAGGTGATGGGACTCTGAACCACAAGAAGGAGCTAGAAGCATGAGAAGTAGGGATGGGAAAAGGGAGGCAAGAGAGGGGTTTATAAAGAGGGAAATGTGGGGAGGTTCCCACATTAACTCTTTTTTTTTTTTTTAATTTTTTTAAATTAATTAATTTATTTATTTATTTTTGGCTGTGTTGGGTCTTCGTTTCTGTGCAAGGGCTTTCTCTAGTTGCGGCAAGCGGGGTCCACTCTTCATCGCTGTGCGCGGGCCTCTCACTATCGTGGACTCTCTCGTTGCGGAGCACAGGCTCCAGACGCGCAGGCTCAGTAGTTGTGGCTCACGGGCCTAGTTGCTCCGCGGCATGTGGGATCTTCCCGGACCGGGGCACGAACCCGTGTCCCCTGCATTGGCAGGCGGATTCCTAACCACTGCGCCACCAGGCAAGCCCCACATTAACTCTTAAAAGCTCTTACCCCAGCCCCTGGGAAAGCTGGCGAAAATGATGGCAAGTGACCTAGTTATGTCCCAGGTAGAGGCAAGAGTAAGATGAGGGCAGAAGTAAGATAGATCACAGAGAGAGGGGAAGGGAAGGGGAAAAGAGTAAATGCTTAAGGCCAACCACCCAGTGAGGTGTGTCCCCAGGTCCGCCTGACAGTAATTAATGCAACGTAAGCTAAAGTAAGAAAAACTGGTGGCTTATCATATTTTTCATGTTGGTTTTAGATGCTCAGTTTCTATGCTTCTCAGAGGTTGGAAGCAACATGGATTGATTCTCACTGCTAAATGTGATTTTCTAGACTATGGTACCCTCATGAAGAAAATAAGGAAAAGCTTATATTTCTACCAGATTTATGTAAATTATCTTTGAGGATTTTTAAGGGATTTTTTTTTTTTACAAATTTAAGATGCAAACTATATCTCAGAGTTCCAATAGTGAAGGTTGGGAATTATCCAATGCTCTTTTCCTGTCTTGACCATATGTCTCAGCCCCTGGTACAGATCTGGCATGTGGATAGCTCTCAAAAAATACCTGCTGAGAAGATGATGATAATTCTTGCAATTAGAACCTCTAGACTTCACAAGTATAATAATCTTACTATGACTATAATGGGCACCAGCACATTCAGAGAAGAAGAAACTGAAAGATTAGATTGGCCATACCCATGATCGCAGGACTACTAATCCAGATCATGAAAGAAAACAGATCACAGAAAATATTTTGTTGAGAGAAAGGTTTTTTTTAAGTTTTTAATAAACTTTATTTTTTAGAGCAGTTTTATGCTCACAGCAAAATTGAACAGATTCATTGCTAATTCATTACTGGTAGGAATTCAAAATGGTACAGTCACTTTGGAAGACAGTTTGGCAGATTCATACAAAACTAAACATCCTCTTACCATACAATCCAGCAATTTCATTCCTCAGTATTTACCCAAATGAACTGAAAACTTATGTCCATACAGATACCTACACACAGATGTTTATAGCAGCTTTATTCATAATTGCCAGAACATGGAAGCAACCAACATGTCCTTCTGTAGGTGAATGGATAAACAAACTGTGGTACAGCCAGACAATGGAATATTATTCAGCAGTAAAAAGAAATGAGCTATCAAGCCATGAAAAGACATGGAGAAAACTTAAACGTATATCACTAAGTGAAAGAAGCCAATCTGAAAAGGCTGCATTCTGTATGATTCCAACTATATGACATTCTGGAAAAGGAAAAACTATGAAGACATTAGAAAAGATCAGTGGTTGCCATGGTTAGGTGGGGAGGGATGAATAGGCAGAACACAGAAGATTTTCAGGGCAGTGAAACTACTCTGTATGGTATTGTAATGGTGGATACATGTCGTTATACATTTGTCCAAACCCATGGAATGTACAACACGAAGAGTAAGGCCTAAGGTACACTATAGTCTTTGAGTCATAGTGATGTGTCAGTGTAGGTTCATCAGTTGTAACAAGTGTCCCTCTGGTGGGGGATGTTTGTAATGGGGGAGGCTGTGCAGGGGTTATGTGGGAAATCTCTTCTGCTAAATTTTGCTGAGGGCTTTTTATAAGTAGCTTGCTCACAGTGTCTTACTATTTGATAATTGCTAACTGCTGAGTTCTTGCTATGTGTCAGGTACAGTTATATACCTGGTCACATTTAATCCTGAACACAACTCTGTAAAGTAGGTACTATTCTTATCATCCCCACTTCATAGAGGAGGAAATGAAGCTTGGAGAGGTTGAGTAACTTGCCAAAGGTCACAGTGTCACAATGGACAGAGCCACACTTGTCATTAGGCCAGGCTGTCTCAGTCCACAGACGCTAACTGAAGTCACTGCTTTGTCACAGGGACATTGTAACATGAGGCACAACTCATAACTGTGATGGGATAGGAAAGACTGTGGACCAACATTTCGCACAAATCTATTTATAAATAAGTTGTAAAGATCACATAGATTGCCACCATGTGAGTGATCCAGGGAGGATCTTTGCACGATCCACTTAGCATCCACGGCCTTAGCACCAGGAAACACGCACACGCACGCGTTTGTGTGTGTGTGTGTGTGTGTGTGTGTTGAGGTAAGGTTTGCGATGGTTTATCTGTCAAAGAAAAGCAAAGCAGTTAAAAGTCTTCTGGTGGCAAAAATTGAAATAGATTCTAATGATTTATGCTCTGACCAAGAAAAAATGTTCTGCTCCTTCATTATGCCTAGAATAAAGTAAAAGATGACTTTCTCACTTTTTAGTGATTTATAGGCCATACCCCACACTGTGCCCTCACAGGGCATGTACAAAGGGAAGACTGAAATCATTAATAATGTAAAGGACCTCCACATCTGGTTGGTCCTCCCAGGTGAGTGAAGCCGAAGCCTGATTTAACAGATGGACATTGCACTCTTTCCTGATGGTAAAATCACCAGATGTTTAGAGATTCCAGAAGTACAAAGGCAGAAGGAAGTGCGCTAATGATGAGGTTTCTAGCATACCTTTGAATTTTCTTACTTTTAACACCACACTTTCTTGCACATCGGGTATATGTGCATGTCATGCTATTATTCAAATTTTAATTAAAATAGAATTTTACTGCAGAATATTTTATTCTAAAAGTAAGGAACAAGGGAAATATTCTTACATACCATCACTAGACAATACCAAGCATTATTCACAGCTTGGAAAACTCAGTTGTTTTATTTCCCGTTGATTTTTTTCTTTTTCTTTTTTTTTTTTTTTACAGAAGCTCTTGAAAGGGCCTGGGCCCTTGTGGCAATGGCTTGCCCGGTCCTCCCTGGCTCTACCTCCCTGGCTATGCAGGGGGACCATAGCAGATTCGCTCCAACTCTTTACTAGGTTGTGTCCATTATTTTTAAGCCTCTGATCCCAAAGGGAAGTTGAGCCCACCCTCACTCAAGAAGGGGAAATCATGGAGGCCATAATCATAGGGAACTGAGATGAAGACCTTGGTGCCAGTAGCGCTGCAGAGGGAGATTATTCCACTGTGGGGAAGAGCGTAAGAGCAATAGCTGTGCAGAGGGTGAGACCTGGGTTCGAGTCCTGACACCCACGTTTCCCAGTCATGTGGCCTTATCCTTGGACCAGTTCTTAACCTCCTTCTGTCTTGGTTCTCAGTTTTCTCCTCTGTACAATGGGGATTATAATGCATACCTCATAGGATTGTATTGATGATCAATGAAGATAAGGAATGGAAATGGTCTTTGCACACTACCTGGTATAGAGTCAAGTCCTTAAATAAGAAGAAATCAAAGAGAGAGAGAGAAGCTGTGCGTCATGAATTTCCAGGTACACTGCCTCTGGGAACACATCCTTCCTTCCTTTTACATCCGGATATTTCTGAATTGATGCCTAGGATGGACTAGCTTCATCTTGTTTGTTCCAAACCTGTCTTGATCATTCCAGTAATCAAAATTCTGGGTCCTATGCATGGTGTAGTTTATATGGACAACAATATTGTATTATAATCATCAAACTTGCTAGGAGACTAGATCTTAATTATTCTTACCCAATTATTCCCACAAAAAAGAAATAATGCCACGATAGAAGGGGCTAACCATCACTACAATAGCAATCATATTACAATATATATATGTATCAAATCAATGTGTTGTACACTTTAAATTGACACAGTGTTATATGTCAAATATATTCCATTAATAAATGAATTAATAAAGAAAAGCTCAGGGCCCTGGACTTTCCGCGATGGAGCTCCTTATTTCAGAATTGAGAGCAGGCTAAGGGGCCCACCCAGCACCACTCACTGGTCATGGTTCCTCTTTCAGATGCTCAGAAGTTTGGCCTTCTGAGTCCATCTGAATACAGACTACAAAAATAAAAAACAAGACAAAACAAGTAGCTTTCTCTAAGAATCTTTTCTGTGTGTTTTCAATGGGATGAAGCTGCCCTAGGGTTAAGTACTGTGCTATCAACTGACCAAAGACCTGAAAGAGTAAGGCCCAGCTTCCGTTTTTCAAATTCTGTCTCAAACTACCTGCTGGGTGACTGTTTAATTAGTGGGCAAACAGCAATTCCCAAAAATGACGGGGTCTTTTAGTGTTCACAAGGATATATAGTTCCTAATGTTTTTTCCCAGCAGCATATACAACCGTTTCCTACTATGAAATAGTAGACTAGTCTGAATATTAACTATCTGCCGATTTCAACACACCTCTCCTATAAACATTCCCTTCCTGGGCAGGGAGGAAGCCCAAATGATGTGGTCCTGTGTAGTTCTTTAACTTTCTGTTTTAAGATTTGTGCAGAGCATCTGATTATTTCCAGGTGTTTCAGATTTTCTCATGGTCTCCTTGTTATTTCTCCCCTCTTTGAGCTCCTTTGGCAATGAATGTGACCGTGAGGTCCAAAGCCGTAAAGGATGTGTTCACCACTTCCCTCTTATGTCTGTCTCTTTATTTAACCACAAGTTCACTGTCTTTAGCCATGTTAATTCCCTGAGGTATTCACACAGCATTTGTGTTGACTGCCTTAATTTTGATCTTCTCTAATCATTCCCTGCCAGATGGTAGTTAAAGTTTAATGGCCCCCGTAAAAATAGTTCCCTTTCTTCTTTCATCAGTCATGTGTGTTTACTTAGCTAACTGCTAGATGTTCAGAATGAACACAAAGTGACCACCAACAAAATGAATTCAGCAAACACATTGGCTTAATACTTTTCATGGTAGCGAAAGATGTTGCCTGCCATTATCCACTCGGCCATTATCCTTACCTTTTATTGTCTTTCCTTTTCTGTTTTGTTAGTTTCCTTTCCTTTTTATCTCCCTTCTCAGGTTGTTGGATGGAAAGACACAAGACCATGAGGCCCGGCAGTCATCCGTCCGCAACAATTAAAGTGTGTGGATAGGTCCGGCTGCAGTAGCGTTAAGTGCTAGAGAGATGGCATTTGGCAGAGCCGGAGAGCTTTCCTTGCCACACCCATGTGAGGTGGGTAAGCACCCTGCCTTGCGTTCAGATAAAGAAGCTGTGATGACTCTCAGTGGGCCACACAAGAGGCTGGTGTAGAAGCTTGGCATTCTTGAGAAACAAAATAAAGAAGCAGATAGATAGAACAAATTCATCTCGAGATAAATGATATGCCCTTTGTGTCTTTTGTGCATCCAACTATCATTCCTGAGCCAGCTGGTTCAGAAAAAGCAACTAAATAAGGATGATACAATAAGCCATTTTACAGATGAGGTAACTGAGCTGAGTCATATTACACGACTCTTGCCAGGACACTCGCATCTCTACAAGTATCCTGTCACTTAGATTTACATTCGACGTATTAAAATATGTAGGAGCTATTTTAAAAATAAATAAAACTAACCAAACAAAAAATTATTATCATTTTTAGAGCAAGCATTCTGGGTGACTTTATATACACACACCACTTAAAGCCTATAAAATATAGGACTCTAGGGCAGGGGTCTGCAAACTACAGCCTGAAGGCCAAATTCAGCATACTGCCTGGTTTTGTAAATAATGTTTTATTGGAACCTAGTCCCACTCATTCTTTTGCATGTTGTTTATGGCTGCTTTCACACTGCAATGGCATTGTTGAGTAGTTTTAACAGAGACTATATGACCTGCAAAGCCTAAAATATTTACTATCTGGCCTTTTACAGAAAACGTTTGCCAAGCCCTGCTCTAGACCTTTGCATTATGGCATTGCATGTTATTTCTACTTAAATAATTAATCTCTTCTTATGATTTAGGAATGCTATTTGGTATTGTTGCTGAACATGGCTTAAAATGATGTTGCTTTTAAATAACATTTCAAATGCAAAAGGATTCTAAAATCATCTACCAAAATGTCTATCTCAATCGTACTAACCACCTTGAAGAGTTAGGAAACTATAAGTGTTCCACAACTTCTTGGTAATTTGGGAAGCATCCGATGACCACTATGCATTCTATAGCTGGTAGTATTTTAGAATGTGGGCAAAAGATATCCCAACTAACTTTTTTTTTTTTTTTTTGGCTGTGTTGGGTCTTCGTTTCTGTGCGAGGGCTTTCTCTAGTTGCAGCAAGCGGGGGCCACTCTTCATCACGGTGCGCGGGCCTCTCACTATCGTGGCCTCTCTTGTTGCGGAGCACAGGCTCCAGACACACAGGCTCAGTAGTTGTGGCTCACGGGCCCAGTTGCTTCGCAGCATGTGGGATCTTCCCAGACCAGGGCTCAAACCCGTGTCCCCTGCATTGGCAGACGGATTCTCAACCACTGCACCACCAGGGAAGCCCCCAACTAACTATTAATCAAGGAAAAAGTCAATGTTAATATTTGGCCAGCTTTGTAATTTGAGGCAAGAACCATAATCTCTCTGGACTTCTGTTTTTTTATCCATGAATTGATGCTGCGTGTCAAATCATCTCTAGCATCCCTTTAGCACTTCTGTTCTATTGTTCATATTCTCCCCAAAGTGTAAGTGACCTCCTCCTCCCCCAGCCCCCTCCAAAACTAAGTTTCTAGGCTCTCGTGGGAATCTAGTTAGTCCCAGTTTTTAAACATCCCCTGCAGGAAGATTTTAATTCTAAGCAACTTTAACCTGAATCTCATGGGAGTGAAGGAGAGGTGATGCTCTGAAATGAAGAGCATTAAGTTACTCTCGTGCCAAATATCTTAACTATGAGTATAAAAATGGGAAACTTGGGGACTTCCCTGGCGGTCCAGTGGTTAAGACTCTGTGCTTCCACTGCAGGGAGCATGGGTTAGATTTCGATCCCTGGTAGGGGAACTAAGATCCCACACAGCGTGCAGCCAAAAAAAATAAAAAATAAAAATAAAAAATGGGAAACTTGTACCCTTGTGGACCTGAGGAAGTGTATCCAGACAAAGGACAAATAAGGCATCAACTTTCCACAAAGATTTGGAATGGAGACTTAAGAAATTTAACTGATGACTTAAAAGATTCTTTTTATGTTAAAAAAAAGTAAAGCCATGTTGTAGAGTAGCATGCAAAAATCAGCAAGCATTTTCAAAGGAAAATACAACCCTTCAAAGATATTTTGCTCATGAGGAAGGAGCTTTAGATTTTACACCCAGAACCCTTCTCTCACCTTGTCCCCTCACACAGAGAGCTTGGTCACTGGGGAACTGCAAAGGAGAAGTTGGAGAGGCATTGTCTTATGGAAAGTAAATGCTCATCTTCCAATGTGAAGAAGAGCACTCGTGCCTTTGAGTCACTGTACCAGAATTTATAATCAGACTTATTACTGTGTCTCAAAACTTCTAACTAGCTCCGAGAAGTTTATTCCAACAATAATGTGCGTAAGTGAACATTCAGAGTGGCCCATAATTATAAATTCCCAGGAGCGTGTGTATCTTTTCCTGATGTTTCAATAAATTACTGTGGGCAGAATTCAAGCATCATACATCAACCAAATTATCTCTAAGCTCCCTTCCAAGCAAGGGAGGCAGTGGTAGGAGGTGAGGAATGAAGTAGGAATAAACCAGGAGGCTCTGCCACTAAATCACAGTGTAAACTTAGCCAAGTACAATAACTTTGGGCTGTGGTTTCTTTCTCTTTTTTTAATTGAAGTATAGTTGATTTACAATGTTGTGTTAGTTTCTGGTGTACAACAAAATGATTCAAATATACTATATATTTTTTTCTTTTTCAAATTCTCCTCCATTATAGGTTATTACAAGATACTGAACAAGATCTTATTACAAGATACTGTTCCCTGTGCTATACAGTAAGTCCTTGTTGTTTATCTACTTTATATGTAGTAGTGTGTGTCTGTTAAGCCCAAACTCCTAATTTATCCCTCCCCCTCCTTTCCCCTTTGGTAACCATAAGTTTGTTTTCTATGTCTGTAAGTCTGTTTCTGTTTTGTAAATAAATTCATTTGTATCATCTTTAGATTCCACATAAAACTGATATCATGATATTTATCTTTCTCTGTCTGACTTACTTCGTTTAGTATGATAATCTCTAGGTCCATGCATGTTGCTGCAAACGGCATTATTTCATTCCTTTTTATGTGGGCCGTGGTTTCTTTATCTGGGAATGAGAGGTTGGAACTAGAGGCAGACCCACATGGGCCAGATGAAATTCTTAGTAAATTATAACTGCTATGAAAATGTTGTTTGTATAATCTTCAATTCACTATCCTCTATCTGGCAGTTACAAAAACTTCAATATTTTCTTTATGTCCTAAATAGGAGTGAAAATTACTATTATTTTATACTTACTCCTAATCCCTTAATTAATAAATATAGTAATAAACACCATGAACAGTGCGGGTACCAGAAAAATAATTTGGAACATAGGAAGTGAAAAAAAAAGAGATGATTACAGATCTAAAGGAGCTGCCGTAATGAAACTCAACAACAAAAAGGCTTAAGAAATAAGGAAGTTGATTTCTCTCTCAGCTAACAGTCACAGGTGGGTGCACGGCTCTGTTTGGAGACTGTGGCTGATGACAGCTCTCCCCCTGCCACATGTGGCTGCCAAGGCCATATTGGTTGTTGCCATTGCAGCCACCAGGAAGTCCAGAGCCAGGAATTTGTGAGAGGCAAGTTGCTCACCTCACTTCTGCCCACCTTCCATTGGCAAGAGTTTAGTCCTACACCCAGTGGCTGCAAGGGGGACTGGGAAATGGGAAGTATCACCCTAGCCACAGCTCCATTATTATGGAAGAAGAGGAGGACAGAGAATCCCTTAGGATCGTTGGAATGAAAGGAGGCTGAAGAGGCAGGCTAGTCAGTTACTCAATGTATAAAAGGTATATATTTATAGAATTTAAAAATATTTTAATATTTCATATTTGATACATGAAATACCTAGATATGGATAAAAATTCTAACAATAAAATGAATTAGTGATACTCACCCAAGCTTTAACAGCTCTTAGCATGTGTACAGTGGAAGACCTCCAAGCCTCTCTCCTGTCTTACCAGGGGGGACACACTCCTGAATTTAGTGTGAAGTCTTCCCTTCTGTGTTTTTTTTTTAATTTTACTACATTTTTAAATCAGTAAAGAATATAAAGAATATTTCTGTGTTTCTCTAATTTTACATAGAGTGGTATCACACTGTATCTAACATAATACAGCTTGCTTTTTCCCTCCAAATTGTGTTCTTTAGATTTATCCATGTTGATAGTATAAACTCAATTCCTTCATTCTGACTGCTTTATGGTATTGTTTGTGTGACTACAACTTGTTTCTGAATTTCTGTTAATGCAAATACTGCTGCAATGTGTATCTTTGTGCACAAAGGCAAGCATTATGCTAGAGTTTTGTTGTTCAATAAAGAGCCACTAGCCACTGTGTAGTCATATGGATACTTAAATTTAAATTAATTAAATTAATTAGAATTAATCACATACAATTTAATTTTAATTCCACAGTCACACTAGCCACATTTCAAGTGCTGAGTAGCCACACGTGGCTAGTGGCTAGCATATTGGAGGGCACAGTCATCATCGTAGAAATTTCTACTGGACAATGTTGCTCTAAAGTATATATGCAGCAGTGGAGTTGCTGAGTTGTAGGGTATACATAGCATCAGTTTTAATAGACATTGCCAAATTGCTTTTCACATCAGTCAAGAGTCTTAGTTATAAGCCACAGAAAGCCATTATGGGTCATTTAAACAAGAAAAATAATTTTTAAAAGAATGTCAGATAGCTTACAGAATCTCAGGAAGGGCTTGAGAACCAACCTGAAGATAAACTACCTAACATCACACCATGGAATTGATCTAATAAGGACAATGCTACTCTGCTTAAAGGCACAGGTACTGCCCCTTTTATTTCCAAATGATACCTGCTCGATGCTTGTGCTATTTCTAGGACTGTACTCATTGCCGACTCCGGAAATTGTACAGAGGTGCTGTCTCTGCTGCCACCTTCACGACAGGGGTTCCGCTTGGTCCCTACTTTTTTTCTTTTTTTTTTTTTAAAAAGCTTTATATAATTCACATACCATATAATTCACCCATTTTTTTTTTTAACATCCTTATTGGAGTATAATTGCTTTACAATGGTGTGTTAGTTTCTGCTTTATAACAAAGTGAATCAGCTATATGTATACATATATCCCCATATCTCCTCCCTCTTGCGTCTCCCTCCCACCCTCCCTATCCCACCCCTCTAGGTGGTCACAAAGCACCGAGCTGATCTCCCTGTGCTATGCGGCTGCTTCCCACTAGCTGTTTTACCTTTGGTAGTGTATATATGTCCATGCCACTCTCTCACTTTGTCCCAGCTTACCCTTACCCCTCCCCGTATCGTCAAGTCCATTCTCTAGTAGGTCTGCGTCTTTACTCCCGTCCTGCCCCTAGGTTCTTCATGACCATTTTTTGGTTTGTTTTTTAGATTCCATATATATGTGTTAGCATACGGTATTTGTTTTTCTCTTTCTGACTTACTTCACTCTGTATGACTCTAGGCCCATCCACCTCAGTACAAATAACTCAATTTCGTTTCCTTTTATGGCTGAGTAATATTCCATTGTATATATGTGCCACGTCTTCTTTATCCATTCAGCTGTCGATGGACACTTAGGTTGCTTCCATGTCCTGGCTATTGTAAATAGAGCTGCAAGGAACATTGTGGTACATGACTCTTTTTGAATTATGGTTTTCTCAGGGTATATGCCCAGGAGTGGGATTGCTGGGTCGTATGGTAGTTCTATTTTTAGTTTTTTAAGGAACCTCCATCCTGTTCTCCATAGTGGCTGTATCAATTTACATTCCCACCAACAGTGCAAGAGGGTTCCCTTTTTCTCCACACCCTCTGCAGCATTTATTGTTAGTAGATTTTTTGATGATGGCCATTCTGTTGGTCCCTACTTTTTAACATCATTTTCAGATTCAAAGTTTGGAGCTGATGTATCTGTTTGGCAGACTGGGTCAAACACCTGCATCCCATCTTTACAGAAGGCGAAGGAGGCAAGTGTCTTGTAATTTTTCATTTCTGGGAGATGTGCAGATTTTAAGACTTACTATTACCTAGTTGGTCTCCAAAGTGGACATAAAAATTTTAATTCCTACCAAGGCAAGGGACAGTTCCCATTTCTCCACAAAGTTTCTGGCATGTGGTATCATCTAGCATTTTAATGTTTGCCTAACTAATAGTTGTGCAAAGATATCTCAATGTGATTTTAATTTGCATTCTCTTGATTAGTGGTAAAGCTGAGCATCTCTTAATGTGTTTCATAATCATTAGAGTTTGTTCTATAAACTGCCTATTCATATCCTTTGCCCAATTTTTAAGTTGGAATTTTGGCCTTTTTCTTATGGATATTAATAACTTCTTTTTATATATTTGTTTTTTTAAGTTCTAGGCATTAAATATCTCTTCCCAGGTGGTGGATTGTCTTTTCAATTAAAAACAAAGTCTTATTATGGAAAGCTTCAAGCATATACAAAATAGAGAGAATGATATAATGAATCCCAATGTACCCATCACTGAGTTCATCAATTTTGTTTCAGCTACATCACCACCCTGCACTCCCCACAGGTTATTTAGAGGAAAATTCTCAGATATCATATTACTTCCTGCATAGAATCTCTGAAGGAAAGAACTCTTTGTAAAACCAGATCCATAATACCCTCATCAACCTAATAATATGTAAAAAAAAATGTCCTAGTATCAAAATTCTCCAGTCAGTGTTCAAATTTCCCCAATTGCTTTATAAATGTTTCCAGTTTGTTTGGGTCAATTTCCAAATAACCAATTACAATCAATATCCAATAGTCAATATTCAATAACTGTTACAATTGGTTGATATGTCTCAAGTACATTTTAATCTGTAGGTTACTCCTCCTTTCCATACTTCTCTCTTTCTCTCTCTCCCTCTCTCTTTCTCTCTCTCTCTCTCTCTCTCTTTCCCTCTCTCTCCCCCCCACCTTTTGGAAATGTTTTTGTTGTTGTTGAAGAAGTCAGGTTTTGGTCATATAGGCTTCCTAAAGTTGGATTTTTGCTGTTTGAATGTCTGTGGTACCATGTAACATATTCCTCTGTCCCTTATATTTTCTATAAATTGGTAGTTATAGTGAGACACTTGAATAGATTCTACTGTTTTGTGGCAAGATTACTTCATTGATAGTGTAGTCTAATTCCATCAAGAAGTACATAACATCTAGCTGTCTGTCTTTTTGAGATGCTAACAGCCATTGATGATCATTGCCCAGCTCCATTAATTCAAAACGGAATGGAAAATAGTGATATTCTAATGATACCAGTCCATCTTCTTTTGTTAGCTGAAATACTTCTATTGGAAAACAAAACACAGAACAGAAAAACTTCCCCTTATGAACTGTTGATATCTTGAGGTACAGTTCAAATGGAAAAGGCAAGATAAATGCTATTTTCCCTGTAACAGTTTTCAATATCGTAAGTTAGTTCCCTAGAATCCTACAAAGGGGAAGAGGTTGTGGACTCCAAGTATTGTTTTCCACTGAACAAACCAAAGATCCTTGGAGAAATAGCTGTCTCCCGATTGGAACAGGAAATGTACAGGATGAGTCTACATATCACAACTGAAAGTGAGGAAGCTGTAGAGTCAGAGTTGCATCACAGTTCTCAGGAGCCAACTTGAAAGGTTTCCACTGACCAAAGATAGGGTAATTTGAGCATTCAGAAGAATAATCATTAAATGTTTAAAACACAACTTATATATTAAAATTCACAAGCTCACAACGACACCAAACAAAACACTCTTTTTATATTTCTAATGGCATTCTTTTTTGACCAGATTTTTTTTAACCTGAATATAGTCAGAATCATTTACATTTTTCTAATTATAACTTCCAGACTCCTGCCTGTTTAACTCCACCACTAGAGATGACTGGGGCTTCTCTTTCTAGATCCTATTTGAAATATCCCAGCCAAAGGCTCTGATTGGCCCTGCTGAAGTATTATTCCCACTCTTCAAGCCAATCACAGTGGCCAAAGAGATGAAGAAATCATGATTGGTCAAGTTTTGGCAGGTGGAGTAAGGTAGGGGAAAGGCTGTTACCAGAAGGGAAAGTAGAGAACAAAAAATAATAACAAAGAGGAAGAGGAGGAGGGGTGTGGGGAAGAGGAGGAGGAGAGGAAGAGGAGGTCTGTTCTGAATGCACAGTTTACCTGTAGCTCCATCCTTAAATAATGTGTTTAACTCACAGCCAAGAATCTTATTCAAAGGTTCCTAACCAAAAACACTTGACCCTGAGTGATGATAGACTAGGCTCTGGTTCACAAGTCAACATACAGGTGCCCATCTTTAAATGAGTCTGGCCAGCTACCTCTTACACAAACCTATTATAACTCTTGTGTTCCAATGGGGACTATTCCTGTTGGGTAGTACAAGACACAAAAAGGTTACACAATTGCATGATTTTGTCTGACTTTATCGTGACATTTATGTGATTGCTTCTTGACAATGACCAGGGCCAGAGTCCCTCCAATAAATTAATTTCCTTTTATACCATCCTTAATCATTCTCTTCAGAGACTCATGTACTTCAGAATTTACTTGTATTAATTCACCTCCATAAATTTTTTTTTTCTCTAGCTTCACATTCATTGTGCTTCTTAAAGTCAATTTTCTCATCAGAACTTCTGCACTTGCCAAAGTACAGAGATGAATGTCAGAATGTCAAGGGTTTTTTAATGAATTCTGACAAGACAGAAAAGGTCAAAGCAGATTTCTTCAACATGTTCAGATGTGGTCCTGATTATAAAGGCTTTTATGAGTATTTAGACTATTCCTTAAAATGACTGCAGTGTTCTGCTATACTTGATGGGTTAAATTCTGCCTGGAACAGTCTCCTGTCTATGGCCCCCACCTTCTGCCCTGATCACCTCCTCATCCTTCCGCTCTTGGATGAGATATTCTCTTGCAAGAAGTCTTTCCAGGACCCCCAAGATATAGCCAGTTGGCACTTCTAATACCCTCTTCATGCTCAGAGTTTACCTCTATTATAGCACTGTACTGTAATTACACTATATTGTAATTACCTGTTAATTTGTACATCTCTGCTCCTCTTCACTGTAAGACCAGCTTCCTGGGGGCAAAGACTGAACCTAGACTGAAGCACCCCAGAGACTAGCACAGCTCCTACAAAAAGTATCTACTAAGCATTTGTAAGATTAAGGGACATTCTTCAAAACAATTGCTCTGTACTCTGTAAAAGAGTCAAGGTCATGAAAGACTGAGAAACTGTCCCAGATTGGAAGAGATTGAAAAGGCATGACTCTGATCCTGTATTGCATCCTGGACCAGAAGAGGAACATTAATGGGACAATTGGCAAAATTTGAATAAGGCCAGTAAGTTAGTGAATAGTATTTGATAAATATTGATTTCCTGGTTTTGATCACTGTACTGTGGTTTTGTAAGATAACATTTGAGAAGCTGGATGAAGGGCATATGAAAGTTCTTTGATGTTTGCAGTCTTTTTTGTAAGCCTGAAATTATTTCAAAATGGAGAGTTTTAAAAATTTTTAATAGGAAAAAAAAGCATATATTGACTCATGGAAAAAATGGAAGGCAGGAAGGGAGGGAGGGAAGGAAGGAAAGAGAGTAGGAGAAAAGAAAGAATGAAAGCTTAAAAGCTAGCTGGCTTTTGGAAGTATAGCTAGGATAATAAAAGGATAAATTTGAGAACTTTTATAACCATAGGCACCTCAAACGCCAAATTATTACTAAATTCTTAGCAGTTTAATTAGGAAATGCTGTTCATGACCACAACCTTATGTAGTCCTTTCTTTGCTGTTTACTCTTGAGCTTTGTTCCATATGCTTTCAGATTATTCAGTTAGATTTAGCAAGCGCTCCCTGAGTGCCTGCTATGTGCCAGGCACAGTGATGAGCACTGAGGGTAGATGCAAACGTGGTAAGACATGTTCCTCGTCCTCAGGAGCACAATCCACAGGCGAAACCGAAGCAAAAGGCAAACGAAGAATGGGGATACAGGGGGAAATGTGCAACTGTTCCCCAAATACCAAATTGAGGCAAGACTTTGAGGGCATCATGCTAAGTGAAATAAGTCAGATAAATACGGTATGAGCTCACTTACATGTGGAATTAAAAAAAAAAAACAACTTACAGATACTACAGAGAATAGATTGGTGGTTGCCAGAGTGCCAGAGGCAGGGGTGGGGGGGGGGTGGAGAAATCAGTGAATGGGGTCAAAAGGTACAAACTTCCAGTTATAAGATCAATAAGTCCTGGGGATGCAATGTACAGCATGGTAACTATAGCTAATAATGCTGTACTGTTTATTTGAAAGTTACTAAGAAAGTAGATCTAAAAAGTTCTCATTTTCTCATCTATGTGTGGTGACAGATGTAACTAGACGTATTGTGAGCACTTCACAACATATACAAATATCAAAACATTATGTTGTGTACCTGAAACTAATATAATGTTATATGTCAGTTATATCTCAATTAAAAAAAGAGGCAGCCTGGAAGAGTGCTTACTTTCCTGGGAGGACTGAGGCTTCCCAGAAGAGGGGATGTGCAAACTGGGTTTTGAGAATAAATCAGGATTTACCGGTAGAAAAACTGGGGAGAACATTCCAGGCACACTATGTATAAGACCTCAGAGGTGGGAAACAGCCAAGTGAGTTCAGCATAGCTGAAATAAAAAGCATTCACAGAAGAATGGATTCCTTTTTAGCAGCTTTATTGGGATATAATTCACATCTCATAAAATTCACCCATTTAAAGGGTACACTTCAGTGGTTTTTAGTATAGTCACAAAGTTGTACAACCATCATCACTGTCTAATTTTAGGATATTTCATCAGCCCCCAAATGAAATACCATGTCCATTAGCAGTCACTCCCCATGCCCCACCCCCAGCCCTAAGCAACCACTAGTCTATTTTCTGCCTCCACAGATTTGCCTATTATGGACATTTCATATTAAGGAATCATACAATATACGGTCTTTTGTGATTCTTTCATTTAGCATAATGTGTTCAAGGTTCATCCATTTTGTAGCATGGGTCAGTACTTCATTCCTTTTCATTGCCAAATAATATACCAGTGTGTGGATACATCTCATTTTGTTTATGGACATCTGGGTTGTTCCCACTTTTTGGCGTTATTAAGAATGCCGCTATAAGCACTAATATTTTTATCTGGGCATAAGTTTTCATTTCTCTTGGATATATATTTAGAAGTTGAATTGCTGGGTGTCATGGTAACTCTGTTTACCTTTTGAGGAATTGTCAAACTGTCTTCCAAAGTGGCTGCACCATTTTACATTCCCACCAGCAATATATGAGGGTTCCAATTTCTCCACAATTCCACACTTCTTATTGTCTATCTTTTTTATCATAGCCATACTAGTGGGAGTGAAGTGGTTTATTAGCTTTTTAGGGCTGCTATAACAAATTAGCACAAACTGGGTTCAGTAAGTCTCCTACGTATGGACGAGTTCCGTTCCGAGAGCACATTCGTTAGTCCATTATTCCTTAAGTCCAACAAAGTTAGCTTAGGTACCCAACAAACACAATCGGCTGTAATAGGTTTATAATACTTTTCATACAAATAATACATAAAAAACAAAAACTAAAAAACATTTTTAATCTTACAGTACAGTACCTTGAAAAGTGCAGTAGTACAGTACAATAGCTGTCATACAGGGGCTGGCATCGAGTGAACAGGCAAGAAGACCTGCTGACTGGAGGAGGGAGAGGAGGTGGGAGATGGTAGAGCTGAAGGATCGTCAGCAATAGGAGACGGAGGGCAAGCTGCAATTTCACTCACGCTTGACATTCATGACACAGGTTCTGATTCCTTGCTGGAACCAGATGCATGTTTGCATCTTTGAAAGTTCCCAACATGAAGGTTCATATGTAGGCGACTTACTATAATTTAAAACAGGAGAAATTTATTCTTTCACTGTTCTGAGGTTGTGATAAGGAAAAGAATGAACAAACCAAAATTATATTCAGGAAGGAGTGTCTCTAAAGATGAGAATAATTAGCTAGAAGGAGGAAGTCTAAAATGACTCTTGGGATTCTTAGGGCAGTGAAACTGCTCTGTATGATACTATAATGGTGGATACATGCCATTATACATTTGTCCAAACCCATGGAATGTACGCCACCAAGAATGAGCCCTGATGTAAACTATGGACTTTAGATGATAATGCAATGTAGTGTCGATGTAACAAATTTCTACTTTGGTGCAGGATACTGATAGTGAAGGAGGCTGTGAGTGTGGAGGGGGGGAGAAGGGGAATGGGTAATATTGGAACTCTTAATTTTGCTATGAACACAAAACTGCTCCAAAAAATAAAGTTTATTTAAAATGAAAAAACTGTTTAAATAATAATAATAAAATGACTCGTATTTGAGACTGGAGTGACTAGATACATGCTGTGACCCAATTTGGGCCAATCAGGGCCTTGCCTCCTGGAATGTGAACCTTGAAAGAGCAGTGAGCAAAGCAGTGAGGGCTGACCTGCACTTCCGCCATGCCTCAAAGAAACTGGCCTCCTACTTAGAACCCAGAGCTGCCCCAGTTTTTCATCCAGACAGAGCTTGGGCCAGGATTAGGGTGAGGGGGTGAAGTAAGCGAGGCACTGACCTGGAGCACAAAATTTAAGAGATGCTCCAAAAAACTCAGTAGTCAATATAAATAATATTTTAATGCAATATTTTTAAAAATCAAAATTCATGCAAATTTCCATGATGAACAAAATATCAAAATCTTAAAGATAGGATCAGTGTTAATGATTTTTTCTTTTGCCTCAGGCTCCAGTATGGCTTGAAATGGCACTACAGGGTCCTGGTTGTTCAGATTTTCCTTTTTTTCCATAAGGCAGTCCCTGTCTCTCCAGTAATTCCTCCTTTCTGTAAGTTAACCAGAAAATGTCTCCTTTACTCACAACCCAAAACCCAACTGAGATGGACTCAGACATTATAAGTAAATGTGACTGCCTGCTAATTCCTTGGCTACATGGATTCCAACTTACAATTCCAATTGATTGGCCTTCTATTGGACAGATCCTATGTCATCCTAATGCAAAGCTAAAACTCACTTTACCTAAAGACTATTTGAAATCAGGGATAAAAAGCCACCAACTGAGAAAGAATCTCAAAATAATTATGCTGAGTGAAAGAATTCAGACAAAAATGAGTACACACTGTTTGGTTCCATTTATATAAAACTCCAGAAAATAGAAACTAATCAGTAGTGACAAAGCAGATCAGTGGTTGCTTGAGGGGAGGGGGTGAGGGTGGGCAGGGAGGGATTACAAAGGACATCAAGGGAACTTTGGAGCATGATGGATGTGTTCACTGTCTTGAAGGTGGTGTTGCATTCAGGTGTATACATATGTCAAAACCTACCAGAGTATACACTTTAAATATCTTCAGTTTATTGTACGTCAATTATACCTCAGTAAAGATGTTTTCAAAAAGCCACCAATTGGCCTTTAGACTTTGCAACTTTACTACAAAATAATCTTTACCTTTTGAAATTTTAAAAGTTTTACTTGAATACTACATAAAATGTTTTAAATTGATGTTTCAGATGTTTGATATATTTGGCTTTTTACATTTCTTCCTTTCTCTATACAGAAGTGGATTTATTCAGATAATTAGAAGTTGTTCCAAGGGAATGTTTCCCTAAGGTTGCAATCGAATAGTAATTTAGTCTATGAAGTGCATAACATCCCAACTGAGAGTGTGTGAAAAGTATACCGAATGTGCTGATTTCCTATTCAAAAACTCCTGTGTGCAGATGATTCTCAACTTTTGAACAGATTGTCTGCCCAAGATTTTTGCCCATTTCTAAGCTGTGTACTCCTCTCTTGGATCATACTTTCTCAAAGGAAAGATGTTGTACAAGCTAGATGCATCCGTAGGCGCATTCCCCAAATCCTATTTGAGTATAGCCACAAATCCAACCTTGAAAATACAAAGGAATAAAAAATTTGTCTTGAAAAATAATTACTAATGAAGAAGATAGCATTTAATTATAATAAGGCTTTTATTCCTTAATTTAACTTCAAAACTTGCCCTTGAGAGAAAGTACTTGTATACAGAAGTTGGAGGGATGGTCAATGGAGACTTCAGTGGAAATTCTGAAGGAAACGTCTAGACCCTTCCAAGGGCTTTAGAGGCTAATAGGGGGCTATCATTTCTAAATCCACTTTCCTCATTCAATCAAGTAGGAACAGTTGATAAAAATGATTTTCCATAGTCACAATTCATTATTCTGCTTTGCTTTAGGTCTCATGGCCAGAGGTTCCTTTCCCTGGAATTTGGGGTACATAATGCTTCAGATTCTGACTGCTCTTTCTAGCCCACTTAATCAAATATAAAATCCAAACCATAGTAAAGAAAGAGGGCTGTCTCTTCTCATTTTTCCTTGCCCCTTCATTCTCCCAGCCCTAGTTTCCCTTGTACAATCCCAGCATAATCTGTATAATTTCTTAAAAGATTTTGCAGAAATCAATGGGTTTCTTTCTTATAAATCAATGAATTTCTTTTTTCATTGTTTCACTTTGTATTTATTTTAAAGTGCTCAAGGAATTCTTAATCTGAAAACTAATGTTTTAATCTAAAAATGTTCAAAGATCTCCTCAAAGCCCAGGTTTGATTATGGGACAAATGAAATAATAAATACACTTCGATTTATAATCAATGTAATCGATTTATAATGTAATTGGAATTCTGTAGCAGAAACTCCCCCACTCCCAGTCTAACTTTTTAATAAGACATTTCCATATTTTAAAAGTCAAATCAGAGACTTCAGAAAACTGGTGATAAAAGGGAAAAAAGCCTAGCTCAGAAACAGAGTGAAAACCTTTATTTAAAAACAAAGAAAAAAGATAAAGAGAAATAAATTTTAAAATTAAGATAAAGAAAATTTTAAATAAATATAAAAGCAAAAAAAAAAAAAACCAATGATGACATTTACAAACAAATACAGGCAGTTCATCCAAATCTTGCCGTTTTCAAGCATTACATATGTAAAGTCCTTAGGAATGGCTTCCAGCTCACCAAAGAGAGAGTGCTTCTCTACATGCCAAATTACAATGCTAAGGCAGATTGAGGGAGAAATATAATCAACCATTTGTTGATTATTTTTTAATCATGTCCTCAAGCACCTACAAATGTAAGGAAGCATGTGGCCCCAGACTGGAGCTGTTTGCAAACAGCAGGATTGCCTGGCCCAAGAAGCGGCGCTCGCTGTGTGATGAAAACCATCCCTACACAACCGTGTTTGGTTAGCACCTATGCCCTGCTGAAATTGGCATAGCACATTCTCTGTGGGCATGCTGCCAGCCTAACAGATGGGCATGAATGTAGCCCTGCCAAAGAACCAGTGTGTGCAGTGAGCTCACAACTGTGGTTAGATTCCTTTCCAAGGATGTTGCATCTACTTAAGCTGCCAAGCAAAAAAATTTATGACTTACATGTCTTCAGATGGCATTAATGAATATGCAAATACTCCAAATCAGTGGTTCTCAAAATGTGGTTCCCTGGACCAGCAGCATTGGCACCATTTGGAAGATGGCTAGATCTGCAAATTCTCAGGCCCCACCCCAGACCTATTGAATCACATACTCTGGGGGTGACAACCGGCGAGCTGTGGTTTAACAAGCTCTCTAGGTGATCCTAATGCAGCTCAAGTTTGAAAACCACTGCTCTAAACAATGTTCTCAAATGTTCAGATTACTTGAGAAATTTTTTAAAAGACTGATGCCTATGTCTCAGGCCCAGAGATTCTGATTTAATTGGTATAGGGTACAGCCTGTGCCGCAGGAGTTTTAAAAATCTCCTCACTTGATTCTAATGGACAGCAAGTTTGAGAAGCCCTGTTCTAACTGCCTGGAATACATGGAGCAGGCTTTGAGGAGAAGTACTTCAGACCTTCTCAAATGCAGATAAGTCTTTATTGAAAGAACATTTGTATAGATCTTTGCATAAATAATTCTTTGGTTGATTGCTTGCAGTTCTTGGATAAGATAAAGTTTATGTAATCTGTGGATTTTTGCAAATTCCTGTGTGCTCTGTGAGTCACTTACCTTCAAGATCACCCTCTCTTGCAGCACCATATTGAAGTTTACTTCCAGTTTCAGTGTGCTTTTTTTTTTTTTTTTAACATTTTAACCATTTTTAAAAATTGAAGTATAGTTAAATTACAATGTTGTGTTTCAGGTGTACAGCAAAGTGATTCAGTTATACATATATTCAGTTATATGTATTTTCAGATTCTTTTCCATTATAGGTTATTACAAGATGTTGAATATGGTTCTCTGTGCTTCCAGTAGGCCCTTGTTGTTTATCTATTTTACATGTAGTAGTGTGTATATGTTAATCCCAAACTCCTAATTCATCTCTCCTCCCACCTGTGTGCTCTTTTAATCTCAATGAACTCAACATCTTCTAATGTAATATCCTAAAACTCTGTTCTACTGGTATCTCACTCCTCTGTGTCTCTTAAATACTGAAATCTTGCCTTCTTCCAAGCCAGGAAAAAAATCTAATTTCAGAAAATTAAAACTTCAGATGGTCTAAATTGAGATAATAAAAAGAGGGAAAAAAGCCCCTTTAAGCTACAAACTTACCCAGCACATTTAGTATTAAAGTATTCAACAAAGAAGGCAAGAGCAAGAAAACTTGAAATACCCATTAATTTGCTGTGCTTTCACTACCAGTGTCACATCAAGGCACCCGTAGGCATGATAGTATTCGCACATTCCACTAGAGTGAATGGGAGAGGTTACTGCCAACTGGCCACTCTGAGGGCAAGATATCAGGATCTCAGACCAGCTTCACTGCTGGGAAGCTCTGAATCAATGAAAACTCAGATTCAAGGATGAAATCAATATAATTCTTTGGAAAATGAGACTTATCCAACAAGTACTTTGTTTCCCTTCCATTTTTCAGCAAATAATCTGTTGTAAGATGATAGTGATGGCCCTTTGTACCACTCTGGACTCTGTTGAAGTCCATTTAACACTGAAAGGAAACAATGTTAAGGGGAGAAGTTAAGTGATGGGACTTTGTTTCCTGTGGTGGAATCTCAATTTGATCGCCTACTAGCGGTGTGACCTTGGGCAAGTAACTTAATTGTGTTTTACCTCAATTTCCCTACGTATAAAATGGAGGAACGATAGCATCTATCTCATAGGGTTGTTATGAAAATTAAGTGAGCTAATTAATGTATGGAAGCACATAGTAAGTCGTGATTAAGTGGTCACTATTCTTATTAACAATAGTTACATCTAACGATGCTGTTGTGTGGACCTATTCTTAGCCCTGGGCCTCATTTCCCTTGTCTCGGTTTCCCCTGGCCCCAACAGATGGACCTACTGAATGAGTGGCCATTCAACGATCCTAACGGATGAACAGAACAGGGCACAGCAACAAACAGGGAATTGGTGAGGCATGCTCTGCCCTCAGACAACGAGGTTCCACTCTGCATTCAGCGCAAAGTCCGGCACCCTAGGAAGGTGTGCTGACAGGGTGGTTTTCAGTTAGAGTGGCGCAGCAAGCTTGGGGGATGGGAAATATTTGGAAACATTTCTGGCTGCACACAGCTGAGGAATGCTACTGGCATTTAGCCAGCGTTGCTCAATGTCCGCAAATTAATGGAAAGCAAATGGCAACAGCAACCGCGTAGAGAACAGATCAGAACAGGACCAGCCCCCAGTGTGATGACTGGGGCATAAGACAAGTCACCAGTATAGGGACTTGAGAACAAGAACTAAGAATGAGCAGCAACATATAAGCTGAGGCCCATGGCAAGGAGGTTTATAAAGGAATACCCTTGAGATGAGCACCTTTGGAAGGAAGGGGGCAATCTTAGTCTGCTCGGGCTGCTATAATATAACACCACCAGATGGGTAGCTTATAAACAAAAGAAATTTACTTCTCACAGTTCTGGAGACTGGAATTCCAAGATCTAGGCACCAGCATGGTCATGTTTTCTGGTGAGGAGCCTCTTCCCGGTTCATAGCCGGAGCCTTGTTGCTGTGCCCTCACATGACAGAAGGGACTAGGGAGCCCTGTGGAATCTCTTTATAAGGGCACCAATCCCCTTCATGAGGGCTCCATCTTCATGATCTAGTCACCTCTCAAAGGCGCCACCTACTAATACTATCACCTTTGTGGTTAGGATTTCAACATATGAACTCTGGGGAGACACAAACATTCAGACCAGAGCAGGGACAGAAGTAAAACTGGGCAAAGGGAGAAATCAAGCTGCCTCAGGTGACTCTGTGGGAAGTGCTGGAGCTAGAATAGCCCTTCAGAATTGTCTCAAGCTGGGCCAAGATGTCAGTGTCTTTATATTCCCCATTGGTCAATCATTGGATATGGGCTGCCCCGGAAAGGGTGACCTCGGGCACGGCTATTTCTCCTTTGTTAGGTAATTCATGAAGGGGCTGGCAACTGAAGGCTATCTGCTGACAAGGCTCTTAACAGCTCGGTTAACAAGATCCATTAAAGGAGGATCTGAGTGCCATGTAACAGGGATGGACAAAGTATGCAGAATAACATGGAATCCCAGTGGCCAGTGCCACACACCATCTTCCAGGTCAGCTTTCAGCGTGAATGCCCTGATCAAACACATTCGTTCTACGTCCAGAGTTTGGTTGCTGGTCTACGAAGTAGGGAATTTGCACGTTCTCAGGACAACGCCTGCTTAGCCTTACTTGGATTGTCTGAAAGAGGGGATCAATCAATAAAGCCATGGAACTCCTCTAGACTCCCCAGCAAGACACTGATTGTCACACTCTCTGTTTTGTGTGCTCAAGCCCAGATATGGGCAGTTGACATTTTCAACCTTCTGGCTCAGTCCCACCCTGTCGTTATGCTAAAGAGAACCAAACATAGCTATAATTAAGTTCTGCTTCTCTCTCCTTTCATCAGTCTTGCCTGGAAGGGATGAACAGCAGCCTTCTACACGAATCCCTGTCATAGATATTCAGTTGGAAGGACGGGGCTTTTGACACCAGTTCTGGTTTATTCACTGGTCCAGCACTGCCTTGAATGTGTTTGTTCGGCTGGGACTCTTATCAGTCTACCTAGTCCTGGTCAATCTATTTTTCCCAGGATTTGGACCATGTCCTGATCCCCCCCATGCTGTCCGGGATCCTGTTTTCATCAGAACCAAAATGACATCAGCCATTGAGTATCACCAGCATAGCTACTGCTCAGAGAATCTAGCTGCAGGGTCCCAGCTCCCCTTATCTGATACCTTAATTTGCATTCTGTGATTTGGACTTCTGGGCCAGCTTCCTCAGAAACTGGTCAGTTCAGTCCCCCCAAACCCTTGTCCCATAAAAGTTTAAGCTTACTCTCATCTCCTCATAGACCCACACTGTTGAGGGTCCAGGACAACCACTGGCAAAATATATAGTCTCTGACACCTTGAAGCCTTTTAGAAGGATGTCTCCAAAGTAGTCTTCAGGAATCAAATTGGTATAATAATTTTATTCTAGCCATATAGAGATGGCAGACTTTAACCCACAATTTCCTTGGCCTCCTTTCTTCCCAGATCTCAGTCTTTCCCTCCCAAGGAGGGTCATTTTACTTCATACGTCAAGGAGTGTTCCTCGAAACATACCAACCCCTTTGCTAGAACATGGCTAAAGACATTGCTCAACATCCCAGACACTTTCCTGTGTGATTTGTATTCCTTATGCAGTTAATTGACTGCACACAATCAATAGTCTAAACATTCCAGGCTATTTGGGATAACTCCAGCTCCCCCAAAACTCTGGGCAATGGCTTTGTCCAGATAAATAATAATATCTTAGCCATTTAAATAAAATAAATAACCATAAATAATATGTATACATGTATTATATTATAACAAATATATTAAATATATATATCTTAACCATTTAATACCAATAATATAAGTAATATCTTAACAATCTGATACCAATATTTTAAATAAATCCTAACTAATATAAATATAATTTATATAAATTATAAATAATAATCATTTAATACCAGTATTATTCATTCAGAAGGGACTCTGCACAAATTCATACAGACAGAGGTAGAATAGTAGTTGCCAGGGGCTGCATGAGGGGACGGGGAGTTATTGTTTAATGGGTACAGAGTTCAGGGTGATGAACAAGTTTTGGAGATGGACAGTGGTGATGGTTGCATGACAATGTGAATGTGCGTAATGCTTCTGAACCGTGTACTTAAAAATGATTAAAGTGGTAAATTTTATGTTATGTATATTTTACCACATTTTTTCAAAAAGGACTCTGGAAGCAGTAATATTTTTCTCTCACATTACTCCTATTCTGGTTAGTTTGGTTAGAGAGAGACAGATATTCACTCAAGTTTGCACAATTAATGGCTGTTTATTGTAAGACTCAGGATGGAGCCAGGATCTCATGGCAGTGAAGGAACAGGGAACAGACTGGACCAAAAACTGCACTGTTCCCAAGGACCCTCGGGAACAAGAGCCATGGCTCTCCTCTAAAGTGCTCCATTTCCACATGGCTCAGCCTCTCCCTGTCTCTGCTTCTCCTCAAACTTCTTGCTACTCCTCTCGCAAAAGACTGGGTTTCTCTTCTCCATCTTCTCCTTCTCACAGCTTCCACTTAATTATTGTCTCACCTTTTTCACAGCTTAGCTTCCTCATACTTGGCTTTGCTCTTGGCCTCTATTCTACACTGTACCCCCCCTCTATACTCCTTCCACATCAGTTCCTACTGTTACCCACTTCGTGTTCAGTTTCCCAAATCAGATTCCTGCAAGCGAGCACATGATTGGTCCAGTTTGTCCCTCTTTGAGTAGTGCTTTCTGAGCCAGATCACCCTGCAAGCTGCTCTCCGGTCGATATTTTGGCTCCCTCTAGTGCAAGGCAGATTTATATGGTACAAAACATAGCCACCTTCATCTGCCTCTTTAGCAGAGGCGGTGGGTATAAAAGACTGTGATAGTCACGCCCAGTAGAATCTCATTTTCTATATCTTCTCTCCTTATGTTCTAGAATAATAACCCCTTTCTAGGCAGTCACGGCAACTACATCTGGGTCAGTGAAGTCTTTGACAGTGTATTTCAGGAGCATCTCTACTATCTGATACAGCTGAAGACCAAATGACTGACCTAGAGATTATATTAGCAGTAACACCTGTAGAAGCCCTCCATGCTCTAGGGATCACCAGAGAGCATGCCTCAGGTGAGAACACATGCAAAATCAGTTTGAAACATTTAGCTTGATTTTAGGACACATTTTTACCCCTGCTCTTTACCCCTGTTAATTATTATGTGCCTAATGTTGGCATAGCATAAATCCAAAAACCCCTTTGGACAAATACATCATTTTTAATCGGCAAATTATTTTGAAGTCTTGGTCGTTAAATCCTAATAATGTATCTAGTACATTTGGCCTGTAGCAAATGCACTAATTATTAATGTTTTAAATAACACATAATAATTTATTGTTCAGGCAACAGGCTAAGGAAGATATTCTCCCCACTTGGAGATACAGGAGGCGCTTCCTTGAGACGTTAGATCCTGCTGTCTGAGTCCTGGAGAGCAGCCCGAGCAGCTCATCAGCTGGCTTAACTCCAGCTCTGCAGGGCTTAAAGCTTCTGGGCAGGAGAACAGGCAGAAAAGCTGCATTGTGGGTGCCCCCAAGTGGGTACATTTTGATGTGCACGCCGAGGATTTTCTGGCCAGTAACTCTAGCATTAGGTCATGTCTGTGAAGCATTTTTAAAGATGGAAAAAAGCTATACAAAAGTGTGAATGTTTTTCAGCATGTACCTCTTATTATATAATATCTACTGAAACAATATTTACTATTTCAGGTTATCACAGATCATTTATTTTCTATAAAATATCTTACGGGAAAATTTTCAAGTAATGCTGCCATATAAAACTGTGGAACTGAAGAGAGATGGACTTTAGTGTCAGACACAACTTGACTTTGAACACTCAGCCCTGTATTAGTTGTGTGACCTTGGGCAAGCCACTTAACGTCCCTAATCCACAATCGTCTCATTTTCAAGATGGGACTCAGGAGTATTTGAAAGAGTATCTTATAGGGTCATGTTTTGGATAAGACAATACTTATAGTGTAATAGGGACAGTGTCTGGCACATTAGAAGTGCTCAATAAATATCACTTTTTTGTGTGTGTAAACAATATGGTTTGATATATATATATATATATATGCAAACTAAAATGTATTTATTGAGATATGTCAAGGAGCTCCCCAATACCTTTTTAATAAATTCCTTTCCTGCTCAGTCAGCCTTAGGCAATTTCTGTTATTTATGATGAGAACTGAGTAATGTATATGGTTATGGCAGGGAAAAAAGAATGAAATTGACCTGGATTCCTCAAAAATGTCAGTGTCATGACAGACCAAGAAAGGCTAAGGAAATGTTCTAGATGATAACAGATTAAGAGACACAGTGACTAAATGCAGTAAGTGACTTTGGACTGGATCCTGTATTAGAGGGGAAAAAATTCTCTAAAGGACCTGATTAGGACAACTGATGAAATTGAAATGTGGGCTGCAGATTGAATAAAAATATTTTATTAATGATAAATTTTCTGAATTGATAACTGAACTGTGATTATGTAAGAGAATCTTCTTGTTCTTAGGAAATATGCACAGAAATATTAAGGGGCATGACGCATGAAACCTACCGTCAAATGTTTAGGAAAAATAAATAAAAATATATATTTTTTATACATATGTGGATAGAGAGATATAGACATATCTATGTATAAAGACAACACCATACATACACATGCACCATACACGTGTGTGTGTGTGTGTATACAAATAGAGGGAATAAGAGAGAATATGAAAAAGTGTAGAAAATGATAGAATTGGTGAGTCAGGGTAAAGGGCAAACAGTAGTTCTCTGCACTCTCCTTGCAATTTTTCTTTGTTTAATATTTAAAGTTTAAAAATATAGCTTAGGGCTTCCCTGGTGGCGCAGTGGTTAGGAATCCGCCTGCCAATGCAGGGGACACGGGTTCGTGCCGCGGTCCGGGAAGATCCCACGTGCCATGGAGCAACTAGGCCCGTGAGCCACAACTACTGAGCCTGCGCGTCTGGAGCCTGTGCTGCGCAACAAGAGAGGCTGCGACAGTGAGAGGCCCGCGCACCACGATGAGGAGTGGCCCCTGCTCACCGCAACTGGAGAAAGCCCTCGCACAGAAACGAAGACCCAACACAGCCAAAAATAAATTAATTAATTAATAAAAATATAGCTTAAATTTTTTACATAAAAAATTTTAAAGATAATGAAGTAGTCCCCCCAAAAATATTAGCTAACTCTCCAGTACTTTGAGATAAACCCACAAAATTATTGCCAATTATTTGGCAAATAAATTATGCTATATGTTAAAGGAATGTCTTACACTCTAAAGAACATTAGAATATATTAACTAATTCTTTCCAAAATTAAGAAATAAAGCACAAATGTTTTTCACGAATAAGAAAAATTTTGAGCTCAAATGGACGTTACAGGTCACCTAGAGCAGGCTTCTTTCAAAGACAGAAATCATCCAAATTTCCTTAAAGATATATCCCCCACTCTAAATCCATGGGCTAAATCACTCTTGTACTCATTTCCTGATGGTTTAAAATTACCTATGACTCATTATTCTGAAAACTGTAATAAAGGGAAAGAATCAACAATTTCTTGTGCCTTTTCTGTCCTAACTAACACAAGATAATAAAAATAGTTGATGTGGGAAAGTTTTTCTTTGTAGAATAATTCCAGCTAAGTGAAGAAGAAATAATAGAAAAAGAATATCGCCATATTTCAATCCTAATGAAATAATGGACATATGAAATAATCATCAATGACCACTAAACTTGTTAAGTAGGAAGCTGATGGGGAGCTTTATAATGGATAAATCAAGCTGAACTCATTGATCAATTTTAATATCAGAAAAAAGACAACCAGACATCGTGTGCCTCCAAAATGGTGCACATAGGAAGTACACAACACAACCTTCAAAAGCTATTTTAAGAAGGAAAAAAAAAAACTGACCAAGCCTCTAGGTCTATCTACCAATTTGCAGGAAATACAGAGTTCAAATGAACATGTTCAATGACACCATGAGGATAAAATTAGCAAAATCCAGATTATGGGAAACACTACATAACAAACAACTGAGTTTCTTCAGCTAATAAAGGTGAAAGAAGAGTGATGGAGAATCTATAGATGAAAAGCGACTTAAAAGACATATAACTAATTACAATGTGTAGAACTTGTACAGATTCTTAATTTCAACAAACCAACTAAAAAGATATTATAAGACAATCAGGCATATCTGAACACTGGCTACATATTTGTTGTTACTAAGGAATTATTATTAAATATTTTAGGTGTGATAATGGTATTGTGGTTATGTTTTTCAGTAAAAAGTCCTTATACAGATTCATACTTAAACATTCATAATTTAAATATTATGACTTCTGGAATTTGTTTCAAAATAGCATGAGGTAGAGCAGATAGAGGGAAAAGGAGTAGATGAGAGGGAGAACAGAAGAAACAAGACCAACCCCGCGTTGATAACCATTGAAGCTGGGTGATGCGTGGGAATTTAGTATACTATTCCCTTTGCTTTTTAATATGTTTGAATTTTCCATTATAAAATTTTAAACACTATTTTTAAAAAATTGAGGTAGCTGTGTGTTTACTGAAATTGAAATAATACTAACAGGTATTTGTTGAAAAAGCAAGGTATAATTTGGGGGGTTGTTTTATTATATTTATCATTATATATTATACTTATTTATTTAGTTAAAATATACATAATATAAACATTTATATAAAAATTTATATTAAAAATTATTTCATTTTAAAGTGTACAGTTCAATGGCATTAAGTACATTCACATTTTGTACAACAATCACCACTATCCATTTCCAGAACTTTTTCAGCATCCTAAAGAGAAACTCTGTACCCATTAAACAATAACTCTCTATTTCCCTTCCCTTCAGTCCTGGTATCCTCTATCCTACTTTCTGTCTCTATGAATTTGCCTATTCTAGGTATATCATATAAGAGGAATCATATGATATTCATCCTTTTGCATCTGGCTTATTTTAATGTTTTCAAATTTCATCCATGTTGTAGCATGTATCAAAAAAATGTTTTGCTGAGATACAATATTTTTGTCATAATTTTTGTTTTATTAAAAGATCACTTTTCCAGAGCCTGTTTCTTTTTTTTTTTTTTGTAATTGAGTATAGTTGATTTACAGTGTTTCAGGTGTACCTCAAAGTGATTCAGTTTTATGTATATACATATACATATATTCTTTTTCAGATTCTTTTCCATTATAGGTTATTACAAGATATTGAATATAGTTTCCTATGCTATACAATAGGTCCTTATTGTTTATCCATTTTATATATAGTAGTGTGTATCTGTTAATCCCAAATTCCCAATTTATCCCTCCCTCCCCCTTTCCCCTTTGGTAATCATAAGTTTGTTTCCTATGTCTAAGAGTCTGCTTCTGTTTTTTGGGGTTTTTGGTTTTTTTAATTTATTTATTTTTGGCTCTGTTGGGTCTTCGTTGTTGTGTTGCTGTGCGTGGGCTTTCTCTAGTTGAGGCGAGTGGGGGCTACTCTTCGTTGTGGTGCGCGGACTTCTCATTGCGGTGGCTTCTCTTGTTGTAGAGCACAGGCTCTAGGCGCACGGGCTTCAGTAGTTTTGGCACGTGGGTTCAGTAGTTGTGGTTTGTGAGCTCTAGAGCGCAGGCTCAGTAGTTGTGGCACTCAGGCTTAGTTGCTCCGCGGCACGTGGGATCTTCCTGGACCAGGGCTTGAACCCGTATCCCCTGCGTTGGCAGGCGGATTCTTAACCACTGTGCCACCAGGGAAGCCACCTGCTTCTGTTTTGTAAATAAGTTCATTTGTATCGTTTTTTGGATTCCACATATAAGTGATATCATATGATATTTGCCTTTCTCTGTCTGACTTAATTCCACATATAAGTGATATCATGATATTTGCCTTTCTCTGTCTGACTTAGTTCACTAGTATAATAATCACTAGGTCCATCCATGTTACTGCAAATGGCAATATTTCATTCTTTTTTATGGCTGAGTAATATTCTAGTGTGTGTGTGTGTGTGTGCGTGTGTGTGTGTGTGTGTACCACATCTTCTTTATCCATTCATCTGTTGATGGACACTTAGGTTGCTTCCATGTCTTGGATATTGTAAATAGTGATGCTATGAATATTGGGGTGCATGTATATTTTCGAATTAGAGTTTTCTCCAGATGTCTGCCCAGGAGTGGGATTGCTGGATCATATGGTAACACTAGTGTTAGTTTTTTAAGGAACCTTCATACTGTTTTCCATAGTGGCTGCACCAATTTACATTCCCACCAACAATGTAGGAGGGTTCCCTTTTCTCCACACCCTCTCCAGCATTTATTATTTATAAACTTTTTGATTATGGCCATTTTGACCAGTGTGAGGTGATACTTCATTGTAGCTTTGATCTGCATTTCTTTAATAATTAAGCGATGTTGAGCATCTTTTCATGTGCCTGTTGGCCATTTGTATGTCTTCTTTGGAGAAATGTCTATTCAGGTGTTCTGCCCATTTTTTTATTGGGTTTTTTTTTTTTGATATTGAGCTATATAAGCTGTTTGTGTGTTTTGGAAATTAATCCCTTGTCAGTTGCATCATTTGCAAATATTTTCTCTCATTCTGTGGGTTGTCTTTTCATTTTGTTTATGGTTTCCTTTGCTGTGCAAGAGCTTTTAAGTTTAATTAGGTCCCATTTGTTTATTTTTGCTTTTGTTCCCATTATCTAGGAAACGGGACCAAAAAAAATATTGAAGCAATTTATGTCAAAGAGTGTTCTGCCTGTGTTTTCCTCTAGGAGTTTTATAGTATCTGATTTTACATTTAGGTCTTTAATCCGTTTTGAGTTTACTTCTGTATATGGTGTTAGAGAAGTTCTAATTTCATTGTAGTGTATATTTTGTTGTAGCATGTATTAAAATAATAATATTCATTATTTTTAAGGCTGAATAATATTCCATTGTATGTATATACCACACTTTGCTTATCCATTCATTTGTTGATGGACATACGTGTTGGTTCCATCTTTTGGCTATTGTGAATAATGCTGCTATGAACATTGGTGTAAAAGTATCTGTTTGAGTCCCCGCTTTCAATTGTTTTGAGTATATATACCTAGAAGTGGAATTGTTGGATCATATGGTAATTCTGTATTTAACTTTTTGAAGAACCATCACATTGTTTTCAACAGCAGCTATACCATTTTACATTCCAACTATCGGTGCACCAGGATTCCAATTTCCTTACATCCTCACCAACAGTTCTTTACATTTTTTAGATAATAGTCATTCTAATAGGTATGAAGTGGTATCTTGTGGTTTTGATTTCCATTTCCCTAATGACTAGTGGTGTTGTACATGTTTTTATGTGCTTATTGCCCATTTGTGTATCTTGTTTGGAGAAATGTCTATTGAATTCCTTTTTTCATTTTTGGATTGGGTTGTTTGGGGGGGTTTGTTGTTTAGTTGTAGAAGTTCTTTACATATTCTGAATATTAATCCCTTATCAGATATATGATTTGTAATATTTTCTCCCCTTCTGTGGGTTGTCTTTCACTCTCTTGATGGTGTCCTTTTGATAGTTTGATTAATGTGTGTCTTGGTGTGTTTCTCCTTGGATTTATCCTGTATGGGACTCTCTGTGCTTCCAGGACTTGATTAACTATTTCCTTTCCCATATTAGGGAAGTTTTCAACTATAATCTCTTCAAATATTTTCTCAGTCCCTTTCTTTTTCTCTTCTTCTTCTGGGACCCCTATAATTCGAATGTTGGTGCGTTTAATGTTGTCCCAGAGGTCTCTGAGACTGTCCTCAGTTCTTTTCATTCTTTTTTCTTTATTCTGGTCTGCAGTAGTTATTTCCACCATTTTATCTTCCAGGTCACTTATCCATTCTTCTGCCTCAGTTATTCTGCTATTGATCCCATCTAGAGTATTTTTAATTTCATTTATTGTGCTTGTCATCGTTTCTTGGTTCCTCTTTAGTTCTTCTACGTCCTTGTTAAATGTTTCTTGCATTTTGTCTATTCTATTTCCAAGACTTTGGATCATCCTTACTATCATTATTCTGAATTCTTTTTCAGGTAGACTACCTATTTCCTCTTCATTTGTTAGGTCTGGTGTGTTTTGACCCTGCTCCTTCATCTGCTGTGTGTTTTTCTGTCTTCTCATTTTGCTTATCTTACTGTGTTTGGGGTCTCCTTTTCACAGGCTGCAGGTTCGTAGTTCCCGTTGTTTTTGGTATCTGTCCCCAGTGGCTAAGGTTGGTTCAGTGGGTTGTGTAGGTTTCCTGGTGGAGGGAACTAGTGCCTGTGTTCTGGTGGATGAGGCTGGATGTTGTCTTTCTGGTGGGTTCGTCCACGTCTGGTGGTGTGTTTTGGGGTGTCTGTGGCCTTATTATGATTTTAGGCAGCCTCTCTGTTAATGGATGGGGCTGTGTTCCTCTCTTGCTAGTTGTTTGGCATAGGGCGTCCAGCAGTGTAGCTTGCTGGTCGTTGAGTGAAGCTGGGTCTTGATGTTGAGATGGAGATCTGTGAGAGATTTTCGCCGTTTGGTATTACGTGGAGCTGGGAGGTCTCTTGTGGACCAGTGTCCTGAAGTTGGCTCTCCCACCTCAGAGGCACAGCCCTGATGCCTGGCTGGAGCACCAAGAGCCTTTCATCCACACGGCTCAGAATAAAAGGGAGAAAAAATGGAAAGAAAGAAAAAAAGAGGATAAAATAAAATAAAATAAAGCAATTATAATAAAAAATAAGAAAAAAAATTATTAAGAGTAAATTTATTAAGAAAAAAAATTTTTTTTAATTTTTAAAAATAGATTTATTAATTTTTTATACTAAAAATAAGAAAAAAATTATTTAGAAAAAATTTATTAAGAAAAAAAATTTTTTAATTTTTTAAAATAAAAAATATGAAAAAACTTATTAAAAATTTTTTTTAAAAATAGAAAATAAGGAAAAAATTATTAAGAAAACATTTATTAGGGAAGAAAAAAAAAATTTTTAAGCCAAAAAAAAAAAAAAAAAAAAAAAAAAAAAACGGACGGACCTAACCCTAGGACTAACGGTGAGAGCAAAGCTATACAGACAAAATCTCACCCAGAAGCATACACTTCTACACTCACAAAAAAAAGGAAAAGGGGAAAAGTTAATATATCCTGCTCCCAAAGTCCATCTCCTAAATTTGGGATGATTCGTTGTCTATTCAGGTATTCAACAGATGCAGGCACATCAAGTTGTTTGTGGAGCTTTAATCCGCTGCTTCTGAGGCTGCTGGGAGAGATTTCCCTTTCTCTTCTTTGTTCGTACAGCTCCCGGGGTTCAGCTTTGGATTTGGACCCGCCTCTGCATGTAGGTCCCCTGAGGGCGTCTGTTCCCCGCCCAGACAGAATGGGGTTAAAGGAGCAGCTGACTCGGGGGCTCTGGCTCAGTCAGGCCGGGGGGAGGGAGCGGTACGGAGGAGGCGGGGCGAGCCTGCGGCGGCAGAAGCCGGCGTGACGTTGCAGCAGCCTGAGGCGCGCCGTGCGCTCTCCCGGGGAAGTTGTCCCCGGATTACGGGAGCCTGGCCGTGGCGGGCTGCACAGGCTCCCGGGAGGGGCGGTGTGGAGAATGACCTGTGCTCGCCCACAGGCTGTTTGGTGGCGGCAGCAGCAGCCTTAGCGTCTCATGCCCGTCTCTGGGGTCCGCGCTGATAGCCGCGGCTCGCGCCCGTCTCTGGAGTTCGTTTAAGTGGCGCTCTGAATCCCCTCTCCTTGCACGCTGTGAAACAAAGAGGCAAGAAAAAGTCTCCTGCCTCTTCGGCAGCTGCAGACTTTTTCTCGTGCACCCTCCCGGCTAGTTGTGGTGCGCTAGACCCTTCAGGCTGTGTTCACGCAGCCAACCCCAGTCCTCTCCCTGGGATCCGACCGAAGCCCGCGCCTCAGCTCCCAGCCCCCGCCCGCCCCGGCGGGTGAGCAGACAAGCCTCTCGGGCTGGTGAGTGCTGCTCGGCGCCGAGCCTCTGTGCGGGAATCTCTCCGTTTCTCCCTCTGCGCGGGAATCTCTCCGTTTCTCCCTCTGCGTCCCTGTTGCTGTGGGATCCGCGCTGATAGCCGCGGCTCGCGCCCGTCTCTGGAGCTCGTTTAGGCGGCGCTCTGAATCCCCTCTCCTTGCGCGCCGCGAAACAAAGAGGCAAGAAAAATTCTCTTGCCTCTTTGGCAGCTGCAGTCTTTTTCCCGGACTCCCTCCCGGCTAGCACCGAAGCCCGAGCCCCAGCTCCCAGGCCCCGCCCGCCCCGGCGGCTGAGCAGACAAGCCTCTCGGGCTGGTGAGTGCTGGTCGGCACCGCTCCTCTGTGCGGGAATCTCCGCTTTGCCCTCCGCACCAATGTGGCTGCGCTCTCCTCCGTGGCTCCGAAGCTTCCCCCCTCTGCTACCCGCAGTCTCTGCCCACGAAGGGGCTTCCTAGTGTGTGGAAACCTTTCCTCCTTCACAGCTCCCTCCCACTGGTGCAGGTCCCGTCCCTATTCTTTTGTCTCTGTTATTTCTTTTTTCTTTTGCCCTACCCAAGTACGTGGGGATTTTCTTGCCTTTTGGGAGGTCTGACGTCTTCTGCCAGCGTTCAGTGGGTGTTCTGTAGGAGCAGTTCCACGTGTAGATGTATTTCTCATGTATCTGTGGGGAGGAAGGTGATCTCCGCGTCTTACTCTTCCGCCATCTTGCCCCTCCCTCCCCGATGGTGTCCTTTGATGCATACAATTTTTAATGCTGATGCAGTCTAGTTAATCTATTTCTTGTTTTGTTGCCTGTGCTTTTGGTGTCATATCTAAGAAATCATCATCAAATCCTTTGTCATGAAGATTTTCTCCTATGTTTTCTCCTAAGAGTTTTATAGTTTTAGATCTTACACTTAGGTGTTTGATCCATTTTGAATTAATTTTTGTATATGGCATAAGGTAAGGGTCCCACTATTTTGCACATATATATCCAGTTTTCCCAGCACTATTCATTGAAAAGAAGATATAAATTTTTATTTAAAAAAATTTAAAACTATATTCATAAATTTGTATACTTCCATGTAAAAATACAGTGAAAGATTTAGAAAGGTACACACTATGTGGTTAATAATGGTTACTTCTGAGAAGGAAAACAATATTGGGGAAGAGGATATATAAGAGCTGTAGTTTTTATTGTCTATAATTTTATACTGTTTAGATTTTTACAAGCCTGTAGTCATATATTACTTATATAATTTTAGAAGGATAGTTTTGGTGGGGTTTTTTTTCCTTTTTGTTTTTAAGAGAAAATTGGTTTGATGTCAAAACATGGGATGAGTAAGCCAAGGGTCTATATTCTGGCACGCTAGAGGTCCAAATTAAATAAGAACTCCAAGGCAGGAGAACTGTAATGTGGCAAGGAATTAGCAGATCTCAACGGAAATGCTGTTTGTCCAGATAATCTTGGAGCAACAATAGCAAATAGAGACAGTTAAGAAAACTTGGTCCTAATTCTTAACATTCCACCTAGCCTGCCCCCCATTTATTTTGTTTTTAACCTTCACTTGTATTTGCAGAGCATATGTTTTGTTGATATATGTAAGAGGTAACTGAAGAGGTCCCTGTGAGCTTTGCCAAAGCAAAGCAGCCAGAGTTACAAAGATGCTCTTATGCAATGGCTGTTTGGAGGATGGTTGTTTGGCCAGACCAGAGGATTTTAATAGCGGACTGACTAGCAGGGTTCCAGGAAAAAATGAAAGCTTTTAATTTTACATTAATTACTATATATTTTATTCTAGAATTCTCAGCAAAGAAAATATCTGTGGAAAGGAGTCTCACAATTATACATAACAAATAAATAAAATGCTTGTTGAACGAATGAATGAATAACACATGAATCTGAAGGACCAAAAATGAAGACAAGTAGACTAAGTAAGAGTAATATGGGAGTTCCCTGGTGGTCTAGTGGTTAGGATTTGGCGCTTTCACTGCTGTGGCCTGGGTTCAGTCCCTAGCTGGGGAACTGAGAACCCACAAGCCGTGCAGCCAAAAAAAAAAGTAGAGTAGTACTAGTGAGATATTGGCCTAAATAGGGTAGTCTCAGTGGGGGAAGAAAAGAAAGGAATGTGTCTAGACTTAGTTCATAGTACCACCTAGATCAGACCTCTGAATAGTCAAAAAGTATGAATTAGGAAGCCTGTGACTTTTACTATGCAATAAGCTATCAATGACACTGACTCATCATTGAATTGACACTGGCCCACATTTCCTGACCCTCCCTCTATTCCCTTTCTGGCCAACAGCCTATCATTAGTGACTAGCGGCCCTCTTCCTGCAGGTTTTCTACCCTAAGAGCTACTTGGAGGCCAGACTGGAAAGATATTTCTAGTTCTTCTAGAAGTCACTGTGGTTCAGAAAGTATATTTTGTTGCTTTATGCTCAAGAGCATTTCAGCAGCACTATTATATACCAGCTTCCTATATCTGCCTGCCTAGAGATATCAGTCTTCTCTTCTGATACACTTCTGTCCAGTTTCTTGGGTACCTGGCTTTTTTTCTGTCCTCCAAATTTTGGGTGCCCTGGCTAGCCAGTAAGCTGGCTAGTATACCTGCTATGCTCTTGGAGATCATGTCCTCTTCTGTCAGAGCACACCTCTGCTACTCATCTCCCAGGCCTTGTACTAAACTAAGATCCATAATGAATGGCCCATCCCACATAACACTGGGCACCTTGGCTGCCTGGATTCCAAAGTCAAGGCCCCATCCCATCTCCTTGATTTGACCCATGCCTGGAATCACCAAAATTTGACCTCTGTATTAGTTTTCTACTGCTGCTATAACAAATTACCACAAACTGGGTACCTTAAAAAAAACACCCCACAGATTTATTATTTTACAGTTTTGGAGGACAGAATTTTGAAATGGGTCTCACTGGCCTAAAATCAAGGTATTGGCAGGGCTGCATTCCTTCTGGAAGCTCTGGGAGAGAATCCATTACCTTGCCTTTCCAGATTCTGGAGGCTGCCTGAATTCCTTGGCTGGTGGCCTTCTTCCATTTCCTCAAAGCCAGTAACAGCCAGAGTCTTTTTCATGCTGTATCACTCTGACTCTGCTTCTAGGGTCATATCTCCTTCTCTGACTATCCAGCCTCCCTGTTTCACTTATAAGGACCCTTGTGATTACATTGTGCCTACCCAGATAATCCAGGATAATCTCTTCATCTCAAAACCCTTAACTTAATCACATCTGCAAAGTCCCTTTCACCATCTAAGGTAACATATTCAAAGATTCTGGGGATTAGGACATGGACATCTTTGGGGAAGGGCATTCTGCCTACCGAAAGCACCCTCCAAATTTATCTGAAAAAGTCACAGCCTTTGTATGGGGGAAAAAGTTATCACTTCAGACCCTGAGTTTAACCTGAACTCCTTATACCTGGTCCCTCCCTTCCAGTTCATTCCCCAGAGCTCTCAACATGCTGTCATGCTGTTGATCAGATGAGGTTAACTGATGCTGATCAGATGTAGGATGTAATGTAAAAAACACTAAGATATTTTGCCAAGAGGTTGAAAGATAGTGAGGAAACAGTGTAGTGGAAGGGTTTGATTAAAGTTAACTCTTGAGAAATTAAAATTGTTAGGATCTTAATAAAAGGATTATATACAATTTGCCAGTTTAGTAAGTTTTCAGAAAGGTGGACTATTTACCTGGTATATAATACATACCATATTGTTGTATATTAATGTACCCTCTATTAATGTACCCATGGCCACAGGCCATGGGATGAGCAGACCAGAAAGAGGAAGGTCTGACAATAAATCCTTCCTCCTAAAGCTGAGGTCCTTGCAATCTTGAAGTAGGCAATGGTTGGGTAAGAAGTGAGCAAAACCATGCTTTCCTAGCACGACCTATCTCCTGGTATATCAGTTTCACTGAAGAATAATAAAGGGGAGAATTAAGTAATTTAATTGGTAATTTAAAGCATTTTAAATTATCTCAATTTCTACAATAGAGTATCATATAAACATTGCAGGATTTTTTTAAGATAAAATAGAACAGGGCCTTTTGAAAAGTTTCCCTGATCCTTTAAGGCTGTACTCCTATAGGGGGTCTGCTTGTATTCCTCAGCTGGTAGGAGTTCTCTGGTAGAACAAGCTGAGAGGACTCTCTTAAATGGTCAAGAAAGGCAGATGGAATCTCACCAAAGAACAACCTGGAGCAACTGGTAGAATCTGCAGTTCAGGGCTTCCCTGGTGGCGCAGTGGTTGAGAGTCTGCCTGCCAATGCAGGGGACACGGGTTCGAGCCCTGGTCTGGGAAGATCCCACATGCCGCGGGGCAACTGGGCCCGTGAGCCACAACTACTGAGCCTGCGCGTCTGGAGCCTGTGCTCTGCAACAAGAGAGGCCGCGATAGTAAGAGGCCCGCGCACCGCGATGAAGAGTGCCCCCCACTTGCCGCAGCTAGAGAAAGCCCTCGCACATAAACGAAGACCCAACACAGCCATAAATAAATAAATTAATTAATAAATTAAAAAAAAAAAGAATCTGCAGTTCAATAACCTGTGTCTACCATGAATATATGGCCATTCTCCTGAATGATTGACCAGGCCCATAATACTGTATAAGACTGAGCAAAAATATGACCAGATAAAAGAAGTGCTTTTCCACATGTGACTTTCCAAACTGGAATGTTCTCATCACAATGAGGGAATAGGACCCTCTAAATTAAAGATTTTATCTACTATGAACTTTGCTTTTCCTATAGTTATTGACCACTGGTGTTTTTCTGGCCATGTTTTCCACTTCAAGTTCAAATACAAGTTGCTGTATTTAAAACTTACACATTTTGCTTATGCTCTCCTCCAGTTCAAATCAAGAAAGGCAATTTCAGCAAGCACTCTAACTTAATCCTTGAGGCTTAAATGAACCTTAAGGTTTATAGACCCCATTTTGTGAAATGTGTCTCCTTGATATTTTGCCTCTGAAAACCATGCTTCCCTTAAAATTAATACAGAGCCATCACTACTTTAAGCCAAGTTCCCTGGCTTGGGGACATGACATAGGAAACTAACCTTGGTAGTAAAGCCCATAGATCAGAAATTCTTAGATAGGTGAGATTGGTAAGGAAAAGTCTGAGACTATTTGTCTGAACAAACTGGAATAACTGACTAAATTAATGGAATAACTGACTAAAATCAGTGATGTAAGAGGTGGCCAAGGAGAGTGACTCGTGCCGTGTAACCATATTATTCTTACACAGAGCCACAATAATCCGAAAGTGGAAAGAAAACAAAGCATTACTCAGCGTGGGGCACTTGTACCATATGGAAGCCCTGTAATTCCCTAAATTGATGTAAGACCTTCATTTATCACATAGCACTAGGACTAGAAATATGACCCTTAAAGACCTCACTGAGGCTAAAGTAGCAAAAAAATTGATAAGCAAAAGTCCTCTCAAACATTTTGTTAGTGTTGTGAAATCTCTTATCTCTTAACAGTAAGTTCAATATCTGGGTCCATTGATTATGAATGGATTTAATTTCTCGAAGGAGAATAAGGACTTACACTTGCAATTGGTTGTCTTAAAATATAGCCGAGGGAATTCCCTGGCGGTCCAATGGGTAGGACTCAGTGCTTCCACTGCTGTGGGCCCAGGTTCAATCCCTGATCAGGTAACTAAGATCCCACAAGCCGCGCAGCGAAGCCAGAAATAAAAAATTACACACACACACACACACACACACAGCTGAAACTGACAATATACTTTCCTATCACATACAAGAAACTCCAGCCAATATATAGATAAGAAGGTATACACACCCACACCTACACCCACACCCACGTGATGCTTTAAAACAGGACTAGCCTTACCATGGAGAGATTAGAGTTTGAATATAAAAGTACACCGAAGCCCATCACCAAAAACTGAAATTCAACATTTAATAATGCTTCCCTTTGGTTTCATTAATGCAAGTGCCATAGAAGGGATAATATAATACATTTATCAATTATTATGAAGTATTAAAACTTTCCTAACATATCGGTTTTTTACATTTTAAAGTAATTCATGCTTATGGTAACATATCAAATAATACAGAGGTATGTGAAGAAAATTTAATAGTTCCTTCCAACCTCATTGCTCAAAAATGTACTGAGTACCTATTAGTGGGCCAAGCAAGTTCTAGGCTATGTGGCTACAGCAATAAACAAAACAAAGTCCCTGTCCTCATACACTTAGAGTCTAATGTGAGCTACAAACAAACAAGCAGTAAATAATGCCAGGTAGCAATAACTGCTATGGAGAAATATAAGGTTAGGTAAGGGATCCAGGAAGGCCTCTCTTAAGAAGTGACTTGAGCAAAGACTTGAATGAAGTGGAGATTAAGCCAAGTAAACATAAGGTGTTCCAAACTAAAGGAATGAAAAGTGCAGTTCTATCAGGGGAGTATGGTTGGCCTGTTGCAGGAATAACACAGGCTGGTGCCGTGCATAAAGCAGATGATCTAGGAGTTGCTTGTCTCTTTATCCACTTGTAGAATCTTTGTACTTACAAAAAGTAAATGTGTGGTTATGTTACCGACTAGATACAGTTAAATTCATTTGTTTCATTTACTTTCAATTTGTAGGGATTTAAAATTTTTTTTACTTTTATAAATGGTTTGCATGTTTCCAAATTCAAATCCAGAAAGCAAAGCATATTCAAAGAGGTTTAGCTTCTATTCTTGTTCTCTCTAATCTATTCCTTCCACCATAGGTAACCATCGATGAACCTTCTATTTTTTAAACACAGGAAATGCATTTGTAATTCTCTCCCTTTCTTAGATGCATTCACATCCCTCCCCACCTGTGAGGGAAATGGTAGCAAATTATTAAAACGTGGCATACGTGATAAATTTGAGTGTCATCCTTGCACAGGTGCCATGTTAGTCTTCTCTGTATCATTATAATTTTGGTATATGCACTGCTGAAGCAAGCAATAAGTTAGATTTTACATGGATAAGAGTTCAGAAGCTGGACACTGCCTGGAAAGAGATGGTTTCGGTAGATGCCACCATGGAGAGCCTAACATAGCCAGGAGACACCAAGAAGGTACGAGGTGCCAGCAGAGAGAGTAAGTTGCCAAAGGATGGACCAAAGGCATTGAGAAAAGAAGTGAAAGGTTAACCACAGACAGACCTTGCCTACCTCACAACCCAGCCCAGGGCCTATTCTGCTTCAGCTGATGTCCCATTCCTGCCAATATTCTATTGTATCATAGAACAGGTCAATAAAGGGCTTTATTTTTTTGTTTTTTTAATGAATTCTTTAGGCACATGAGAATATAAACACAGAATCCTTCTTAGGCACAGAAAAAATGTTTGTTTGAACAAATTCATGCCATAAAGCAAAAAAAATGTTCCTCAAGTTCTCTAAGTTTGTATTTTGCAATATGAGCAAGAAAAAGAAATTCTAGAGGTCATTCTAATTTGTCCCAACAGCCTAAAATTTTAGTTAAAAGAGAAGAATAATAAAGTTTCTGCAAATTACTTCGAACATACTAAGTACCCTATTTATTACTGAGCAAACTTTATTGAGTGACTACTATGTTTAATACTCTACATTAGGTGCTGTGGAAGACATAAATACAAATTAGACCTAATCCCTGCCCTTGAGATTCTTACCATCTGTGCTAGTTAGTAATTTATGACTTCTCCACTAGAAATCCATCCTTCTATGCCTTGTTTCTATTCTACAACTGGACCCAATAGGCATTTCTGCTATGACAACTGGAAAAATGTTAGGCTTGGCCAATAGAGGGCAATGGAAAGACACTGTGAGGCCAGACGAGGAGGAAGGACTTTCCTTTCTTCTTCAGGTGGATTGGCTTGCAGCAGAGGCCTGGTTGTGTTCACCTCGGCAATCCTCATGGTTCACTTGTGGCCCGTGCCTTCAGCAAGTTTCTTCACCACAAGTGAACTGCAAGTTCCTGTGACAGCCATGTCCTCTCCTCTAAATTTCTAAGTTTTTCGTTACTATTCACTCTTCCTCAGACAAAGGTAGTAGCTATTCCTATAGTTCCTATGGTTTATCTCTAGGCTTTCTATCCTGTGCCATTGATCTATATTTCTGTTTTTGTGCCAGTACCATACTGTCTTGATTACTGTAGCTTTGTAGTATAGTCTGAAGTCTGGGAGCCTGATTCCTCCAGCTCTGTTTTTCTTTCTCAAGATTGCTTTGGCTATTCATGGTCTTTTGTGTTTCCATACAAATTGTGCAATTTTTTATTTCTAGTTCTGTGAAAAATGCCATTGGTAGTTTGATAGGGATTGCATTGAATCTGTAGATTGCTTTGGGTAGTAGAGTCATTTTCACAATGTTGATTCTTCCAATCCAAGAACATGGTATATCTCTCCATCTGTTTGTATCATCTTTAATTTCTTTCATCAGTGTCTTACAGTTTTCTGCATACAGGTCTTTTGTCTCCTTAGGTAGGTTTATTCCTAGATATTTTATTCTTTTTGTTGCAGTGATAAATGGGAGTGTTTCCTTAATTTCTCTTTCAGATTTTTCATCATTAGTGTATAGGAATGCAAGAGATTTCTGTGCATTAATTTTGTATCCTGCTCCTTTACCAAATTCATTGATTAGCTCTAGTAGTTTTCTGGTAGCATCTTTAGGATTCTCTATGTATAGTATCATGTCATCTGCAAACAGTGATAGTTTTTCTTCTTCTTTTCTGATCTGGATTCCTTTTATTTCTTTTTCTTCTGATTGCTGTGGCTAAAACTTCCAAAACTATGTTGAATATTAGTGGTGAGAGTGGACAACCTTGTCTTGTTACTGATCTTAGAGGAAACGGTTTCAGTTTTTCACCATTGAGAATGATGTTTGCTGTGGGTTTGTCATATATGGCCTTTATTATGTTGAGGTAAGTTCCCTCTATGCCTACTTTCTGGAGGGTTTTTATCATAAATGGGTGTTGAATTTTGTCGAAAGCTTTTTCTGCATCTATTGAGATGGTCGTATGATTTTTCTCCTTCAGTTTGTTAATATGGTGTATCACGTTGATTGACTTGCGTATATTGAAGAATCCTTGCATTCCTGGGATAAACCCCACTTGATCATGGTGTATGATCCTTTTAAGGTGCTGTTGGATTCTGTTTGCTAGTATTTTGTTGAGGATTTTTGCATCTATGTTCATCAGTGATATTGGCCTGTAGTTTTCTTTTTTTGTAACATCTTTGTCTGGCTTTGGTATGGGATATTCCATCTTATCTTCTCAGACTGGGATTTATATCATTGGCCTCCTTGGTTCTCAGGCCTTCAGATTCCAATTGAATTATACCACCAGCTTTCCTGAGTTTCCAGCTTGGAGACATCAGCTTATGGGACTTCTCAGCTTCTATAACCACATAAGCCCATTCCTCATGGTCATCCTGTCAGTCTGTCTGTCTGTCTCTCTCTATATATAAACAATAGTGCTCTGTACTACTCAGGGTTCTCCACAGAAACAGAACCTGTAGGATCCTACTAAGGGAGGTCAGTTTTTCTTCCAGCTGGTTCTGTTTCTCTGGAGAACTCTGACTAATACAGAGCATTATTGTTTATTCTCCTTTAAGCATCACAGGACATCTTACCACATACTTCAGGCAAGAACTGAGTACTTGAGAAAATATACTAATAATTTCTCTTTGAACTGCACGTATGAATTATCTCTATTTTATGGGCTAAAGATTGAACCTGGGGACTTCCCTGGTGGTCCAGTGGTTAAGAATCCTTCTTCCAATGCAGGGGATATGGGTTTAATCCCTGGTCCGGGAAGATCCCACATGCCACGGGGCAACTAAGCCCACGCGCCTCAACTAGAGAGCCAGCGCGCTGCAACTGGAGAGAAGCCTGCGTGCTGCAATGAAGATCCCGCGTGCTGCAACTAAGACCCGACACAGCCAAAAATAAAAATTTAATTAATTAATTTTTAAAAAGAGATTGAAACTAAAATGATTAGCTCGCGTGTGATTTTGAAGCATTTGCCTGTGAAGTTAGATCAGTGACAAAGTCTTATTCATTCTTCAAATTTTAGTTCTGAGGGCTTCTCCCCAGGATTACTGCTAGATGATATTGCACCTTTGTGCCAACTAGAAAAAGAAGTGATCCTCTGGGTCCATGTTGTACCAGGGCTCTAGGCCAAGTGGGTGGGATTTCAGTCCCCAGCCATCCCATCAGCTGGGGATACTAGATATTTAATCTTTTATGTTGATTTGTATCACCTCTGATAGCCACTTGTTAGAACTATTGTCAGATTTACAGAATTCAGGGACTTAACAGAAGTCCAGAAAGAGCCATTTTTTGAGACATTTCTGTATTCATCTAAAGTCCAAAGTTACCAAAAACAAGTGTTAAAGTTGGGTCAGTTTTGAAAATACTCAGACTTTCTTTAGTCCCTGGCCCTACGTGAAAAAACATTTACAACCTCTTAATTCTCCCAACCATGGGGCTGGAAGAAAAACTGACCTGCCTCACTTTACCAAGAGGCAATTTTGTGCCCAAGTCACGAAGCTCTTAGATCTATTCATTTGCTTATTTCTTTGTCCCAGTAGGTCAGGCCCACTTTCACCCAAAAGATTATTCCAGACTCCGGAACCCTTTTCCAGATTCCTTTAAAGAAATCTATTTTCACTTTGCTGGTAACCCTAATTGCTTCTGCCAAGCAGAGAATGAACCGTTTCCCCACACAGAGTCCCATTTCACAGAGGAGAATGACCAGGAAGGGAGCTCCTCTATGAAAGAGACCTAGCAACTGATAAAAGGCCAAATCTCATGAAGTATCAGCTGAAAGACAAAGTCCCACTATCCTCCGACCAGCCTAGATCAAAGGCGAAACAACTTGTTCGGTTTTCTCTGCCTGGGCTGGTCTTTATTTCTTCTTTTTGTCTCTCCGCCACCCTCTGCTCGTCAGTCCGTCTCCGGGAGGCTGTAGCTGCCTTTCCCGACTGGTTACCAATAAAGTTTTTACAAAGTGACCTTGAGCGTCTTCCCAGCTGCACCCGATTCCCCGCCTTCTGCATCCGGGTGCCGCGGCGCGGATAAGAGCCGGACAGCGCTTGCGCGCCCAGCCCCATTCCTTCGACCTCTGCTGACTCGGCCGCTGCCATATCCCGGGAAGGTAAGCGGAGGGCGTGGGAGCCGGACCTGGCCGAGGTGGAGCCGCGCCCAGGAGGGACCCATTCATTCAGCTGTCGCCTCGCATGGCGCGGGGCCCGAGCTGACCGCGTGCACGGGAGCCCGCGGGACCTGGGTGGAAGGACGCGCCCTCGGAGGACACTTGACCTTAAGCCTCTTTGCCTCCGCAGAGAGGAAGCGGGAGAGGAGCCCTAGTCGCCTGTCACCCAAGTCCTCCAGCCGCGCCGCCCCGAAGAGTGCAAGATGTTCGCCTGCGCCAAGCTCGCCTGCACCCCAGCTCTGGTGCGTAGCCCAGGCTGGGCCGGGGGCTCGAGGCCCCGACCATTTGGCCCGGGCGTCCACGTTGTTGAACGGGTCACCTCGGGGCAGGACACACCGCCCTCTCGGGACAGCTCTCCCTAGCCCCTTAACCTCTGTGTCCTTTTCTCCCTTTACTCCTCTTCCTGGGGCTTCTCACTCCGCTCCTCCCCTCCACTCGGGGGGTGGAGAGCCGCCGAGGCCTAGCTGTCAGGCCCAGCTCGGTGTAGGTCAAACCCTCCTTGCCCCTCGTTCCGGAGCGGCCCCCCCACCCCACCTCCTCCGACACCCCGTTGGATCGCGGCGACGCGAGGGTTGGGGGGCAGTGGAGAGTGGAGGGGGCCTCCGAGGCCTAGCGTCGCGGCTGCACTCTCACTTGCTGATCTGTAGGTCAGTCTCGCTGCTGCAGAGGGAGGGACTTGCCTCACCCTGTGTGGGCGGAGGCGGCTGGTGCAAGACCCGAAAATCTCTCCTCCTGCTTCTGGGATGTTATTTCCAAAACCATTTTGGACACTTTTGGTGAAGTGAAGATCTCGGGGGTTTGTCTTAGAGAATCAGGTCTTGGTTCTGAAGGGATTTTCTGTGACCTTAATTTAGTGGACACTCAAGGGCGGAGAAGGTTGACTGGAACGTGCCCTTATGGTCAGAGTATTTCAACGGTTGTTCTTCCACTGATGTGGAATTGCTTAAACTGCTTTTTAATTCTATGATTAATGGACATATAGGAATATCCTAGAAATAGCGGGAGCTCATGTTAACTAATGGGCTATTTAAAATGACACGCTGTTTATAGTGCTGTTGTACCTACTTGTTGATCCACTTAAACTTACCAAAGAATGTGGGGTCTTTATTGCTGGTTTTCTGATCTGAATTGTGGCGCTACAATAATTGAAATTTTAAAAGCAATACTTATTCTTTTTAACTAATTGTTCTCAGAAGTTTTGTTCAGAATATCACAAATATGTTATGAAGCAAGCTTTAAAATTGCATTAACAACTTTATTAAAATAGCTTCGTGCCTTGAAAAATGACCAAACAGACAAGATAAGAATCAATAGAGAAAAGTCATAATTTTTCTTACTCATTTTTGCAGCTTGCCTTTTTAGAATTCATGGTGCAAAAGGGTCCTTGAAGTCTTATCTGTATTTTTACTTAATACATGGAATCTTTTTTCATTAACAGATCCGAGCTGGATCCAGAGTTGCATACAGACCAATTTCTGCATCAGTGTTACCTCGACCGGAGGCTAGGGCTGGAGAGGTAAATGTAGTAATAATAGAAATTAAGTAACACTACCAAATAAGTCTTATGGTTTCCATTAAAGTGAAGGGGAAAAACCTCATTAATGAGTGGTTTGAGGCAGTCCTTTCCACCCTTTCATCCAAAAAATTTGCAGAGAATGAGCCAATGAAAGAAACTTCTGTATCCAAAACTTACCCACCTGAACTGGCTAAGAAATCTAGTCAGTATATATACTTAAGTATATGGTTTTGAGTTGCCTGTATTTAAGATTATGATAGCAACAGTTACTGAACAGCCTACTCTATTAAAAAGCACATGCAGGGCTTCCCTGGTGGCGCAGTGGTTAAGAATCCACCTACCAATGCAGGGGACACGGGTTCGAGCCCTGATCCCACATGCCGCGGAGCAACTAAGCCCATGCGCCACAACTACTGAGCCTGCGCTCTAGAGCCCGCGAGCCATAACTACTGACCCCACGTGCCACAACTACTGAAGCCCGCGCACCTAGAGCCTGTGCTCTGCAACAAGAGAAGCCACTGCAATGAGAAGCCTGCTCACTGCAACGAAGAGTAGCCCCTGCTTGCCGCAACTAGAGAAAGCCCGCGTGCAGCAACGAAGACCCAATGCAGCCAAAAATTAATTAATTAATTAATTAAAAATAAAAAGCATATGCACGTACACTGTTTCTTAATTTTCAAAAACCTTATGCGGTGTAGATATTGCTGTTCCTATTCTGCAAGATGGGAATTATTCTAAGCCCCAGATTTTTCTGTTGTGCCACACCACCTCCTATTCAAACTCAGCTACAAAAATAGAGAAGTGGTTATCATTTTGACAGTACGGTAATTAAAATAGCTAACTATGATTGCTGATTTGACCTTTGCCTTTATTTCCTGTTCTCTAGAGCTCTGCGGTATTTAATGGGGCCCAGAATGGTGTGTCTCAGTTAATCCAAAGGGAGTTCCAGACCAGTGCAGTCAGCAGAGACATTGATACTGCGGCCAAATTTATAGGTGCAGGTGCTGCAACAGTAGGAGTGGCCGGTTCTGGTGCTGGTATTGGCACAGTCTTCGGCAGCCTCATCATTGGTTATGCCAGGTAATTCCTGTTGCCAAATAAACTAGTTTAAAAACATGCTTGAAATAATTGGAAACTTAGAAAACTAGTGAAATAATCATAGCTACTTTGTATTAAGTGCTTGTCTGTGTCTTGCATTATATTTTGAGGTCTTTGCATGCAATTATCTCACTGCTCCCAACACGCCTTGGAGAAACACTCGTTTACCTGTGAAGGACTAGGGACACAGAGGTTATACTGCTTGCCCAAAGTCAAAGCCAGTGTCAGAAAATAAATTTTAACTCACTTTGACTTCAGAGTCTGCACTCTTTAATTTTTAAGTTGTAGTGGGAATATAATTAAGAGAGCTCATGCTTTAAAAATATCAGCTTCCATTTTATTATTTAAGACCTTATTTTTAAACTATCAAATCTTAAAAAGTATAGAACATACTTTCACGGGGATAAGAAGAATGTCAGAATCCCTCAAAATGGATGAAGACTAACCATTTATATTGATATAGAGAGACAGCGCCTCCCTTTCCCCATATGATTAGGAATGAGGAGAAAGGAACGTCAAAGGCAGAACCAAAAGAGATCTAGGCAAAACACTGTTCCGGTACTTTCCAATTGACAGAGATCCTCACGCTAGTAATCTGGTTCTTGAACATTTACCAACCATGTTAAAATTCAAATAATATTTCAAAGTAACAATGATATGTGTTGTCTCTTTTAGAAACCCTTCGCTGAAACAGCAGCTGTTCTCATATGCTATCCTGGGATTTGCCTTGTCTGAAGCTATGGGTCTCTTTTGTTTGATGGTTGCTTTCTTGATCTTGTTTGCCATGTAACAGAAATTACTGCTTGAAATGTTGGCATTCATGTTAATTACGGATGTAATTCTGTGTATCTTACTGTGACTCCAAAAACTGTAGCATTGGTGTCATGAAAATGTACGTTATTTCCAAAGTCATTTCATTAAAGATGAAAACTTTAATTTTTGCTGTGATTTGTACTTACCTAAATTTAAATTTAGATCATCACAAAGAAGAACATGTATTCAGGCAGAGGCTGTACAAGTCAGAGGAAACTACTGCAGTTGCCCTGGTGATGGAAAAGATCCTAATGTAATTTTTATGGGAATTCTTTTATATAGTGTTCTGAACATTGTAAATTATAGGGCTTTTGTTTATTCATGTAAAGGGGGAATGTTTGAGTGCTTTGAGCTTCTATGAAATATGATTAATTAAATCAAGATATTAATTACTCAAGATGGTTTTGTGTTTTTAAGGGCTAACGTGAATTACAATACTTGGAAGCAGAATCACCTTCCAGGACTAACCTGGCTGGTCTTACACAGCTGGATCAAAAAATAAATCATGTCGGGTTTTTAGGAATTGAAGCCTTATTAAATGGGTGTTGGGCTTAGGGAGGTGATTTTTACTTTTCAGTAGGTCTCACGTTAAGCAGTTGTGTGTCTATAGTGAATCTTATCTGTCTTCTAAGAAGAAACTCAATCTAACTAGCAGCTAGTTTCTTGCTTAAACAAGGCTCTCATTAAAAACCAAATATCAAAAAGTAAACTGAATTTAAATTTAAAGCCAAAAGTTGCTAAAGCATTGCTTATCTTTGATACCAACAAATGTTTATAATAGGAGTCTTGGGAATGACAATTGGTTCAATAGTATTCTGTTTATAATACTACGTGTTGCTTATTGGTCAAATTTTGCCTATTAAAATGAAGAAAGGGGTGCTACTATAGAAAGACTGAGCTTTCCCCCTAGCAGATATATTTTATCATTACATCATTTGTCATCACAGTTTCAGGGTTTCTATAAAAGATTAGGATGACTGTTGGAAAGCTTCATTTTACTCCTTTAATCCCTTCTGCCTAATTTGATTTCAGTTGAGAAAGAGCCATCAGCTACAAGGGTTTGTCAAAGTGCAGTGGGAAGACCCATCTCCATCAGAATCACCTAGGATGTCTAAAGTACAAATCCCTAGGCTCCAGACCTACTGAATTAGAGTCTTTGGCCTTGAAACGCAGCCATCTGCATTTTTAAAAAGGTTTCTCAGGTAATTTTTGTGCACATTATTTGAGAATCACTAACTTATCTGTATCCTTCCCACTCTCTATAAAGTGTCAAAAACACTAAAGAGCTAGAGCTACTACCACTTTCTGGTTGGTTAATCACCTAGTCTATGTTACATAATGTCCTGGAACCTTCACTATTTTCTTAAATAGTACTAAGTATTTGAATTTAGCAATGTAAAGAAGTATTACATGTATTATATGACCCAGCAATTCCACAGCTTGGTATATACCCAGAAGAATTACAGGCATTCAAACAAAAACTATATACAGATGTTCATAGCAGCACTATTCACAATAGCCAAAAGGTAGAGACAACCAAATTGATGTTTGGATAAACTGATGATAAAATGTGGTATATCCATATAATGGAATATTATTCAGCCATAGAAAAGAAATGAGGCACTGATGAGCGTTACAACATGAGTGAACCTTGAAAACATGCTAAGTGAAAGAAGCCAAGCACAAAAGGCTGAATATTTACATGAAATATTCAGAATACGCAAATCCGTAGAGACGGGGGGAATTCCTTGGTGGTCCAGTGGTTAGGACTGCGTGCTCTCACCGCCGAGGACCCAGGTTCAATCCCTGGTTGGGAAACTAAAATCCCACAAGCTGCGCAGTGCCACCGAAAAAAGAAAAAAAATCCATAGAGACAGCAGATTAGTGGTTACTAAAGGCTAGTGGGAGTAGAGATTGGGAAGTAACTGCTTAATAGGTGTGGGAGTTCCTTTTGGGGTAACCGGTGTTCTGGTGATGGTTGTACAACATTGTGAATGTACTGAATGCCACTGAATTGTACACTTTAAAATGGTTAAAAGAAAATACATATCTTACTACAGTTTACGAAGAAGTACTGTACAATTAACACAAAGTCCATAGTGTAAAATCATATGAAATTTTTTAAGTCCTAGGGAAATACTTAGATTAACCAGTCCTCTGTTACAAGTTCATTTTAGGCCAAACAAACAAAAAACCTGCTTAGTGCTGGTTTGGTGTTTAAAGAGGCCTGAAACATTGATTCTGGAACAGGTTTCTTGTAAGACATGCCCTTAGCTGAGGAAATCCCCTGAGAATGAAAAGGAAATTGTGCTGTGGCTGCCTGGCTTCCAAGTTACTGAGGAAAAAAAAATTCTTTAGAAAATCAGTATAACTTAGAAGTATAACCACAGGCGATTTTACCTTACTTGGAGTAACAAGTTTCTGACATTGAAAGTACATCACCAGAATACATCTATTTGACAGCAGAAATGTTTATTGTATGCCATTTTTGCAGCAAGTACTACCAGCCTTATAAGCAAATATTAATGGTGTATGCTTTTCACTAACTTCTTAGTTTCTGAACAGAGGCCAATAAAGATGTTTTCGCATTGAAGACCAAATGAGTTTTCCATGTTGCTAAGTTTGGCCTGTTTAAAAACTCCAAGAGACAAGAGCACCCAAGAGTGGTAGAGTGCTAATTCATCTGTATTTATTTAGAATACCTAAAGGTATTTCAGATTTCCAGGCATACTTCTTATTTGGTAACATATTACCTTTCTTCATTGCAGGAATGTGGTATTTTTAATGCCTTTGGGATTAAACCAAAATACAGATTTGAGTATGAAGTGTGTGTTTGAACTAAAGAAAAACTCGTCATCTAGCCCCAAACACTAGACATGTATGGAAATAACTAAAACTCAAAGTAGAATGCTGAGTTCCAGAAGAGTGGCAGTAAGTACTAAGATGTTCAGGGGAGTAGAAAGAGTTTTCTAACGATGGAATCACATGAAGAAGAGTTATTTTTCTACAAATTAATATAAACCTTGAACTGGTGGAATGAAGAAAGGCCAGAATAAGAGGGTATCTTAGCTAGTGAATAGCATGTGGTAAGGTTCGTGAGAAACAGAGCTGCCTGGGTATGGTAGGGAAATAGTGTAAGATAAGGCTGCAAAGGTAAACTGGGGCCAAATTATGTAATTTGTCAGATGTAAAAGTGTGGGTTTTATTCATTTGACCACAGCCAGCCATTGAAGGTCTAGAGCCAAGAAAGTTTAATACAAGAACAGTGTAGGATAGACCGGAGCCAGTAATGGTCAGTGGTTGCTATAGTAGCTTTGCTGAGAGGCAACGAGGGTCCAGTCTAGGATGGCGGCAATGAGTATTTTTTTTAAAAGAGTCTACAAAAGTTGTATCAGTTGGATTTGATGGGAACCAGTTGGAGGAGGAGAGGGTATGTGCATCAAATAAGTGCCATTCCCTATCCTAGGGACTTCATATACTATGTCATTTAACTTTCATGACAACCATGCAAAATTGGGATTGGTTTCCAAGATGCAGAGTAAAAAGGCTCAGAGGAGTTAAACGGTTCCCTAAATTACATAGCCATTAAGTGGCAAAGTCAGGATCCAAATTCAGGTCATCTTTGATTCCAAAGCCCATGCTTTGGTTTTTAGTATGATTATCTTAGGGATGACAAGGAAAAAGTTGATTTGGGAGAAGTTAGTATGTTGTTTTGTTATAGAATTTTAATAACAGATTGAAGCATACTCCTGAAGAGAGACTTGTGGGCTTGAAAAGGGGAAAGGTATGGTATATGATATGGAGTACAAGTGAATAAAAGAAGTGCAGAGCAGGAGTAAGCACAGTGACCACTTGTGCCCAAGGGAAGTCATGGCTCAGAAAAGACCTGAGAAGACCTTATGTTTACACATCAGGTTGATCCTTGGCACAGAGACAGCCTACAACAATAAATAAAAATAATAAAAAGTTCAAATCTTGGGGAAGGAGGAGAATCTGATTTCCAGGAATCCCACATTATTAGATTCAAATGTCCAGTTTTCAACAAAAAATATCACAAAATATTCAAAGAAACAGGAAAGTGTAGTTCATTAAAAGGAAAAAAAGATCAACAGAATCTGCCCCTGAAAAAGACCTGATGGCAGATCTACTAGGCAAAGACTTTTAAACAACTGTCTTAAAGATCAAAGAACTAAAGGAAGATGTGGAGAAAGTCAAAAAAAGAACAGTATGAACTTTCTGATTTCAAAACTTACAAAAGCTACAGTAATCAAAACTGTGGTGCTGGCATAAAGATAGACATAATAGACCAATGGAATAGAATAGAGAGCCCAGAAATAAACCCTTGCATATATGGCCAAATAATTTTTTTACTCTTTTTTTTTAGTATAGTATAGTTGATTTACAAAATTGTGTTAGTTTCAGGTGTACGGCAAAGTGATTCAATTATTTTTTTCAGATTATATTCCATTATAGGTTATTACAAGGTATTGAATATAATTCCATGTGCTATACAGTAAATCCTTGTTGCTTATCTGTTTTATGTTCAGTAATTTGTATCTGTTAATCCCATACTCCTAATTTGTCCCTTCTTCCCTCCCTCTCCCCTTTGGTAACCGTAAGTTTGTTTTCTATGTAAGTCTGTTTCTGTTTTGTATGTAGATTCATTTGTATTGTTTTTTAGATTCCACATATAAGTGATATCATATAGTATTTGTCTTTCTCTGTCTGACTTCACTACGTATAATATTCTCTAGGTCCATCAATGTTGCTACAAAAGGCAATATTTCATGCTTTTTTATGGCTGAGTAATATTTTTTTGTAAAATAATTTTTGACAAAAATGCTAAGACCATTCAATGGAGAAAGGACAGTCTTTTCAGCAAATGATACTGGGAAAACTGGCTATCCACATGCAAAAGAAAAAAGCTGGACCCTTATTTAACACTGTATACAAAAATTAACTCAAAGTGGATTAAAGACTTAAATGTAAGACCTAAAATTATAAAACTCTTGGAAGAAAACAGGGCAAAGTTTGCAGGACATTGGATTTGGCAATGATTTCTTGGATATGACACCAAAGGCACAGGCAACAAAAGAAAAAAGTAGATAAATTGGACATCATGAAAATTTTTTAAAATTTGTGCAATAAAACCATCAACAGAGTAAAAAGGCAATCCACAGAATGGGAGAAAATATTTGTAAATCATATATCTGATAAGGGATTAATATCCAGACATATAGAGTACTCCTAAAACTCAACAACAAAAAAAACAAACAACCCAATTTAAAAATGACCAAAGGACTTGAATAGATGTTTCTCCAAAAAAGATAGTCAAATGGCTAACAAACACATGAAAAGATGCTCAACATCACTAATCATTAGGGAAATGCAAATCAAAACTACAGTGAGATACCACCAAGCACCCACTAGAATAGCTACTATCAAAGAAAAATGGAAAATAACAAATGTTGGCATTGATATGGAGAAAATGGAACCCTTGTGCACAGTAAGTAGGAATGTAAAATGGTATGGCTGCTGTAGAAAACAGTATGGTGTTCCTCAAAAAATTAGAAATAGAATTACCATATGACCCAGCAATTGCACTTCTGGGTATATACTCAAAAGAATCGAAAGCAAGGTCTTGAAGAGATATTTGTACACCCATAATCATAGCAACGTTATTCACAATAGCTAAAATGGCAACCCAAGTGTCATCGATGGATGAATGGATAAACAAAATGTGGTATATACATACAGTGGAATATTTTTCAGCCTTAAAAATAAGGAAATTCTGACACATGCTACACTGTGGATGAACCCTGAGGACATTATGCTAAGTGAAATAAGCCTGTCACAAAAAGACACTGTATGATTTCGCTTATATGAGGTACTTAGAGTAGTCAAAATCATGGAGACAAAAGGTAGAATTGTGGTTGCTAGGGCCTGAGGTGGGGGAAGTGAGGGGGGCAGGCGGCTATAGTTTAGTGGGTATAGGATTTTCGTTTACTAGATGAGAAGAGTTATGGAGATGGATGGTGGTGATGGTTGCACAACATTATGAATGTATTTATTATAACATGACTGAAATATACACTTAAAATGGTTAAGATGGTAAATTTTGTGTGTATTTTATCAAAATTTTTTTAAAAGAGGGAGGGATCAAGGGCTCAGAGGTTGCAATAAGGTTGAAGATCCATTTCAGTAAGCACCAAAAACTAGACAAGAAATTTTTTAAATTTCAGAGTTCAGATCTTAGAAGTAAGGTAGGTCCAAGGAATGACCAAATTTTGTGGTCAAGTTGTTAAGCAGCTAAAGTTGGGTAGAAATTAATGTCCTTGAAGTTAAGTTTAAGGAAAGATTGTAGAGAAATGGGAAATAACAATAACCAAATAAACTATCTCATGCTTCTACTGCAAGTTTTAAATTCTGTTTGATAATTTTAGCCAATATGGTTTGTTTTGCATGTTAAGTAAGGAAAAGTTTGTATTGTTGCAGTACTATCCTCTGCAAAGCCTTTTAAAATATGTGATTTCTACACATGAAATTATAAATGAGTTGTTGAATTCTCTATATGCTGAGCATATATAAATTGCATAATTTCATGCTATTGCTCTACTGCTAATACTGTGGACTTAAGACTCTAACACATAGTCCATCAATTAGTTGCCCAATCCTTTACATTATTAGGGGCAAAAATTATTTTTTTTCAGATTTAATACCATTCTCCTCTGCCTCAACAAACATAGCAACATTATGCCTTAGCTTGCTTTGCTAGTTGACAAGTAGTAGTGAAAATTTGTCATAGTATAGGATTATAAGAAACAATAGCATCTTTTAAACAGTTTTTTAAAAAGTATTGGTAGATGGCATGCATTTCTTTATACTTCTCTCTTTCCTCCACCTATCCCTATCCTACACTTCCCTCACACACACACACACACACACACACACACACACACACACACTCAAGCTTACTCGTGCATTCTCCTATAGGTTTTCTGGTGATGTGTATATCATAATTTACTAGAGCATTGCTACTCAAAGTGATGTCCATGGATCAGCACCATTGGCATCACCTGGGAGCTTGTTAGAACTATAGGTTCTGTAGCCTCGCATCAGATCTTTTGAATCAGAATCTGAATTTTAACAAGGAACCCAGATGATCTGTATATACATAAAACTCAAAGTTTACAGTGCTTCTCAAAGAAGTACTACCAGAATACTATGATTTCCAGCATGTCATGACTCAGACTCCTTATCTTTAAAAACAGCTGTCAACTCGTTCATTGGAAGACTTGTTTCCTCCTCCCTATTGCAATGTACTGCTAATCCAGTGATTCTTAAAGTGTGGTCTGAGAATTCTGAGGGCCCCAAGAGCCTTTCAGGGAGTTCATGAGGTCCTCCCTTTTCCATTTACATAGCTCTGTGAGGCTAGATTTTCATCATACACTTCAACCAAAACAACATATTGCAGCAGATCAAATGCAGAAGCAGATACAATAATGCAACTATCTTCTACTAAGGCATGACAATGATTTGCAAAAATGAAAACAATGTCATTCTTCTATTTTTGTTTTAGAAAATATAATTATATTTCCCCAAAGTGTTACTTATGTTAAGATGTTGTTATGAGGTGTAGGGTCCCAAAGTCAAAAAGTTTGAGAACCACTGGTCTAATCTGTCAGTGAGAAAACAGGCTGCAATACACATCTCACTTACAAATCTATAGAAATGTCAATTTTGTAAATTGAGGGTAACCTGTCTCCCTAGATCATATCCTTTCGGCTATCAATCTGTTTATAATCTCTAAAAATTGGCACAGGTTCCTGGCAAGAATCTGTACTTCTTTCTCCCAAATGATGTAAGTACTCTATCTCCTCTTATATGTTTTGTAACTTAGAGCTTCTTTCTCAAAGGAGCTTAAATTTTGAAGAGAGGAATTGACCTAAGATCAACAGGGACTTGTAAATCCAGGGGCTCCTGATTGTTCCGCCTAGTAGCATGAGCTAGCATCCTACGACTGATCTTGGCAGAAACTCCTAAGAGGACTCGTGGTTGTTGTCAGTGGCTGCTTTTTTAAAAAATCATTTAGTCAGCACTTCCCAGCCCTGGAAATTCCAGGATCTGCTCCTCTTATAGAAGAGTCCCAGGATTTGCTTCCTCAAAGCATAGGCTGCATAGGTTGGCTGAGTCTCTCAGATGCTGGACTGCTCAGTATTATTCCCTTAAGACTTGTATCTAAAGGGCAGTTCAAAGCATTTACCTACTTCTCTAGAGATATCTAAAATGTCTGTAGCTCTGAAGTCCTCTAAAGTTGTATCAAAGGAGTACGCTTATAATACTGCATGTTATCACACTCCTGCTCTATTTTCTCCATAGCACTTACCACTATTTAAATTATCTTAGTATTTATATATGTATTGTGTCACGCCCTCCTCCCACCATGAGGATCTCCTTAGAGGACTTTGTCTTTATTGTTGTAGTCACAGGGCCAGGAACAGTGCCTGGCATGTTCATGCTCAATGAATACTGACACTATGAATAATAAACTATAGAGACAGAGCATTTGGTTGACAGTTAACCTATGAGGCTGTGTCCAAGGTAAGAAGGTAACTGGAAAGAGCTAGGTATTAGTCTAAGGGCCCAGGAGGGTCCATATGACTAGACATTCCTTGGTTTCTGGCAAATAAGGAATTCACGGCTTTGGCATTATTTGGGCCTTAGGTTGACAAATAAACTAGTTGTGGGGAGTCATGAAGGGTAGACACAAATGACAGATAAAAGTCTATTCTGGGAGTGGTTCTATCTACTTTTACTGATAATTTAATAGTGTGTGGAAAGCAGACTAGAATGATGACAAGCCCTCTTTATAAGGAGTGGGATGAGAGAGAGATAGGAGAAGGCATTGAGATGAGGGACAAAAACAAGGCCCTTAAGTTCCATTCTCTCTCTTTGGGCTGGTGTCATTGAAGCTGGCATAAGCTTACTGGTGTAATTTGAAGATAAATACAGCCCTCTAGTTTTTCCCCACAATGCCACACACAGTTAATTATAAATTCTTTTGAGAAACTAAAGATTGGGGGTAGGAGGTGGACAGTGGTCTTCCTTGCACTTGAAATGTTCAGAATGGAAATTTCCATAGTGAGGACAGGTACTGAGAAGTAACTTATTACAGGTCATTTCATCAATATGCAAGAAAACCCTGGCTGGCATAGGGAGGGAGAGAAGATCTGCCATGAAATAGAAGCTACCAAAAGGTCAACTAAAATGTCTGGGGCCATGCTGTCCTCATCTCAGATATCAGGTGGGTGGATAATCATGTCCTGCTTCCTCCACCCCTTTCACACCACACAGACACACATACACACACCTTTCCTGATCCCACTGGCAAAATCCCAGCTAAACCACTGTACTGAGCTGCATCTTGAGAATACCTGTGAAAATGTAGTCCAAGGCAAACATAAGGGAGGCCCTGGACTATGCTATGTTTTGTTTAGCTACAGACAAACAGAAACTATGTCTTATAAATTAAATCTTCCCTTTGCACTCTCTTTTCCTATATATATATATATATATATATATATATATTTAGCAGAGTTTTAGTAGCATCCTTATGAGCAATAACAGATTGATTGACAACCACATAATACTTCTTAACAAGGTGGAAATACCCCATTCTGTGGCATTGGGAAGGTTTTGAGAGCATTTAGAGACCACCACTGTTTCTTGTGGTATTTAGTAATGGACATTTTTTTTGACAGAAATGAGGGTTTTTTAAAATTTATTTATTTTTGGCTGCGTTGGGTCTTCGTTGCTGCACGTGGGCTTTCTGTCTAGTTGCGGCGAGCCAGGGCTTCTCTTCGACGCGGTGCGCGGGCTTCTTATTGTGGTGGCTTCTCTTTGTTGCAAAGCATAGGCTTCAGTAGCTGTGGCATGCAGGCTTAGTAGGTGTGGCGTATGGGCTTAGTTGCTCTGCGGCATGTGGGATCTTCCCGGACCAGGGCTCAAACCCATGTCCCCTGCATTGGCAGGCGGATTCCCAACCACTGAGCCATGAGGGAAGTCCTGAGTTTTCTTAAAATAGCTTCTCTTTGTATCTAAGGAATAGCAGTTTTATTCAGAATTCATCATGGGTTCTTAAAGGTGGTTCACCAGATGCTCACTAATTTTCTTAGGAGTAAGTTGGGTAGATACATGTGTGGAACAATAAGACAGGCAAAGAAGCAGTCCAGAATTTTCCTGCATTTGTAAAAAGAAGATTGTAGAGAACTTTAGGGCTGTTGGGGACATGGAGGAATGAGGAAGTGAGAAAAAAATTGAAAAGCAAAGCCTTTTATGAGGATATGCATGAACAGTGAGCTTATAATTATGTTCACAGGATCAGAACTGAAAATATTGACTACATTCATTTTGTCTACACTGAATGTTTTCTCCATTTGTAGAAGAAAAGCTATAGTGAAGGAGCTGTTGTGGAACTAGAAGTATGTAGATAAAGTGAGTCACTTTGCTATGCCAGGCTGCCTACATGTATATATAACAGATCTGCATCCATTTCACCTATTTTTCCCTCTGACCTCCTTTATATTTTTTCATCCTTGGTATACTTTCTCTTTAGAAAATTAGCAAAACTATATTCTCACAACCGATCAGCACCATTTGTATTACTAAATGATTGTTCTCTTGTCTAAAAGGACTCCCAAAAGACTTTTTTAAAAATAGCATGTTCTAGCTCATTATGTAGATAATTATCTGCTTGGCAATGGACTGGAGAAGTAGGGATGAGGAGGAGAAATTTAAAACCAAACCTACTGCCAATTGAAAATGAATCAAACTGGAGAAGAGAATTTCAATTTTTTGATATAAGTGAATGGAAAATAATTGTTTTAAAAAGTCTATCTACTTTGAAATGCCATAACATTTATAACTCACTTGCTCACATTAGACATTTTGGGGGATGGAGAGAAGTGTTATTTTAGTGAATATATTCTAGACCTAACAATTTGTGATCTGTCAGTCGCACATTTTGTCCATCACCATGTTCATCATCAGTAATCTGAACTGCTGAGGTTTTAATAATCAGTGCTACACTACACTAACACTACTACAATGTTACTAATGTAGAGATGGTACTTTCATTTTAACTTGAGACATAAACAGCATCAATAATTTGGCTTCTTTCAGGTCTCTTGAGTAAGGAAATTAGTTTTAAAAGAGGGGTGAGTTGGCTCACATACACGTATAGAGGCCAGAAACCTGCTAAAAGGTCCAGTGCCATTACAGTGTCACTTTTATGCCAGATACCATCATTGAACTGCAGGTTCATTAACTCTCAAATACTATGCCCCACAATCTTCCAACAATTTCAGTTTCATTTGAGTTTGGAGATAATGTTTGAGTGCATTTAATGTTCATATGTAAACTTAATACATAATTTTGCTATAGACTAGAAATCATCACTTATAAGTGGAAAACAAGGCACTGAAAAAAACGTGCTTTTTAAAAAAATAATTAATGCAAATTTTCGCAGGGTCCCCATCATACTTTTCAAGGGTGCTAGGGTGTATTTATTGAAAAATCAATATCCCTACCTTTAACATTTGAAACATTTAAGTTGTAAAGAGAATCATAGAGCAACATTAAGAAATATTTTCAGCACTTCTCTTTGTTTGTAGGAATGTATCTGTGTCAACTGAAGAGCAATAAATAGTCTTTTTTGTCCTTTATGTTAATCAAATGATTACCTCCCTCCCCCTTCTTTTTAAATAGCTACTTTCAAAGCTTGACAGATATTTCCTAGGCATTGCATCGGCCTATTAAGCAGTAGGATAGTACTATGGAAAGAGTGCTATTTCTACGCCGTATTAATTTGGTGTCCTTTGGGCCTCTCTTAAGTGTTAATACGGAGTTGTTGATGTTTTAAAGGTTTGGAATTATCTCTACTAAAATTGATATATTTTTATCTGTAACTACTAAGTAAAGGAAAATTGATAAAATAGGATACACCATAATATGGAGGATTTTTCTCTTGCACTATTTTAAGTTAGGGAGATATAGTGGAAGGCACTGTATTTCCTTTTAGTAAGTTACTTAGAACATAATTATATGCTAACATCATACACTGTACTGGGCGCTAAGAGCCTGAGGAATCAGTTCCAGCTACAGCTTAGTAAAATTCGAACAAACGCCATTCATGGTAAAGGCTTTTTCATTTATTTCGGAACTGACATCTTGCTTCCCCGTTTCAGGCGCGTAGGGGGCTTAGGGAGTAATTTCCAGCAAACTCCGCGTCTTCTAAACCGAAGCTCTCCTTCTCAGGCTTCAGTGCAGCCGGAAGGTGGGTTTCGGTGCGCGCCTCCCTACGCTTTACCCTCCTTCCTACCAAGGGCCGGGAAGTGACAGCAACGGAAATACCAGGTTACCGGAGATGGGCTCAGAGGATTCCTCCTGCTTTCTCTCCCGCCACCCGCAGCCTTCCCAGAGTTCACCTTTCCTCCCTGCACACCATCAACCTCCTCACGCGACCTCAACATCCACCTGCTCCAGCGCCCTACACTCGCGCCCACCTCCAGCCGGCTGCCAATCACAACCTTCTGCAGCTCCCGGGTACAGAGACCCCACTCTTCTAACTCTCTGGTCCCGCCCCCTCCAGAACTGCTTCCCGCCCTTCGGGTTCTGTATCCAATAACCAGCGCCCGAGTATTCTTTGGTTCCCGCCCCCTTCCTTAAGCCTGACTGAACCACCTGATCCGGAGGCGCTCTGTCTGAAGGAAGGCAAGAAGGGGCGTGTGCGTGGAGGGGAGGGGCGCGAGAAGAAAGGAGGGATGCCGGGAGTGGGGCGGAGAGAAGGGTTGTCAGTCCGATCTCGCGAGAGAGGACGGAAGCCTGTGGGAGCCCGTGGCCTTTAAAGTGCGGTTCAGTCCTTTCCTCCAGGGGTGGTTTGTAAACACCGCTGAGCTCGGGTCTCCCCAGCGACCGAAAGAAGCATGAACTAGTGACCTGGAAAGGTGAGTAGTGATGAGGAGAGGGCCGCAGGACTGGAGACTGTAGGGATACGGAGAAAGAAGGCACTAACATGGCGACGTCGCTCACCATAGTCCCCACCCCCCGCTTCCCATCACCTCGGGCGCTCCTGCCCGTGCCTAGCCCTCGGGGCGGCTGTGGCTGTGCTGCAGCTTTAGCGGCCCGCGCGGCGTCGGCTTAGGGAGCCCGGCCGGCCAGGCCGGACCGTTAGGTAACTGGCATTTGTTGTTCCGGCCCCTCCCCGCTCGCGCGCTTTCTTGAAGAGGAGGAAAAAGGAATAACGGCTCCTCTTAGACCCCTCCCCCTGATATATCGTCCCCTTGTCTGGTCAGTTCGGAGATCCCTGGGGCACACGTCGGATTTGCCGAGGGTGCAGGGAGAGCCCCCTTCAGTCCTTGGGTTGAACAGGAAGAGGGCCGGCTCTGGTCTCCCCACTCAGTGGTTGGGGACTGTATGTGATGGTGGCGAGGGGGAGGATCAGGAGGCGCGGCTGAAAACAGGGTCAGGGTCTCTGGCCGCGGTGGGAGCTGATGGAACAAATGGTATGCAGAACCTGGGAGCTGGAAGTCTCGGCCTTTTCTGTCCTTTCTGCCCCTTCACACTCCCGCCACCCCCCTCTTTTTCCAGATGGGGCGGGGCTGAGGTGCGGGTGCAGATTGATTCTGGTATTTCCCCCCCCCCTTTTTTTTTTTACCTTCCTGGGTGGACTGCAAACGTTCTGTAGGGAAATCACCTGTGCTTTTTTTTTTTTAATTGATGTCCTGGGGACCAGGGCCGAGAGTGTGTTTTCTGTGTTCGCTGGTTGAACTGACGCTAGAAGGAGGCAGAGGACGGAAGAGATGGGGACTATTTTTGTGCCTTTAGGTAGTATAAAATTGTCTTTGCTTAATGAAGAGTTTTAAAACTGGTCAGGCCAAGAGCAAAACTACTGTGAATATGATGGAGTAAAAGGGGTTACTCCTGATGGACCTTAGGCCTATTGACTAATACGTAAATTATTATGTGAAAGTTACAATTTCTTAGGAATTTAAAATTTTGGAGACAGTAACAGTAAATAAATTTAATGTATGTATTTGAAATCAGAACAAAAACTGTTCCTCTGAGCACGTTTTTTGTCCTATCTGAAGAAATTTATAACCACTGTCAGTAATAGTCTTTCTAGGCATAATCTGAAAGCCTATATCCTTGGTCTGTTGTACCAAAACTGTGAAGGTGAGAAGCTTGCTAAAAAGTCATCCCAGTAGGGTTAAGTGCCCTGAAAGACAAATGCAATAGCAATGATATTTTGTAATTAAATTTAAATTTGTTACAGTGACTTGAAAAATCCACTGTAAACACTGTTTTCAAAACTGCAGGAACAAAGTGTGTTCAAAAATAGAGATGCCAAAAAAAAAAAAAAATAGAGATGCCCTTCTTCAGATCAAGAAACAAGAAAGTTCATGGAACTTTAAGGTCATTGATAATTGAATCCTAATCTTTGTAAAATAGTTTGTAAGAATATTCCAAATTTACAGTGCTGTGTATGCTGCTTTCCTAAGACATGTTTAATCTTGTTCTGAGAGGATGCTACTACCATTAAGTTTTTAATTATTTAAACTATAATATTGTGGTAATTTAGAACATAGGTGTTTGTTTCTTATTGATTTGTTTGTTTATTTATTTATTTATTTATTTTTGGCTGCGTTGGGTCTTCGGTGCTGCACGCGGGCTTTCTCTAGTTGCTGCGAGCGGGGGCTACTCTTCGTTGCGGTGCGCGGGCTTCTCATTGCGGTGGCTTCTCTTGTTGCGGAGCATGGGCTCTAGGCGTGCGGGCTTCAGTAGTTGTGGCACGTGGGCTCAGTAGTTGTGGCGCATGGGATTAGTTGCTCCGCGGCATGTGGGATCTTCTCAGACCAGGGCTTGAACCCGTGTCCCCAGCATTGGCAGGCAGATTCTTAACCACTGCGCCACCAGGGCAGTTCCTAAAATTGCCTCAATTTTAAATGTCCAACAGGAAAATAACTTTAAGTTTCTGCCTGTTTTAACATTGAATTAAGCATCTCTGTGCATAGATCTTTTATTTTGAATTGTTTCTGTAGATACCAATCTCAAATGAGATTCTAGGTCAAAGGATATAAATGTTTCTACAGTTGCCAAATTTTTGCCTCCCCAAAGAGTTGAGCAAGTTTACACTGTCATCAGAATGTTACTGCATCAACTTTGTCATAATTTTACCAACTTTGGAGTTGCGCTTATTAAAAAAAGTAGGATTACTTAGCTAGGAATTATTAATGTGAGTAAGTGATATTATTTAGAAGTTTTATTTAGTTGACTATAACAGTCTGTAGTTATTTGTCTGCCAGTGATCTGTGTGCTGGGACAGATATTGTATATTTCATATTTTCTGTCATTTCACTGATTTTATTTCTCAAAGATTACTGAAACTTTTGGCATCCTAGTAACAATAATCCTTAAATTTTCTGCAGTTTTACATAGTTTACACATTGGATGTCTTATGCTAGTTTGTTTTAATATAAGAGCTTCTTTCTGAACTATACATTTGTGAATTGTTAAACTTCATAATGACATTCCATATAGGTAACCCTTCAAATAAAGAATATGTATGTTACAGCCAAATTGACTGTGTTTTTGTTTCCTCAGTATTATGTTCTGGCTCATTGTAAGTATATAATCAATGTTTTAGGGTAGTTACTAATCAGGTTGTCATGAGTCTACCACTTATTATCTGTGTCACCTTGGGCAAATAATATAACTTCTCTGTGCCTCAGTTTCCTTATCTTTAAAGATAATACTTAACTCATAGCCTTGTTGTGAACATTCAAATATTTAATGTATATACAATGCTTGAAACAGTGTCAGGAACTTAATGAGTACTCAGTATATGGTATGGTAATTATAATTGTTAAAGTTCATTCAAAAATAATAATAATCCATCACAACCCCAACAGGCATGCATGTGGTGTGGCTTGAAGGCAGTACAGCAGGCATCTATTTGGTAGCTTTGGCAATAATGTTGAGTTTTCCCTAGGAACTTACAATTTGTGGTGGAACTTATAATACTACCTTAGAATTTTCATAAATCCATGTGAGAGAATAACTTGTATTTTTTGTTCCATATACATCCCTTCTTCCCAAGTGAGACTTTTTTTATATAAAACTCATGCAGTATAGCATATCCACATTTTGAGATGATAAAGTCATGATACTATGATCTGCATGCAATCCATTTGTCATTTTCTTCTGCTCCACCAATCCCACTATAAACATTTCTGTGAGACCTTTCATTTCTTCCTCTCTATAGTGGAAGAGATGATTAAATTAAAACATCATACTTCTAATGTTTGTTCTTTTGATTTCTTTACTAATTATTTAATATAAGTACAGCATCATTTCTCAATCATGGTGTTGAGAGTCACTAGTATCTTTTATCATTGTAAGATAGGTTTTAATGATTGTTGAAGTGTGGATGTTGGATTGAGGGTTACTTCTGAGGTAATATCTCTTTCATTTACCTGAATTTTGATGTACTTTGCATGGTGTGGGGGGAGGTAAGCTTACTAGTATTGTAATGGGAATTGTACATAATCTGTATCTTATTTGTGCCCTCTTCATAATGCGAAATTATTATTGATGTACTCCTAAGCGGTGATTATGAATTATTGTAATTCTTGGTGAGCTGTGAGTTTCTATTTATTCTTTTTACTTTTACAAAGATAAGTTTTTAGTGAGGAAAAGCAATGATCAATAGGTACTTTTTTTTTTTTTTTAACTGCCTCTGGTAGTGCTCACAATCCACCTCTCTCTTTTTTTTTTTTTTAAATTTATTATTTTTAATTTATTTTTATTTATTTATTTTTGGCTGTGTTGGGTCTTCGTTTCTGTGCGAGGGCTTTCTCTAGTTGCGGCAAGCGGGGGCCACTCTTCATCGTGGTGCGCGGGCTTCTCACTGTCGCGGCCTCTCTTGTTGCGGAGCACAGGCTCCAGACGCGCAGGCTCAGTAATTGTGGCTCACGGGCCTAGTTGCTCCGCGGCATGTGGGATCTTCCCAGACCAGGGCTCGAACCCGTGTCCCCTGAATTAGCAGGCAGATTCTCAACCACTGCGCCACCAGGGGAGCCCCCCAATAGGTACATTTTATACATCTACCTTGAGCAAAAATAATGCTATGGACATTATTTTGTATAACTGATATGATTACCAAATCTAAAATGATGTTATTAGTAAAAACTTTATTAGCACTGTTCATATTCATAACCATTAATCTGTAAATTCTTTGTATTTATATATTTCTAATGTTGTTCTGTTGTAATTTTAAACTATAAAACAAGAACTTGCTTACCTTAATTCACCTAGGAATTAAAGGTCTGGGAATAATCAAGACTCACTTGAAAAAATGAAGTTTGACTTAAAAATTGGACTACTGATACTATTAAATAATATTTTGAGATACTGGGCTGATTTCGCTATTCACATACAGTCATCCCTTGGCATTTGTGGGGTTTGGTTCCAGGATCCTCTGCAGATACCAAAATCTGTTGATGTTCAAGTCCCTTATATAAAATGGCATTGTATTTGCATATAAACTAAGTACATCCTCCCGTATTCTTTAAACCATCTCTACATTACTTATGATACCTAATACAATGTAAATGCTATGTAAATAGTTACCAGGCAGGAGGCAAATACAAGATTTGCTTTTTGGAACTTTCTGGAATTTCTTCCCCCCAAATATTTTTGATCTGAGGTTTGTTGAATCCGGAGGGCCAACTGCACTCATAATGTACTTTCATGAATACAGTATTGAGAAAAGTCTGTGATGCTCTTCATGTATCCCATCAACTTTGAGGAATTTCATCAAAACTTTGGTATATTCTTGGGAGTTGTGATATGTGTGAAGAACATCTGTCGTGTCTCCTGTGAGTGGGGAACAATTAAAAACTGCTGCTTTCCTCATTAAAGCTGAACTTATATTTTTCTCACTTCCTTACATTGATGAAGTAAAACATTATGTACCAAATAACCTTATGGGATAACATCAAATTCATGGGTTAAAGATTAATGTAAAAATCTTCAGTCTAAAAGTTAAACTATGTAGTTCTCAGCTTCTGGCTTTAAAAATAAAGAAGGTAGTAAGATTTAGATTAATTAAGTATTAGAAAAATGTACATTTAAAGTCAAAATACAGTAAAACTTCTAATAAACTGAATAGATACTATATGAGTGCCATGCACTGTACTTGATATATTTTACATATACAGTATTATTTTCAATTATTATTTTTGACAATCCTGAAACTAGTATATTTTTTCTTCCTGGAGAGGATAGTAGTGAAATCATACCATTTAAATTTTTCCTAATTTAGAAACTCAAAGGGGAATGAATTCCTACTAGCTTATAGCTACAGGTTTTCAACTTCTTAGGTTTAAGTTCGTTATTATGACCATATTGCTGTTCCTAGTGAGAGCTCTAGGATCATTTCTTGGCATTTTGTGGCACTTACCAAGATATGAGAAGGAAATTAGAGCACAGAGAAAACTCTGAATCTGTGCGGTTCCTTGGGCTACAAGCCTATCCTCCTGAGTACATTAGCATTTTTGCTTACTTTATTTTCTATTCCTGTTTCACAAATCACTACGTACTTTGCATCATAAAACAACCCAAATTTATCTCATAGTTTTTGTTTGTCAGAAGTCCAGGTGGGCTCAGCTGGGCCCACTACATAGGGTCTTACAAAGCCAAAATCAGTATGTTAGCAGAGCTGCATTCTTTCTTTCTTTTTGGAGTCTCTGAGGAAGAATCCACTTCCCAGTTCATTTGGATTGTTGACTACTTACAGTTTTAAGACTGAGGTCCCTCTTTCCTTGCTGTCAGCCAGGGCTTGTCTTCACTCATAGAAGTTGAAATGCTTTCAGTGCTGCCCCCTCCAGTAATGGCAGGTAAAGTCTCTCTCATGCTTATCTCTGACTTCTGCTACTGCCAAAATCTCTCTGACAGAGAAAGTTCTTCACTCTTACTGGCTCATGTGATTAGATTGGGCCATCTGGATAACCCAGGATAATCTCCCTATTTTAGAATCTGTGATGATTTTTACATCTGCAAAGCCCATTTTGCTGTGTAACATAACCTATTCGTAAGTTCCAGGGATTGGGGTGTGGACATCTTTGGGGGGCCATTCTGCCTAGTACACTCATATATATACTCCTGAAAAGAAATTTGATAAACTGTGTACTCTTGCACATTTCTAAGTTGATTCCTAAAATATTTCTTCATAAGTTTAGATAGTTGAAAGAAGTATAATTTCTGGCTTTTCAAGATATTGACACCATTCTTTTATAAGTACAGTTGATCCTTGAACAACATGGGTTTGAACTGCGTGGATCCACTTATATGTGGATTATTTTCAGTAGTAAGTACAGTTATCCCACAGAGCCATTTGTCTTTTGAATTGCTGCTCCATTCATAGTCCCAAATTTACATTTGTCTAGCTAAATACCCTGTTCTGGTCCCTTTTCCTTTAAGGAACAGTCTGTATATAAAACAATTTTGTTGCCGATTTTGAAATGAGAGTCCTTATAGCTTTTGGTATTTGCATCAAAAGTTTTAAACATATTAAGGCTGTTTTGGCCAACCTTATTCAAGGTAAAGTGCAACCCTTCTTTTCAACAGTCTGTGCAATAAGGAAATCTCCAAGTTCATACTTGGCCCTCATGCATGGGAGCTCAGCCCTCAGGTAAGGGAAGGTCAACTTTCCCTTTAACATCTTGCTCCTGGGATCTCTGCCTTTTCCTAATGCAATTGGCAACTGAACTTTCTGCCAAGTTCTTGCCCAATCTCACCTTAGGCACTCCATTACTTACCTAACGGTCCCATGTAATCATTCCTAAGTTTTGTGGACTGCCTAGTGAGTTTATCTTCCTAAACTACAACTATTTAGGTTGTTGCTTTACTCTTGTATTGTTATTCTGGTCTTCAGATAGTTTTCCTTCTTACTCTGTCACGTACAGATTGGTCTTGCATATTTAGAGAAGTCCTTATTAACATTGGTCTTGCTCCTTGGCCACTGGCAGGAGTTTCTGCCTTTGAAAGCTCCCTTCAGTGGACTGATAAGACATCTCTACAAGGTATCCAACAATCTTACATTTTAGAATGAGCTGCATATGATGAGAGAAACAACTAATTGTCCACCAATATTCATTCTCTTCTTTTTCCTTATTGTAGATGCTCCAGTTTTTTTTTCTAAGCATATGGTGAAATAAAGAATGTATTTCTCAGCTTCCTGGCTAGCTATGGCCATGTGATTTAAGTTCTGGCCAGAATAGAAGTTTCCTATAAGATTTCTGAAAAGTGTCCTTAAAGGGAGGCTATCTCTCATCTCCCCATTTTCCTTCCTGCCATTTGATGTGATGGCTAGACCTTGAGCAGTTATTTTAAACCGTGAAGAGGACGCCACATGTTGAGGATGGCAGAACAACAAAACAGAAGGAGCCTGGGTTCCCAATGATCATGGTTCTGGACTGCCTGTGTTCTTGTGAGAGAAATAAACTTCTGACTCATTTAAGCCATTGTTATTTTGAGTTTTCTCACTCACAGCTGAACCTAATCCTAACTGATACAGGCATAAAAAAGTCATTTCCAAATAAGAAGCACATAAACAGTTGTGTGAAGCACACTGACACAAGAAGAACCATTAACCTCCACTCTTAAGAATTTTGACGCTCAAGATTCAGCACTGCCGTTTTGCAGATCAGCTGTGACTACCTCTTCCTTCTGTTATATTAAAAAGTTTTACTTTTCTCTTTTCACCAAGATTCCATTGCCATGCTTCCATCCTTGAAACTGTTACACATCTGATAGGTGGCAGTGTGCCAGGAATTATGGGGGGCCACAAGGTAAACCATCTTCTTGGAGCATTAAGGATTTTGCAGGGAACCTTAATTTTTATACTAAAAAATAATGGAATGGAAGGCAAAATACACATGCATTTTAAAATATAAAATAAACATTTTACAAATTTTTGTAGTGGAGTTATTTATTTATTTAAATTTATTTATTTTTGGCTGTGTTGGGTCTTCGTTGCTGCGTGCGGGCTTTCTCTGGTTGTGTTCATTGCGGTGCGTGGGCTTCTCATTGCCGTGGCTTCTCTCGTTGCAGAGCACGGGCTCTAGGCGCATGGGTTTCAGTAGTTGCGGCAGGCGGGCTCAGTAGTTGTGGCGCCCGGGCTTAGTTGCTCCACCGCATTTGGGATCTTCCCGGATCAGGGATCGAACCCGTGTCCCCTGCATTGGCTGGCAGATTCTTAACCACTGTGCCACCAGGGAAGTCCCTGGAGTTATTTAGATTTTGCAGAGTAATGAGTTTGCTCTTTTCTGCCTCTCCTTTGCCCTAGGGATACTTAGATGGAAACTTGAGAAGCACTGCTTACTTGATTAGAGTTGAGGGATTCCTGGCAGAAGAGTAAATAAAGCTCATGGCCCACCAGCTAGAAAGGTAAGAAATTTTAAGCTTTTACTGCAAAAGTGGTCTTTTATTTTGTGATTGTCTCTCAAATATTATTAAGTTCAAGAGGTGTTTCCAGACGGTAGTCCTCAGAATGCTAGTTGTCCTACCATATTGATAGTGTTTAGTAAAAAAAATTCCTAAGGTTCAGCAAATTTGGAAATATCCTTTTGGAGCTACAGTGCATATCAGCATATAAAAGCACACTGAAGACTTTACATAAAAATACATAATTTTGTTTAACCCAGAGGGTCCTAAACTTGTCTGACTAGGGAGCCCTCTGTAGCAAAGAGTTCCAATATGAAAGTCCCAACTCTCCTAGGATTTTGTAAGGATAGTAACAGGAGTTAATCCTTGAGATATTTTCTATATTTCAAAAATATCTTGGACAGAAAGTCCTACCCTCTTGCATGTGCTCGATAAATATTTATTGGCTGAATAAGTAAATGAGACATCCGAATTTCAGGGTAGGGGGATAGTGGATGGAGGAAGATCAGAGGTGAGTGGTATTAACTAAGAAAGGAACAGATGAGTGGGAAGTAAGAGCACTCTAGGGTGAGAGAGGGAGCTGATTAAAAGTCTGCCTAACTACAGCCAAGAGATCAAGGTATCATAAGACTGGGGTGGGTGGCAGAGGTGAGTCCACGCGAGGGTCTGCAGACAGTGTTAAGGATTAGAGGCCTTATCATAAGAACATTTTTTTCCGTAACTTGTCCTTTCCTCTCATTTTGACTAGCACTGCTTGAGTATAAACCATCATTCTCTTTCCTGAATCTAGTAGTAACGTGTACTGGTTTTCTTATGCATAGTGTTACTCTCACCAATCCATCCTCCACACTTCCATTAGAGATGTTGCAGAAATGCCCCTTTGATTATCTAATTCACCTATTTAAAATCTTTCCATTTTTTACAGCAGGATTAAGCAAACTTTTTCTTTAAAGAGGCAGATAGTAAGATTTTTAGGCTTTATGGGGGTCACATAATAGTCTCTGTTGCTTCTTCTTCCCTACCCACTTACCATTTAAAAAACGGAAAAACTTTCTTAGCTCAACATTTTGGTGCAGGGCCATAGTTTATAACCTCAGGGTGTGGGTGGGATGGGGGAGTGAGGTTGGACTCCAAACTCCTTACTGGGGTATTAAAGGCCCTTTGAGATTTGCTTCCCTCTCGCCTCACCTCTCTTCCCTTCAATCATATATCCCATGCTTTAGCCATCAGAAGGTCTTAGAGATCCTTCAGTGTACTCTGCTTTACTGTGCTTCTACATGCTGTCTCCTCTGCCCAAAATATCATCTCTTATTTCTTTGAGAAGACTAAGCCCAGGCATTACTTCCTTCAGTACCCTTTGCAGACCCTCTCTTCAGGGTTGGCTAGGTACTAGTCTTAGTTAGTGGGTAGAAAATCAGATAAATTCAACCTTAAAAAAAAACAAAAAAAACCCCTCATACTCAGGATACAGAAGATTCTCACATGACCCAGTCACAGAAAGCATAGTCAGGCATTGCAGAAACTTCTTTCCTTCATCTTGGCTACCTGGTTTTTCGTCCCTGTTTTTCTGTGCCTACTCCATTCTGGCTTTCATTAATTTTTTTTAAATTAATTAATGTGTTTACTTTTGGCTGCATTGGTTCTTCGTTGCTGGGAGCGAGCTTTCTCTAGTTGTGTCGAGCGGGGGCTACCCTTCGTTGTGATGCGCAGGCTTCTCATTGCGGTGGCTTCTCTTGTTGTGGAGCATGAGCTCTAGGTTCGCGGGCTTCAGTTGTGGCTGTAGAGTGCAGGCTCAGTAGATGTGGTGCACGGGCTTAGTTGCTCCGCGGCAGTCGGATCTTCCTGGACCAGGGATCGAACCCGTGTCCCCTGCATTGGCAGGCAGATCTTTAACCACTGCGCCACCAGCGAAGTCCCTCATTAATTTCTTATCAGTATGAACATGGCAGAAAATGTCTACCAGTCCTGAGTATGATTTTGAATGTCTAGTGTATACCTCTGTTTGGCTGATTTATTATTATTATTTTTTTCTTTTTACACGTTTCCTGAAGAGGTAATCTGATTGGCTTGACTGTTCAGGTGTCTCCTCTGGTTCACCTGAAACAGGTATGTCAGGCCATGGAAATACAGGATTGCCCTTTGCTGGCAGTCTGGCTCTAAAAGGGGATTATGGGTGCAGAGGAGAGATGACCAGCTCCAGTATATCCTTTATTCCCCTATGTTTCTGTAGCGCTTGTGTATATCTATTATTATATATATATCACTGAATTAGTATTACTATTTTCACTTCTTTGTTTTCCTTACTAATCTGATTTTGAGGTCAGGGACCATCTTTCTTATTCTTAATGTAGTATCGGGTACAAAATAGTCAAATGTCTTCCAAATAAATTTCATAAAATAAATTATTTGTATTAGAAATGTTTGGGAAATCTGTACATTGTGTGTAACAGTTAGTAATATCCATATTTTAGAAATCTGCTTTGAAACTTGAGTACATGCTTTAAATGTAAGAGGTTACATACAGCATTTGTAGTTCTATAAGTAACTAGAAGATCAGTCAAATTCACATTTTAGACTCTAGTGATTTCTGAAATTAGTCACCAGAAATTGTTTCATTTCCCCCCACCCCTGTTTTCAAAGATTCATTTACTCACACTATTTTCTTTTTTTTGGTGGATGGGGGCATTAAAATACCAGCTGTGATATATTGTTAAATGAAAAAGCAGAATTCATAACAGCATGTATAGTATGCCACAATTTGTATAAAAATTTGATATACACGTATATAATATACTTGTAAATACATGGATTATCTCTGGAAAAATACATAGTAACTGGTAAGAGTGGTTATCTTTGGAAATTGGGACTGAGGTCAGGGGTGGGAAAAAAGGAAGGAGACTTACTTTATACTGTATATCCTTTTGTACTGTTTGATTTTTACCAGGGGCGTGTGTTTGTGTCCAAAAATGATTTATATGTTAAAAATTTTAAAAGAATAAAAATAGATACCAGCTTTATTGCTGATAGGTCTGGACTGGAGAACATGTTTTGGACCTAAGCCTGAAATGAACTTTTACCTCAAGTGTAAAGACAGTGGATGCCTCACCCCAGAGGGTTAGGGAGGTCTACAGATTAGATGTTTATCCAGCCATGTAGTGAAGGGCTGTAGTCTTTCCCATATCTTTCTGTGAGAAATGAACTCAGGAGCCAAGAGGGCCCTGAGTTACATATCCATAATAACCCTTTTCTCAAGTTCACCAAGTTATTTCTCCTCCTATTTGGGAGACTGAATGAGTGGATAGTGGAGATGGGTAGAAATTTTCTTCCAAATATTTTTGAGAGTCTCAAGTCCTTTGTTTCTTGGTCAGGAACATGGAGAGAGGCAGAGGATAGATCCTATCATACCTTTGGCATTTTTGTCCACATTGTCAACACCCAAGACAGACAGGGCTTGGCTGTCCCCTTCGGGGGAGACCACCAGTATCTTAGGAATGTCCTGCTCCCACTTGACTCACACTATTTTCTGTGAAGTGAACTGGTTTCCTTCTTACTTGTTTTTGATGAGATGTAAGAAAAGCAGATATTTTTATCAGCTGCATCATTTGAATGATATAATTCAAAATGGCATGGGAATAGTGATACTACAGCCTAAAGGAGTGTCTATTTTGCTTAATAGGTTTAACTCACATTTCAGATTTTAAACAAGGGAGTTACCTATAGGACAAATAATTGTCTAACACTACCCTTTGAGTCTTTATTCAGATACAGAAATTGTTCTACTAAGTTTGCTCTTAACTTTTCAGTACAGAACATAGTTTTTCTGTTCTTTGACACCTCTGTCTCTCTCTTTTTTTTTTTTGGCCGCGTGGTGAGGTATACAGGATCCTAGTTCCCCGACCGGGGATTGAACCCGTGCCCCCTGCATTGGGAGCACAGAGTCTTAACCACTGGACCACCAGGGAAGTCCCTGTTCTTTGACATCTCATAACATGAAGGTTATAAACCGGCAGCAAGCAGAGAATTGTTAGAGAATCTGTGTATTTTAGTATTTTTCTCATAACTACTGCTAAAAACTACATGATACTAATTATATAATGGTTATATAGTGAATTATTACAGTGCATGTTATTTATATATAATTTAAACTCCTTCTGTAAGTTTTTTTTTAAATTAATTAATTAATTTTATTTTTTGGCTGCATTGGGTCTTCGTTGCTGCGCACAGGCTTTCTCTAGTTGTGGCGAGCGGGGGCTACTCTTCGTTGCGGTGCACGGACTTCTCACTACGGTGGCTTCTCTTGTTGCGGAGCATGGGCTCTAGGCACGCGGGCTTCAGTAGTTGTGGCACACGGGCTCAGTAGTTGTGGCTCGCGGGCTCTAGAGTGCAGGCTCAGTAGTTGTGGCACACGGGCTTAGTTGCTCCGTGGCATGTGGGATCTTCCCAGACCAGGGCTCGAACCCGTGTCCCCTGCATTGGCAGGCGGATTCTTAACCACTGCGCCACCAGGGAAGTCCCTCCTTCTGTAAGTTTTTCCTTTTTTATTTTTAAGTTTTTTAGTCCAGAACCTTTTAAGAGTAAGTTGCTAGCATGATGTCCCATTCGCCCAAATACTTTACGTTCTACAATAAGACACTCTCCTCCAAAACCATAATACAACCATGAAAATCAAGAAATTAACTTTGAAATATTGCTACCATCTAATCTGTAGATTACAGTTAAGTTTTGCCAGTTATTCCAATAATGTCTGTCCTTTATAGCAAAAGGATTCAGTCTAGAATCTCATGTTGCAGTTAGTTATCATGTCTCATTGGTCTTTTTCAGTCTGAAGCAGTTCCTTGATCTTTCCTTGACTTTGATGACTTGGACACTTTTGAAGATTATGGCCCAGTTATTTGAGGAGTTTACCTCAATTTGGTGTTGTGTAATATTTCTTCATGATTAGACTCAGGTTATGTATCTTTGGCATGACTATTATGAAAGTGATGCTGTGTCCTCCTTATTGCAACCGAAGGGTTGCAATGATATTGATATTGAGTTTCCTTATGTTTAGTGTTGTTAACTTGGATCACTTGAGTAAAGTGATATTTGCCAGGCTTTTGTACTGTATATTACTCTTTTGCCTTTAGTAATTAGAATGTATTTTATAAGGAGATACTTTGAGAGGATATAAACATCTTGTCTTATCACATTTTCATTTCTACATTGGTATGTATCTTTTATATCAGATTAATGGAATCCTATCTTATTCACAGTATGATCTATTACTATCATTTATTTTGAATCTCAAATTGTCTGAGATTTGGCCACTTTCTGGCTAAATCCATAAGTGCTTCTTTACTTTCTTGCACAAGGTATTCAAGGCCCATCATGTATTATTCCTGCTTTAGCCTCGGAATCAGCTAATTCTTCAAGGATCCCAGGTTCCTTTTGGTGGAGAATAGTATTTTGACATCAAGGTCTGGAGGGCTTATTGCTATTGGGGTATCAGTGCTCCCAGGCCCTCTCAGTGACACAGCTAGGGAAGTATGTGAATATATATGCATGTATATACACATATTATCATCTGTATTTCTATATCTGTATATTTATATTGAAAGTCGTGAGTACACATGAATATCTCCAAATCTCATCCAGTACCAGGGTTCATTCTGTGTAATTACCTTCACCTGTAGTGTGAATTTACCTTCATCTACTATATCCTTGATAAATTCACTTATTCAATTAATACCTGCATGTGTATGTAATGAATTGCCTGTTGCCACCAGACCCCCTCCTCCTCATCAAGTAGATATCCTCCTGCTTGGGCCCTGATATCCTATCCTGGGCTGGTGCCATCCCTATTCTTTATCTCATGTGGATGTTACACAAAGATTTGTCCTCAAAGATATTCACTGATGATAAAAACCCAGTAGTAGAGAATTAGTTATAAATATGTCATATCTGTGTGGTGGGATACTATATAGCCATTAAAAATGACATCTACTATTTGATGGTGTGGCAGAATTTAGATAATTGTGTTTTAAAGGAAGTTGTAATGCTCTTTTTACAATTAAAAAAATTTTTATTTATCTTTATACATTAATAAGACTGAATATGTACTCTGGAATGTTAGACAGTAGTTATCTCTGAATGATAGTATTTTGGGTGACTTTTTTTTTCTTCTGTATTTTTCTGGGAGCAAATTTAAAGTTCCTTACAACATCTTAATTCAGTAAGCATAATTTAGTTCATATTATCCAGAAATAACAATGACCTCTTTCTGAACCCCAATTAAACTTGAGCTTTAAAGGTTTTTTAGAATTATGTAAGATTGATCATTTATGTGGGATACCTAGTGGTGGATATTTCTATGGCTGTGTTATAACAAACAAAATTTAAAATATACCTTTAACCAAGTTTGGAGTTCTAAAATAAAATGCCTATAGCAATGAAATAGAGAAAATATGAGGAACATACATGTGTTTATATGTGGAATTGTCTTAGAAACTGGATAGAGGAGTCTGAGCTGGATGCTTGATTAGCTAGCATAAGCTCCTTCACTATCCTGGAAGCTTCTTGAGGGCAGAATCTATCTTAGTTCACCACTGCATCCCTAGCATGTAGCATAGTGCAAAGCACAAAGTAGATACTCAAATATTTGTTGGTTGAAAGACAAAAGGGGGAACTTTGGCAGTAAATCATTAGGGTAGGGAAGATGAAGGAGTGTTAGAAGAAGAGTTAAGAGAGAGATTAGAGAAACCAAAGAAACTGGCTTCTTTTAAATCTTGCCTAGAACCCTCCTGTGTATTCTTCCTACCAGTATAGGTTGTGGATGCTTGCCAGAGAGCGGTGTGGTATAGTAACAGTTCACTATCTGCAGTCTGTCTTCTCTGACAATTTATAGTTGAACAAAGCCTCCTTCCCATGCTTTCCTAGGAGCATATTTCCGCCCTTGATGTAAAAGGGAGATAAACCTCGATTTAGAGGCTTGAGATTCAGTTAGATTAACAAAGAGATAGCATTTTTAAGCCTCCCAGAAGAACTGTCATCATTTATGTGTCAAGGTGCTTTGACTTATATTTACAGACCTCAGCTAGGTATTAGGAAATAGTATAAGGAATGGGAATTTTTATTGGTTGGCTAGGAAATAGTCTAGTTCCTAGACTGTGGGAAAGGAACTATAGAAGTTCCTTACTGCAGGTAAGGAACACCTTTTGTAGAAGAATGGGACAATAGTAGTCATGGGGGTGTGGAAAAGATCAGAGAGGAGGATACGAAGGGTTAATTCCCTCAGAGTTTTTCTAGAACTATCGGATTGGTCCCTGCACTACCTGTATATTTTTAATAATTTAACTGTTATTCTTACCAAATTGAATTGAAATTATATTTCTGTATTCTTTCTTCTGCTTGACTGAAAGTTTCTCAAAGTGGAGGGACTGTTTGTTTTGTTTTGGTTTTTTTTGGACTGTTTGTTTTTTCACCTTTGTGTCTTGGCATGAGTTTGGTGTTTAAATGTTTCTTGAACTTAACTGAGTTTAAATATTGCTTTGATTTTTCAAAGCAATATGAACTGCATTTATTAGTTTTAGAAGTTTTTTGAGTTAGATAACTTAAAGTAAATTTATCTGACTTTTTCATATCATATGGCTGTTTATTCATTCCTTAATATTTAATGAGTAAATGCTACTATAAGCTAGGCACTGTTTCAGGTAGTTAACCCAAAGATAAGTTCCTTGTCTTCATTGAGTTCACATTCTACTGGTAATGACTGAAGCATAACTTTTATAGGTTTCCTTTTGATTATTCTAGTGTTTTTTCCCCTCTTCTCACAGGCAACATGGTAAAGTTGAATGTGAATGATGAAATGTAACCTTACCAGATAGATACAAGTTTTGCCTGGGACCAGGAAAAGAACTTTCTTCTTCCTGTCTCCTATATCAGACCATCTTTGACTCCAGGACTCAGAACTGTAGCTATTTACACATTTCCCCACAGGAATTACCCAATTTTGAGCAGGACATTCTTGACACCACATTTATAAGCAAAATTATGTAAAATAAAAATTTTCTCTGTGTACCATTGGCTTATTTGGATAAGCATATAGTTAACTCTGTTTGCCACTACACAGGGTTTCAGTGAATGTAATGGAGGATTAGCAGAGTTTAAAGATGAGCCACTGACCCTGGGTAGTTTAAGTATGTTGTACTTGTCCTTAAGCTAATCTCAAATAAGTAAGCTATAAAGTTAGGGAAGAGGGAGCTCCTCATATAGATCAGCTATCAGTATAGATCAACTATGTTGTACTTGTCCTTAAGCTAATGTCAAATAAGTAAGCTGTAAAGTTAGGGAAGAGGGAGCTTCTTAGAAAGATCAACTATCATTACATTATGGGACAAAATAGTGATGAATTAGGCTGAGAACCAGACCATCACTGACTACATTTTTTAAAACTTAAAGCTTTCTGAATAGATATTTTGAAATACTAGATCTCGTCTTTTCATCAGACGTCAAAAGTCAGGATTTTCACTCTTTTAATTACTGCTTTTCAACCACAGTCCTAAAGGCTAAGTTAAATGTTTCTCTTTTACCCTCTTTATGGTGGAGTTGGATATATTAATACCTATGTTTAAGGCATTTATATGGGTGTTCATATTTTAGGAGCAGTGCTCTATTATAAAGATTCCTAATAGTGAGTGGGTTTTTGGATGACAGTAGTGTTACAAAGAGTGTAATTATTTGAGTGTTTTTATTGTTTTACTATGTTTCAAGAAATGTTTCAAAACTATATTTAACAGTGTGAAACCACTTCATTTTTCAGTATCCTTGCCATGAAAAAGAGGACGTGATAAGTTGTACAACTTATGAAATTCAAGTTACATGTGAATTCTGCCAGGTGTGTATGCAATATTTGGTATTTTGTGCTCTTTTCATATTTTAGATTATAAAAATTCTTATAGGCTATTTCTAGATAAATATTTCAAGTGTTTTTCATAAATAAGAAAATACTTATCTAGTATGTAGTTTAGCTACTACTTCTATTGTATTTTAAAATTATCAAATAGAGCATCAAAATACACTTAACTATGACAAGCATAAACATATTTTAGGGTTTTGATTTCTCCTAAAATGAGTTCCAAATAATACTAGTCCCATGAAATGTTCTGTGAAAAAGGTTCAAATAGAAACTGGATGTGGCAAAAATGCTGTATTCTAGGTGCTCTTCTGGTCATTTCTCTTGAACATATAAAGTCTGAAAAGTCCTGCCCCCAAAAAACAGTATTCTAGCATTTCCCAAATTTGGCCATGATAGTGATTGTCATCTCTGTTCCTGAAGGGAAACTTATTTCTGAAAGGTTAACAAACTAGTGTTGAAAAAGAAACAATGTTACAGAATTTTTAGTTGTCAAATATAGTTGTTACATGTAATTTCTATGAAGAAAGCAAAAACAAAAACCTACAAGTTAAGGGAAGGAATAATTGGAAACTTTAAGTCTATATCAAAAAGTAGGAAAATAATCTTGACTCAAAAATGTCTTTTTGTAGTTGTTTGGTTCAAATCAGGATCCAAGAAAGTCCCCATATTGCATTTTGTTTAGTATGTTTATTAGACCTCTTTTAATCTAAAACAGTTCCCCTCTACCTCCTCTTTTCTTTAGTTCCCCATGACATTTATTTCTTGAAGAAACCAGGTCTTTTGTCCTGTAGAATTTGGCTAATTCCAGCTTGGTGATGTTGTTTGACATGTTTTTCTTTTTTTCTTTTTTTAGGTTAGAAGATTCTTTTTAAATTTTATTTATTTATTTTTTATACAGCAGGTTCTTATTAGTTATCTGTTTTATACATATTAGTGTATACATGTCAATCCCAGTCTCCCAGTTCATCCCACCCCCACCCCCACTTTCCCCCCTTGGTGTCCATACGTTTGTTCTCTACATCTGTGTCTCTATTTTTGCCTTGCAAACCGGTTCATCTGTACCATTTTTTCTAGATTCTACATATATGCGTTAATATACAATATTTGTTTTTCTCTTTCTGACTTACTTCACTCTGTATGACAGTCTCTAGGTCTGTCCACGTCTCTACAAATGACCCAATTTTGTTACTTTTTATGGCTAAGTAATACTCCACTGTATATATGTACCACATCTTCTTTATCCATTTGTCTGTCAATGGGCATTTAGGTTGCTTCCATGACCTGGCTATTGTAAATAGTGCTGCAGTGAACATTGGGGTGCATGTGTCTTTTTGAATTGTGGTTTTCTCTGGTTATATGCCCAGTAGTGGGATTGCTGGGTCACATGGTAATTCTATTTTTAGTTTTTTGAGGAATCTCCATACTGTTCTCCATAGTGGCTGTATCAATTTACATTCCCACCAGCAGTGCAAGAGGGTTCCCTTTTCTCCACACCCTCTCCAGCATTTGTTGTTTGTAGATTTCCTGATGATGCCCATTCTAACTGGTGTGAGGTGATACCTCATTGTAGTTTTGATTTGCATTTCTCTAATAATTAGTAATGTTGAGCAGCTTTTCATGTGCCTCTTGGCTATCTGTATGTCTTCTTTGGAGAGATGTCCATTTAGGGCTTCTGCCCATTTTTTGATTGGGTTGTTTGTTTTTTTAATATTGAGCTGCATGAGCTGTTTATATATTTTGGAGATTAATCCTTTGTCCGTTGATTCGTTTGCAAATATTTTTCCCATTCTGAGGGTTGTCTTTTCGTTTCGTTTATAGTTTCCTTTGCTGTGCAAAAGCTTATAAGTTTCATTAGGTCCCATTTGTTTATTTTTGTTGTTATTTCCATTACTCTAGGAGGTGGATCAAAAAAGATCTTGCTGTGATTTATGTCAAAGAGTGTTCTTCGTATGTTTTCCTCTAAGAGTTTTATAGTGTCTGGTCTTACATTTAGGTCTTGAATCCATTTTGAGTTTATTTTGGTGTTTGGTGTTAGGGAGTGTTCTAATTTCATTCTTTTACATGTAGCTGTCCAGTTTTCCCAGCACCACTTATTGAAGAGACTGTCTTTTCTCTATTGTATATCCTTACCTCCTTTGTCGTAGATTAGTTGATCATAGGTGCATGGGTTTATCTCTGGGCTTTCTATCCTGTTCCATTGATGTATATTTCTGTTTTTGTGCCAGTACCATATTGTCTTCATTACTGTAGCTTTGTGGTATAGTCTGAAGTCAGGGAGCCTGATTACTTCAGCTCCATTTTTTTCCCTCAAGACTGCTTTGGCTATTGGGGGTCTTTTGTGTCTGCACACAAATTTTAAGATTTTTTGTTCTAATTCTGTAAAAAAATGCCACTGGTAATTTGATAGGGATTGCATTGAATCTGTAGATTGCTTTGGGTAGTATAGTCATTTTCACAATGTTGATTCTTCCAATCCAAGAACATGGTATATCTCTCCATCTGTTGGTATCGTCTTTAATTTCTTTCATCAGTGTCTTATAGTTTTCTGCATACAGGTCTTTTGTCTCCCTAGGTAGGTTTATTCCTAGGTATTTTATCCTGTTTGTTGCAGTGGTAAATGGGAGTGTTTCCTTAATTTCTCTTTCAGAATTTTCACCATTAGTGTATAGGAATGCAAGAGATTACTGTGCATTAATTTTGTATCCTGCAACTTTACCAAATTCATTGATTAGCTCTAGGAGTTTTCTGGTGGCGTCTTTAAGATTCTCTAGGTATGGTATCATGTCATCTTCAAACAGTGACAGTTTTACTTCTTCTTTTCCAATTCGTATTCCTTTTATTTATTTTTCTTCTCTTATTGCCGTGGCTAGGACTTCCAAAGCTATGTTGAATAATAGTGGCGAGAGTGGACATTGTTGTCTTGTTCCTGACCTTAGAGGAAATGCTTTCAGTTTTTCACCATTGAGAATGATGTTTGCTGTGGGTTTGTCATATATGGCCTTTATTATGTTGAGGTAGGTTCCCTCTATGCCCACTTTGTGGAGAGTTTTTATCATAAATGGGTGTTGAATTTTGTCAAAAGCTTTTTCTGCATCTATTGAGATGATCATGTGGTTTTTATTCTTCAATTTGTTAATATGGTATATCACACACATTGATTGATTTGCATATATTGAAGAATCCTTGCATCCCTGGGATAAATCCCACTTGATCATGGTGTATGATCCTTTTAATGTGTTGTTGGATTCTGTTTCCTAGTATTTTATTGAGGATTTTTGCATCTATATTCATCGGTGATATTGGTCTGTAATTTTCTTTTTTTGTAGTATTTCTGTCTGGTTTTGGTATCAGGGTGATGGTGGCCTCTTAGAATGAGTTGAGAGTGTTCCTTCCTCTGCAAGTTTTTGGAAGAGTTTGAGAAGGATGGGTGTTAGCTCTTCTCTAAATGTTTGATGGAATTCACCTGTGAAGCCATCTGGTCCTGGACTTTTGTTTGTTGGAAGATTTTTAATCACAGTTTCAATTTTATTACTTGTGATTGGTCTGCTTATATTTTCTATTTCCTCCTGGTTCAGTCTTGGAAGATTATACCTTTCTAAGAATTTGTCCATTTCTTCTAGGTTGTCCATTTTATTGGCATAGAGTTGCTTGTAGTAGTCTCTTGTGATGCTTTGTACTTCTGCGGTGTCCATTGTAACTTCTCCTCTTTCATTTCTAATTTTATTGATTTGAATCCTCTCCCTCTTTTTTCTTGATGAGTCTGGCTAAAGGTTTATCAATTTTGTTTATCTTCTCAAAGAACTAGCTTTTAGTTTTATTGATCTTTGCTATTGTTTTCTTTGTTTCTATTTCATTTATTTCTGCTCTGATCTTTATGATTTCCTTCCTTCTGCTAACTTTGGGGTATTTTTGTTCTTCTTTCTCTAGTTCCTTTAGGTGTAAGGTTAGGTTGTTTATTTGAGATTTTTCTTGTTTCTTGAGGTAGGATTATATTGCTATAAACTTCCCTCTTAGAACTGCTTTTGATGCATCCCATAGGTTTTGGATCGTCTTGTTTTCGTTGTCATCTGTCTCTAGGTATTTTTTGATTTTCTCTTTGATTTCTTCAGTGATCTCTTGGTTATTTAGTAACGTTTAGCCTCCATGTGTTTGTGTTTTTTACGTTTTTTCCCCTGTAACTGATTTCTAATTTCATAGCGTTGTGGTCAGAAAAGATGCTTGATATGATTTCAGTTGTCTTAAATTTACTGAGGCTTGTGATCTATCCTGGAGAATGTTCCGTGTGCACTTGAGAAGAAAGTGTAATCTGCTGTTTTTGGATGGAATGTCCTGTAGATGTCATTTAAATCTATCTGATCTATTGTGTCATTTAAAGCTTGTGTTTCCTTATCAATTTTCTGTCTGGATGATCTGTCCATTAGTGTAAGTGAAGTGTTAAAGCCCACCACTATTGTGTTACTGTCAATTTCCTCTTTTATAGCTGTTAGCAGTTGCCTTATGTATTGAGGTGCTCCTAGGTTGGGTGCATATATATTTATAATTGTTATATCTTCTTCTTAGATTGATCCCTTGATCATTATGTAGTGTCCTTCCTTGTCTCTTACAACATTCTTTATTTTAAAGTCTAATCTGACATGAGTATTGCTATTCCAGCTTTCTTTTGATTTCCATTTGCATGGAATATCTTTTTCCATCCCCTCACTTTCAGTCTGTATGTGTCCCTAGGTCTGAAGTGGGTCTCTTGTAGACAGCATATATATGGGTCTTATTTTTGTATCCATTCAGTGAGCCTGTGTCTTCTGCTTGGGGCATTTAATACATTCACGTTTAAGGTAATTATCGGTATGTATGTTCCTATTACCATTTTCTTAATTGTTATGGGTTTTTTTCCTAGGCCCTTTTCTTTTGTGTTTCCCTCTTAGAGAAGTTCCTTTAACATTTGTTGTGGAGCTGGTTTGGTGGTGCTGAATTCTCTTAGCTTTTGCTTGTCTGTAAAGCTTTTGATTTCTCTGTCTAATCTGAATGAGATCCTGCCGGGTAGAGTAATCTTGGTTGTAGGGTCTTCCCTTTCATCACTTTAAATATATTTTGCCACTCCCTTCTGCCTTGTAGAGTTTCTGCTGCAAAATCAGCTGTTAACCTTATGGGAGTTCCCTTGTATGTTATTTGTCGTTTTTCCCTTGTTGCTTTCCATAATTTTTCTTTGTCTTTAATTTTTGTCAGTTTGATTACTATGTGTCTCGGCATGTTTCTCCTTGGGTTTATCCTGCCTGGACTCTCTGTGCTTCCTGGACTTGGGTGGCTGTTTCCTTTCCCACGTTAGGGAAGTTTTCGACTATAATCTCTTCAGATATTTTCTCGGGTCCTTTCTCTCTCTCTTCTCCTTCTGGGACCCCTATAATGTGAATGTTGGTGCGTTTAATGTTGTTCCAGAGGTCTCTTAGGCTGTCTTCGTTTCTTTTCATTCTTTTTTCTTTATTCTGTTCCTCAGCAGTGAATTCCACCATTCTGTCTTCCAGGTCACTTATCCGTTCTTCTGCCTCAGTTATTCTGCTATTGATTCCTTCTAGTGTAGTTTTCATTTCAGTTATTGTATTGTTCATCTCTGTTTGTTTGTTCTTTAATTCTTCTAGGTGTTTGTTCTTTAATTCTTCTAGGTCTTTGTTCAACATTTCTTGCACCTTCTTGATCTTTTCCTCCATTCTTTTTCCGAGGTCCTGGATCATCTTCACTATCATTATTCTGATTTCTTTTTCTGGGAGGTTGCCTATCTCCACTTCATTTAATTGTTTTTCTGGGTTTTTATCGTGTTCCTTCATCTGGTACATAGTCCTCTGCCTTTTCATTTTGTCTGTCTCTCTGTGAATGTGGTTTTCGATCCACAGGCTGCAGAATTGTAGTTCTTCTTGCTTCTGCTGTCTCCCCTTACGACATGTGTTTCTATCTCCTATATTTCCTGTAGTTGGATCTAGAGAGGCTTGATTAGATTCAGGCTTGACTTTTTTCCCCCCCAAGAATCCTTTGTGTGCTTTCTATTGCATCATATCAGGGGGCACATAATGTTTGTCTCACTTTTAGTGATGTTAATTTAAGACTGACCTGTGAGTTCAGATGCTGTCAACCTGACCCAGCCATTATAAAGTTCCCATCACCTTTGTTCCTGATTGTTTTATCAGACATTGATGATAGTTACCTAGTCCATTATTTCATTGGGGTTTAAAGTGGTTATCTTATAATTATTTCATTCTTTCTGCACTTATGCTACTGAACAGGAAAGATTTAGCCTGATAGATCAGGGTTCCTAGTATTTTTTTCTGTAGTGTAAAATCTGCATGTTACATGTCTCTATTCATAATAAGAAAATGGAAGGTGGGGTTAAAATGTCAGTAAAAGTGTTTTACTTCACATTCAGATAGAAGGTAATAAGCTTAGTGAAAATCAAATAATATTACATTTTAAGTTGTTCTTTATTTAAAAATCTGTACTGTGAAACATTTAGCCATTTCTTAATGTTTTACTATAGGCAATACAAGGACCTGTGGAATATGAGTGATGACAAACCCTTTCTATGTACTGCCCCTGGATGTGGCCAGGTAATATATAAATTGTTTTGTATATTCATGTTTAGTAAAACACTTATGACAGTATATGTTGTCATTAAAAGGATTCTTTTACAATGTTTTGTACAATTTTGGAGTTAGAATGAAAATAACCCAGAAAAATTTGGGGAAGAAATTAGTTTTCCTCAATAGCACATCTGAGTTTTAAAGAATACAATCTAATATGGAAAAAAAAAAATTAAGTCTTGTAAGGGAAAGATGGAAAATCTGGAGAAAATCCAGGACTTAAAAGTATATTCATTTGACCATTATTGGTTGAAAATCATTGTGAATTGCCTAATTGGAAATCAGATATACATTATCTTTTATGAAAATTAGTTTACTTGCTGAACTCTTGTGAAAATAACTAATGTTTACCTCTGAGCATATCACTAATATATTAATGTTCTTAAGTATAACATCTTTAATATAGAGCATGTGTGGAAGCATTTTTAGAAAATAATATTTTAGTGTTGTTACAGAAAATAATATTTCAGTGTTTTTTAATAGGCCATTAAATTATTAATCTATTAGTGTTATAATAATCTTAAAATAACTATAGACACTAAGGAATGAAAGAATAAATTTAATGTGTAGTAAAATTACAGAGTACTTAAATATACAAACTATAAATCATAAATAAGTATTAAAGTGTTTCTTTGGTTCTCATTGTTTTCTTTAGCTGATATTTTAAATGGAGGTATAATTTATATACAATAAACTGCACATACTTATAGTGTACAGTTTGATACATTTTAACATATGTATGTACCCATAAAACCATCACCACAATTAAGATAGTGAACATATTCATCATCCCCAAAAGTTTCCTCATGCTTATTTGTTATACCTCCCTCCCATCCCTGTCAACCATTGATCTGCCTTCTGTCACTATAGGTTAGTTTGTATTTTCCAGAATTTTATATAAATGGAATCATACAGTATGTAGTTTTGACTGGATTCTTTCCTTCCACATAGTTAATTTACAATTTCTCCATGCTATGTGATTAGTAGTTAATTCCTTTTCATTGAGGAACAGTATTTCCTTATTTCACCATTAGTTTATTTATTCACTTGTTTATGGACATTTGTCTTATTTCCGGTTTTTAGTTGTTACAAATAAAGCTGTTGTGAATATTTATGTGTAAGTCTTTGAATGAATGCATGCTTTCTTTTCTCTTGGGTGAGTACCTAGGAGAGTAGTGGTGGGATCATAGGTAATATATAATAGGAAATTGCCAAACTGCTTTCCAAAACAGAGGTATCACTTTGCATTTCCACCAACAGTCTATGAGAGGTCCTGTTGTATCATATCTTTGCCAACATTTGGTGTCAGTCTTTTAATTTTAGCCATTTTCATTGTGTGTATACTGATATATAAAGTGTTACTTTGCATTTCTTTGTTGACTGATGAAAAAATGAGCACTTTTTCATGTGCTTATTGGCCATTCGTATACTTTACTTTTCGTGAAATATCTTTTCAAATCTTCTACTTGTTTTTAAAAATTAGGTTGCCTGTCTTTTAATTATTGAGTTGTATGAGTTCTGTAAATATCCTGGGTACCAGTCTATCATCAAATATTTCTCCAGGTCTGTGGTTTCCAACTTGATTTTCATAATAGTATCTTTTGATGAACAGATGTTTCTAATTTTAATGAAGTCTAATGTATTAATTTTTTCTCTTCTTTGGTTGTTGGTTTTTGTGACTTATCTAAGAAACTTTTGCTTAAACTTAAGTCACAAAGATATTCTCCATTGCTTTCCTCTGAAAGCTTGGTTTTTCATTTCGGTCTCTTTTGCATCTTGAATTAATTTTTGTGTATAGTGTGAGGTAGGAGTTGAAGCTCACTTTTTTTTGCATATGGTTTCTCAGATATTCCAGTGTTGTTTGTTGAAAAGATTTTCCTTTCTCCATTAAATTGCTTCCTCCCCTTTACTGAAAATCAAATGATTTGTGTAAGTGTGGATCTATTTCTTAGCTTTCTATTCCGTTCCTTTCATCAATCTGTCAACTTTTATGCCAGTACCATACTGTCTTGATTGCCCTAGCTTTACAGTAAGCCTTCCAGTCAGGTAGGGTAAGTTCTCCAATTTAGTTCTCCTTTTTCAGGATTGTTTTGGATAGTCTTTTAATTTTAATCATTCTGGTGAGGGTATAGTGGTATCTAAAGATTTTAATTTACATGGTGTCCAATGATGTTGAGCAGGGTAAAGGTAGGAGTTACCAGGGTTGGTGATATTTTAGATAGGTTGGTCAGGGAATGCCTCTGTAATAAGGTGACATTTGAATAAAGATGTGGGAGCAAACCCTGCACATACCTGGGGGAAGAGATTTCCAGACTGAAGGAACAGCAAATATAAAGGCTGGTAGGGAAGAAATGGATTTGGTGTGTTTAAAAACAGAAAGATGACTGTTGCGGCTGGAGCATATAGTGATTAATGAGGATAAGGGTAGGAGATAAGGTCAGCAATGTAGGGGAATAAAAAGAGTCCATAACCTGTAGGGCTTTTGTTGACTGTGATAAGGTATTTGGATTTTATTCACAGAGCAGTGAAAAGCCATTGCTGAGCTAATAGTGAAAGTAGAGACTGGCAGCAGTCAGAGAGATAGTGGTGGCTTTGACTAGGTGGTAATAATGGACAAATAGGGAAATAGACTGATTTGACATATATTTTGGAGATATATTTTGTATACATTTTTCTATAAATTCAGGAAAGATAAAAATTGCAATTTCTAAAATCCTTTTCAGCTAGAATTCTGGGTATGATTTTAGGTTCCACCAACCAGATTTACTCATTCTGGTAAATTACATTTACTCCTTGGATTTGGGACCGAGTTGAATGGAAAGGTTGTATTACTCAAGTCCTCCATTTTGCTGGAATAGATTGGACAGACACAGCATGATTCTTTAATCCCTGGATTACAGCTAATACAATATGTTTTTAGAGCCAGCCTTTGGACCATGACCAGTTTTGCCGTGTTGTTCTAGGAATCATTCGTGGAAACTCAGTCTCAAACCAGTCCCTAATTCCTTGTCCTATCCTTTTCTGCTTAAAATAGTTGGCATTGTTATTTTGTGATTGAGTCTTTAGTAATATACATGCCATTTTAAATAAAAAGAATTACATTTAAATTTACTTAAGAGAGCTTCCAAATGAAGCCAACAAAAGATCAGGGAGGATTTGACTTCAGGATGAACCCAAGAAGTTGAATTAGTACCATCTAACCTTCCCCATTTTTGGTGCCTCTGTGCCAAAACTATCCCTTCCATCTTCTGCCTCCACCCCAACTCCCAAGGCCAGGCTGTCGTTTCTCCCTATCTGGGAGATAGAACCAGTGAAAGAATGACTCAGTAAAATTAGGGGAAATAAGGCAAATGGAAATGAGATAGTCTTCAGGTCAAGAAGATATTTTAAAATTGCTGAGAAAAATTACACAATCTGTTCAAGCATATCCAGACTGTTTATAGACACTATTAATGCTTTGCTTCCTTACCTGATGGGATGAGGCAAATGGAACATTACACAGCACATCCCCAGGGTAAAGTAAGAGTTTATTCACCTCAACACCAGATCCAGAAAGTCTGGGAACTTTTTAATATTCATTGTTTAAGTTCTCACAGCAGACTCCCTTGCACATGCCCAGTCTGTGTCCATGGCACAAATGGCCAAGAGACTGAGAGGTAGACTACCTCTTAGCCCGCCAAGAAGAGACCCTTCGTAGGGCTAAGGTCTTCTTAGAAGACCTTATGAACACTATGAACATAACAAGGGTGTTCCAGCACTTTATCAGGCCCAAAAGTCACCCATTGTTCTTCCTCATAATATATATCAGCAACATTTCCATCTAATGATCCTGCCTATAAATCAATCTATGATTATTTTGACATTTTCTACCATAAGAATGTTTATACTTTTGGCAAAGCAGCAACCATTTTACTTCAGTGATATTAAAAGTACTCCTGCACTCTCATTCATTGCTGGTAAAAGTGCAAGATGGCACACCCCCTAGAGGGAGTTTGGCAATATCTAGCAAAATAACACATGCATTTACCCTTTGACCCAACAGTCCTACTTCTGGGACTCTATCCCAAAGATGCACTGTCAAAACTATGAAAAGACATATGCCCAAGGTTATTAGATATATGTTCAATATATTTTGTTACCTGTCAGTCTCTGGACAGTAGTATTCCAGGAGAATAGAAGCAAAAGCTATAAAGCTTCTTGAAGCTTCAGTTTGGAAGTAACAGGTCATCACTTCTGCAGCATTCTGTTGATCAGTGCAAGTCACCAGACCAGCCCAGACTCAAGGGGTGGGGAAATAGATACCCTCCTCTGGATGGGAGAACCAGCCTTACCACGTTGCAAAGGAAGGAGGGTACATATCATATAATGGAAGGAATTTGTGGCCATATTTTACAATCTGTCACAGACAAATACTGAAATACTTACAGGTAAAATAATTTCTGGGGTTGGCCTCAAAAAAATCCATTGGGTGAATGGTGAGTAGAGATGAAATGAGATGGATCATAGGTTGATAATTGCTAAAGCTGGGTGAATGTGCAAAGAGGTTTATTACACTATTTCTTTTTAATTTACTAAAATGCAAGAGAAGAAAAAGAAACCTATTGCTGAATGTAAGAACATATGTATATATGTGTATCAGAGATTGTTTAGAAGACCTAATATTTTTTAAAAATATGAAAAACATTAAGAAGTTAGAATTGTTTTTTAGACTCCCTGTTATGAAGGGAGTTAACATTCATTTTTTCCTCCTACTTCTTTCCTCTCCCTTGATGTCTGATAATAATTTTTCCATTGTCAGGGTTTGTAATACATTTTGTCTGATAATCTATAATCCCCATATTTCTTTAGTTTTACTTCTGTATTTAAATAGTATAGATAGAGAGGAAGGGTGAGAACTAAGCTTTAAGGCACTCCAGTGTTCAGAAGTCAGAAAGAGGGGGAGGCTGTAGCAGAGGAGACTGAGAAGCAAGCAGACAATGAAGAAAATTGTGTTCTGGAAGTCAAGTAGAAAAAGTATTTCAAAGTGTGGGGGAACAATGTAGTCATATAGTTGATAGGGTAAGGTGAGAATTCAGTATTTATAATCGGATTTAGAAAAATGGGGATTATTAGACACCTTGATAAGAGTAGCTTCAGTGAAGCAGCAGTGACAACAGTGAGATTGGAGTTAGCCTGACGAGTGAATGTGGAACCAGAAGTGGAGACATTATAAGATACCTTTTTCTTGGAATTTAGCTTAAAGGGAACAGTAAAATACTGCTGGAGGAGAATTGAAGATGGAGATTTTTTTTTGTTTTGAATTTTAAGGTGGGACTATCACAGCATATTTGACACTGCAGAGAGAGAGGGACTGTTGCAGGAATGGGGTCCTTAAGAGAGAATGGGATCCGGTGTTCAAGTGGAGAGACTGGCCTTAGAAAGGACCATAGACAATTTATCCATAGTAACTGAAAGTGAAAAGGCGGGGAGAGGTGTGGAAGGTTTGAATAGAGAAAAGGAAGCATATCAAAACTTAGACATACAAACATTTCTTCGATATGGTCACCATAAAAAACTACATTTCTGTTCATTCCATTACACAAAAGAAATCACCTTTAGAAGCTCGGGCACATTGTTTTAAAGAGACTTGTATTACTTAGGATGCTGGCTGAAACAAGACTCAACCTTAATAGATTGAGCAGTTTGTTCTTTATGTAATAACCAGGAAGTAGGAGTCCCAGGGCTGGCTGGTTCTATAGCCCTCAACAAGCTACTTCCATTTCTAGCTCCAAGATGGCTGTTCCAGCTCCTGACATCAAGTCCATATTCCAGCAATAAGGGAGGGAGAAGGGGAAGCAAAACACAGCATGTATACACCCATCATTTTAGGAGCATTAACTGGAAGTAATGCATATAATTTTCACTCATTCTTTTGGTCCCAGCCCAATCATATGGCCACCTAACTGCAAAGAAAGCTAGAAAATGTGGTCTTTGTCCTGGGCAGCCAAGTGCTCACCTAAAATGCAGAAGTTCTTTTATTGAAGGAAAAAGGGTAATAGATATTGAGGGACAGCTGGCGGTCCTTGTCATAGTTTTCAGAGATGATTTTGAATTTGGTAACCTAACAAAAAGTCATTTGGAGCCTGAGTCTGGTTAAGCTGGGTAATACTGAAATTACCAAAGTCTTAAGTTTAGTTAATAGTAATATATCAATGTTGGTTTCTTAGTTTTGATAAACATACCACAGTAATGTAAGATGAGAACATTGGGGAAACAAACTGAGTAATGAGTGTGTGAGAACTCTCTGTAGTATTATTGCAACTTTTCTGTAAACTTAAAGGTTTTCCAAAATAAAAAGTTTATTCAAAACAATAACAACAAAAAAGCTCTACCTGAGAAACACAAAAAAGTTGCTTATGAACCACAGAATAGAGCTTTCAGATATTTATCAAGTGTATATATACCATGTATATTTGTGCTCCAACTTGTTTCAAAAAGGATTTGAGGAATTAAAGTTTCATATAATAGTTGTCATAGTAATAAAAACAGTTATAACAGTAGTAACATTTTTTAACTTAGCCAGTCACTGTGCTAAGAAGCTTATGTGGGTTATGTCATTTAATCCTGCAACAGCCCTATAAAATGGGTGCTACTGGCCTCATTTTACAAGTGAGCAGTCGAACTTAAATATATTACTGAATGTCTCTGTCACAGAACCTGCAAATATGGAAGATAAGTTTGAACCCAAGCCTACTCTTGTGTTAACATTTATAGCGAAACATCCCTAAATAGAATGTTCAGGCTTCAAGGTATATTTGAATACAGGTCTTTGTATATGTATTTTTTTTTCAATTAACATTAAAGGTTTTTATTTTCTCATAATTACAAAAGCATCACTGAAAATGTTGACAAAAGGAAAAAATAAAATCCAGAGAGGACTTCTGTTAACATTTGGTATATTTCCTATATCCTTCCCCCCTTTTATTTATTCAAACAAAATTGGGATCATACTGCACATATAGTTTTGTATTCTATTTGTATGCAGATGACATTATATGTATCACGGGCATTTTGTGTGTTAATTGAAAACATGGGTTTGAGTTCCTGTGTAGTATTCTATTGCCAGAATGTGTCCCATAATCTATTTACCCATTCTTCTTTTATGACCTAAAAATTAATTATTATGGCCTTAAAAGATCACATTGTGATGAGTATTCTTCTGTATTACCCTTTATATGCATCTCTAATTAATTCCTCAAAATACATTTTTAGAAATCAATTTATTGGGTGAAAATGTATACACATTTTTAAGGTTCTTCATACATTTTGCCATATTGTTTTTCAAAGCTAAAACAATTTATTTTCACTAGTAATTTATCTAAGCACCGTTCTCATCATGAACACTCCAATCCTAGGTATTATTAACTATTTTTTGGCCTATATTTGTTCCCTAAGATACTTAAAATGGTCTAATCTCTATGTTATAATAATACCTTGTAACTGTTACTGGCCAAAATGATAATCCGGCTACGGTCAGCATCATCCATTTGTTAAATCTTGCTTAGAACAGAAATGGTATAGTCTCTCTCTAGATTCAAATAGTATTTCCTAGGAAATCAGAAATTCTAATAAGAATTGATTTTAGAAACACCAATTTGATGGTGGTATTACAAATTATTTTTTGTCACTAGTAGGTGATAACATTATTCCAAATTTGAATTTCAGCTTTAAAAAACTTAATGGGCTTAAATTTTCAAATAGGTTTTTAAAATTTTTAATACATTTTGTTGATAATGTCATTTCAGAGAGAGAGACTTATAGAATTCAATGCAGAGGATTTTAACTTTTGACTCTTTCTATTACAATTCTTTTTATATGCTCAGTCACTATTAGGTATTTCACGAAGAGTCCTGTTCATTTCATTTGTTTTAACATGATGTTCCATTGAATTCAGTAAAAGAGACAAAGTTGAGATAATTTAGTGAAAGATTCATTTAACATTGAAACTCATATTTTATTGATAGTATCTTTGCTTTTGGTGATACTCTTATTGAAAATTCTTTCTTTGGTAGAATGTTAATACATTATAAGCTGTTTTACAAAGGAGATAATCATTTTATTTAATCTAAAGTTTCAGTGAAGGTGTGGGAGTGGGAGTGTGTGTGTGTGTGTGTGTGTGTGTGTGTGTGTGTGTTTAATTAGTAACTTCCTGATGTTGAATAAAATAATTCAGCTAGTGAAAGAGGTAGTAAAATGGGCTATTGGCCTGGTGGCTTTATAACTTAGTACCTATTTAATCTATTTTAAATAGGAATAATAATCTATATCATGGATATGAATGCATGTATTAGATGCAGAATGACTGATTTCTTAGGAAGTTAATTCTGGTAAGAGTGTTCAAGCCTTGGAAACACAGATTTCTCAGATACCAGAGCTTAAATTAATTTATTATGGAAGCAACTATTTCACCTCCCTCCTATCTGTCAGGTTACCCATCCTTTTTAACCTTTTAAGAGAGATGATTGGCCTATCCTACCTTTCTTGACTGCCTTTCCCATTGTTTATTCAGCTATATGCTCAAAGTCTTCTTGTTTAACAAAACACTGCACATCAATAACATTTTGCATTGGAGTTGTGCTCTCAATTGCCTGGAAGAAAGAAATTGTATGAATTCAATATGTTATCGCTAGTAGTATCATTATAATTTTTCTATGAAGCTTATTTTTAGAATAAAATTCTTAATTTGTCTGGGAAAGCAGTTCAGAGAGATTCTGCAAAAATATTAGCTTGTAATAGCTACTTTATAAGTGTTTGTTGAAGAAAGAATGTGTTTTACATATATATATATCTGTTCCTGGTGACTGCCTTTTGACACTGTCTTTTTAAGTTTCTTGTTAGAAATAAATAAGTTTTCTCAGATGATAGCCAAGGTTAAACTCACCTGTATCAAGTGTCAATTTCAGTGTATTTTACCCGTGTATATAAATAATATCATTATATGATCAACAATTCCTTTATAAATAGCATTCAGGTAAATTTGATCTGTACATTCTCCATAAGACTCTGTAAATTCATATTCCTCGCATTTCTCCTCTTACTATTCATATGATCCTAAATGTTTTTTAGGATCCTTTTAGCTGTTTCTTTTCACTTAGAATCAATCTTGGTGCCGTTTTCACATGTTTTGTATAAAGCATAATGTTATTTATTCTATATGTAGTTGCTGTTTGATTTGGATATTTGTGTTCAAACCAGTATCTAAACAGAGGATACTGTTAGGATAAAAAATTCTTAGCACATAACTATCTGTTAATTATGCTGACTGCTGTTTTAAAATCTAAGACCTCTACCAAAATGCATTCATTTGCAAATGTTTAATGATTGCCCTCAATGGAGAAGCCACATTGTTAGGTTCTTTGGAACGTAAAGTGAATCTTGCTTTAAGATACTTGTAAGACATTCAAGCAAAAAAAAAAAGATACTTGTAAGACATTCAAAACTGTAATGCAAAGTAAAAAGCAATGAAGTAACTAACACAAGTAAATGCTATAGCTATGTTCATTCTCCAAGAGCTTTGTTATTTGGTCTATCAAAGGGTGACTATTTCTTATTTCTCCAATTTTTTTTTTTTTAATAAATTTGTTTATTTATTTTTGGCTGTGTTGGGTCTTCGTTGCTGCGTGCGGGCTTCTCATTGCAGTGGCTTCTCCTGATGCGGAGCACGGGCTCTAGGCGCGTGGGCTTCAGTAGTTGTGGCTCGCGGACTGAGTAGTTGTGGCTCACAGGCTCTGGAGCACAGGCTCAGTAGTTGTGACGCATGGGCTTAGTTGCTCCACGGCATGTGGGATCTTCCTGGACCAGCGCTCAAATCTGTGTCCCCTGCATTGGTAGGCGGATTCTCAACCACTGTGCCACCAGGGAAGCCCTTATTTCTCCAATTTGGAAAGGATTCTTACAATGATGAAGCAATAGGAAAATAGCACTTGAGTGGGGAGGAGCTGGATTATGATCCCAGTGCCTATAGTTTGTACTCAATAAATGTTTGAAGAGTAAATGAATAAGTCAAGGGATAGAGGTACTGTTTGCATCTGGACACTCACCTACAGTGGGAATACAAGCAGGTTTTGAAGAGGGGTCATAATAATAATTTTCCACTGGTGTACAGTAACTTAAAGACTTAGTGGTAAGCATACTTACATGAGAGCACTATACAGCCAAATTAAATTAAAGGCTTAATTCATCTTAAGGAGCAGTCTGTGGTTTGGTGGGTTTTTTGTTTTTCCTTTAGACTGGGCTTGAAGATTCAATTCTTTAATTGTAAGGAGTTCCTTCTTTCAGTTGGCATTTATTGACTACTTACTATATGCTAAATTTGGTGGAGCTCAAATAGTAGGAGCTCAGCCTACTTAAAAGGAAATACAAAAATATCAATATAATATTGATAGGTGCTATAACCAGGCACTGTGCAGAGCAAGATGGGATATAAATGAGAGGGATTAACTTTTACAGTGGGCTTGTGGGCTGGCCTAAGTATGATATAGGTCCTACTTTTAATATTTAGAATAAAAAACATAATGGAAAGAAATATTTCATTCTTTTACATTGTTTTAAGGTTACCCTAAAGCTATTATCATTTGTTGCATGAAAGAATGTAGTGAGTTGGATAGTGGGGTGGTGAGACCAAAGAGAAGGAATCCATTTTTGGTGGTTCAGAGGAACCAAGTTCAAATATATATAATTTTACATCCCATTTGTAAGGATATAGACTAGAGAGTGAGTTTAGATCTCTTAATTTGGCATATTATAATTATTGCTCTGAAATAACAAAAAGTAAGTGCTCTCTGTTTTCAGTTATAAATGTTGCTAAAGATAAGGAAGCATCATCATAAAGATTGATGTCCAGACACAGTCAGGAGGTATTTAAACAATGCATTTATTATATTGTAATCATAAATGTCACCTTTGGCATGCAGGACGTATCCAAGTTAAGTGTAGTTTTAAAAATAATTTTGCTTCATTTTTTTATATAAGAATGTGATAAAAAAATGAAAAATCACTTTATTCTAAGTTAAAATTTAATTTTATTTTACTTTTTAAATTTTTATTTATTTATTTACTTTTGGCTGTGTTGGCCTTCCTTGCTGCGTGCAGGCTTTCTCTAGTTGCGGCCAGCGGGGGCTACTCTTCGTTGCGGTGCACGGGCTTCTCATTGCGGAGCATGGGCTCTAGGCGCATGGGCTTCAGTAGTTGCAGCGCGTGGGCTCAGTAGTTGCAGTGCGCAGGCTTCAGTAGTTGTGGATCTTGGGCTCTAGAGCACAGGCTCAGTCGTTGTGGCGCACGGGCTTAGGCTTAGTTGCTCTGCGGCATGTGGGATCTTCCCGGACCAGGGCTAGAACCCGTTTCCCCTGCATTGGCAGGCGGAATCTTAACCACTGTGCCACCAGGGAAGTCCTTAATTTCATTTTAAAATTAATTGCTTCATTATTGTACTGGCCACTATTTCTTTGCTGGATTATAATCGAGGCATTCTTTTTTTTATGTGATAACATAAAGAACCTGATTTACCTCTTAATTTGTCCAGGAATAATATTTTTTTAAGAAAGTTTTCGTTTTAAAAGTGGTAAGTAACCTGAAATCTAAGTAAAATACAATGCTTTCTTCAAAAGTCATTATACCATGGAGTATATATTTCTACTATGATATGGCAAAAATTAATAGTGGTCTATTTTTAGTGTCCAAATGAAATTTATATAAAGTTTCTTTGCCTCAGGTTTTGTTTTTAAATGCTCTAAAATGAGTTATGTGACCTAGTATTATATCAGAATTGCTTGTTCTTGGGTAATGTGTTTCTCTATGATTGTTTGAGATCTAGTATGTTTATCTATACTAACAGTAGGTTCTTTATAGTTAACAAACTGCTATTTCTTTTTTAATGGTGGTTTTACATGTTGTGGAAATGAATTTCCTTATCATTTAACTTATTTGATCAAATTGAAAATCTTAACTATATTTTAAAACTTTTTGCCACAGCGTTTTACCAACGAGGATCATTTGGCTGTCCATAAACATAAACATGAGATGACACTGAAATTTGGTCCAGCACGTAATGACAGTGTCATTGTGGCTGGTTAGTATATGCTTTTATTAATAGCTTATATACATATTTCACCTGGAATGTGCACAATTTTTGTGTATTCTCTGTAAATAATATAGTCTGGTGATATTCCAATGACTTCATTTACAATAAATGTTGGCAACATGTATTTTACCCATTACATTTTTATGTTTCCTTCTGACCATTCATTTCACTCTTTTTGTGTGGTTTTCAAATGTAGATTTTAATGTCATTTTTTGTGGAAGTTAATTAGAAACCTGGGAGCATTCATACCATTTCCAAAATTTACATTTAACTGATAGTTGAACTAATGTGATGTTTAGTCAATGTTTCTTTTAGCTGTTTACACCTGCTTTACAATGATATGCGAAGCTAGAAGATGATCAAGCTCCTCCTGTTGGAGAAAGAGCAATTAGCAGACTTGTTCATTAGGATTTTGTTTATGTTTCTTTTTGGACTAAACATCTGTGTTAGTAAAATACTCTCAATAAAGGGGGCTTAAATTCAGTCAATGCTTTTATTTTTGTGTGTTGCTCTTATGAACATGCAGTATCACCTAAGCAGATGATTATCTTACAGTATGCAAAAAGAGAATCCCAATTCATGCATTGGTTTATTGTCCTTCCCTGCTATATCAGCTACCCCTTTTTTGGTATTTAAATATATATATGTACATATCTCTGTATATGTACACACACATAACATTTAATTTCATTGCATTTTGTATATTTTATAAGTAGTGTGGTAAGAAAACAATTTTATATAAAATTTAATATACTTATATAAATTTCAGTCCTTTTTGTGTCATAAGCACAGATTCACATAAATATTCAAATTAACTTAATTTTTTTCTCTTGTAAAGCTTAGGTTATACTATTTGTAAGTCTAGAATTATATACCTGTATACTGAATATTATTAATACTTTTAAATTATTACCCAACATAGAGATCAAATTGTCATATGCAATGCTTTGGAGAGATAATGAGGAAAAAAGACGGTTCTTGTCATTCGGTATCAAGATTTTTGTATTGAAAAAACTGGAGGTAAAAATGTTGATAATTTACCAAAAAACAATTTGTTTAGGAAAAATGTAGGGTAACATTCAACATATCTTCATTTCTGTAAGTAAAAGAAGCAGACAAGAGTGAGGTATGCATTTCTTTAAAACACTATACATCAGATACTAAGAGAGAGAACCAAAAACACAAACAAAATAACAACAGCCTGAAGGTTCACTCTCCTAGGCACAAAGGTCTTTGCTTCTCTGGAGTTTCTTGCCTTAGAGCCATATCTCTCTCTGTAACATTTAACTCAAAAATATTTTGAGGTTGGTTTCTAGAACTTACTTTCCTATCTGTTTACATTTAATGCAACAGAAAAGTAGAACACATTCAAACATAGCACTTGACCATTTTTTTACTAATATATATTGAGATGAGTAGTTTAGCATTACCGTATAAATATAATGCATGATGTGTGTGGTATATATTTGATGATCAATAGCCATAAGCCATGTGCATGTTTAAACAGTTGTGCCTGTGTTGACTTTTCTCTTTTCAAGCCTGATCATTATAGTAATCACTGATAAAAGTGATTTTTCCATATGTATTTTATTTTTAAGACTTCTCTCCCTTTAATACAAAATAGCCTTCTCTTGGGCTTAGATAGACAAACCCTTTGGGCATGAACAGGAGAGTCAAATTTATGTTCAGTTTACTAATTCAGTCATGATGGACCTAGGTTGATACAAGTATGCTGGGCCCTTACTATAATACCATTTTGAAGTCTTTTTGGGGGTAGAGGTTATATATGTTGCAGACTAACTATTAGGTAAAATGAAGACAAAATAAAAGTCCTTCAGTAATTTTGATAATACTAATAGTGTCTGAGGTAGGCCTACATTATATCTAATGTGTATGACAAGTAGGTCATTTTAGTGTTAAATATATTTATATGGAGTAAACATATTAATACTCTGGGAATATGTTGGGGCGAGGGTGAAGATAAAACAGTAAGTAATGCCCACTCTGGGGACCCAATAGTTAACAGAAATATATGAATTTTAATTTCACAGAAGGTTTTATGAGTATTTTATCTTAAACCAGGAGTCATCCTTATACTTTTATTTAGTTTAAGCTTGATCCCTGATATAACCTATAAAATTGATGCCCTAAAATATATAAAATGTGAATAGAATTTGAATGTGCTACCAACTCTAATCAATCTGAGTAAATAGCCTTGAAAATAATAAGACTAAACAGGCAAAATTCATAAATTTGCTCTTTTTCAATTCAACGTGGACCTTAAGTGGCATTTGTTCTGTAACTAATACATGCTCACATGTACATTCAGTACATGTTTTAATGCACCTAGTGTGAGTGCATATTCAAATGTAGTTAAAATGTTTCAAGTTTCGAGAAAGCAGAGTTTGACTAATTCTCTGCTGTCTAGGAATTAAGCTAGAACATTAGACATATAACTCTTACATAGCCCCTCATACCAAGCTTGAAAAATGCTTTAAAATAGAAAATTAGCTTTAAAAAGGAGGGTTTTAGTTTTCGTTTGCGGGGGGCTCTTGTTTTAACCTTCTGTTTCTTGTAGTATTTTGATCTACCTACTAAAGACTGTTTTATCTTAAGCTTGCTTTCATAATAGATTATGAACACTAGTGGAAGGGCCAAGTTAAAGCAAATATACATGCTGTTGTCCTAGTTTTCCCCAAATTGCATGTATTTTATGCATTTGTAAGTTTTAATAGTGTAAATTTTTTTTAAATTTTGTGTTAGATAACGACAGTAGTTGATCTCTGAGTAGCGGATGTTTATGTCACCCTACTCAGAGAGAACGTGTGGACTAAGGAACAAGAAGTACTTCTTTTCATACTTTTATGGATCATAGAGTTGGAGGAAATACCTTAAACTGCAACAAAAACTTAACCAGATTTTGTTTGCTTTAAAGGAAGAGGTCTTTCCAAAGAGAATTAACAGCTGACTGAACCAGTCCTGCTAATTTGTTAATTTACTAGCTATATTTTAGGGTCCTGTATGATATTTAAATCTATGTGTTTACTTCTTGACATTTATTTCAGATCAGACCCCAACACCAACAAGATTCTTGAAAAACTGTGAAGAAGTGGGTTTGTTTAATGAGTTGGCAAGTCCATTTGAGAATGAATTCAAGAAAGCCTCAGAAGACGACATTAAAAAAGTATGTTGTTAACCATGAAATTAAAACAGTGCTTCTGACAGAACAGTAATCATAGTTTTCACTCCCTGCTTTCTTATTTTAGATATACTGATTGGCTATTTTTAAACTCCTAACATTTTCTTTAATGTTTGTGTTTTAGATGCCTCTAGATTTATCTCCTCTTGCAACACCCATTGTAAGAAGCAAAATTGAGGAGCCCTCTGTTGTAGAAACAACTCACCAGGATAGTCCTTTACCTCACCCAGAGTCTACTACCAGTGATGAGAAGGTTAGAAATTTGTATTTATGGTAGAAACACAAACTAAGTGGAAAAAAATCAGCATTCTAAGTAAAGTCTAATATTTGATCTATATAAAATGTTAACGTAATAAATTATACATAAATCAGTGTCAGGTTGTAATAGTCTTATTATATGTGAAAGCTTGTGAATACTCAGAAATTTCAGGGAAAGAAGACTCTACCTTTATAGATAATTCGTTTTTTATTACACACAGAAAAATTATTGGGGAGAATAGAATAGCCATGGCAGAGGAGCTAGAAGTAAGGCAGAAAAAGTAACTATTTACCTAGGAATAAATGCTTTGACTTAGGTGTTTTGTGTTTTTTTCATTTCCTTGTTATAAAAGTACATTCTCATTATAAAAAGTTTAAGAATATAGAAAAATACAAGAAAGAAAAATAAAAACTACCTTTTAGCCCATAATTGAGTGATAAGAATTACTAGTATTTTGAAACATTTTTCCTAGATATATGCATGCATTTATACATAAAAATATACATATATAAGTGAATAGTTATAGGATACAAAGAGGAATCTTAGTAATTTTTTTTGGCTGCTTTGGGTCTCCCTTGCTGCGTGCAGGCTTTCTCTAGTTGTGGTGAGTGGGGGCTACTCTTCATTGCGGTGCACAGGCTTCTCATTGCACAGGCTCTAGGCGCGCATGCTTCAGTAGTTACGGTGTGTGGGCTCAGTAGTTGTGGTGCGCGGGCTTCAGTAGTTGTGGCTATCAGACTCTAGAGCGTAGGCTCAGTAGTTGTGGTACGCGGGCTTAGTTGCTCCGCAGCATGAGGGATCTTCCCGGATCAGGGATTGAACCTGTGTCCCCTGCATTGGGAGGTGGATTCTTAACCACTGTGCCACCAGGGAAGTCCCAGTTTACTTTTTTATATCATACTTTAGGCATTCAGCATTAATGTACATTTTCCCATGTCATTAGAAAATTTTCCAAAGTCATGGTTTTTAATGGTTGCACTTTATCATTACCTTAATGTATTTACTTATCTTGTTCTTGTTGGACATAAAGGTTGTTTCCACATTATCACAATTATAAGAAATGCTGTTAAATTTTTGATATAAATATCTTTTTTCCTAGAGAGTATTTCAGTCCCTTCACACTCAGCAGTTTTTTCCTGTTGATTGCTGCTTTAGCCTCTTTTAGGGGTATTTCTTCTTCCTGCATTCCTCAGTCATTAGTTCCCCCTGGGCATGGCATAGTCATTCCAAGTTGTAAAAAGTAAGTTCTGGGCCCCCTTCTCTTTTCTTTCTCAGTTTTTTTCTTAAGTGCTCTCATCCAGACTCGTAACTTTAAAAACCATCTATGTGGTTTTCAAATTTATATCAACCCAGATATTTCCCAGATTTCCATATTCATATCCAACTCCATCTTGACATTTCCTTTTCTGTGTCTAACGGACATCTTAAACATAGTATATCTAAATTAGAGCCCTTGATTTCTTCCCACAGTTTTCCCTGTCTCGGTAAAACAGGGAAAACTTCTTTCCATCCATCTAGTTGCTCAGGCCAAGAATAAAGAATACTTAATTCCCTCTTTTCCTTCACACTGAAACCAGTAACAAATCTTACTAGACCTACTTCTGAATATATCCTTAATTTATCTCTTTTATCTTCAGTGTCACCACTTTAGTCCAATCCATCATCATCTTTTACTTGGATTGTTAACAATTACCTTCTAATAATTGTTAACAATTATTATTTGTTAATATACAAATAATATTAACATTATTTTAATATAATTAATATATTAATAATGTTAATATAATTTTTAACAATTACCTGGACTTTCTACTTCCATCTCCAATCTATTTTCCATAGGCTGTTTTATTTTTAATACATTATGTCACTTCCCTGCTTAAAATCCTTCAATGGTTTGCCATTGCATTTAAGGTAACACACTCCTTCCATAAGCCCTCATTGATCTGGACTTACCTACCCATCCAGCCTCACCTCATGCCATTCTCTGGTGTGTTCATCAGGTATTCTAAGCTTTTTCCTACCTCAAAGACATTGCTCTTGGTATTGCTTCCTTTTCCCTAGAATGCTCTCCTCCTTATCTTTTCAGTACCTGTTCAAATGCTGTTTTGCAAAGAAGCTCACCTTACCTCACTATGCTATCAAAGGAGCCAACTCCAACCTTCCCTCAGTTAATCTTTCATGATTTCTTATGTTTTGCTGTTAGTCTGTAACACATTACAGTCTGAAATTTTCTTGTTTGTTTTACTTGTTTATTGTCTCTCTTCCCACTAGTCCTTGAGGGCATGTAGTAAATTCTCAAATTTGTCAAATAAATGAAGTCCCAGTAGTGCTAGTTTATTTTTCTTCCTGTGTAGCTTAGTAAGATTTTGATAATAAATGGCAGTATAAAGGCCAATTCAAAGAACATAGTAGACCCAATTTTTACAGTAACTAGTTATAGAGTCCTGGATAATCTCTATTTTCTAATCTGTAAAATTGGGGAAAAGACCATCTATAAGGGTCTGTGTTTTCCTTTACTTTGGAAAGATGTTACTCCAATAGTTATTTATTTTTACATTCAAGGTATCAATATTACTCGGCCTTTTGATACTGAGAAATTATTGATAATGTAGAGATAGTTACCTGAAATTAGCAAATATTTGTATTACTTAAAAAAATTTTTAACATTTTTGGGCCCTTACTATAATACCAGTTTGTAAGTATTCTATTATTGAATTTGTATCAACTATAAAACAGTCTCCTGGACCTATTTCTTCTTTATATAGTATAATGATGGAGTAGGACTAGGCAATCCCTTCTGGATTTTAAGTTCTATGCTTCCATGAGAATGGAATTGTATTTCTTTTTTTTAACTTAAATTCTCATGGAGTTATATAGCCAAGTTGCCCACCTTAACTTATTTCTAGATTGATGGTAAAACAAATTGTACTGAAAAAACCACTCAAGATGTTTTTAAATTAAAATATGAACATTGCATCTGAAACTTTACAGTGGCTTCTACAATTTTCTTTTAATTAACTTTAAATATTAATATACTTTGGGGGTATATTAAGTATTATGTTTGTGGTTGTTTTTAAAAATGTGTTATATTCTGTTGACTTGCATTTTTAAATTACATTCTTTCTCTATCTCATTATTAAATAGGAAGTACCATTGACACAAACTGCACAGCCCACATCAGCTATCGTTCGTCCAGCATCATTACAGGTTCCCAATGTGCTGCTTACAAGTTCTGACTCAAGTGTAATTATTCAGCAGGCAGTACCTTCACCAACCTCAAGTACTGTAATCACACAGGCACCGTCCTCCAACAGGCCAATCGTGTAAGTGATTTGGGCCAATCATTGAATTATATGAATTGTTAAGTTTTTCTTGTTATGATTTGTCCTAAGATATTTAATTTTTCTAATTGTGGCCTTAGTTTGTGTGTGTGTGTGTGTGTGTGTGTTCATAGTATTTTGCATGCTTTGATTTTCGGAAAAAATGCTTGGGTAGTCTTTTTTTAATAAATATAAATAGTATCTAATAAATTAGAAAATAAATATCTAAAACTTAATTTGAAAAACAAATCAACATAGAATGTGATTTTAAGATGGTCTCTTATTTTCATGCTATTTCACACAAAACACATAAGATTATTTTTATCACCAGGTAACATTTCTTTCAGTTCTTACAGGTAGTTGATAAGAATTTTTCTCAACTAACATGTTGGAGATTGTCCTAAGTAAATTCATAACTTTTTCCATTTTTTTCCTCTTTTTTTCTACACTGCTTACGTACATTGTGCATTTAAGATGCAGTTAAAAACAATTAAATTTTACGATATGCTTTGCAGTGATTGGAAGATTTTTGTTTTGTTTTTAATTACTTGAGTGGTATATATATACCATGTATAATTTTTTGTGGGTATTTTATTCATGTTATGAGAAAGATGGTATCAAGTTTCCATCTGTCACATAGGCATTTTCTTGGGCTGGAGCTGCAGTTCTTTTTTCTTTTTTTTCCAGTTTTATTGAGATATACAGTGGACCCTTGAACAATACCAGTTTGAACTGTGTGAGTCCAGTTACACACAGATATTTTTCAACAAATACATACTACCACACTACACAGTCTACAGTTGGTTGAATCTGCAGATACAGAGGCCGACCATAAGCTACAATGGGATTTTCGACTGTGCATAGTGTCAGTGCATCTAACCCTCTTGTTGTTCAAGGTTAACTGCAATTGACCTACAGCACTGTATACATTTAAGGTGTATAGCATAATGATTTGACTTACATACATCATGAAATGATCACCTCAATAAGTTTAGTGAACATCCATCATCTTGTACAGATACAAAATAAAAGAAAAAAATATTTTTTCCTTGTGATGAGAACTCTTAGGATTTACTCTGGTAACAGCTTTCATATGTAACATACAACAGTGTTAACTATATTAATCATGTTGTACATTACATCCCTAGTACTTATTTATCTTATAACTGTAAGTTTGTACCTTTTGACCACCTTTGTTACTGTACAAAGATATAACATTATTAATGACTCTATTCCTCACACTGTGAATTTCATCCCTGTGACTCCTTTATTTTGTAACTGGAAGTTTGCACCTCTTAATTTCTCTCATCCCTCCAACACCCTTCCCTGTGGAAACCACGTGTCTGTTTTCCGTTTCTGTTTTGTTATGTTTGTTCGTCTGTTTTTTTAGATTCCACATATAAGTGAAATCATACAGTGTTTATCTTTCTCTGGAAAATTTATTTTTAAATGATATAATAATAGGAGTAAAAATACTCTTGTATTTTTAGAGATTATTGATAGGGATTTCTTTTCTCTAATTGCCCTTCTTTTGTTTTCCTTAGTCCTGTACCAGGCCCATTTCCTCTTCTGTTACATCTTCCTAATGGACAAACCATGCCTGTTGCTATTCCTGCATCAATTACAAGTTCGAATGTGCATGTTCCAGCTGCAGTCCCAGTAAGTTTGAAATTTAGACTATTTAAATATTTTCTTTATAGTAAAACCGATCTTTGTAATCAGAAAATACAGCCCAAGGGGGGCTGCTTGATTAGTGTATGAAACTGAATTCAACAAAATACTTAGTGGTGAGCAATATTTACTCACTGATATTTATTGTGATAGCATTTACCTTTCAAGGCAAACATAATTGGATAGAAAACATTTTTCCATCCTCAAAATCTTGTTTTCCTTTTATTTTTAGTATTAAGAACTTTATTCCTTATTCAACCCATTTCAATTTGCTAGATTTGTAGAATTCAAATATTAACATAGATTTCTATTCTTTAAGAAGACATTTATACTGGAACACTTATCAGGTAACTCCATGTTATTTTGATTGTTATAGAAATTGTTTATAAAAGCACTCTCTGTGAAATATTATGGTCAGGTTGGGTTTACAAAATTCCTTTGCTGTCCCAAGCGTGTGAAAATCTAAATGGTCTAGTAGAATGGGCAATAGATAGTCCCCACTTTGCTAAGGAGAAGATCCATAAGAAAAGTTTTTTGAGGGCATGTTAAATATATAAATTTTGAAAGACATAGACAGTAGTTAAATATCTACTTATAATATTTAATAACATAGTGAATATTTAGAAGCACATTCTTTGGAATAATATAAGTTAGAAATAATCCTTTTTTCCTGTTCTCACATTTCATAAAATAAGTTTATTCAGACTCTTCAAATGTGTCTTCAACATTCAAGTTTTCATCGTTAGAACCACTTTTTAAGAAATCTCACACAATTTTCCAAAACACATTGTTTTCATCCTCACCCAAGTAGTTTCAGTATAACACTTTTTGAATCTATTATTGTAATCCTGGGAATCTTACACCAAGTCCTAATATTCATTCATGTAATAAAAAGACAGTTTCTTCTTTTACCTTGTAGATAGTTGTTTCTGATCAGTACAATATAATCACTTACTGTATAGCTTTTAAAAATTAGTTTTAAAAGCCTCCTCACAGTAACATCTAACACTTTGGTGAGATTATATCCTCAGAAATAATACTAAAATTAATGTTAAATATTTACTTTTGTTATTAACTAGTTCCTCCAAGTGACCTTTCTAAGTATCCAAAATTAGCACTGATTGAAATAATTTCAAGATAGTATGTTTTCTTCAAACAGAACTTTGTTGTTCAGAAAGAGATTTTATAAGGACTCAAATATAAGGTGACTACTTCCTCTTTTCTGAGGATATTTTCGAGGGGGAAACATCCTTGTCCTGTATCTGGGATTGTATGGTTATCCTGTTAAATGTAACTGTGATGAGAGAAACTGAAATGAAAAAGAGATATACTTTAGGTACATAATAATTAATCATTCAGTGTTGATATTAGGTTTTTTAAAAAAGGCAAAAACCAGAAAAATCTGTTACATATTATTATTATTAGAGGAATTATTAGAGGTCATCAAGTTCTTCTTTGTCATGCTTTATATTAATATATCAAAGAACTTTCATTGTATATTTTAGAAATTTTATATGTATATATTTTAGAAAAGCAAAGTTCATTGTTGAAATTACTTTTTATGCCTAGTTATACAAGTTTTAACATTCTTTCCTTTCATATTCAAAATGGAAATGTGACAGATCTGTGAGAAATTTTGCATCAATCACTTTAAATATTATTTTCTATAAGAAGGAATCATTTAAAAAAAGGAATTATGAAAATTGAAGATTAGGAAAGTGAGTCTCAGAAAAATTGACAACTTTTGAAGGATAAATCAGGATTAAGATCAATAAGGGTTCAGAGATACAGTTTTCTAATTCTGAAGTCTCAAATAATTATATCAATTATATTTATATTAATAATATAAATATTAATATACATTTTCTAGTAATGTATAATATAGTCATGTAAATATTAATACATTATATATTGATTATAATATGTAAATTATTATAGCAGCCATTGTGCAAATAAAAGTACAAATCTCATTTTGAATATATTCTCTAGCAATTATTTTTCAATATCTTCTGCATAGCTTGTTCGACCAGTCACCATGGTGCCTAGTGTTCCGGGAATTCCAGGTCCTTCCTCTCCTCAGCCAGTACAGTCAGAAGCAAAAATGGTAAGCAAGATTTTATTTGTTCTATACATTTCTTGAGCCTGTTTTGAATTAGTTTTTTCCATTAAAGCCCACTTCAAATGCACAGTTTAGATCAAATTTTATAAAATCGTGGACTGTATTACATTACAGAAGAACCAGAAAATTTGGAAAAGGAAAGCTTTCATTAGCTTAGTGACAAGCTACTGATACTTTAAAGCAAATGAATGGATTGGAAGTAAAGTTCTAGTTCTTGTCATTGGTTTGTCTGATTTTTGGTGTGGCTTTTTAGATAAATTCTCCTCCTGCTGGAGGCTAGAGATATTGCAGCTGAAACTAGAAGTAATCATCTGAAGGCAGTGCTGATATAATGAGTGGTTGTAAACAGTCATACAAATGAGTAGAACAGAATTAACTAGAATTCTGAAATAGTATACGAGTTAGTAAACATTACACATAATATAAAGGAAAACCATATTTTTGAGTTATGTTTCAGACACTAAGAAATTGGTGGTAAGGAATGAACTATAGAGTAGGAATCAAGAGACGTATTTTCATTTTAATCCTGATTCTGCTCTTCAGTACCTCTAATCAAGCCACTTTGACTTTTCTGAGACTCATTTTCCTCATCCGTGAAATAAAGGGGTTAAACTTTGATTTCTGGGGTCTCTCTTAGCCCCAAGTCCTACTAACTTGCTAATTTTCTTGGTAGAAGATCTGAAGCTGCTGCTGTGGGATGGGGAGTGCGGGGGGTTGGTTTAGTGTAATTCTCCCTTCTATAGTCTAACACACTTTAAAGCTAATTCTTCTGAACTACAACCAATGAATCGATAGATAGTTTTTAGACACCTATTATTTGTTTCAGTTCTATGCTAGGCACTATACTAATAATATAAATCTGTACACATGAAAGCCATTATGTATCAATATTATCACAAGGCTTTAAATTTTTTACTGCTATTCTCCATTAGTGCAAATAATCAATCTGAAATTGGCATGGGATAACTTTTTTTTTAACAGTAAAACTTATATACCATCTGAATGAATAATAGTTGGTTGAAGAGTATTAAAATTAGCTGGTTATTGATTGTGGTGAGGGAACTTGAAAACCCAAGAGGGGAATTTTTCACATAACAGCATGTTTAGGTCAAAGGCATGGAAATAACTAAGATGAATCTTTTCCACTTGATAGCAGAAGAGCTTCACTGGGAATGTGTTTTACACTTCCTACTTTAAACATAACTGTTCTAATGAAAAATTCGATTAGTGAAACTGAGTAGAGTAGAAATAGAAGTTAAAGAGATCCTGTTGTTGTACACTGTATCTAAAAATATTTTTACATATTCAGTGGACTTTTTTCCCCACAAATTAATTCCAATGGAACAAATCAGATTTAAAGAAATACTTTTGGCTATAAGAGATTAGGCCATATTTGTAGAAACTAGTAAACTTCCCTGAATAACTTTTTCTTTTAATCACTAAGAAATTTAATAAGAATAAAAGTGTTTTGTGTGCTTGTATATTAAAAAATACCAAAGCTACATTTCACAAATTTATATATGAGAAACAGTTATTGGTTGAAAGCCCCAAAATAGCATGGGGAAGTCACAGATTGCCCCACTTAAATTTAACAGTCCAATTAAATTTCTTATTAGAATATTGTTAACATATAAAATATTTAGGTGATTGCCTATTTTAATTGGGATAGTAAATGATTGTCCTGTTTTTAATTAAATAAAAAGACTCAAATTAGTCCATTTCCTTTTTTTTTTTTTAAGCTTTTTGTTATGGAACAATTCAAACACATACAAAATAAATAGGTTTCTGTAATGAACCCCCATGTACCCATCATCCAGCTTCAATTATTAGCGATATAACTGCCATTCTTGTTTTATCTGTACCTCAGACCACTCCCTACCCTCACTCAATTATTTTTTAATAAGGCTTTCTTAATGTAAAATTTACATAGATTGAAATGGACCGATTTTATCTGTACAGTTTAAGTGCATTCATGTAACTCACACCCCTGTTATGGTATAGAACATTAACATCTACCCATCACGTTTCTTTATTTCCCTTCCCAATCAGTCCACCGCCCCCAACTGTTCTTATATTTGTCACCAGCAATGTAAATGGAATCAATATATACTCTTGTGTTCAGCTAAGCATACGTCTATGAGATTTATCCATGTTGTTGCATGTATCAAAGTTTGTTTCTTTTTATTGCTGAGTAGTTTTCCATTGTGTGAGTATACCACAATTTCTTTATCCATTCTCCTGTTGGTGGACACTTGAATGGTTTTTAGTATTTAGCTGTTGTGAATAAAGCTCGTATGCACATTCTTGTATAACTCTCTTTGTGGATGTATATTTTCATTTAGTTTATCTACTTAAGAGTGGAATTGCTGAGTCAGAGAGTAGGTATACATATAACTTTATAATAAATTGCCAGACCTTTTGCCAAAGGTTTACATTCCTACCAGCAGTGTATGGGAATTCCAGTTGTTCCCACATTTTTGCGGACATTTGGTTTTGTCTGTTGTTTTCATTGTAGACATTCTAGGAGATTGTGGCAGCATCTCTTGGTTTCAGTTTACATTTCCAATTAGCCAGACATTATTTGTGATATTTTTTGCTCATTCTTTAAATTTGGTTACTTGTCTTTTACTATTGCGTTATAGGAATTCTTTATATATATTCTAGATACAAATTTATATGTAGATATGTATATATACATATCTCACGAATATTTTCTCAGTCTGTAGCTTGCCTTTATTTTTCTTAATGGTATACTGTATTATCATTGATTGCTACTTTTATCTTAAATATTTTCTTTTGTCTACTTAATTGGGTTTAATTTGCTTATCTTTTTTTAGCTTCTTAAAGTAGAAGCTTAGATTATTGATTTAAATCTTTTTACCTTTCTCATATAGGCATTTAAAGCTATAAATTTGTCTCTGTGCACAAATTTTGAAATGCTGTATTTTTATTATTTATTTTCTAATTTCCCTTGTGATTTCTTCCTTGAACTGTGGGTTATTTAAAAGTGTAGTGTATAATTTCCAAATATTTCAGGGCTTTTTATCTGTTTCTTATTGATTTCTATATTAATTAAATTACATTGTGGTTTGGTAACGTACCACCTTTAGTATATTTGATTATCCAGTGAATCAGTTTGATTGAAGAATTTTCAGTGCTTGACTATCATTATCATCATTATCAGGTATACTTATATACTGGTATAAGTACAAAACAAATCTACCAACCTTTGGGAATAACCCGGAAATAGTTTGGGTTTTGTAGTTTAATTCATGTTCATTTATTTTGCATCAGCCTCATTTAACAGTTATTTCTAATGATTGTTATTTATTTAACAAACATTTCTTGGGTACTAAGAAATTCCGCAGATGTGATCTTAAGTTTTGAGATTTTTCTTGCAAATGTTTCCAATGATCATCAAGAGAGTAAAAAAAAAAGTCTTCTTATCTTTTTAATATGCCATTATTGATTTTTTTTTTCCAACAGGTATGGCAGTTAGGATTATATTGTATCAATGAGGTGTTTGGCTCTTGTTTTCAGTTTTTTGATACCCTTGATGGTGACTTTTGTGCACAAAAACCATTATTGAGAGTCTGCTTTTTAAAAATAAAGTTACAAATTCAAAAACTTATTTCTTCCCTAAGTTCTCAAAGCCAATTTATAAATCCAGTTGTATAGCGATCACTTTTAAAGGGCTTAAAATAAAATTAAACATGCTAAACTTCATTTTAAACTTAATATATCCTGTTTTCTCTATAGGTACCTCATTGTCTAACATACTTTCTCAAGTACTTCAATAACTCTTAAATATAGATATAATGAGGGTTGGTTTTCTTAAATATTCCTGTATTATTAAGAGGCTTAGTAAGATTATTTTAGTTCTTCCAACTAAAATCACAGGACTAAATCAATCTCAAACATTTAAAACTGAAATCCAAGGGCAGTCTCTTACTCTGTGTGGCAAGTTATTTTAGATACATTTGTAACATAAAATATAAAATAGTTACAGATTGTTTCTAAATTTAGATTAAAATGTCAGTGTCATTGATTACTTACTTTATTAAGCATCAAAGGGCTAAAAAAAAAAAGATTTACTAAATAAAGAAATAATTGTATAATTCTAACTGGAGAAAGTTGAGACTAGGTTCATATCCCATTACACAGAGGTTTCTTAATGATCAGATAAACGATCATGAGTCTTAATTCTTTCTCTATCAGTGATAGAATTCCAGTTCCATGCTCTCCAAATGAGTGGTCCCCAGCTCACATCCCCTAGATTCACGTTACACATTAAATAATTTTTCTGACTGTTTACCAGTCTGTAGCACCCCAGCAAAACTTATAATTTCTTCTTTCACTGCTTCAACTGGATTTTGCTTTGTTGTTTTCAACTCTTTGAAAATATTTAAATATCCTCCCTGCTTGATTCTGCATCTCTGTTAAGGATTTGTTTGACCTTTGTGGTCACAATCTGTTAATGACATGCTAAATAGTGCAGCAATGGTGATTGTGCTAAAATGTGGTTAAAAAATAATGTTTGAGAAATGGCAGTATTGGAACACATAAGAATGAGGAGCACACTACAGCTGAAGAGAAACTTATTTGTATCCTAACATAGCCAAGGATGCTTTTGTGGTGCCCTGATTTTCAGATGCCCAGTGCTTACAGGAAGATTTATATGCATTGTGTTTGTGTCTACTATAAATATTTAAATAAGATCCTTCTTTTTTGCTAAAGAAATTTCTTCAGGACAAGTTGTGTTATGTTTTGTTTTTTAAAAACTTTAAGTGTTTGGGAAAGTAAGCACATAGTTTTAAAAAATATATATATGTGGGGGTCCACAAATACAAGATTACCTAGTATTTTTTAATACTCTAGGAAAATTCCTTTTATCTACTATTTTCACAAAATTTCACTGGATCTCACCAGATTTAGGTTTAGGGGTTTTGTTGGTCATTAAGCACATTAAACCACAGATATTTGCTATCTGTGTTACTCTTATAATAAAACAAATTTCCTATGTAATATTTGTAATCAAAAAGTAACTTCTGAATAAGAAAATGTTAACCATCCAGGAGTTTTGTTTAAGAAGACTTAGTAAAGTATTTAAGTAGTATTCCCCAGAATCATTCCTTTAAGACTTGTGTAACAAACTGAGAGATATCTTTGCACACAGCGGGTAGCCGGTAGGTTTTCTGCAGGGGGTTTCTACTGAGAGCTGACAGAGGGCATCTTGGCAAATGTTCAGAAACCTACATTATCTTAGTTGGGCCCTGCATGGAACCTCATGTTCAGCAGAATTCTTCTGACCTGCCTCTGCACGCCAAGCTAATCAGCAAACACCTAATGAGCCCACTCCAAAGAAACAGACTCTCTCCCAACGTACTTCATTTTCGTATGTTCTCTGGGGGTGGGGAGACAAGATTTCATGAGGACTGATGATGCTGCAAAGACTACAATAATGATAATTAACTTGCTGAATTTAGAAGATTATGCTGTTAATTAGTTGCAAAATAAAGATAAGTAATAGAGCAGCAGATGGTAGGATAACACCCCGGAGAAGGAGGGTTATTACTCTGATGAGCTTTTGTGGCACATATGAAATATGGATCTGACTTTTTCATAAATTGTTTCTAGAGAACATTGTGTTTTTTCTTTGAACTATGATAGAGTAGTTTCTTCCTACCAAGTTCTGACAGATATGATAAAATTTGTTTTCAGGGGTACAACATATAACAGAATATGAATAACAGATTATTTTTAGTAGATACCCTCTTAAGATGAATGTCAGATTGGTCAGCACAACAGACTATTTACTCTTTAATTGACACAATCTCTAAGAAAAAAGTTTTCAACATAGTAGTTGAATTTTACAACACTAAAATTTAACTCAACATTAAAGCACTAAGTCTGCTTAGAAATATAGTAATAAAGATTTTAGTTTTCTTTCAGTATATACCTTTAGTTTAAAATTAAAATTATGCCTAGCTTTTATTGTACATGTTAGAGAATATAGACTTGTTAAATCTTATTTACTTTCTCTGAGTATTCAATCTTTATTTACTTAACTAGATTTCTCTATTGATACAAATTTTGATCTTAGTAATGGACTGACCAATGTCTGATACTCTTCTTAATGATTACTAAAATATACTTAGAATACTTAATATTAGACAAAAGCTCTAGTTTGGAAAAACTTTTGTTTAAAATGTGTTTGTTCAGTGAAGTAAGAGTCAACAGACAGAATTTCTGGTCCTAGCTCTGTTTCTCTTATAACTTGCTCTGTGATTCTGGGAAGTAACTTCACTCTTTGGGCCTTAGTTTCTTTATCTGTAAGATGGTAATTGGACTAATTGATTAGCTCCAAATTTCTACTGTAAAATAAATATTATATTTATATGTTTTCATTAATTTGGGGGGGACCAAATAGTTGCCCTTCTTTAAAGTATCTCTAACATATATGTGAGTGGATTGTAGATATCCTTATATTAGTTGTAAAATGTATATGAATCACTATTTAATGACAACTTTCTTCACCTAACCCAGTGTAATTTTTTTTAGTGTACGTGTGTTTTGTTGCTGTTTAAAAAAAAAAAAATCTGCAGTTCAGAGCAGTGTTAATTAACCCTTGAAAATCTTTTTCTTACATTTTGTACCCAGTGGCACACTTTTCCAAGTTAGACCCATCGTAATCAATGTAACAGCATGGAGTAAACATTAGAGCTTCCTCCCTGGATGAGTACTGTATACCCTAGGGCAGTCAAGAGAGGATAATGAATGCTGCTTTTAAGTGCTCTATAAGGTAGTAACTTGCCCTACTAAAGATTATTCAAGAGAGTGATGTTTATGTACTTCAGACTCCCCTATGTGCAGTTACTGTATTTCATTAATTCTAAGAGTTAAGCTTTTCACTATAAAACTTTAAATGCTCTTCTGTGTTTTCTACCTAAGGACTTAAAAATGTTTTACCAACACATAATTTACCAAGCTTCACATCTCAACCAATACGTATATTTATGTACATTTTATATCCAGAAATGAAAGCCCTAACCTAACGCTATAGACTGGTTTTTAAAAGATATAAGTATGCACACTCAGATCCTCCCCCTTCTGTTTATGTGACCCACACTTTCAGACTCCAGTCTTTTTACTTTCAGTTCTTTGACCATTTAGCCTCAAGCCTAATTAATAATTTAGGGCTATTATTATTTAGGGCTATTATTTAGGGCTATTATTATTATTTAGGGCTATTTAGCCTAATTAATTTTAATCCATCCACTTCCACATTAGCCCTTCAGTTATGAGTGTCCCAGTTTCCTGGATCTTAGCTGCTAATATGGTCATTTCTGCTTGTTTAAAAAAGAAGAAAAAAAGGAACCAGGAATCTGACTTGGATTCTGAAAGATGCAGTGTATCACATGGTCTTGAGAATATATTTTCCGTAATAAAATATGTCTGAAGCTAAACCAGTCCTTAAGATGAACCCCTAAGTACTTTTTTCCCTCTAAGTATATTTTGAAAATACAAAAATACAAAAGTATAGGAACTTTCCTGATTCTTTGGTGTCCTCACCCTGACACCTGTGCTAAAAAAATAGAGGCCTCAATAGCTGTTTTTGAAAAAAGTAAGGAAGGGACTTCCCTGGTGGTCCAGTGGTAAAGAATCTGCCTTACAATGCAGGGGACGTGGGTTCGATCCCTGGTCAGGGAACTAAGATCCCACATCATGCCTCAGGGCAACTAAGCCCGCGTGCCACAACTACTGAGCTCGCGTGCCTCAATTAGAGCCCGCGTGCCGCAAACTACAGAGCCCACGCACTCTGGAACCCACACACCACTACAGAGCCCACGCACCCTGGAGCCTGTGTGCCACAACTAGAGAAGAGAAAACCGCATGCCACAACTAGAGAGAAGCCCGCACACGACAACAAAAGATCCTGTGCGCCGCAACAAAGACCCAGTGCAGCCAAAAATAAATAAAATAAATAATTTTTTAAAAAAGAAAAAAGTAAGGAAGTTGATATTTAAGAAATCCTTTGGGGGCTTCCCTGGTGGCGCAGTGGTTGAGAGTCTGCCTGCCAATGCAGGAGACACGGGTTCGAGCCCTGGTCTGGGAAGATCCCACATGCCGCGGAGCACCTGGGCCCGTGAGCCACAATTGCTGAGCCTGCGCATCTGGAGCCTGTGGTCTGCAACAAGAGAGGCCGCGATAGTGAGAGGCCCACGCACTGCGATGAAGAGTGGCCTCCGCTTGCCACAACTAGAGAGGACCCTCGCACAGAAACGAAGACTCAACACAGCCATAAATAAATAAAAATAATTTAAAAAAAAGAAATCCTTTTATGAGTCAGGTAATTTTGCATATTATATTTAATCTTTACCTCAGCCCTGCAAGGAAATTATCATTGTTCCCAATTTTACAGACAAGGAAACAGACTCAGAGGTTGAAATGATTTGTTCAGTCACACAGATTGTTTGAGGCAGAGTTAAATTCTAAACAGTAAAGTGTCTTCTCAGCTGTATAATTATGTATGCTAATATGTATACGGTATACATTACATATACTAACCTGTGACGATACTAGGACTTTACATATTGTGGTGCTATTTGCAATTCATAAAGAAGTATTCAGTCAGAAAAGATGGAAAAAACATACCTGATCCTAGAGTGACATGACTTTAGCAGTTGCAGTATCAGACTTGGCATTCCTAATCCTTTGTGGTTGTCTTTCATGCCGGGTGGCTTGCGAGATCTTAGTTCCCCAACCAGGGATTGAACCCGGGCCCATGGCAGTGAAAGCGTGGAGTCCTAGCCACTGGACTGCCAGGGAATTCCCTTGTGGTTGTCTTCTGAATCATCAAGCCATCCAGCCTCAGATTATCTTCCTTAATTTTTTCCTTTTTCTTTTTTCTTTCTTGATTTTTCCTTTTTTCTTTCTTTTTTTTTGGTAGGATAACATATGTAACATGATGCCATGGAAAAACTGTGTACTTTGAAATTAAGGAGATCCATGTTCAAATCTAGGATTTTAACTAGCTTAATGGCTGTGTGACCTTGGGCAAATTATCTCTAGTGTCCTAATCTGTAAAATCAGAATACTGTTTATTAGAAACTCATTGAAAAACTACTGATAATGCAACAACAGGGATGGATCTCAAGTGCATTATGCTAAAGGAAAGAAGCCAGATTCAAAAGGCTATACACTGTATGATTCCATTTATATGATATTCTGGAAAAGGCAAAACTTTGGGGATCAGAAAACAGACTAGTGGTTTCCAGGGGCTGTGGGTGGGAGGAGAGTGTGACAGGAAAGAAGTATGAGGAAAGTTTGGGGGGGTAATAGAACTGTTCTGTATCCTGATTGTAGGGGGTGGTTGCACGACTGTATGTGCTTGTTGAAACTCACAGAACTGTACACTAAAAAGAGTTCATTTTACTGTATGTAACTTATACCTCAACAGAACATTTTTTACACTACTGACTTTGTTTTTAAAATCATACCCAGAATCTACAATGATTAGCAGTAGAAAATGTCCATTAACACTTGTCTAGTTAGAATTACTGCTTCAGTGGAAATTTTGATCTTTTCATATATGCTTCAGTTTTTTTTTTTAATTATTATTTTTTGGCTGTGTTGGGTCTTAATTGCTGCGCGCTGCTTTCTCTATTTGCGGCAAGTGGGGGCTTTGCCTGTTGCGGAGCACAGGCTCTAGGCACGCGGGCTTCAGTGGTTGCAGCACGTGGGCTCAGTAGTTGCGGTGCGAGGGCTGTAGGGCACGGGGGCTTCGAAAGTTGTGGCTTGTGGGCTCAGTAGTTGTGGCTTGCGGGTTCTAGAGCACAGGCTCAGTAGTTGTGGTGCACAGGCTTAGTTGCTCTGCGGCATGTGGGATCTTCCCGGACCAGGGATTGAACCCGTGTCCCCTGCATTGGCAGGCGGATTCTTAACCACTGTGCCACCAGGGAAGTCCTGTGCTTCAGTTTTTAAGGGATCTGGATCAATTATAGATGGTAAGAAGATATGTACAGGTGAAAATAAAGAAATTACAAATTTTCTAAATTGTTCTTAGTTGGAATAAATGAAAACAATTGTATTAGAATCATTTGGGAGACTTTTTCTAAAGCTCTTCTCTATTATCTACTCCTTTATGCTATTTCCAGGGAAAGAAAAGAGGAAAGGTTGCCAAGAATCTGTTTTTAGCATGTGATGCCAAGGCAGTTAATTGACTTCTAGGAAGTGTGGGAAGCACTGGGTAGACTGCAGCATAGTTCTTGTATCAGTATTTGTAACCTCCCTCCCCACCACATATGCACCTGAGTGTGGATCTTAGGAAAATGTAATGACATATCTCTTCACCAGATTTTGTTATAAAACTATATTTTGAGCTCAAGGGCTACTTCTGAGTTATTAAGAACAATATCATCAATAATAGTCCCAGGTCTCTCAGATCCCTGAGATCCCTTTCATTGCTAAGATATTATAATATGACTATTTTGTGCTAATTATTTCATATTTATAGATCATAACAATAAAACCACCCCAAAGATCCCATGTGCCATTTTCAAAGAAACCAATTTCTGTCCATTAGCAAATCAATGTACCAGTTGCTAAAAGGGATGCAAAGAAATAAAAGGCAATCTCTGCTCTTAAAGAGCTTACTGTCTGGTTGGGGAGATAAGATACTCATATATTTTTGCTGATAGAATAATAAGCTTTACTCAAATGGTGTTTTCTTTGTTTTGTTTTTAAGAAGTAGCCATTAATGTCTAGAGCTTCATTATAACGCTAGATCTGCCATACTCTGACAGTGAGTTGGGTACAGTTCACTGGCAAAATGGAACATAGTAGAAGGGGTAGACTTGGAGCTAGGTCTGCTTACTGGTGACAGGGAAGACCTAAGGGAGGCAAACCCAGCTGTGGGTTCTAGGAGGAGGTTCAGTCTGACAGTCAGTACAGTGGCCTAAAAAATGCAACATCAGGTCATTGTCCAAGTAAGCAGTGACATCAAACCTGCAAGCAGAGATCAAATGGACTCAAATCTGAAAAAGAAGATATTTAGGTCTAAGAATCTAGGCAGAGCCTGGAAAGACTGGGATATGGGATGTAGGAATGGGATAGGAGAAAATAGGTGAAACATACATTATTAACTTGTTTTGCTTATTTTAGTTGAACAAATCTAGTTATTTTCAGTCAAAAGTGTTTTTAGTTTTCACTCTTTTCTCAAAATTGATTAGGAATAGCAAAGTGTACACAACCTTCTAGTAGTACTAGACAAAAAAGACTCAGGCAAACTTTCCAAAGGTCCTGTTTGTCTTACTGATATTTAGGAATGCAGTGGAATATGATAAATCAAAACTAATATTAAAGCCGAATGTATTTATGTATTCCTTAACAAATAATTTCTTTTGGTTAACCAAAGAGTATGCTGGGAGTTGGATTTGGGTGGAAAGCAGGAAACTTTTTTTAAATTGGTGTTTGCATTTCAGAGATTAAAAGCTGCTTTGACCCAGCAACATCCTCCAGTTACCAATGGCGATACTGTCAAAGGTCATGGTAGCGGACTGGTTAGGACTCAATCAGAGGAATCTCGACCACAGTCATTACAACAGCCAGCCACATCCACTACAGAAACTCCGGTATGTGTGTTGTTTTTATCATTCAGTGCTCAGTTATCCTTAAAAAAAAACAAAAAAAAACAAACACAGTGTAACTTAAATGACTATATGCTTTGAAAAAAATTTTCTGGTAAAATTTTTATTCCAAAAGTGTATAAAAAGCCTTAGGAAAAGGTAGTTCAATGTAAAAGTATTGATACAAAAAATAAATAAGTAAAAATAAACTTTCCAATTAAACACAGTTACACAGCAAGTTTTAGACTGCCTACTAAGCATGGGTATTTAGATTACTGTATTTTATCTTTGTGAAACTTAAGATAAAGTGGAATGTAGTTGTGGTTGTCTTCCACTAAGCAACTTTACTTAGGGGCCAAGAGAGAGAGGAAAAGTGAGTATGTTCTCATGTCATAATTCAGGGGTTAGCAAACTAGCTCATGAGCTGAAATGCAGCTTATGGCTATTTCTTTGTACGGCCTGTAAGCTTAGTACGGCTTTTACATCTTTAAAAGTTTATTTAAAAGAAAATAAATGAATATAATTTATTTTCTTATACTAACTGTAGTTTTCCTGGATCTAGTTTTCATTTATAGCTTTATATTTTATTGTATTGGAATGAAGCTCCATGAAGGCAGGACTTTTATCTGTTTGTTCACTGCTGTATCACTAGCATAGTTCCTGTATTTTTTTCAATGAAGTGGAATGAATGAATCACTGGAAGGAGGGAGAGAAGGAGGAATATATGCTTCTACGTAGCCTCAAATCCTTGTTAGGGGTAATGATATACAAATATAACTCTGTAATAGTTTCTGCTTACAATACTTGTGATTAGCCTTTGCTGTAGTAACCAAGTTGTCAATTAAAAACAAAAACTGTTCTCTCCTATTCAGTAAAATTTTAAAACCTGCTATTATCAGTAAGTTAAGAGGATAAAGAAAAGAAAATGTTTCAAAGTTACCATTCTTGCAGCCAGCCATAGAAAGATTTTTCTAAAAGATTAAATTGCAATTATGTAGGTAAAAGAATCTGATTTAATACTTGATCTTAATTACAATTAAAATACAGTATAAATGAAATAACCCTCACAATATTTAATGCTAGTTACTTGGAAAAGGAATGATAACTTTGATTTTTTGGAGTTTGTAGAGTGAGAACTAATTCAGGTTATTTCCCTGCAGAACTTATCTTAAGTTTTTAAGATTTTTGCTTATTGTATAGATTAAGAGAAGATAGAAGTTTTTGTTCACATCATTTTAAAATACCATTAAGTAGAGGTAAAAGACTGGTTTTTCAGGCTGCTTCTTTGGATCATGTGTCTGTGGCCACAAAGTGCTGTTTCTTTTGCACTATTTCTAAGGGTTCATATACTGTCTCCTGTATTCAAGTGTTGTGTGGCACAATTTTGGGATTTGTGAGAGGCTGGACTGTATCACTAGTGACTGAAGATTTCTGTCTCTGGCTGATCTGGCAGGGCAGGGGGACCAATTAAAATGAAAATCTAGACTCTGTGGGATTCTACCCACCAGGAAAATGAGCATTAATAATTGTATGAACCTGACCCTTAGAAAAAGACTGACCCCAAATTTCAAAAACTTGAAGAAGAGCTGAATACACTAAAATATGTATGTACTTTCAACTCCTTAATTTTAGAGAAACCAATTTTTAAAGAAAATTTACAGATTTAATGCTATTTTTTTATTTCAAAAATAGCATAGAAAACATGGTTTCTCATAATGAATTTAAATAGGAAGTTATTTTTTATTTTAGTACCTTAATAATTATCAAAGGATTGAATAATACCACAATGTATGCTTAAAAGTACACTTGGAAAAATACAAGATGGAAAACTACAAGATCTGTACATGATCATTTGTATTGCATTTTTAATTTCTTTGTATTATTTCTATAAAAATGAAAATACTATACAAACTTTAAAGAATACATTCACTGTGATAGTTAGTGAGAATCTTGTTTTAGCAATGGTCATTTATTTCAAGGAATTTATTAAACCACAGGGTGATTTTCACATTGCTCCACAATATTGATGTATACAATGAGACTTAGAAAATAAAATTAGTGGCTCTCACCTTTGCCACCCTTTACTGCCTGTGTTAATTTAATCACTAGGTACAAATATAAAAAACTTTCATTTGTGTCTATTATAGGCTTCTCCAGCTCACACAACTCCACAGACCCAAAATACAACTGGTCGTCGAAGAAGAGCAGCTAATGAAGATCCTGATGAAAAAAGGAGGAAGTTTCTGGAAAGAAATAGAGCAGCAGCTTCAAGATGTAGACAAAAAAGAAAAGTCTGGGTTCAATCTTTAGAAAAGAAAGCAGAAGACTTGAGTTCATTAAATGGTCAACTGCAGGTATGGTGCATATATGTAAATTGTTTTATTTATTTATTTATTTATTTATTTATTTTTAATAATTATGAACACACATTTTCCCTATTTTTTCCTAGTTAGCCATCCAGACATTTTAGGACACAATATTGGGTGTGTATGGAATCTGTAGTAAAGCGCAGTTTTATAAACCTATTTGAATACCGAGATGAAGTAATATAAAACTTTCAACACTGATACAGTGAAGAAATTTTTAAATATAAGTGTTTACTTGTATAGTACAAAAGTACCTAAACTATCTGGCTTAAACTTTATAAAGTTGTGATATAGAGTTCAAACAAAGAATCTCAAAATGTAAGATATTACTGGTATTTTACTTTTCTTATTTGTTGGTTTATATCACAACTATAAAGTTGCTGCAATTTGTAGTTTCTGTTTTTAGTTCTTTTGTTCTTTGAATTATAAATTTTGTTTTGTTTTGTTTGTTTTATTTAAAGTGAATATAGTGCTCGTGAAAGGTGCCAGATTGACAGCTTTGGAAACTGAAGGACTCTAATTATCCACAGAACAGGTACAATATGGCCAGTGGCAGTAAAAATCATTTCATACTGCCCTGCCAGTGTGCCTCAGATACATTTCTTAGGAACCTTATGGGGTGTAAAGGTTTAAGGCTCCTTCCTGTTCAGTCTTTGGTAAGATTTGCAATGATGGTATTGGGCAGCACTAAGTCTGTTTCCTTCCTTCTGTTTTTTCTTCCTTGTTTATTGTTGTTGTTGTTGTTAATGTTGTGAATATTCTCAAGTAAAATCTTCTAATACCAATTGATGAGCATCAACTAGAAAATTGATGTTAATGAATTGTAGTTGTTATTGGTCAACCTTCTGAGCTATCCATTCCTAGTTAAAAATGAATCTTCTGTGTAAGCAGAATTGATGATGAGACCTGCTCTCTTCTTATATCTTTAAAGATGTCACCAATATAAGTGTCTTGTTAAATGCTTAGGAAGAAGCTTTTTCACACCAGGCATAGCATTTAATCTAATGTAAATTTTATAGCAAAATTTTTTCATACGTGAGGCTGACATCTTTTAAACTCTATGTTGGGAGCTTCCCTGGTGGCTCAGTGGTTAAGAATCCGCCTGCCAATGCAGGGGACATGGGTTCAAGCCCTGGTCTGGGAAGATCCCACATGCCGCGGAGCAGCTAAGCCCGTGCGCCATGACTACCGAGCCTGCGCTCTAGAGCCCACGTGCCACAACTACTGAAGCCTGAGCGCTTAGAGCCCGTGCTCTGCAACAAGAGAAGCCACCGCAATGAGAAGCCCGTGCACCGCAACAAGAGTAGCCCCCACTCGACGCAACTAAAGTAGCCCATGTGCAGCAACGAAGACCTAATGCAGCCAAAAATAAATTTAAAAAAAACTCTGTTGTGCTTTGAATATTGACATGTTAGCTTTAGGACAAATATAATTATCTCACAAAATTTACTTTTAACCATTTCATTTTAACCATTTAGAACAAAATTAAACATGATTTACCATATCACAGAGACTTCAAATATGTACTTGTATACTAGGATATGTTAAGAAATAATATATTATCTGACAAATGAATTCTTATTCAAGAACTATTTTCGTAATGTTTAAGAAAAAAACTTGAATTTTTTCTTCTTAAAGTGAAACAGATTATAGATACCAATTTATTTATATACTATAAATGTCTATTATTTACCAGATTTCTCTGTTAGAATATTAACTATCATCATTTAAATTTTTAAATGTCCATATTACATTAACAAAGTGATTTAGGAGGACCTATTTTTTTCTTTTCTGTTCTTAACAAAATCATTCTTCTGAATGACTCAGCTATTTTAACAGTTATGTGATTTAAAGATAGCATTCTTTGTTAGCCTCAGTTGTCTTACCCATAGAATAGAGATAATAATACTTGCTGGTCCTACTGCTGTGGGTTGTTACATACATCAGTCGAATTAGAATGTTTGCAGATATTTTTAAATATATTAATTTTAATAGGATAAATTTATCAATATTTTTCTTTGTAATTTGGCTTATTGTGCCTTTTTAAGAAGTAAAAATGTTTGAAAACTATAAAGCGTTATATAAGTATATGGTATTATTTTCATGGTATTGGACTTTATTTAGGTTGGGCCAGTTTTCTGTTTTGACCCAAGGCATAGCAGTGTTAACAGCTTTTAATGAGACATTGCTATTTCTTTAATTATACTGCAGCACTGGTCATCATTATGAATAGCAGCAGTGCTTTATTATTTCAGAAAACCTTGGAAAATTCAGCATTCAAAATAAATGTAAAATTTACTTCATTGATCTCTTGCTTTTTCTACCATCCAAACTGATTAAAATATCATTATTGTAAATTGTGTTACATTTTTATATTTCCTAATTTGGGTAGAAATTTCTTGATTGAAGGAATAAAGGCAAGATTTATCACCTAGGTAAAAGTTAGTTAACACTTTAGTTTTGAAGCAAGTGTGAAACTTTTACTTTTTTTTTTTTTTTTTTTAAAGACTTTATTTATTTATTTGGCTGTGTCGGGTCTTAGTTGTGGCATGTGGGATCTTCGTTGCGGTATGTAGGATCTTTCCTTGCGGCACACGGGCTTATCTAGTCGTGGCATGTGGGCTCCAGAGCGTGCAGGCTCAGTAGTTGCAGCACATGGGCTCTCTAGTTGTGGCACGCAGGCTCTAGAGCTTAGTTGCCCCGTGGCATGTGGGATTTTAGTTACCTGAACAGGGATTGAACTTGCGTCCCCTGCATTGGAAGGCGGATTCTTAACCACTGGACCACCAGGGAAGTCCCAAAACTTTTAAATGGAAGTCAAATTCAAGAAATCACTAAGTTAAACTCTACAGTTGAACATAACTTTAGTTAATACCTCAATTACAAACAGAACCAGTAAAGTCAGTATATTTTTTAAATTGAGGTATAGTTGATGTATAATATACACTTATATAAGTTTTGGTGTACACATCATGATTCACAATTGTTAAAGGTTATACTCCATTTACACTTATATAAAATATTGGCTATATTCCTTGTGCTGTACAATATATCCTTGTAGCTTATTTATTTTATATATAGTAGTTTTTACTTCTCAATCCCCTGCCCCTATCTCGCCCCTCCCCTCTTCTCTATCCCCAACTGGTAAGCTCTGTTTTTCTCAATATCTGTTTCTTTTTTGTTATATTTACTAGTTTTGTTTTTTAGATTCCAGATAGAGGTGATATCGTACAGTATTTGTCTTTCTATAATTTATGTCACTAAGCATAAAAATCAGTATTTTTAATCATTAATGATTGAGTGATGGTGGCATCATGGTTAGATAAGAAAGTGTTCTAATTTTAGAGATGCATACCAAAATATGAAGATAGGTGAAATGATGTGTTATCAGGGATTTTTTTAAAAAATACTTTTGCAAAAAAGAAAGAGAATAAGGTCCTTCTGCATGTGTTAACCTGGAAAAATGTCTGTAATATATTATTATGGGCAAAAAGAAAGTTGCTGGAAACAGCCCAGTGTCCATCAATGGATAAATTGTGGCATATACATCCAATGGAATATTTTTCAGCCATAAAAAGGAGTGAAAGTACATGCTACAATGTGGATGAACCTCAAAACATTATGCTTAAGTGAAAGAAGCCACACACAGTCACGAATTATATGACTCCATTTATATGAAGTATCTAGAACAAATGAATCCATAGAGACAAAATGCAAACGTAGTTTCCAGGGACTGGGGGGAGGAGGAAATAGGGAGAAACTGGTTAATGGATAAGGGGTTTTACTTTGAATGGACAGATGGAGGGTGGTGGTAACCCAGCATTGCAGATGTACTAAATGCTACTGAACTGTTCACTTTAAAATGGTTAATTCTATATTATGGAAATTTCACCTCAATAAATTAAAGTTGCATACTAAAATGTGTAACATAATTCTTTCTCATTAATGAAAGGTTTATAGTTAGATGGATAAATGTGTAGGTATGGAAGTCAGTATAGAAATGATTCTTTAAATAGAAGTAAAATTTTAAGAATGCCATGTACCAGCTTGTAACAGTGATGAAGAGGGGGTTGGAAAGCATGGATGGTTTGGGAAGAAAGGGTACTTCAATTATGCCTTTATTGTTTCAAGTGGATATATGATTTTTTTGGTTGTTTTTTAGTTATTTGTCATATAAAATAAAAACAGTTCTTAAAAAGTAAGTGACACATTCTAGTTTTCAGAGTATGAAGAGTTAATGTGCTTATAATAGATTCTGGAGAAAAATTTCATTTGGTCTGCCAACAGCAAAACCGTTAACTGTGAAGAACAGAATGACTTGTAAAGAAAATTGAATGTCAAAGAAATAATTAAACTCTACTTTATGTGAAAACATTCATCAATTCTACATTTCCTTAATAATCCTTCACGTGACATACAGGCTTAGCTGATCAGTGTAGTGGGCAGTAATGACCCATGGTTGCTTATATATTATATATAATAAAAGGTTTAATGAGTGTTGAGGTGTGACTCTTCATATTTTTACCAAATATATATTAGGTTTCAAAGAAAATACTAATTATTCAACCTTATTGCCCCACTCACTGAATTTAATTATATTTTAGCTTTCTAGAGTCATTGCTTTAAAAGAGCAATTTTATCAAATTGTATTAGATACATTTATGGTCATCTAGACCAAGAATTGGATACTGTTGGTTATAAACTATTATATTTTTAAAGGTAATACATGATTTTGTCTTTTACTTGAAATGGTTTTAACCTCGTTACGTCTTTGTCTTTCAGCTATACTCATCTTGGGGGTTAGTTTTCAGTTTAGAATTTCAGCGTTTCCTTTATGAACAAAAGGCTGACTCTTCTCTTTACTAATAGGAGCTCCTTAACTATCTGTGGATAAAACTTGGAGAGTTTGTTGTGGATTTTGCTTTTAAAACTTAGGTATTGCAAAATGTGTGTGGAGTGGAAGCTCAGTAAATTAATGGAAGCATTCTTTGATAGCAGGATATGTGAGGAGTTTTCACTCATAAGTTAATAATATGGAAAAGGTTTTGCTTATTGGTCCATTGACTTAAGGGGAATGGGATCAAATCTTTTATTCCTGGTACCTAAACGATATTTTACTTTAGTATTTATCACCCAAAATAGAAAGGAATGGCAGCAGTTGGGAGATGGTATACAACATCTGTTTAATTCCTGAAAAAAAATAGAACTGTTTTCCTTTTCCCCCCTGAGTTTTTCACTATTATTCTAGAGGGGGAAAGGGTAATAGGTGTATGCCACCTCTACCTCATGCATTTTATTCTGAGTACTTCTTTTTACTAGCCTTTACTAAAATTTTCCCAAGCCTTTACTTCCCCATCTGTCAAACTCATAGAATAAGTACTATTTTGAAGATCAAATGAGAGAGGTAATAGAAAAGTATGTTGTAACTACACTGTGCAAATGCTACTTATTATTCATTCTGTCGTTAAGCATCTATTGTGTGCAGGGCATGTTACTAGACACAGGATAGAACAGTGAAAAAAGATATTGTCCTTAACACTTGCAGAATTTGTGGTCTGGCAGAGAAGACAGATGTGAAACAAGTAATTAAAGTATGAGAATAGGAAAAGAGTCATTCCCATTCATTTTGCAGAATATTTGCAAAATATTATGAACTCTGTCACCTTTTTTCTATTGTTGAAGATAAAAATTAAAGAACTATTTTGTTTTCAGGTATAAGGTTTTGCATCCATGACAACCCTTAAAACTTGTGGTGGGAAGTTAAGATACTTAATCATTGATTTTTGTGAAGACTGGCTTATCTTTAGCAATGAGAAATTCCCCAAAGAAGAAACTATCCAATATTATTTCTTTAATTTGGGGGGTAGTAGCTGAACTAGGAAGTCAAAGATCATGAATTTATGGAGTACCTGGTCATCAATCTGTGGCCAGATATCAGTGAAAAATTTTGACTGATTAATCAATTGGGTATCCTGTCATTATTTCATCAGGCTGATCTGCTTCAGACAGACTGTTAAAAAAATATATTATTTGTTCATCAGTATGTAAGTAACCTTTGAATAGATACAAATAGAGTAGAGCAATGGTATAGACAGTGCCAAAATAATTACATTTTCTTTTAGACCATAATAATAATTTTCTTCAGCATCTACTTTATCTTACCAAATACACTTTACTTTGACAAAAATATCAGTAATTGCTCACATTTGAATGGGACTTTAATGTTTTCCAAATGGTTCCATGTCTCTTATTTCACTTCATCTTCAGAATGATCCAGGAAGACAGTTAACATATTCTGCAAATATACTAAATAACAAACTAACCAGAAAGGCTTTGGAGGCTAAATCCAATTATAATCCAATCTAAAATAATCCACAGATAGTAGAGGTATAAATATTTCTTTTTTCATTTAATATTAAATCTGTTTATGGCTTAACATGTATCCCCTCCAGATTCACTTTGGCTTAAGCAAACTGGTTTTATATATTTATATAAATACAAATAGATAGATAGATAGATAGATAGATATATGTGGTCTGTTACGGCTTTCTTTTTTTTTTTCATTCTGAGGTCTCTCCATAGGATCTTCAGGACTCTTCTCATTATATGTATGTAGGCTTTTGTCTCTGATTCTACCTGTCTTCCGATCTTGCTTTGTCAAAACATTTCAGAATTAAAGTCATGATTTATGCAACTACCTTATCTAAATATTGTCTATTTTTATGTTTAAGTCCTTTCCTTTATACGTATGGGTATGAGACTATAATTCTTGGATGTTTGGATTAATTTGTTGAATTTTGCTACATTTATCAAACGATTTTAAAAATGCTGGCTGGGCTTTGGCAAACTCTTATAATTCTGCCTAATGTAAAGGTTATATACCATAATGAGCCTCCTATGTTCAGCCTCTGCTTGACCTGATCTTGACCACAAGCTTATGCTCACACTTAGGGCTCTACAGCTCAACTAAATCCACTTCCTTCAAGGTTTGGCCTTCTCTTATTCCTAATCAGCGCTCCACCTGTGTGCTTTGCAGTATTTCTCACAGTCCCAGTTCTTTGCTAGCAACCATGTCCCATTTGCTGCTTTCAGTATAGTGCTTGATACCAGTTTTTAAAGAAATTGAATATTAGGATACAATAATAATACAAACTATTGATTTAATTTAACCTTTCAATCAAAAATCACTTGAGCTTCAGGATTACCATTAGGAAAATCTCTTACCATTGTAAAACATTTTAGATCAGGATGATGTAAAAAATTAGACTAAATTTGTATTGAGCATAGCTTGAGTTTGTTGGGGGTTTTTTTCTTACAATTTCTGTCATTTAAAAGGTGTAGGGGGAAAATTGGGTTATTTGAATTTTGGATGAAGAATAGCATACTTGTGTACTGTTATCACTTAGGTATATATAAATTATAATGTTCAAACGGTTTTATTTTTAATTTCCTCCTCTCTTCCAGTTTTTTTCTTTCCCCAAGTTGTTTGCTCTGTTAAGTGTGACTCCAGTTAAATTCAGTTAACACAAATATAAGTAAGTTGTTGTAACAGGAATCAAATACCTTACCTCTGAAGTCCTTAATGTTCATTACCCATTGTTAGCTAGTGGCATCTTTAGTTTCTTCACTTGTCAGTGGACCAGGTCGTCTAATTAGATGAACAACCAAAATACCACCAACTGTTAAGTTTGAATATAGAAACTGATATTCCATCCATCAGTTTCAAACCTGTCATTTAAAGAGAGATTTTGAATGTATATATTTAATTTTGAGTGCATAAGAATATTGTTTTATTGGTTAATCCCCAGAATTATTTAAATCAACTATTTTGTATCAGATTATCAACTTGTAACTGCTCAGGAATTTTATCTAATACAGCATTTTGTTTCATAATATGGTTTATGATGAATGTCCATATAGAGTATTTAGTTGAGAAGGCATTTGTGATTTTTTAAATTCTGTAATTGAGGTGATGCTATTAAACACGCCAGTTTTCATTTTCTGACTGAGAAAACTAACAGTGTGACTATGTTGGTGAGGTTGTTGGCAATAAGTAATGAAATTAGGACCCCTGACCAGTTTTATATTATTTAAGCTATTTCATTTCACCTTCTTTGGTGTTTTTTACCCCCTGGAAATAGATTTTAGAGAAGACCATGGTAATTCTGTGTACTCAGTCTATGCCAGGCTGTGGGCTATGCTCTGGGGATACAAAAAGCAAGATAATCCCTGCCCTTGAGAAACCTCAATCTGGCAGAGGTGGCAAATAAGTAAACTAAAAATTACAATCCAGTGTGATAAGTACTATGTAAATACACACATACAAACACACATACATACATACATGTATATATGGCTGTGGGAGCACAGAAATTGACACCTAACTTTTCCTATGCATATTTATATTGTACTGAGTTGACGCTTAAAGATGAGTGAAATAATTAGCAAGGCAAAAAGAAAAGGTTTTCTAGATGGAAGCAACAGTATATATTTAGTTAGCCATATGAAATTTCTATTTTTATAGGTCAAAATGATTAAATATTGATTATTTAATAGGTTCAAACTAATGAGAAGGGTGGTCACAGGTACCAGATTATAAAAGATTGTGTATTCTTGACTAAAAATACATATCCAGCCCTATTTCATATTATAAAAATTAATGAAACTTGTAAACGTGAGTCTCAAAATCAAGCTGACACAGCAGAGAGAGAAAGAAACTTTTTTTTAGATAATATATGTTGGATTATTCATAATATGGGTTCCCATAAATAGTGTCATTAATAAAGAGCTATAATTAGTGGTATTGACACTAATGACTTCAGTATTCCATAGAAATTAGTTTTCTAAATAACAGCTTGTTTTTTAAAGCAAACTTTTAACCTTTTCTTTTTGTACTTTAATCACTATACACCCATTTTTGTCTCAAATACAATATTCTAAACATAATTTAACCTTTTTATGAATGGTTCAGAGTTCTTGTAAGCATCAAGAACAAGCATTTGTTCTGTGCTTTAATACAGTGTTACAGTTTATTGTTATTGGGGTGTGAGGAACTATTTGACCGGACAGACTTGCCTTTGGATTGCTTAACTTTTATTCTTTTGATTTGTATGTTTCTGTCATTGATCACTTAAGGAGGCATAATGAGTCTAATCTACAAAAGTATTTTACCTTCAGCTTTCTGGTTAAGAGACTGAGGGATGGAAAAAGAAGTGCTTGAGTTTTTATGTACACCTTTTTGCTGTATTTCTTCATTTAAGTTTTGGGTTCATGGATAAAATGTGAATGGTTAATATAAGTCCAAATAAGTAGAGGTGTTTGTAAGTTAAGATTTTTTAATGTTACCAATTTATTAAATTCATATTATTTCTAACTCTTGAGTATTGGTAATTATCACTAATTTATGTGTTAATATTTGGGGGTGACCCAAAGAAATTAATTGGACTCTCAATTTGGAACTTTTACATAGAATCTATCAGATTAATGCATCCAAAACAAAGACTGAACTGCTCATTCTGTAATAAGGAGTGGGACAGATCACCATTGATTTATCAGATTTAAATTTAGATGTGTACAAATGGCCTAGGTCAAAGGCAATTAAGCCATTTCGACATTACATCTGCTTTCACTGTGTCCAACACAATGCCTTGCGATGCATTTTAGGTATCCATGATTCTTTGGTTATTTGTGTTTTCCCCTATGGAGCTTTTCCTAGTTTCTAGAAAACTGCTTAATTTAGTTTCCAGGACAAATTTTTTTACTTCCAAGTGAATAGAGTCAGTGAAATTTTATCCTGACTCCCCTGATACTTCTAATTGTTCAAATAATCAAAAAGAGCATGTAACATGTAAAAAATACCTTTGATAGGTAACCTGTAGTATATAAGCAGTCACAAGGCAAATGATAATGTAAAAAATAACTTTGAAATATGCTATCCAGTTGTGGTGTTATTTAAATTTTTATGTAAGTTGCAGGTTTTATATAAATACTAAAATATAAAAGCTAATGTGTAATGATTAAACATATTTAAGCAGCATATTTTGTTTATTCCTTGGTGTTCTTTTAAAGATGTCCCATTTTCATATCTTAATCTTCACTTGTTTTAAACAGTAAAAAATGTTTAGTCTGATGCTGGTAAGGTACATAAGTTGTTTCTTCCCCAGAGTGAAGTCACCCTGCTGAGAAACGAAGTGGCACAGCTGAAACAGCTTCTTCTGGCTCATAAAGATTGCCCTGTAACCGCCATGCAGAAGAAATCTGGCTATCATAGTGAGTAGTGTTCCATTACCTATAGCCTTAGGCTACATCAGTGAAATACTGCCAGAGTGAACCAAGCTACCATTAAAAAAGTGGAGACTGCAGTTCTGATATTTAATGTTAAATATCAGAAGTTCTGCAAGTTTATTATGGAATGGGGGATATACTTCTTAGAATATAGAGTTTTTTAATTTTCCTACTTCTAGCTTTTTTCTAGAGATTACTATAAATAAAATGTGTTGGTTAATAATTTATAGTGTAAGTACTGATGATATTTTGTTTATATTCTCAGAGTAATACTTTTCTTGGACTGACATAGTGAAACACTACTTCTTTTCTAGCCTCGTTTAGTAATTTTTTTTGTCTTCACTTAATCTGTAGCAGATCCTATTGTTACGTATGAGATCCTATTGTTCTTTCTTAGATATCAGCATTGTGCAGTTTTATTGTTCTGAATCTTTAGATTGAGTCTTCTAGTTAGTCATAAAAATGCTAAAATAGAACAGTATTTAAATTATCTGCTTGTAAGTTTCCTTTTAAATATTTACCTTCAAAATGAGATTCTTCTGTTTTCAGCATTTTAAAAGTTAATTGTGCTTTTCCTTCTTGTAATGTCCTTTTTTGATAAGGTGCACAATGTTGGAACCAGCTGTTACTCTTGAATAAATGGCCAATTTTGTCCATCGTACACAAATTTGTAACAAATAACAGAGCTGGGAATGCATTAGGCAACATTCATAATATATAACCCACAGCTTTCATTTTTATGATTTAGTGATATTTCAGGATATTTGTAAATGTGAAAATTGTTTCAACCATATGTATCCACTTCATTTTAATTTGCCAGTGTCAGTAATTCAAAAGAAACATTTTGTATTGGATGCAAACAGTTCCTCAGGTGCTCATGATAAAACTTAATGGCCACCATCTTTACTTGTAGTCATTGTAAGCAGTTTCATCAGAATGGGCAATATTTTTTAATTTAAAAGATTCAGTAGATTTAGCAACTCTCTGTTGCCATGTGTATTTAGAACATTGATTTTTGTCAGTTCTGAGCAAATAAATCTCAGTCCTTTGGTATCTAGTCATTTTGACAGGATTGTGAAACACATTGTGGAGTAAATTGGAACCATATAGAAATATGTTTGGGGTTTGTATTAACAATGATTGCTGCAGGGATGAGGGCATTATGGCTCCCATCTGACTTAACAACATAATTTCCTTTAGAAGTTACTGAGTTCAGCATTATGCATACATGATTTTCTTAACAAGAGAGCTCTCTTGAATTTTGATAGTTCGGAAAGAAATATACAAGTGATTCTATAAAATTAGAAGGAAAATTAACTCTTAAATTGCATTCAGTTCAAAATTATCTTCAATTTTTTAATCTTAGTTAATTTATTGGATAACCCCAACAGTTTTATCCCCGTTATCCAGGCAGTATATGCTCAGCAAATGCAAGCCAATTTTTTATTTTAAGCAATAAAGATATTTTTAAGTGTATATATGTATGGTTTTATATGCTATATCCTCAAATTGACTGAAAACCTAGATCAATAAGTTTTTAGTGAAGGTATATGAGGTGAAAACGTAAGAAATGAATAAGACATTTTTGGGTTTGGGAACAGTTCCTATCTTTTATCCTGTCCAGTTATCTAGATAATCAAATTGACTGAGGTAAGTATAGTTCTTGCATAAAATTAGTTCTCTTCAGCTCTTGGGAGATAATTGGATTTTGTAGAAATTTCAAAATTTCTATTTTCAAATTTGAAGTCTTTGGGAAAAAATCTGACTTCTCTGTTGTTTAATAGTCAAAGTAAATACAAAGATTGTTTAAGTAAATGTTTAAATCTTGGACAAAATGTGGAGAAATTCACAAATACCTAACACTATTCATCACATTGTAGCACATAGCAGTTGCTAATAGTGGTGAGCTATAATACTAGTTAACTCAAAACATTGTATATAGAAAACTAAGGTTTAGTCGAAATTAAGGAATATTACAAAATCTTGCAGGTAAAGGTGACAGTATAAAGTCACACAGTCATAGGGTCTCTTTTTTAACACTGGGAAGTCCCACATCCTAGGAAACCCCTCAGTCATGGGAAAACCGTGACAGTTGTTGACCTTAAGGGTCAAATAGTATATAAAATGAGAATGAAAATATGAAAACATTTTTAATGTTTGGGTTCCTTGAAGAATAAAACATAAGAGTAATCTCATTGCCATTAATTCATATTCTGTAGATCTCTGGGCATAATTAACATTGTATTATAGTTGTTTCTGTAATCATAAGTGGGAAGAAAAGCTTTTTGGGCCCTAAATTGTGAGCTTATATTTTCATTAATGAAAATATGTATAAACATTGGTGGAACTTCAGAGAGAGTGAATTGTCAAACAGCTGGTTTCTTTTAAGTAGGGCCAAAAATGACTGTGAGTGCAGTAAGATCTCTTGTATCTTTCTAGAGCTTGTGATTATATTAGTAATTTTTCTCCCCATACCATCTAGAACTCGACATAGGTGCAGCTGTATCACATTATAAAGGTATTTTATACATAAAATTTATAATTATATAATTTATAAGTGAGTACCTGCTTCTTTGTACAGCCTAAAGATTTGTTTTACCGAATTCTGAAAGCCTGGAGGTAGATAAGCACTTGTCCCTTACAACTTACTGTTTCATTTTGAGTCATCACCTCCACAATATATTTACATTTCCTTATACCACTCATCACAGATCAGCCTCTTTATTTCTGAAAGCTGTTATATCCCTAGAACGTAACATTGAGAGAAAGAACATTTTGTTGTCATGTTGAATAGTGGTGAAATAGAGGGCTTTTTACTGTTCTCTCTAGTTAAACTGTCATTTGCCGGTGTTTTCTGTGAATGCATAACAATTGTATTGGCTATATAACTGAATTGTAAATATTTTATAACATTCATTATTGCTTGATCAGAACAGTATCCTTTCTGCTTTATATAATTTTAAAAAGGATTACTGATTGTGCTTTTTTTTTTTCTTTCTTTTTTTTTTTTTTTTACTGTATCTTGAGGTCAGATTTTTATCCAGTGGTGTAGTTTTGCATTTAAAGCAGATTTATAGAGAGGGTGAGATTCTATCACATTAAAATTCTGTAAGAGCTACTATATTTCAGAAAACCCTCAAAATGAAGAATTTTATTTGAACTAAAGTTGTACTTGCCAGATTCCTCCCCCTCTATCTTCTACATTACAAATCATGGGGTAAGTCCTACTTCATGGGGTCCACAGTCTTTTAATAATTGACTTTCAGAATGAGCTCCTGGCCATCAGTAAGCAGGCCAGTATGTATTGTCAGATTTGATAGAAAGCCAGCTTATTATCACTTCTAAACACTAAATAAAAATTATTTTAGAGTGTTCAGAAAGAAACAAAGCTAAACAGTACTGTTTAGGGATATATACCTATTTGGTAAAACTTCAAAGAAAAAACAAGGGAATGGTAAAAGAAATACATATCAGAATGGTGACTGCCTTTGGTGAAGAGAGGAGCCTCCAAGAAGCACGAGTGTTACTAGCAATTTTCTCTTTAAGTTGGGGGCTGGGTTCACAGGTGTTCATGCTATCATTGTGTCTCATAACTTGCATACACCATAATTATTTGTGTGTGTTGTACTTATCAGATTTTTCACTAAATGAAATTATTGGATTCTCCTCCATTAAAATAAGAAAGTTGTAGATTTGTTGTTAAAGCCTAAAAAATGGTAGATATATTTTCATAAATATTTAGAATGCCCTTTCCTGAATATCTTTTCAATTACAGTATCTTGAGTTTTATATGGATTTTTATTTGAATCTCAATTAATTCATGCAACTATAACAGCTGGTGGCATTTAGATTCTAAATATTGCTTACTCTCATGTGTATGCATCATTAGAATCAGGTGTTATAATCATCCATTGCTGCCTTAGATAGAAAGTCAGCCAGAATAAAAATAGTTCTGCAGAGGGAATTATTTGAAGATATAATTTGTATGTTAGAATTCATTTTGTTTATGCATATGGTTATAAATTTTTTAATCTTTTAATAAGAATGGCATGTAGGCAGACAGACTGGTTTTGTTAAATGTGTTGCTGGGGTAAGTGTTTGATTATATCTATAAGAGACCTATCTCCCAAATTCCTACCCAATTTTCTTTCTTAACACTATTTAGCAAATAATTCTTCAGCTCTCTTTTATGTGGCACTGGGCATTGAGGTGTTTCCATGTGCATGCTTGTGCCTTGTTTAGCCTGTTACAGGCAAAATTGCCTACCTCATGACTTATAGCCACCTTTCAATTACTCAATTTCAGTCATACCAACTTCTCTAAACTGATTCCGTAAAATGCCATCTAACTTTTTATTCTGTGCATTGACTCAACCTGATAAATTCTTACAACTATTTTAAGAAACTGAGTAGTTTCCTTTTTTCCACTCAGCTGCTGATAAAGATGATAGTTCAGAAGACCTGTCAGTGCCGAGTAGTCCACATACTGAAGCTATACAGCATAGTTCTGTCAGCACATCCAATGGAGTCAGTTCAACTTCCAAGGCAGAAGCTGTAGCCACTTCAGTCCTCACGCAGATGGCGGACCAGAGTACAGAGCCTGCGCTTTCACAGATTGTCATGGCTCCTTCCTCCCAGTCACAGCCCTCAGGAAGTTGATTAAAAACCTCAGTGCAGCAGTTTTAGATACTCATTAGTGACTTCAAAGGGAAATCAAGGAAAGACCAGTTTCCATTTATGCGAAGTCTGTGGTTGTAAATTTTTTTTTTTACTTGAAATTAAATTTGGCTCTAAAGTTGGTGTAGCAGCAGTTGATGATCAGACTGAACAACAACAGTTTTTAGTCTCTGGAAAAAGACTGATTTTGCTTTTTTTATAAATATTGTTAGATTTATTAATTTTTCTGTGCTCAATGTGTAAATTGTATTATAATTCATTGTGGTTTATTTCACTTTTAATTTTGTGGTGTTTTAATAAATGGGGGTGTTACTGAATCTCTCTTCCCACTTCCATTTCTTTTGACCACCTCTTAACCCTCAACTGTGATGGTAGTATTGTTATATCATTTATACCAAAGTTCTGCATAGTCCCTATTGACTTTGTAGTGTTAACAAGGTCATAAAGCACTAGCAAGAGAAATATAGAAATTTGCTTTTAATCTTTTTGCCTTTTATTTTGCACATTATGCAAAAGGAAGAACATTATCGAACACTTTTTAAGTGAGTGAAACATGGTAAAAGACATACAGTGCTTTTATGCACACTTAAACTAAATGAAGATCAGTAACAGTGCGTTTTCTTTTTTTTTAAGATTTTTAAGTAGGCATGAATTTTGGAATCCTTTATCATTTCAAAAATGACTATTTTTTAAGGCTTAAATTCAGTATTTTAAACCCTATGTTTTGAGACTAACAAAATATGAAATTATATAATGTACAATACAGGGTTATCAGGTATCTAATAATTTTTTGAAATTAGTTTTTGGTTTTGTTTTGTTTTGTTTTGTTTTGTTTTGCAGATTTCAGGTCTCAAACTGAGAAGTTTATGCATAATCAAGTAAGGTATGGTTGCCAGAAAAGCCTAAAAATTACTACTTAGAAAATTTAAGACTGTTTACCCCCATTGTCTTGTACTTGCAAGCTAACTTGTACTTATTCTTGTGAAAGCACTGTCATCTTTTAGTAGCAAATTTTGATAACGTTTCTCGTGGGAAAAAAATCAGTATCTATCTTTAGAACAATGTAATTATAATATGGGAAACAAGAGTGAGTGAGAGTGAGAGAGAGAGTGTGTGTGTGTGTGTGTTGTGTGTGTATGTGTGTGTGTGTGTGTCTTTCAATAGTTTATGCCAGCAATCTTTGCTTGAATGTTTAACGATGCCTTCAGTGTGATGCTGGCCAATAGATGATTGCAATTTAAGATGTCATTACTGTGCAGGCTTGGATAACTAACATTCCATGATGTAGTTTGTTTCTGATGAGATGATTGTAGGTACACTTTTCTCATTATCCAGTCATCTGTGGGATACTGAGTTTTCTAATGTGCCATTATCTATTTTTATTCTACAGTTATGTTCAAAATACAGTACAATATTTTAAAATAGACAAAATTGTTAAAAAAATAAAAATGTAGTAGACGTGTGTAAGAAAACTTTGTAAAATAGTTATGAGTCCTCCCCAGTAGCAACTTCTGGCATTCGAGCAGGATTCCATTATGTAAATATTTGTAATGCATTTATAATAAGTTGTGTAGTTCGTTCTGCATCCATACTACACTGTTTGCTAAAGTCTCAGTGCCATCTCCTAATGAGACTGACATTTTAAAAACCGGTATGGAATATCCTTGGTAATTCAAGGAAATATTCCACCTGCCTAAGTTCCAAACTGGGAAACATTCAGATTATACAAATGACATTTCAGGACTTTTAAGTATGAAGATAATAGGAATTTTATTGTTTGGCTTATTAAAAATGATACCATTTTTGGTTGATAATTCTACTTCTAAAATTTTTTTTATTTTTAACTGATTTTATAATTTTCCAGTAATCAATTTCTAATCATGATTTTGCCATAGTTATGCTAAGGAGTTGATCTCAAAGGCACAAAACATGAATTCTGCAAGAAGGCTGTTTTTTATTGTAGTTTGGATGGGTTAGGAAAAGCCTCCGTTTTTCACTCTCCTGGGTCATTCAGTGCATTTTTCTTAAATTTTATTATTTATGCAAGTTAAAAGTTCTTTGGTAACAGGAATTCTTGCAACTGTAAAATAAAACTACATAGATGTAAGAAGTCATGTAAACAGTTAATGAGCTTATTACCAAGGTTAGCAAAACTTTCATTGTAAATCAATCAATCAGTCTGTACTCAGCAAATAAAAATCATTATTAGTTGTATAAACACAAATTCCATTTTGACTTTCAGGATGTCACACTACTTCTGTACCTAGCATTTTGAGTCCTTATATTTGCAATGTTACACAAACTGTACTATTTTCTTTCATGTGCAGTTTGCATGAGTAAACCATCAGAGAATAAATTCTATCTTTAAATTATGTTCATAATTTGCTTGTTCTTACCTATTCTTCATAAGGTAACATCACCTGATAATGATGTTTTTCTCCTTCAGGGTGTTTATTACCTGAGAAGAACCTGATATTCTTTCTATTTCTGTGATAAAATTCATTCCTTCTCAAAGAAGACCTTTCAGCTGCAAGGGTGTTCAGGCCTCTTTCCTCTTCTCTGAATTCACTTTAAGCCTCGTTCATACAAAATGAACCCTTAATTTATGTCTCCAGCCCAGAAGATTGCCTGAGCCACACACAGAGCCACATACAGATGCACCCGCCTTTGGTTTATCTTAGTGACTGCCTGACAAAACATAAACAGAGGAGTATCTTCAGTACTGAACTCTAATCTTCCCTCACCCTACTTTCAAACACATTGCTCCCATAATGTTTCATAAATCAATCAGTTGATTAAAACTCTATCCTTCCAGTTGCTTAAATCAACAACCTTGATTCCTCTCTTTTCTCACAACCCGCATCCAACACATCGGGAAATACTGTTTGCTTTACCTTCAGAGTAATACAGAATTCAACCACTCCTCACCATTTCCAGTGCTGTCACCCTGATCTGTGCCCTCATCTTTCCTCACCCAGATCCATCTCCTTTCTTCCACCCTGCCTACTACAGCCCATCCTCAACACAGCAGCTAGAGTGAAGCTTTTCAAACACGTATCAGGTTATGGCACTCCTCTGCTCTGAATTCTAGAGTGGCTCATTGCATTCAGAGCTGGAGTCATTACAGTGGCCTACAAGATGATCTGTTCCCCCATCCACATCTCTGACCTCATCTTCTATCAATCACGTTGTTTTATGCAGTGAATATTTGAGCACTACTAGGTGTCAGTTTTTGTTCTAGGCACTTGGAATATACCAATAGCCAAAACACAAAAACCCGTGCCTTTGTGAAGCTTACATTCTAAGTGGGAAAGGGGGGGTGCTGGGAAACACAATTATCACAGTAAATAAGTACATCTTACTATGTTAGAAGCGATAAGTGCTAAGTAAAGAAACAGACATACCAGTTGTGCTGGAGAGCACTGGAGTGATGTCTCAGTCTTCTCTCTCCTCAGATAGAACCAAACTGAAAAGATGTAAAAAATCACATGGCTATTTTTTATTTTAAGGTATACATTTCAACAAATGTGCTTAATCTAACTTACATGATATTAGATAAAAGATTTCATGAAGACAAACTGATGTGTTTCTGTAACAAAGTTTGACTAATGATACACTGAAAGACCACGTCTGCTTTGACTTATTGCAGAGGACAGGAAAGATAAACTCTTGTTTGTGGCATGTACTTACCGTTAAGTGTAGTTTTGCTAATTCTCCATCTCTGAAACTATAGAGTTTGATGCTTGACATTAATAATTTATTTGTGAGACTCTAATTATGGGAGAATCCTATTAACTCCTGGGACTTCATCTTATAAAAATATACACATGTACAATCACACAGACAGACACACACAAAATACCTGAAGAACACAGAGTTATCAAAGCAATTAGTTCTAAAATAAAGACATTTAGAAGAAAATTTTAATCTGACATTTCTAAATAGATTACCTTGACCACAAGATAATACTTTTGAAGCAATTAAAATTTTATTACCATTTTATGTCTGATATAATTATGAAAAATCATTTCTTTAAACTATCAATAAATACAAATAAATTTTTTTTGTAATTCTCATACTTTTTTTTTTTTTTTTTAAGTGCAGGTCTTTCTGGCTATCTGTAACTGTAGATTGAGACGGGTTTTCATTGAAGCAAAGTATTAAGATCTTCCTGTGTGGGGGAAAAAAAAAATCACAAAATGTAGAATAAAGATTTTTCTGGAGAAATAAATAGCCCTACTATTTAAGTAAATGGTGAGTTGCCAATTATACATTGCCATAGAAAAAGTACAATCAGTGAAAATGTTTCTAAAACTAAAGGATTTATTAGTTCTGAAATAACCAAGGCCATGTGACATTGGAACCTACAATAAAAACTATGCATAGTTTCATTCTACTGTAGCAGTCCAAAGCACCAAATGTTAATTGTAAAATTATCAAATATGTCACAGTACTCAAACTAGAAGGATTCTGTTATTCAACAATAGGCCAGCGAGTTGTATCTTTTTCCTCAAATGCACATGCAAATTTTTCCAATGGCTTTATGAGAAGAGGATGTCATTAGTACACTCTTGTCATGGTCACAGTGCCTTCCTTGCCTCATTTTGCATTAGATTTTACATTTAAGAAATAATTCATTGAGCTAGAATTTTTTGAACCATGGTTTTATCATGTGTTACCTCAATTATTTGAGAAAGTATTTCTGATTATGAATTTCATTTTTAACTATCAGTTAAGTCAAATAAAGGTACGTTTACTTTATTCACTTAGTTTTACAGTAGATTTTGCTTTCTATGAAAGTAGACAGGAGAGAGTGTTCCCTCAAAAGAGCCCTTTTAAAATTATTTTTGCTTTAATAATTTTTTAAAAGCCTGTAAATTAAGAAGAAATGCTGTTTTCTATAACTTGACAGACACAAAAAATATTTAATGGCATTTACTTAGCAGAATTTAAGATGACAGAGTTGTCTATAATGAGTTTCTCATAACTGGGAAGAAATGCATTATGTATTTTTGAGGAAATGAGAGAATCTGTGAATACCATTATCCTCAAAAATAAACCCTTTTGCGCAATACAGTATTAAATGGATAATCAATTTTATTTTTTTCTCAACAATAACTTTTTTTTATCTCTGTGTAATTAAACATGTAGCTAAGTTCCTCTATTTTGGGGAGGTGTGCTTGTTAAAATTCTTTGTTATAGGGTCTAATAACATCAGTGAAAAATAAAATGAGTTAGGTAATACAACTATCCTAGCATAATTAATTTGAGCATCTAAAAATTATTCAACAGATAATTATTGACTTTCCCCAGTTATTAAATTTTTAGAAAAATACTTCCAACATTACATCTTAATTTATTTGGCTCAGCTAATGGTTTCTGAGGTAATTGACTTCCAGCACTGTGAGGCAATCTGCTAAATCATGAACAATCATGTTAATAGCCTACATTAACATATTGCAAGCACAGATCTTCAGATCTTTTTCATGACACTGAAGACCAATTCAAATAAAACTGATTGCAGTTCTTTTCTATGGACTAGAGTTTGTGACAAGGTAACACTAGATAACAATTTTGAAAATAAGATTTGCTTCCACTGTCATTTTCATTAATGTGTCCTGTTTATCTGTAGAAGCTGTTACAAGTGCCTCAAAAGTAGTGAGCTAATGAAAATATTATTGATCTATAATTTAAGAACTTGCATAAAAGATATTTGTTGCTGTAACTAGTAGTGCATAAAATTATGTATAATTTTAAATTATTTATCATTTAAAAATACTTTAATCTCGTGCTTAAAGTTTTCCCCCAATTTTTTATCAGAATTCCTAACATAAGAGAATTAATTTAGGTGTCTCTTGCTGGTGAAAGTACTTAGGAGTATTGGCCCACTAAATGACAGGCCATGGATGAGAATTTGGTTAGTAAGTACCTAGTAAGCACCTACTTTGTGCTGAGGTGTTGGACTGTAGGGACCACAGTAAAAATAAAAAGACCAGGATCTTACCCTCAAGTAGGATCCATTTGGAAAGACAAAATACTTGTTACACCTGTGACAGGAAATAATCACAATCTACAACTTCTGAAACAGGTTTTATAAGTTCACCAAAGGAGACAAACCACATATTTGAACTTCACCTTAAATTATGAATGAGATTGGGATAGAAAGGAAACAAAGGTAAAGACAAAAGATTAGATAAACAAATGTATTATGTTCATAAGACAGTGGAAAGACGGGAAGAAGAGGGTTAGGAATGAGAAAAATTGCATAGCTAGAATAGGGCTAGATTATACAGGGTCCTAAAAGTTGATTTAGACTAGGAAACGGGAAACTATTGACTTTCACAAGAGGGACATGAAAGTGGCTTTAAAAATGTGCAACAATAGGAAGGCTGGCCCACATGGAAACCAGCCTACAAATTGCACTAATCCAAGCATGAGTTGTAACCAGCACTAAGGAAGGAGAGCCAATTAGGAGCAAAAGGAATAGGTGGAAGGAATGTCTTGCAAGAAATATCTATAGAATTTATAGACTAGTAAGGGAGATGATGAAAAGCAAAAAGGTCAGAAGACTCCATTTTTCAGGCTTGACAGACTGGGGAATGGTGGTTATCACTTGTAAGGACAAGGAAGCTGGGAAGGGAAGCCAGTTGGGAAGGAAAGATGATCCGTATTTTGAAGATAAATGCAAATGTCCAGGAAGCACATAAAAATGTAATAATAGCCTCTATTGAGTATGTATTATTTACTAAGTTGCCTGCATTTATTTCATTTAATCATCAGCACAACCCTATGATAGTAGTAGCATTGTTTTAGTAAGAAGAAAGAGCTGATGAAAGATTTAGAAGTTGGTCATTAAAGTCCTGAGACTGAATTATTTGAAAGGAGATGTAATGGGAGACAGGCAGAAAATCACGTCTTGAATCATACCAAATGATTATAATAAAGAAAAAAGGCATAATGGTCAGAAGAGAACCAAGATAGTATGATAATTTCTATAGTGGTCTATAATTTATTAAGTGCTTTTATAGATACTAACTTATTAGAACCTCTGAATGCTATGAAGATGGTATTATCCCTACTTTAGATAAGAAATCAAACTCAAAAGTTATTTGACCAAAGTCACACAACCAGTAAGTGGCAGCAACATAGCACACCCATCTCCTAACCCCAAATGAATGTGTTGTGTACACCACAAACAAGAAAAGCAAAATTTAAAAGAGAAGTGGTTTACATGCAACAAAAACGTCAAGGGGTGTGAAGATTTAAAATGCCACTTAATTTGGCAATATAAAGGTCTTTCATGACCTGTGGGAACATTTTCAGTACAATGATTGAGATAAGTGACAATAACCTGTATAGGCACTTGGATTTTATTTCTCATCTGGGGATAGGAGGAAAGTCTTGGGCTCTCTGATTTCTGGAGCTAGACCCCTACATTAAAGTGGGATTATACCCACAAAGAAATACAAAAGGAAGCTTGTTTGTTTCTGCCTAAGTTCTGAGTTAAAAAAAAAAAATCTCCCCTGAAAAATGGAACCCTCCTGGGACTTCCATGGTGGTCCAGTGGGTAAGACTCCACGCTCCCAATGCAGGGGGTGCCCAGGTTTGATCCCTGGTCGGGGAAACTAGATCCCGCATGCATGCTGCAACTAAGAAGTCCTCATGCCGCAGCTAAAAAAACAGATCCCGCATGCCACAACTAAAAGATCCCACGTGCCACAACAAAGAGCCCGTGTGTCACAACTAAGACCTGGTGCAGCCTGAATGAATGAATAAATAAATAAAAATATATAAATACACACACACACACACACACACACATATATATATATATATATATGAAAAAAAAAATGGAACCCTCCTGCCCTGTGCAGTTCAGTTGCAATGTGTTGGGGTTTTTTATAATTTATTTATCTTTTTATATTTGGCTGCATTGGGTCTTCGTTACTGCACACGAGCTTTCTCTAGTTGCAAGCAGGGGCTGGTGGCTTCTCTTGTTGCCGAGCATGGGCTCTAGGCGCGCGGGCTTGATTAGTTGTGGCACGTGGGCTCAGTAGTTGTGGCTCGCGGGCTCTAGGGTGCAGGCTCAGTAGTTGTGGTGCACGGGCTTAGTCGCTCCACAGCATGTGGGAGCTTCCCATACCAGGGCTCGAACCCATGTCCCTTGCATTGGCAGGAGGATTCTTAACCACTGTGCCACCAGAGAAGTCCCTGGTTGCAATGTTTTAATGTGCATTATCCACATGATCTAGGAATCCAAGCTGAAAAATGAATGGGATAGCTTTTGGGCACAAATGCAGAGTCTCTACAAGTGAACATTCCCACAATCCAGGTCATACTTAAATGTCACAGGAAAAAAGTTTATCCCACTAAAAATGAGTATGTTTAAAAAAATATATATATATCATAAACCAGGATTAACAAACAACAAACAGGATAATTAGAGCACCAGGAACTTGAGCTAATAAAACAGTCAGAAAAAATATATAAGTATGTTGAAATGATTAACAAATAAAAGAAGAAATCAAAACCCTAAGGAAAGAATAAGATACGGTTGGCCCTCCATATTTGCACGTTCTGCATTTGTGGATACAGAGGCCTGACTATGCTATGGCATTTTATTTAAGGGACTTGAGCATCCATGGATTTTGGTATTCGAGGGGGGCCCTAGAACCAATACTGTGGACTGGACTCCAAGGGATGACTGTACTATGAAATATGAACAGGGAGATTTGAAAAATAATCAACAGAACTTTTACAAGTGAAAAATACACACATTGAAATTGAAAGGTCAATTAATATGTTAATTGTAGACTAGAACCATAGAGAATAGTAAACTCAAATTAGACCTGAAGAAATTACACAGAATGTAGGAAGGAGAGACAAAGAAGGAAATATAAGAGAAAACTTAAGAGACAGTAGAATAAGAAGCTCCTACATGTGTTTAACAGGAATTCCAGAAGGAAGGACTTTTTAAAATGGGAGAGATTGTATTAAAAAATAATGATTGAAAATTATCTAAAATAAATGAAAAACATGAATTCTCAGATTCAAGAAACAGTTTACATAAAACTAAATCTCTACCTGAACACATGTGAATACTTTAGAACTTCAAAGACAGAGAAAATCTCAAAAGCAGAGAAAAGATACTATTACACAAAGGACTAAGAACCCTCCATCCACCCCCCCCAAAAAAAAAACCAAACAATGCTAAAGAAATGTTGATAATTGTTAACCCTGCATTATTTTCTCTACTTAGTGTTTTTTGAAAATTTCCCCCGAAAGAGTCTATGTTAAAAACCTTTAAAATCACTCAGGGAAAAATGACAGTCAACCCAGAATTCTATTATTTAACTGTTGTTTAACAGTGAGACAAAGACAAGAGATTAAAAACCTGACATGTCACGGGACTTCCCAGGTGGTCCAGTGGTAAAGAATATGCCTTACAATGCAGGGGACGCAGGTTCAATCCCTGGTCAGGGCACTAAGATCCCATATGCCGCGGGGCAACTAAGCCCAAGCACCACAACTACTGAGCTCATGCATCTCAACTAGAGAGCCTGCATGCTGCAAACTGCAGAGCCCACGCGCTCTGGAACCTGCGTGCCACAACTACAGAGCCCATGTGCCCTGAAGCCTGCACACCACAGCTAGAGAAAACCCGCATGCCACAACTAGAGAGAAGCCCGTGTGCCGCAACAAAAGATCCAGTGTGCTGCAACTAAGATCCGATGCAGCCAAAAATTTTTAAAATAAATAAATAATAAATAAACCTTTAAAAATAAAATAAAAACCTGACATGTCAAAACAGGTACAGAGAGGGAATTTCATAAACTTAAATGGGAAAGGAAGAAAGGCTGAAAATGAGCTAAGTAACTCAAAAAGTTATAAAAACAATAACAAAAAAACAAAAGATAATAGAAGGAAAGATTAGAAAAAGGAAAATACAAGTAGAAATTAATATTTAAAAAGGACAGGAGAGAGGAGCAGTAACACCCCAAATTTGGTTTTGAGGGAGGAAGAGAGGGACAGAGGAAAAGACAAGCTCCTGAGGGACAAATGATTTAAAAATTAGAAGGGATATGGTCAGCATGATTTTCTGTATATAATGTTATATTTCAATAAAGTTTTAAAATTATAACCAAAAAAGCACAAATAAACAGGAAGGGGGATTAAATTCAACAGAGACATAAAACATAGTAGAATACCAACTTCACAGTACTAACTTAAAACTTGATAAAAAGAGAATTTTTTAGAGACTGTAACTTACCAAAATTCACAAATATGTGGAGATTAAACAACATGCTACAGAACAAATAGCGGGTCAAAGAAGAAATCTAAAGGAAATGAACAAACAACAACAACAACAACAAAAAACCTTGAGACAAAATGGTAATACAGCATACCAAAATTTATGAGATACAGCAAAAGCAGTTCTAAGAAGGAAGATCACAGTGATAAATGCCTACATCAAGAAACAAGAAAAATCGCAAACAACCTAACTTTATACCTCAAGGAACTAGGAAAAAAAGAACAAAAGAAGCCCAACATTAGTAGAAGAAAGGAAATAACAAAGATCAGAACAAAATACATACTAAAAATAAATCAGTGAAAGAAAGAGCTGGCTCTCTGAAAAGATAAACAAAATTGAAAAACCTTTAACTAGACTCACCAAGGAAAAAGAGAGGACCCAAAATCAGAAATGAAAGAGGATATGTTAATACTGATACCACAGTAATACAAAGGATCATAAGAGACTATATGAACAATTATATGCCAACAAATTTCACAATCTATAAGGAATGGATACATTCCTAGAAACATACAACCTACCAAGACTGAATCATGAAGAAACATAAAATCTGAAGAGACTGATTACTAGTAAGGAGATTGAATCAGTAATCAAAAACCTCCTAACAAACAAAAATTTACGACTAGGTGGCTTCACTGGTAGATTCAACCAAGTATTTAAAGAAGAATTAATACCAATCTTTCTCAAACTCTTCCAAAAAATAGAGGAGGAGGGACTACTTCCAAACTCATTTTACAAGGCCAACATTACCCTGATACCAAAACCAGACAAGGACGCCACAAGAAAAAAAAAAAAAATTACAGTCCAATATCCTTGATGAGTGCAGCTGCAAAAATCCTCAACAAAATACTAGCAAACTGAATTCAACTATACATTAAAAGGATCCTATATCTTGATCAAGTGAGACTTATTTCAGGGATGCATGGATGGTTCAACATCTGCAAATCAATAAATATATTATGCCACATTAACAAAATGATGGATAAAAATCATATGATTATCTCAATAGCTGCAGAAAAAACATTTAACAAAATTCGACATCCATTTATAATTAAAACTGTCAACAAAGGTGGGTATAGGGCTTCCCTGGTGGTGCAGTGGTTGAGAATCTGCCTGCCAATGCAGGGGACACAGGTTCAAGCCCTGGTCTGGGAAGATCCCACATGCCGCGGAGCAACTGGGCCCGTGAGCCACAACTACTGAGCCTGCGTGTCTGGAGCCTGTGCTCCGCAACAAGAGAGGCCACGATAGTGAGAGGCCCGCGCACCGCAATGAAGAGTGGCCCCCACTTGCCGCAACTAGAGAAAGCCCTCGCACAGAAACGAAGAGCCAACACAGCCAAAAATAAATAAATAAATTAATTAATAAAAAAATGGGTATAGAAGGAACATACCTCAACATAATAAAGGCCATATATGATAAGCTCACAGCTAACATCATATTCAGTGGTGAAAAGCTGAAAGCTTTTCCTTTAAGATCAGGAACAAAACAATGATGCCCACTCCTGCCACTTTTATTCAATATAGTATTGGAAGTCCTAGCCAGAGCAATTAGGCCATATAAAGAAATAAAAGGCCTCCAAATTGGAAAGGAAAAAGTAATCTGTCACTATTTGCAGATAGCATGATATTATATATAGAAAACCCTGAAGACTCCACCAAAAAACTGTTAGAATAAATGAACTCAGTAAAGTTGCAGGATACAAAACCAATATCTGTTGCATTTCTATATACTAATTATATACTATCAGAAAGATAATTTAAGAAAACAATTCCATTTACAGTTGCATCAAAAAGAATAAAATACCTAGAAATAAACTTAACCAAGGAGGTGAAAGACTTGTATACTGGAAACTATAAGACACTTATGAAAGAAACTGAAGATACAAATAAATGGAAAGAAATTTCATGCTCATGAATTAGAAAAATTAAAATGTACATACTACCCAAAGAAATCTATAGTCATTGCAATTCCAATCAAAATTCCAATGGCATTTTTCACAGAAATGGAACAAACAATCCTAAAATTTGTATGGAACCACAAAAGGCACCAGATAGCCAAGGCACTCTTGAGAAACAAGAACAAAGCTGGAGGCCATCACAATCCCTGATTTCAAACTACAGTTGACTCTTGAACAACACGAACTTGAACTTCGTGGGTCCACTTATACACGGATTTTTTTCAGTAGTAAAAACTGTGGTACTAAATGATCTGCAGTTGGTTGAATCCACAGGTGCAGAACTGTGGATATGAGGGACCCTGGATACATACGGCCGACTGTAAGTTATATGTGAATTTTCGACTGCACAGAGGGTCACTGCCCCTAACCCCAGTTTGATCAAGGGTCAACCATATACTACAAAGCTAAAGTAATCAAAAGAGTATGGTATTGGCATAAAAATAGACATATAGATCAATGGAACAGAATAAGGAACCCAGAAATAGACTCATGCATATGTGATCAATTAATTTACAACAAAGGAGTCAAGAACATATAATGGAGGGGGAGGAGTCAAGATGGCAGAGTAAGAGGACGTGGAGTTCACCTCTCCCCACAAATACATCAAGAATACATCTACAGGGATTTCCCTGGTGGCGCAGTGGTTAAGAACCCGCCTGAAAATGCAGGGGACATGGGTTCAAGCCCTGGTCCAGGAAGATCCCACATGCCGTGGAGCAACTAAGCCCGTGCACCACAACTACTGAGCCTGTGCTCTAGAGCCCACGAGCCACAACTACTGAGCCTGTCTGCCACAACTACGGAGCCTGCAAGCCTAGAGCCCATGATCCGCAACAAGAGAAGCCACCACGATGAGAAGCCCACGCATCGCAACGAAGAGTAGTCCCCACTCGCCACAACTAGAGAAAGCTTGTGCGCAGCAACGAAGATCCAATGCAGCCACAAATAAATAAATAAATAAATTTTTTTAAAAAGGAATACATCTATAAATGGAACAATTCTCACAGAGCACCTGCTGAACAATAGCAGAGGACCTCAGACACCTAAAAGGACAAGAAAGATCGCCACGTAACTGGGTAGGATGAAAGAAAGGAAAAAAAAGAAAGGAGGAAGCAGGATGGGACCTGTGCCCCTGGGGGTGGGGAGGTGAAGGAGAGGAGAGGTTCCTGCATCCAGGGAAGCCCCCTCACCAGCAGGAGATCAGCTGGGACAGAAGGGGAGCTTCGGGGGCTCAGAGGAGAGCACAGCAACAAGTCTGTGGCAGGCAGCACAGAGTGACACCTACACAGATAGTCCGTGCCACAGCCCTGCACGCCCCAGCCTGAGACGTGTGTCCACTGGTGTGCATGAGGGCTGGGTGCTGGAACATGAGGTTTGGAGAGTAGACCTGGGAAAAGCACTGCTGTTGGCTGTGAGGAGACAGCCTGAAGGGACGGGAATGAGGAGCTCCGCAACCAGAAATGGTCGTTGAAGAAGCACGGGGCGCCATAGAAGTGAAGCGCCATTGTTGAGTGACACGTGAAAAGTGGGGCTGCCATTGCAGCCTCTTTCCCCATGCGCTGTCCCCTGCCTCTGTGGGCCCTATGAGGGGCTCCCACCAGAGAGGGTTCACGCGCCCTAGTAGGCCACCACATCTGCCCCCTCCTGCTTGGGCAGGCTCATGTGCTCTGGGACAGCATCAGGAGCAGATGCCAGTGGGTGGCCCACATGCACATGGAGGCTAAACAATATGTTACTAAACAACCAATGGATCACTGAAGAAATCAAAGAGGAAATCAAAAAATACCTAGAGAGAAATAACAATGAAAACACGACGATCCAATACCTATGAGATGCAGCAAAAGCAGTTCTAAGAGGGAAGTTATAGCAGTACAATCTTATCTCAGGAAACAAGAAAAATCTCAAACAACCTAACCTTACACCTAAAGCAGCTAGAGAAAGAACAAACAAAACCCAAAGTTAGTAGAAGGAAAAAGAATCATAGGGGCTTCCCTGGTGGCACAGTGGTTAAGAATCTGCCTGCCAATGCAGGGGACACGGGTTCGAGCCCTGGTCTGGGAGGATCCCACATGCCGCAGAGCGACTAAACCCGTGAGCCACAACTACTGAGCCTGCGCGCCTGGAGCCTGTGCTCCGCAACGGGAGAGGCCGCGACGGTGAGAAGCCCGCGCACCGCGATGAAGAGTGGCCCCTGCTCGCCACAACTGGAGAAAGCCCTCACACAGAAACGAAGACCCAACACAGCCATAAATAAATAAATAAATTTATTAAAAAAAAAAGAATCATAAAGATCAGAGCAGAAATAAATGATATAGAGATGAAGAAAACAATAGAAAAGACCAATGAAACTAAAAGTTGGTTCTTTGAAAAGATAAGCAAATTTGAAATACCTTTAGCCAGGCTCATCAAGAAAAAAGGGAAAGGGCTCAAATCAATAAAATCAGAAGCGAAAAAGAAGTTACAAGTGACACCACAGAAATACAAAGGATCATAAGAGACAACTACAAGCAACTATACACCAATAAACTGCACAATGTAGAAGAAATGGACAAATTCTCAGAAAGGTACAACCTTCCATGACTGAACCAGGAAGAAACAGAAAATATGAACAGACCAATCACAAGTATTCAAATTGAAACTGTGATTTTAAAACTTCCAACAAACAAAAGTTCAGGACCAGATGGCTTCACAGGCGAATTATATCAAACATTTTGAGAAGAGTTAACACCTATCCTCTGAAACTATTCCAAAAAATTACATAGGAACGAACAATCCCAAGCTTATTCTACAAGGCCACCATCACCCTGATACCAAAACCAGACAAAGATACCACAAAAAAAAGAAAATTACAGGTCAATATCACTGATGAACATAGACGCAAAAATCCTCAACGAAATGCTAGCAAACCAAATCCAACAGCACATTAAAAGGGTCATCCACTATGATCCAGTGGGATTTATGCCAGGGATGCAAGGATTCTTTAATATCTGCAAATCAATCAATGTGATACACTACATTAACAAACTGAAGAGTAAAAACCACATGATCATCTCAATAGATGCAGGGACTTCCCTGGTGGCACAGTGGTTAAGAGTCCACCTGCCAATGCAGGGGACACGGATTCAAGCCCTGGTCCGGGAAGATCCCACATGCTGCAGAGCAACTAAGCCCGTGCACCATAACTACTGATCCTGCGCTCTGGAGCCCACGAGCCACAACTACTGAGCCCACGTGCTGCAACTACTGAAGCCCATGCGCATACAGCCCATGCTCCGCAACAAGAGAAGACACCGCAATGAGAAGCCCACGCACTGCAATGAAGAGTAGCCCCCGCTCACTGCAACTAGAGAAACCCCACATGCAGCAACAAAGACTCAACGCATCCAAAAATAAAATAAATAAATAAATTTATTTTTAAAAAACCCAAACAGTATGGTGCTGGCACTGGCACAAAAACAGAAATATAGCTCAATGGAACAAGATAGAAAGTCCAGAGATAAACCCACGCACCTATGGTCACCTAATCTATGACAAAGGAGGCAAAAATATATGATGGAGAAAAGACAGTCTCTTCAATAAGTGGTGCTGGGAAAACTGGACAGCTACATGTAAACAAATGAAATTAGAACACTCCCTAACACTATACACACACAAAAAACCCTCAAAACGGATTAAAGACCTAAATGTAAGGCTGGATACTATAAAACTCTTAGAGGAAAACATAGGCAGAACGTTCTTTGACATAAATCGCAGCAAGATCTTTTTCAATCCACCCCCTAGAGTAATGAAAATAGAAACAAAAATAAACAAATGGGACCTAATTAAACTTAAAAGCTCTCGCACAGCAAAGGAAACCATAAACAAAATGAAAAGACAACCCTCAGAATGGGAGAAAATATTTGCAAACGAAGCAACTGACAAGGGATTAATCTCCAAAATATACAAACAGCTCATGCAGCTTAATACCAAAAAAATAAACAACCCAATCTAAAAATGGGCGGAAGATCTAAACAGACATTTTTCCAAAGAAGACATACAGATGGTTAAAAAGCACATGAAAAGATGCTCAACATGACTAATTATTAGAGAAATGCAAATCAAGACTAGAATGAGGTATCACCTCACACCGGTCAGAATGGGCATCATCAAAAAATCTACAAACAGTAAATGCTGGAGAGGGTGTGGAGAAATGAGAACCCTCCTACACTGTTGGTGGGAATGCAAACTGGTACAGCCAGTATGGAGAACAGTATGGAGGTTCCTTAAAAAACTGAAAATAGAGCTACCATATGATCCAGCAATCCCACTCCTGGGCATATATTCAGAAAAAAAACATAATCTGAAAAAATACGTGCACCCCAATGTTCATTGCAGCACTATTCACAATAGCCAGAACATGGAAGCAGCCTAAATGTCCATCAACAAAGGAATGGATAAAGAAGATGTGGTACATATATACAATGGAGTATTACTCAGCCATAAAAAAGAACAAAATAATGCATTTGCAGCAACATGGATGGACCCAGAGATTCTCATACTGAGTGAAGTAAGTCAGACAGAGAAAGACAAATACCATACATCACTTATATGTGGAATCTAAAAAAAAAAGCCTACAAATGAACTTATCTACACGAAATAGAGTTACAGATGTAGAAAATAAACTTATGGTTACCAGGGAGTAAAGTGGGGAGGGATAAATTGGAAGATTGGGATTGACACACACTACTATATATAAAATAGATAACTAATAAGGACCTACTGTATAGCACAGGGAACTCTACTCAATACTCTGTAATGGCCTATATGGGAAAAGAGTCTAAAAAAGAGTGGATATATGTATTTCTATAACAGATTCACTTTGCTGTACACTTGAAACTAACACAACATTGTAAATGAATTATACTCCAATAAAGTTAAAAAAAAAAAAACTACAATGAGGTATCTCCTCACACCGGTCAGAATGGCCATCATCAAAAAATCTATAGACAATAAATGCTGGAGAGAGTGTGGAGAAAAGGGAAACCTCCTACACTGTTGGTGGGAATGTAAATTGGTACAGCCATTATGGAGAACAGTATGGAGGTTCCTTAAAAAAACTAAAAATAGAGCTACCATATGATCCAGCAATCCCACTCCTGGGCATATATCCAGAGAAAACCATAATTCGAAAAGATACATGCACCCCTATGTTCATTGCAGCACTGTTTACAAAAGAGAGGACATGGAAGCAACCTAAATGTCCATCAACAGAGGAGTAGATAAAGAAGATGCGGTACATATATACAATGGAACTTACTTAGCCATAAAAAAGAATGAAATAATGCCAATTGCAACAACATGTATGCACCTAGAGATTATCATACTAAGTCAGACAAAGACAAATATTATATGGTATCACTTATATGTGGAATCTAAAATAATGGTACAAATGAACTTATTTACAAAACAGAAATAGAGTCACAGATGTAGAAAACAAACTTATGATTACCAAAGGGGAAGGGAGGGGGGAGGGATAAATTAGGAGATTGGGATTAACTGTAAATAAAATAGATAAGGACCTACTGTATAGCACAGGGAACTCTACTCAATATTCTGTAATAACCTATATGGGAAAAGAATCTAAAAAAGAACAGATACATGCATGTGTATAACTGATTCACTTTACTGTACACCTGAAACTAACACAACATTGTAAATCAACTATATGCCAATAAAAATTTTTTTAAAAAAGAACATATAATGGAGAAAGGATAGTCTCTTCAATAAACAGCGTCGGAAAACTAGATAGCCACATGCGAAAGAATGAAACTGGACCACCATCTTATACCATACACAAAAATTAACTCAAAATGGATTGAAGACTTGAACGTAAGACCTGAAACCATAAAACTCCTAGAAGAAAACATAGGTGGTAAACTCCTTGAAATTGGTCTTGCCAACAATTTTTTGAATTTGATACCAAAAGTAAAGGCAACAAAAGCAAAAATAAACAAGTGAGGCTACATCAAACTACAAAGGTTCTGCACAACAAAATGAAAAGGCAACATACCAAGTGGGAGAAGATATTTGCAAATCATATATCTGATAGGAGATTAATAGTCAAACTATATAAAGAACTCGTGCAATTCAACAGCAAAAAACAAGCAAACAAATTCAATTGAAAAACTTCATACAGAGGAAAATGGTAAGAATCACAGCAGACTTCTTGTCCACAACTAAGCAAGCCTCCTTAGTGCCTCCTTAACCTGCTTCAGAGAAAACTGATGAATCTAGATTTCTATATTCAACGAAAATATTTTTCAAAGTTGGAGGAAACATAAAGGCTTTTTTAGACAAGCAAGTACTGAGAGAATTTATTAACTTCAGAATTGCACTGCAAGAAATGTCAAAGGAAGTCCTTCAAGAAGAAGAAATACGATGACAGACAGAAACTTGTATTGACAAAAAGAAACAAAGTTTTCCAGAAATGGTTAAAATGAAGGTAAATATAAAAGACATTTTTTCTTATGGCTAATCACTCTAAAAGATCATTGACTGTCTAAAGCAAAAATAATAGCAATGTATTGTAGATTTATAGCAGATGCAAAAATAATATATATGACCGCAACAGCACAAAAGGTGGAAGGAGAAATTGAAATAATATATTGTAAGGTTCTTATACTGTATATGAAGTAGGATGACACTGTTTAAAGATACAGTGTGATTACGTAAAGACAAATGTTGTAAATCCTAGGGCAACTACTAAAAAAAATGTGTAAAATCCTCTTTAAATAACTTCTATAAACTATAAATTAATAGGAAAAAGAAAATGTTACAACAAAAAGTAGACAAGGATAAAAAAAGACAAACAAAAGGAAATCCAAACAGCAAACAAATACAGTATGTTTTAAAAGATTCAACCCAATAATAACCAGGGAAATGTAAATAAAAACAATGATATAAAAATTTCTCATCAGATTGGAAAAATAAATCAGATGTGACCAAGTATTGAGGGAGCATGTGAGAACACTGGAACCCCCGCACATTGCTGGTGGAAGCATAATTGGTACCATGACTTGGAAGAGCAATTTGATAACACTTTATAAAGCTGACATCCTACTGCTCAGCAATTTCACTTCTCTTGTCTGATTTTCTATAAATGTTTCATAATGTAAAATAAAATATTACATAAAAACAAATAATTTTACTAAAATTGCACTGAATTTTTTGGAGTAGCTCATTGCCAGTTTTTCTCGTAACAACCTGCTTTTTAAAACACCATGATCAAATCCCAGTCTCTGTGTGTTACTTCTCTTGAGGCTATTCAGAATCTTAAATATAGGCAAATATTTACACCAAGAGCAGATTTAGTTCACCAGTATTTGAAACAAGTAGCCAGTGATTTATACCCTAAAATGCCACTGCTGACCAGTTTTTCACATATCCATTATGCTTCTGAGATTCTAGGTCATACATTTGCGTGAAATACTCTTTTGGATAGAGAAGAGATATTGATATACTCCTTCAAGACAAACCAAAATGGATCCAATTTAAGCAATTCATCTTCAATATATACCAGAACCTCTTTCTGAAACTAAAAGAACAAATATTATATCTTCCCAAACGGAAAGTCTATTAAGAAAACTGTATTTAGAAGAAAAGTCATAGTTAAGAATTTAAAAAAAATTTTTTAAGATCTTACCATCAGATGTATCTGACAGTAAATTAGTGTATTATATTTATGTTCTACTTGATGAATAGCAAGCAGAGGCCACTAAGAAATTCACTACAAAAATATTGTATGGAACCTAATGAATGTTATGCAAACATTAAAATCATGATTTATATGGTAATTACAACAATGTAAAGAGATGCATAGGATAAGATGAAATAAATATATTTTTTTTAAAAATAAAATTAATGCTTCTGCTTCCTCAATGATTTAATTCAACATTTTTGGAATTTTGGAATTTATTTTTTGGATGTTTGCTGTTGTTTGGGAGAACTTCAGGATGGCAGACAGAGCTAATGTGGAATGCAACCCTACCTCCTCCAAACACATAAAAATGCTATATATAATATTTGAAATATTTTAATATATAGCTGAGGTATAAAGCAAGAGGAGTGCCATAAATAAAGAGGACACCCACAGCAGAGTTGGATTTGAAGTTAGATTTCCTTGGCAGTGAGAGGCTGCCCTGGGCTTCCATTATAAAGCCAGAGCCAGGAAAGCATAACCCCAGTAAAACTCATCCCTGGCAGAAGAACTGATTTGACGTCTTTCCAGCAATATCTCTACACTATGGAGATAGAGCACAATTTTCAATGGGAGGTGGCCATCTCTACAGCAGTCCAGCCCTTTGGCTACCAGATATTGGGCACACTCTCCTTCCCACACTGAACATGCTGTCATCTCCCAAAGGAAGAAAAACCAAAGTCCCATCAAGTTACTGCATCCAGTTCAAAGTCCAGGGCTGATGAGGCACAGACCTCTTTAGATCTGGATGTGCTTCTGTGGGACCTCACAACACATGAACTAATGGACATGCTATCTTCCCTCAGACCCCTAACACTCCCACTGTACCACTGCAGATCAAGGAGAGGATAACTATGACAGAAACTTCCCTCCAGAAGAAGGCCTGATGGAGGACACACAGCAATCATTGGTCTGTAGCAATTATGAAATCTGATGGGACAGGCATTGTGAGGATTCTCTTTTCTGGCAGTTGGGGAATTTCCTTGATTAGACCTGATTCCACTTGTTGATGAATTTCTCGATTCTTTGTGGCCCCTGGATCACCTTTCTGGAGGTTCTTCCATGTCCATTATCCTCCTTGCCCACATTATGGTGTGTGTTAGAGATTATGTCCTCCTTGGGAGCCTCAAGATTTCACAGCCTACTTCCTGCCTATGAAAGTTTGGGGGCCAGAGATTGTTTCAACCTGTTAAAAGCATTTTAGTCTAGGCTCACAGATTCTTCTGCAGTATAACTTTCTCAAAATCTCAATTGGTTTATGATCTATTTGCTTCTTTAGTGTCATGAGCCAGTAGGCACACTCAACTTTCATTCCTATTCATATCTTTCCAAAGACATCAAGTCTAGTTTACTACATTAATGTCTCATTCCCAGGCCTCTCTAATCACTGGCAGTTTGAAGCCATCAGACTTAAATGAGAAGACTCAATCCTTTATTGCTGGGTTTATTACTGATTGGTCTTTGATATTCAAACCTTTTCTTAATGTCTCTTATTCTTTAAAGTTTAGGAGCAGGTGGTTTCTCCAACTCTGCCACTCTAGTTCCCCCAGACCTAGGCAGGAGGAGCTACTGCCCTTAGCTCCATATTTTAGAGAGTCTCTGTGTCACTCAAGATCTGATACTCAGCCCTGGCACAACACAAACAGCTGCTCTCATATCTTACACCATTCAGGCCCCAGGAATACACTTCTCTATATCTCTTTCATATGTCATCAAAACAAAATAACTAGGGAACTCCCCGGCAGTCCAGTGGTTAGGACTCCACATTTTCACTGCCGAGGGCCTGGGTTCAATTCCTGGCCAGGGAACTAAGATCCCGCAGCTGTGCAGCACAGCCAAAACAAACAAACCAACAAAAAAACAAAGTAACTACGTTGGAGTGTAATGTACCTTCATAGCCCACGGGCTGTCACTGCTGATGTCAGAGATGAACACTAATTTGTAGTGGATGGAAGACTGGAGTAATTGAAGTGAAAGAAAAAAGACTAACTTGTCAAATCTTTTCTCTCAACATGAATGCAGTAGATTCTTGCACAACAAAGTATCACTTCCCAGTAATGTCAAATGCCCATTTTCTTTTCCTGTTCCAATTTGTAGTATTGTCAAAAGTTGCACATACTGTCAGAGAAACATTTTACAATATTAATAATTCATATTACTCTTGAATTTGTAAATATCAGGTCTAGATGCATGCATAAAGTGATACCAATATCCTTTATATTGGCAACTAGATGGACACTGAACACTAAAATTGCAATAAAAATTATAAAGTATCAATAATATTAAAGTTTTGAAATATTAAATTTATGCTTACTTAATTTTGATGTATAAGTTTGATATTCATTATTCAAAATTATAATTAAAATAAAATTATTATTTTACCTTTTCATAGATAATTTTACTATTATGGGAGAAAATGTTTTTTGAAAATAAAATAATTTTAATTTTTGATTTTGCATCTATAAAATTTTCCATTTTGATAAAATTCTATTTAAATTTTGTATACTTTGAACAATTACTTTGCTTTTAACACTTAATATCACTAATGTCAAGAGAACAGAAATAATGTAAATTCTTATAGTCACATAATTAGTGATTTCATTAAAATAAAATTATATCAAATGTCATAAATTTTGTTTCTTAATTTTCTTACTCATGTAAATATTATTGACCCACCAAAGACCACCTAAAATATGTGCAGTAATTATTAATACAGTTATCTGTGATATTTTGTTGATTCTCAGTCATAAAAATAGCTTTACATTATTTTTAATTTTTTTATCATGGAAATATATTTGTCAAGGCAGGAGGGTAGAACAGATTTTATTTAATATTTTATCTCAGTTTATAACGTTCAAATATCTAGACAACTGTATACACACCTCCTTTGTGCTCTGGCTCCAGACCTCAGAAATGTTATGGGCAGGCCTACCCACAAGGCCTCAGATTTCAGATGCTTTTTATTCCCTTTCATTTGTGTGTGCAAACTGGACAATTCTTATCATCTTAAACATTGCTTATCACCATGTCAAAGTGGGGAGGTGGGGGGAGAGAACTCTTGAGGGTCTCAAACCAGCAATTCCAGAGATCACAAATGTCATTTCTACTCACAACCAAGAACTAGTCACCTAGCTTAACCCAGGCACAAGGGGACCAAAGCTGGAGAACTGGAAAGATTTGGTCAGCACAACTGATGTGTTATTTTCCCATTTTACAGATGAGGCAATGAAAGTTTAAGAAACCAAGGTCACATGGTTACACAAGCAACAGAGTCAGAATTTAAACACAGGCAGTTTAGGTCGTGAGCCTGTTCTCTTAAACACTACATGAATCCCCTGGGAATCTGAAGAAATCTTGGGTACTGCTCTGGACATGCACAAGATGTGAAATCAGGGTTCAAGTTGATCTCAAGGACACAGGAAACCCTAGCTGATATCTAAGAGTAATTTTTACAGTGTTCTCACCCTAGAACTGCACACCCAGCCAAATTATCTTTTATAGGTGTTAGTGCCAACATTACCAAGAAGATAAACATCCAAGGGCTCTGGAGGTTCATTCCCTCACCTCTCTCAGTAGCTTAACAAGAAGTCCATTCAAATGGTAATCACATCTACAAAACACCTTCACAGCAGCAACATCTAGACTGGTGTTTGACCAAACAACTGGGCACCACAGCCTAGCCAAATTTACCATAAAAAACTCACCATGGGCTTCCCTGGTGGCACAGTGGTTGAGCATCTGCCTGCTAATGCAGGGGACACGGGTTCGAGCCCTGGTCTGGGAAGATCCCACATGCCGCGGAGCAACTAGGCCCGTGAGCCACAACTACTGAGCCTGCGCGTCTGGAGCCTGTGCTCCGCAACAAGAGAGGCCGCGACAGTGAGAGGCCCGCGCACCGCGATGAAGAGTGGCCTCCGCTTGCCACAACTAGAGAGGACCCTCGCACAGAAACGAAGACCCAACATAGCAATCAATCAATCAATAAATAAATCTTAAAAAAAAAAAAACAAAAACAAAAAACTCACCATCACATTGGTTCAAGATGGTGGAGTAGAAGGACGTGCTGTCACTCCCTCCTACGAGAGCACCAGAATCACAACTAACTGCTGAACAATCATCGGCAGGAAGACACTGGAACTCACCAAAAAAGATACCCCACATCCAAAGACAAAGGAGAAGCCACAATGAGACAGTAGGAGGGCACAATCACAATAAAATCAAATCCCATAACTGCTGGGTGGGTGACTCACAAACTGGAGAACACTTATACCACAGAAGTCCACCCACTGGAGTGAAGGTTCTGAGCCCCATGTCAGGCTTCCCAACCTGGGGGTCCGGCAACAGGAGGAGGAATTCCTAGAGAATCAGACTTTGAAGGCTAGTGGGATTTGATTGCAGGACTTCGACAGGACTGGGGGAAACAGAGACTCCACTCTTGGAGGGCACACACAAAGTAGTGTCCGCATCAGGACCCAGGGGAAGGAGCAGTGACCCCACAGGAGACTGAGCCACACCTACCTGCTAGTGTTGGAGGGTCTCCTGCAGAGGCGGGGGTGGCTCTGTTTCACCGTGGGGACAAGGACACTGGCAGCAGAAGTTCCGGGAAATACTCCTTGGCGTGAGCCCTCCCAGAGTCCGCCATTAGCCCCACCAAAGAGCCCAGGTAGGCTCCAGTGTTGGGTCGCCTCAGGCCAAACAACCAACAGGGAGGGAACCCAGCCCCACCCATCAGCAGACAGGCGGATTAAAGTTTTACTGAGCTCTGCCCACCAGAGCAACAGCCAGCTCTACCCAGCACCAGTCCCTCCCATCAGGAAAACTGCACAAGCCTCTTAGATAGCCTCACCCACCAGAGGGCAGACAGCAGAAGCAAGAAGAACTACAATCCTGCAGCCTGTGGAACAAAAACCACATTCACAGAAAGCCAGACAAGATGAAAAGGCAGAGGGCTATGTACCAGATGAAGGAACAAGATAAAACCACAGAAAAACAACTAAATGAAGTGGAGATAGGCAACCTTCCAGAAAAAGAAATCAGAATAATGATAGTAAAGATGATCCAGGACCTCGGAAAAAGAATGGAGGCAAAGATTGAAAAGGTGCAAGAAATGTTTAACAAACACCTAGAAGAATTAAAGAACAAACAAACAGAGATGAACAATACAATAACTGAAATGAAAACTACACTAGAAGGAATCAATAGCAGAATAACTGAGGCAGAAGAACGGATAAGTGACCTGGAAGACAGAATGGTGGAATTCACTGCTGTGGAACAGAATAAAGAAAAAAGAATGAAAAGAAATGAAGACAGCCTAAGAGACCTCTGGGACAACATTAAACACAACAACATTCACATTACAGGGGTCCCAGAAAGAGAAGAGAGAGAGAAAGGACCCGAGAAAATATTTGAAGAGATTATAGTCGAAAACTTCCCTAACATGGAAAAGGAAATAGCCACCCAAGTCCAGGAAGCACAGAGTCCCATACAGGATAAAGCCAAGGAGAAACACGCTGAGACACATAGTAATCAAATTGGCAAAAATTAAAGACAAAGAAAAATTATTGAAAGCTGCAAGGGAAAAACGACAAATAACATACAAGGGAACTCCCATAAGGTTAACAGCTGATTTCTCAGCAGAAACACTACAAGCCAGAAGGGAGTGGAATGACATATTTAAAGTGATGAAAGGGAAGAACCTACAACCAAGATTACTCTACCCGGCAAGGATCTCATTTAGATTCAATGGAGAAATCAAAAGCTTTACAGACAAGCAAAAGCTAAGAGAATTCAGCACCACCAAACCAGCTCTACAACAAATGTTAAAGGAACTTCTCTAACTGGGAAACACAAGAGAAGAAAAGGACCTACCAAAACAAACCCATAACAATTAAGAAAATGGTAATAGGAACATACATCAATAATTACCTTAAACGTGAATGGATTAAATGATCCAACCAAAAGACACAGGATTGCTGAATGGATACAAAAACAAGACCCATATATATGCTGTCTACAAGAGACCCACTTCAGACCTAGGGACACATACAGACTGAAAGTGAGGGGATGGAAAAAGATATTCCATGCAAATGGAAATCAAAAGAAAGCTGGAGTAGCAATACTCATATCAGATAAAATAGACTTTAAAATAAAGAATGTTACAAGAGACAAAGGAAGGACACTATATAATGATCAAGGGATCAATCCAAGAAGGAGATATAACAATTATAAATATATATGCACCCAACAAAGGAGCACCTCAATACATAAGGCAACTGCTAACAGCTATAAAAGAGGAAATCGACAGTAACACAGTAATAGTGGGGGACTTTAACACCTCACTTACACCAAAGGACAGATCATCCAAACAGAAAATTAATAAGGAAACACAAGCTTTAAATGACACACTAGACCAGATAGATTTAATTGATATTTATAGGACATTCCAACCAAAAACAGCAGATTACACTTTCTTCTCAAGTGCACACGGAACATTCTCCAGGATAGATCACATCTTGGGTCACAAATCAAGCCTCAGTAAATTTAAGACAATTGAAATCATATCAAGCATCTTTTCTGACCACAATGCTATGAAATTAGAAATCAGTTACAGGGAAAAAAACGTAAAAAACACAAACTTATGGAGGCTAAACAATACACTACTAAATAACCAACAGATCACTGAAGAAATCAAAGAGGAAATCAAAAAATACCTAGAGACAAATGACAATGAAAACACGATGATCCAAAACCTATGGGATGCAGCAAAAGCAGTTCTAAGATGGAAGTTTATAGCAATACAATCCTACCTCAAGAAACAACAAACATCTCAAATAAACAATCTAACCTCACATCTAAAGGAACTAGAGAAAGAAGAACAAACAAAACCCAAAGTTAGTAGAAGGACAGAAATCATAAAGATCAGAGCAGAAATAAATGAAATAGAAACAAAGAAGACAATAGCAAAAATCAATAAAACTAAAAGCTGGTTCTTTGAGAAGATAAACAAAATTGATAAACCATTAGCCAGACTCATCAAGAAAAAGAGGGAGAGGACTCAAATCAATAAAATTAGAAATGAAAAAGGAGAAGTTACAACAGACACCGCAGAAATACAAAGCATCCTAAGAGACTACTACAAGCAACTCTATGCCAATAAAATGGACAACCTGGAAGAAATGGACAAATTCTTAGAAAGGTATAAGCTTCCAAGACTGAACGAGGAAGAAATAGAAAATATGAACAGACCATTCACAAGTAATGAAATTGAAACTGTGATTAAAAATCTTCCAACAAACAAAAGTCCAGGACCAGATGGCTTCACAGGTGAATTCTATCAAACATTTAGAGAAGAGCGAACACCCATCCTTCTCAAACTCTTCCAAAAAATTACAGAGGAAGGAACACTCCCAAACTCATTCTATGAGGCCACCATCACCCTGATACCAAAACCAGACAAAGATACTACAAAAAAAGAAAATTACAGACCAATATCACTCATGAATATAGATACAAAAATCCTCAACAAAATACTAGGAAACAGAATCCAACAACACATTAAAAGGATCATACACCACGATCAAGTGGGATTTATCCCAGGGATGCAAGGATTCTTCAATATATGCAAATCAATCAATGTGATACACCATATTAACAAATTGAAGAAGAAAAACCACATGATCACCTCAATAGATGCAGAAAAAGCTTTTGACAAAATTCAACACCCATTTATGATAAAAACTCTCCAGAAAGTGGGCAGAGAAGGAACCTACCTCAACGTAATAAAGGCCATATACGACAAACCCACAGCAAACATCATTCTCAATGGTGAAAAACTGAAAGCATTTCCTCTAAGATCAGGAACAAGACAAGGATGTCCACTCTCACCACTATTATTCAACATAGTTTTGGAAGTCCTAGCCATGGCAATAAGAGAAGAAAAATAAATAAAAGGAATACAAATTGGAAAAGAAGAAGTAAAACTGTCACTGTTTGAAGATGACATGATACTATACCTAGAGAATCTTAAAGATGCCACCAGAAAACTCCTAGAGCTAATCAATGAATTTGGTAAAGTTGCAGGATACAAAATTAATGCACAGTAATCTCTTGCATTCCTATACACTAATGATGAAAAATCTGAAAGAGAAATTAAGGAAACACTCCCATTTACCATTGCAACAAACAGAATAAAATACCTAGGAATAAACCTACCTAGGGAGACAAAAGACCTGTATGCAGAAAACTATAAGACACTGATAAAAGAAATTAAAGATGATACAGACAGATGGAGAGATATACAATGTTCTTGGATTGGAAGAATCAATATTGTGAAAATGACTATATTACCCAAAGCAATCTACAGATTCAACGCAATCCCTATCAAATTACCAATGGCATTTTTTACAGAACTAGAACAAAAAATCTTAAAATTTGTAAGGAGACACAAAAGACCCCAAATAGCCAAAGCGGTCTTGAGGGAAAAAAACGGAGCTGGAGGAATCAGACTCCCTGACTTCAGATTGTACTACAAAGCTACAGTAATCAAGACAATATGGTACTGGCACAAAAACGGAAATACAGATCAATGGGACAGGATAGAAAGCCCAGAGATAAACCCATGTTCCTATGGTCAACTAATCTATGACAAAGGAGGCAAGGATATACAATGGAGAAAAGACAGTCTCTTCAGTAAGTGGTGCTGGGAAAACTGGACAGCTACATGTAAAAGAATGAAATTAGAACACTCCCTAACACCATACACAAAAATAAACTCAAAATGGATTCGAGACCTAAATGTAAGACCAGACACTATAAAACTCTTAGAAGAAAACATAGGAAGAACACGCTTTCACATAAATCACAGCAAGATCTTTTTTGATCCACCTCCTAGAGTAATGGAAATAAAAACAAAAATAAACAAATGGGACCTAATGAAACTTAAAAGCTTTTCCACAGCAAAGGAAACTACAAACAAGATGAAAAGACAACCCTCAGAATGGGAGAAAATATTTGCAAACGAATCAACGGACAAAGGATTAATCTCCAAAATATATAAACAGCTCATGCAGTTCAATATTAAAAAAACAAACAACCCAATCCAAAAATGGGCAGAAGACCTAAATAGACATTTCTCCAAAGAAGACATACAGATGGCCAAGAAGCACATGAAAAGCTGCTCAACATCACTAATTATTAGAGAAATGCAAATCAAAACTACAATGAGGTATCACCTCACACCAGTTAGAATAGGCATCATCAGAAAATGTACAAACAACAAATGCTGGAGAGGGTGTGGAGAAAAGGGAACCCTCTTGCACTGTTGGTGGGAATGTAAATTGATACAGCCACTATGGAGAACAGTATGGAGGTTCCTTAAAAAACTAAAAATAGAACTACCATACGACCCAGCAATCCCACTACTGGGCATATACCCTGAGAACACCATAATTCAAAAAGACACATGCACGCCAATGTTCACTGCAGCACTATTTACAATAGCCAGGACATGGAAGCAACCTAAATGCCTATCGACAGACGAATGGATAAAGAAGATGTGGCACATATATACATATATACAATGGAATATTACTCAGCCGTAAAAAGGAACAAAATTGAGTCATCTGTAGAGACACGATGGATCTAGAGACTGTCATACAGAGTGAAGTAAGTCAGAAAGAGAAAAACAAATATCGTATATTAACGCATATATGTGGAACCTAGAAAAATGGTACAGATGAACCGGTTTGCAGAGCAGAAACTGAGACACAGATGTAGAGAACAAACGTATGGACACCAAGGGGGGAAAGTGGCGGCGGTGGTGGTGGTGGTGGGATGAATTGGGAGACTGGGATTGACATTTACACACTAATATGTATAAAATAGATAACTAATAAGAACCTGCTGAATAAAAAAATAAGATTCAAAAAAAATTTTTTTAAAAAAGAAGTCTATTCAGCAGGCTTAAGTGAGCCCAGGAGAAGAACAGGTTAAAACCAAAGGCTGAGCTCTGGAGGCTTTTTATCAGCCTCCTCAACGAGGAAACCCCACTGTTATACCCACTAAGTGTTCCTCACTTCTTCCCATCTTCCCTATAAATATATAGAGTACTTTGGGGCCTCCCCTCCTGAAAACTGATCCATATGCATGCAGTCCACCTTTCTGTGGAGTAATCACCCTTCTGTGGAGTAATGAGTGCTCAGGGCACTGGTGCCCTGTGCTACTTCTCTGTAAGTTTTTCTCAATAAAATAATCTTAAATCTATATTACATGACACTAGGGTCATGTGGACCCATTCACTATAAGACACATTTTTGAATACCCAGGAATCCAGAACGTATGCTACACGCATACATTTTTTTCTAAAAAAAAATTACCTAGGGAAGGAAAAAGAATCAGAATAACTTATAAAACATGAAGACCTGTTATATCAAAAAGAGTTATGAAAAATAAAACCAATAAAATGTGTTAAGTCCAAATATTGATACTATGTCTGTGAATTTAAGTAGAACTGTTTAAAGAAGTCTTTAAATGTTATAGGCATAAACTACAAAAAAAATTAATCATCTGGAACAAAAGCTCAACATGGTTTCAACAAATCTTGAAAGCTACGGTGGGGTTACACGCCCACAAGAATGAAATTGTACTAAAATTCTTGTTTTGTTCTGAAGACTGATAGTTCTCCCCAATATCCATTCTCCCCGACTTAAATAGCATTAGAATTTTTAGTGGCATTTGGCCATTAAGCTACAGATTAATATATCAGGCAGGGTCCATTCAGGAAAGCTGAAACCATACTAGGTATTTAAACAAAGAGAATTTAATATAGGGAATTAGTTTAACAGATGTTGGAAGACTGAAAAGTCAAAGAGGGAATGTGGCAGTAAAACAGAGGTAATAACTCCAGGAAGCAGCTACAATTCCTTGGGCTGCAGGGACAAAGAGAAGGAATTGAAGTTGTAGAACCTAAAGGTTCAGAGAAAGGGTCCCCCGGAGCTGTGACTCAGACCTCTGAGGTGAGGCCAATGAGGCTGGTTCTGGGAGTGCCAATAGAAGTTGGAGATTAGAACCAATTGGTGCTACTGGGGTGCATGACCATTCCCAGCGTGACATGAAAAGGATAGCCAGCAAATAAGGAAGAAACACTCCTCTCTCCTCCTACCTTCCAGCGTCCCTGCACGGCATTCTCTTGGTGGAACTTATCACAAAGTCAGCTGACAAAGAAGAAATGTAGTGTGCAGAGTCCCAATCCCAGCATCAAAAACCAGAATTTAGAAGGGTGGAAATGGATCTGAGAGACAAGCATTCAGTAGCCGCAGATTGCTTTTCCCAGCCTCCCTTGCTACTGGGGCGGGCAGGTGAAGACGTTCTGGCTCACTGAATGAATGGAAATCACATGTGCATTTGTTTGGTCATGCCCTTCCTTTTTTCCCTTTTCCCTGGCTGCGATGTCCACATGGAAGTGAGCCATGATGACCATGCAGATGAGGTTAACAACCTACAGGTGGCGGAGTAATAAATTAAAAGGGGCTGAGTCCCTGAAATCACAGAGCCATCGTACATTAATGCAGAAAAATGTTAATTCAGCAGAAATCGTGAAATTGAGTGAAGAGAGGAAAAAACAATACTACATAATAGACAGAAAGTTGGGTGAAATAGCAACCAACCTCCAACTTTACTCTCTGTACAAGAGATGCATATAAAACAAAAAGAGAGAAGGTTGACAATAAAGACATGAAAAAAAAGGTATGCTAGGGAAAAGCAAACTAATAAAATTGGGGGTTGAGGAATGTTCAAAGTCTAAAGTATTAAATGAGACAAAAACATTTAAAATGGTAAAAATTTATCAAAAATATAAATAAGCCTTCTATTCTGAACAACACATCACCAAAATATGTCGTAGCAAAGTGAACCATGGATAAACTGGATCCCAAGAATTTTTAATTCTTGAAGAGAGACTGCAAAGGAATTGGATTTAGGTTGTCACACAACCCAAATTCAATTCAGCTTTTGATGTTCCAAACATACTCTTATATTAGATACAACAGTCCAGAATTTGAGAAATGTATTCATAATGATCGGGTAATTATTCATTTGAGTCTATGAAGCCTTTGTGAGGAGACTGGGTTTTCCCTTGATCGGACGGATACTTTCACTGTCAGTCATTCTGGGACCAGCTCAGCCCACGCAGAGACAAGGCTTTGGGTTGGAGAGAGAGGTGTCCCAGGAAACAGGAGGCCGCGATCTGGGGTGTGGAGATGCCTGGTGTGAGCTACTCCTTGCTCAGGTGGTCTGTGAGGCAGGTTAAGGGCCCTGGGAAGGTCTGGCCTATTTAGAAGTTTTTGTTGTTGTTCCTTTGTGCTTTTTTATTTCCGTATGGTACTTTTTCCATGATCCCTGTGGGCCTTCGGGAACGTCTCGAGTCTTCTTAAATGTTCCCCCTGACCTCAGCTTTCACTGTGGGTGACTGAGGCAAAGCTGGTGCAAGGAGATGAGCGGCCTGAGAGCACAATCCAGCACAGCAGGCTGGTGGCCAGTGACCATCAGAGTGTCTGTTCGGCCTCTCGGCTCCCACACCACCTCAGCCCTCTTTGGGCTCCTTAACCAGATGTGGTTGCCACTGGCAGCTGGCTGGGCCTGTGTACACTGGGTCTGCAGTCGCCTGCCATCACCCTGGCCAACGAGGCTCCAGGCCCAGGACCTCATCACCAGCCCACCTCCTACTCCAAGAGGAAGGGCCCCCAGGCTAAGTGCCCACAGTCCTGGGCTGGGGCTCCTCCTATAGCCAGATTTTGTTCTTTGCTTATTTTGCGGGGATGGGGGGAGGGTAATCTTTAATCACTGATTTGGAGGCGCTCTTTAAACTGTGTAAAAGTGGCTACTGGGTTCACAGGAGGGAAAGCCCCAAGACCACCAAGCTGTGGTCATCAAGTAGAGTCCTAGGTTAAACACTTGGTTCCCAAGGTTCTTTGGTTTGTTTCTTGCCAACTGATCCCAATTTGCCCCCTGCTCCAATGTCTGCTGTGGGATCTTAGGGGGATAACTGTCAGTGGGGTTAGGTAAGGAGTTGGCCTAAATGTGGAGCCCACTGGGTGATTTCAGGACTTTGTTGAGCCTGTTTGTTTCCCCATGGGTCACAAGATGAGATGATTTTGAGCTGTGATGGGTGCTCCAATCAGAGCAACACTGGGAGCAGGTGAGGTGGATGACGTGAGATGAGAGATAACGGGGGCTCGTTTGGGAGCAGGACAGGTGTTGGGAGGCAGTACAGATGGCTGAAATCTGGGTGGCATGCTACAGGGTCCCTGCTGTGTCACCCTCACTCTTCAGCAAAGTCAAAGAGCATCACACAATATTGAACGTTTTTGGAGTTCTTAGGACAATGCAGAGGGCTGGAGCTTCACGTCTGGGTCTGACGCACACCTGAACCAAGGAGATCTGGACTCACGAGCACAGAAAGCAGCAGGAGACCATAGTGGAAGTAGTGGGGAGGCTTTCAAGTACACATAGATTCTCGAATTGGGGTTCAGTCCAAGTTTCATCAAGACTTCTGGAGAAACACAGAGGCCTCAAGCAATGAAGAGTCTAAGGATATTTCTTGTAGTGGCCTCCGAATTAGCAGAGGTCCTGGATCACAGAGACCCAGCAGGAAAAAGACGGCACACTTAAATTACGTAATGTGAGGAGCATTTAATAAAGGAATTATGTACAAAGAGCAGGGCATGGAGGTTCTGCAAGTTCAGTGATTGGGGCTAGTCACTGTGAGGGCAAAGACAGTGAGTAGTTACTGAAACCCAGAGAAAGAGAGCGAGCTGTGTGGGGAGGGCTGCCTGACAGATCCTGGGAAATTCAGTTGAGACCTGCAGCCAGCCCCCCAGTGACCCCACAGGAAGGAACCTGGATGAACAAATATCCCAACCTCTTTTTCCAACCTCCCTCCAATCTCCTGTCCACTGGCCAGACTCAAACGGAAGCCAGAGGACAAAGGAAACTGTTCATCCAATCTACACAAGTCAACCCCCCCGGGGCACAAAACAAGATGGAGATGGGTGGACATTGGGCCTGGGTTGGGGGAGGGAGAGCCAACAGCAAATGTCCTGCACAACTCCTGTATGTTATTTAGTTTTCAAACAGAAATAGCAATGAACCTGAAAGAATGCACTTGTACTTAATCTCTGCTATTTATCAAGCATTCTGTACCCAAAACTTCACAACATTAAAAAAAAATGTTCTGTTCACCATAACAACCCTGGGGGTAGGGGTGGGGGGCAGATACTGGTATTACAGGTGAGAAAGCCAAGGTTCAGAGAGGTCAAGAGGCGTGCCCAAGGTCATAGAGGTGATAAGTAGCAGGATTAGTGTTCAAACCCAGGATGGATATAGAGGGAAAGGAAGGCTTTGGGTTGATACATAAAATCCTATTTTACCGCTTCTAATGAGAAAGAAAAAATGTATTTATTTTACTTAAATAGTTGTTCTACTAGCTTGGAGTATCATAAGAGATTGATAATTTCGGTTGTTAACAGAGTGTTTTTAGTAATGAATTTGCAGAAGACCTGGTATGTCTAGCATAGGAGTGATAGGTACTATTAAATGGGACTAAAAAAGGCTAGTAAGCACCTTTAGTTTAAAGGGGAATTTGATTATTTTTTAAATATGAAATTTTAATTTTTTAAAAAAAGGTGCAAGAATTGCAAGTACAAAGTGACTTCTCAATCAGGCAAACATTCATACTTCTCTCTCGCATAGGACCTGCTTCCTGCATCACTACCTTCCCCGGGTCCTTCTGAGGGGAAGAAAAGAAAGACCTACTCATCTCCATTTCCTTTCAGGACAAGCAGGACAGTGTGTAACACTCGAGAAAAGCAAAGTTTTCATTTTATACCATAGCTGGTCTGGAGAACTGGAATGAGTTGGAAAGCAAATATTAGGACTGAACTGCAGCTGGTAGCATGTTTACCTTACAGTACATTTCCTTCTGAAAAGGTGAATCAAAAGAATTTCACTTTTGAATGAATTGAACAAAACACCACCTAGGAGCAGTCGAAATATTTTAAAAGTGAAGAGAACATAAGTTCCTTGTAGAAAATTTGGAATCAATTCACTATCAGTTTATTTTACCAGGTAACTTAGTTAAATATTAAAATATTAAAGGGCTTACATAATTCGGGTTTGGGGGGGCTATAACTGTAAAATGTTGGGCAGATAAATTCCTGTTGCACCAAATATCCCTGAATACTCCTTTCTTAATGCATGTGTTCCAGTGCAGTATACACAGCCAATGGGACACAGTCTCTACTTGGAAGCCCAGAAAAATACCCTCCGCACATTTCAAATTTTTCACTTTCAAAACTAGCAGGTGATGATAATTTGCTTCACTGGATGTACCAATGAGCCCTGCAGTGTCCCTTCTCTGTGTAGCCCCAAGAGTCACCTCCACTCTTCTCAAACTTTTATCCATGTGCCCACCTCTCTGAAAGAGATTCTCTGCCTACGACTTCAAAGAGAAAAGGGGAGCTGTCACATGGGAACTCACTCAACTTCCTGCCACTGAAGCTACACACTTCCCTCCTGTGAGGACAGAAGAGGCGTCCTCTCCCTGTCTGAGCTTGAGCCTAATGCTCCCATCTGAATCGGGGCATCTTTCCTCAGGCCTCCTCGGATGTTCCTCTCTCTGCCGTGTCCAGGTCCCTCCCTGCTGACTCATTCCCAGCTTCGTTAAAATGGGATGTCTCTCCCATCCTACAAGCAGACAAACCTCAAACGTATTCAGTGACTGCCTCTACCTTTAGTCCTATTTTCCTTCTTTACAGGTTATCTGCCTTTGCTGTCCCCAATTCTTTATCTGCCATTTGTTCCTTAACCAAATGGAATCTGGGCACTTAAGGCTTCTCTGCAGCATTGACCTCCAGTGGTCATTCCTTCCTCACTGAAGTGATTTTTGTCCCTTGGCTTCTATGGCACTCTCCTGGTTTCCCCTCCACCCTCACCTCCAACTTTCCTCTTCATCTGCTTGCCCTTCAAATGTTGGTGTGCCCTGGAGATTGCCTTCAGCTCTGGGTGTTTAACCCACTCTCTTGGCTTAATTTTCTGGTGTACTGAAGGAGTCTGCCACCCAAACACCTACCTCATTGTTGTTCTAAGTATTTAGTACATTCTTTTAATTGTTCATTTATACTCTGCCTTGTTGCAAAATGGAACTGAAGTGTAACTATGTGTCTACAAAAGCAAGAACTATGTGCTATGTATTATGCCCAACAACTTTAAATGATTTATCTCATCTAATTCTCACAGCAAACTCATGAATCAGGTTCTACTTCTTTCATCTATTTTGCAAATTAAAACACCAAGGCTCTGAGCAGATAAATAATTTTTCCAAGGTCATACAGTTAGAAAGTAACAGAACTAGGATTCTACAATGGGGAAACGTTTTATATTAAATTATACAATTTTTATTTCTTTACCCTACTCCTCTCACCCCAACCATTAAGCAGTAATTGTTTTCTAGGTGCATGACCTACAGAGGAATAATGGAAACAGTCTAGAACAAAGAAGTTATAGCTCAATTTTGCCTATCAAAACAGACATTTCTAAAGCCCGTGGTAGAAAAAAAAAGTAATGAGAGGCCTGGCTTTCTACTGTAAGAACTAAGCATTTGAATGAGACAAGGATTCTTGCTATACCTCCAAACACTGAGAATTAAGCTTGGAAATTTACAGAATGTACCAAGAACCACCGAGAAGAGAAATTGCAGAACGTGACATACAGGTCATGCTTCCTGAGTTGGGGAGGAACTTGGGAAGATTTGGGGGGATGAGTACTTAAGACATGTGAGAGCCTGTTCCTTGAACCCCACTTTGGGGCCAACATTCTGATATAAGGGAGTGATGATGTCCAGGAGACAGGTGTGGGGAAATTCAAAGCAGATGGGCTTGTTTCCTGCTTTTTAGTACATGGCAAAGAAAGTTTGCAATTCTCCCAGAGATGTCCTGTGTTGGAATGGTGCCAGAACAACATGACCCCAGGAGCTGGATTAGCAGTGGATGTGAGAGCTGTTTAGATGGATGTGTCCCAGGATAGCTTCACAGAGGCCTGGACCCTCCAGAATGGGACAGAGAATGCAGCTAAGAGATCCTGGACTCCAAAGGAGGGGCACAGAAGTGCTGAGAGACTTGGGAGCCTGGAAGAGATATAGGGTCAGGACAATGGGGTCTCAAAAAAGCTGGAGGCAAGACTCACCAACATCAGCAGCGAAGCCTGTGTACAGCGATCAAAATCCAGGTGGCTCTAGCCCACTAGAGGGACAAGACTTCAAGGGATACCAGCAAAGACAGGATGACAGCTTGGGGTCTGGGCCACCCTTCCTCATTGCTATTATGTAATTTGAGGTTCCCTCTGAGCCAAAATGTCACTTGGGAAGAACAGAATGGAAGCAGGCACATGCCCTGAAAGATGGAATACTCACACCAAAGAAACCTAGTAAACTTAGCGGAGACTGGGGCTTAGCAGAGAGGAATTTAGGAAAGAGTGAGGTGAGAGTCTAGGCACAGAACTGTCAAGTCATGGAAAAGTTCCCCATGTCACATGTCCCCTGGAGTTGTCTTTGTTTTTCTGCTTTGTCCCTTGGAGTGACTGGTCACAGCAAGCCTGGTGGCCAACCAGCCTGGACATAGTTGGAATGGGACTCTCATCACTGCTGCTCATATTATTTTTGCTTTTTCTTCATTTTATTTGTTTGGCAGATTGTGGGTCAAAAATACTTTGGGGAGTAGTAAGAAATAAAGTTTAAAAGCGAATTAATTTGAAGCCGTGGTTGTGAGAGTTTGTCTTTGCTGAATATTTCTGGATATAATCAAACAACTCAGGATAAAGTAGAAGGGACAGACCCCTTCTCTCAGTGCCCATTGAGTTCTTCCCTAAAACACGAAGTTTCTCTTCTAGTTATGTTCTGGGGTACCCTCACCAAATTTTTCATTAATGTGTGTAATCTGTGTGTGAGTGCATTCCTCAAGACCCAGTGGAACCTGAGTGATGAGAACAACACAGAAACCAGCATACTGAGCAAGTCATAAGGAACAAGACCCCTCAGGTGGTGGCAGCAGACGCTAAGGTTGTCTACCCACTCGCATTCCAACCCTCTTCTTGGTCCCTTCAGTCCTGACTTTGTTCAGGAATCACACATAGGTGTGCTTCAGGGAACTCTGGTCCCTAGCTAAATCAATCCCTGTAATCCCAGGCCTCTTGCCAGTGATTAGTTTAGTGATGGGCTAAATTCTTTCCAATAATACAGAAAGCAATGGCTGCTGAGTAGGTCCTGGGAGAGTTTGGGAAGGGCATCTGTATTCATTTGCCAGGGCTGGTGTAACAAATGACCACAAACTGGGTGGCTTAAGTAACAAAATATATTGTCTCACAGTTCTGGAGGCTGGAAGTCTGAAATCAAGATGTCAGCAGGTCTGGTTCCTTCCTAGGGCTATGAGGGAGAATCTGTTCCAGGCTTCTCTCCTTGGCTTGTAGATGGCCATCTTCATGTTCACATGGCTTTCTCCCTGTGTCTTCACACTGTCTTCCCCCTGTGTGTTTCTCTGTGTCCAAATGTTCCCTTTTTATAAGTGACAGAAAAGGAGAAGACATAGAGACACAGAGAGGGAGGCCATGTGAAGCAGAGCCAGAGTGGAGTGATACAGCTACAAGTCAAGGAATGCCAAAGATTGCAGCAACCCCAGAAGGCAGGAGAAAGGCATGGAACAGATTTCCCCCTCAGAGCCTCCAGAAGGAACCAACTCTGCTCATACCTTGTTTCAGTTCTGGCCACCAGAACTGTGACAGAAGACATTTCTGTGTTTTAAACCACCCAGTCTGTAGTAATTTGTTATGCCAGCCCTATCGTACAACCTGTGTGGCCCAAAGTGCTACATTCACACAAACAGAAGCTCCTCTGAATTGGCTGAAAACTGTCATACCTGGAATAAAATCTCCAAAAGGTAAGCTGAACGCTGGCTCTCAGCAGACAAGTAGCAGACATGCAGGAGTCACCAGGAAAGCCAGCTCCTGCACAACCAGGATCAGCCACCCACAGCAGGATCGACGTGCTGGGTGCAGAGCCTGCTGTAGTAGTGATGACTGCTGTCCCTGGGATCTGGGGAAAGGAGCCCAAGTCTCACAGAAGGGGAAAGCGGACAGAAAGCACTAAAGTGGCCAGAGGAGACCAAGAACAGAAACTAGCCCTGGCTAGTTAGCTGACAAGATCACACTTTAGGACAATGGGGCTAGGAAGCTGCCACTGGTTCTGCTACCCCTGGACACTTAACACTGCACTGTTGTCCCAGTAAATAATTTCTCAGTGGTCCCTTCATCTTTGAATTATTGCACAAGAGTTAAAGCCGCAGGTGGCAGCATCTGACTGGCTGAGCCCAGGTCCCCAGATGCCCATGCTAACTCCTGAGGGATGGAGAGAGAGAGAGGTTACCTGTCGGCTCCTGGTTCTGTCGTGGGAGGGAGGCCTTTTCCCACCCAGCCTTATGCAGTGGAAGACTCACCCAACATAAAAATAAAGTTTGGATGCTGAGTAGGCAAAGGAACTAACAAGCATCCCCCACAGTGAAACTATGCAATGGAAGCATCAGAAACAAAACCGAGTAGGAGCTGGCACCAGAAACGCGGAGGCCTGCTTCTCAGCTGAAATGGTCGGGGAAATGAAGGGAAACTTCATTGATTTAGATAGGAATGACTGTAAATTTGTTTCTATTTCACTGGGCAAGGGCGGACTGAACAATACCTTGTAGGGAGCACTTGAATGAAAAAATTCAGGTTTGGCAAAGCTCCCGAGGCCCCGGACAGCAGACGCAGCTCTCAGAACTCGCGCGGCCGGGAAAGAGGCAAGCGGCAAGCGGCTGTGCGCATGCGTACCGCGAGGCGTGGACTCGGGGTCCCCCTGCTGGCGCGGATTTTCTCCAACTTCCCTTTCGCTGAGCCTTTAGTGCGCGGGGCTCGCAGTGCCCAGCAGCCTGGGGATTAGTGAAAGTGGGCCCAGCTGCAAAGTCTACCGTGGATTCCCCAAATAAGAGTGGAGAAGGGGCGGTCAATCAAGAAAGCAGTTCTTGGTGGGTCGGGATGGGGACTGGAAGCTGGGTGTTTTTTCATTGCAGGATGCACAAGACACCTCAGGGCTGAAGCAGAGAATTTCTGTGGTCCTGAGACTGGGTGCAGATCTGACACTGTGGCTCTCAGGAGTCTGCCCCTTACCCTGATGGCCAGGACAGGGGACAGACGCCTGCTAGACGCTGTGGCCCTGCAGGGCCCTTCCTGGCCCATCTTCTTCCTCCCCCTTTCTCACGCTCCTCCAGCATCTGTCAGCAGAAGAGAGGCTGTTCTCAGCAGGTCAGTTCTCGCCGCTTGTGTGACTCATGGCTTTTTGGCCGTGTCTTCTCTCTTGCCCAAGACTTGTATATACATATAGCCCGGATCAGCTGAGTTTTATCACTGCTTCCTAGATTTCCCCTGCTTCCCTTCTCCAGCTTGAAAGACCAGAACTTCCTCCCACGTGCTGCCAGGTGTCACGTTAGGGCTTCCTGTGTCTGTGCCACACATCTCGGAGACATACACAGGATGATATGGAACAAGTTTAGATTGTTGCCTGGGGACTAATTCACTGCTAAGCAATGTCAATAAGTCCCTTTGGGGTTGCTGTGAACAGGCCTCCTTGGCTGTGGGTACCATCTAGGGATCACTGGTTAGAGAACAGTGCTTCTGTGGCCACGGTCCCTGGGTCTGACACCCTCATTCATCGGGACAAGCCCAGCCCCAACCAGCCTTCTTAGAAATACAGTTTGGCTGTGAGTTTAAAAAAAAAAAAATCTAGGCCTAATTAAATCCACAAATCTTAAGTGTACAGGAGAGTTTTTATGTCCCTGTGTAACTGCCACCCAGATCCAGATACACATGTGATTGGACTTGAAAGGGTGAGTCAGTTAGAGCCAATTCCCCATTGGGGGATGGGGCCACCTAAGGCAGTGGTTCTTAAACTTTAACGTGCATCAGAATCACCTGGAGGACTTGTTATAACACGGATTGCTGGGCCCCACCCCAGAGTTTCTGATTCAGCAGGTGTGAGGTGGGCCGAGAATCTGCATCTCTAACAAGTTCCCAGAAGATGCTGATGCTGTTCTTCAAGGCCACACTTAGAGAACACCACCCCAAGCCAGGCGCAGGGATTGCCAGTAAGTGTTAGTTAACCATACAAAGAAGGAAAGTCCATTAGCAGAATAATTTTGATTAAAATGAATCAACCAGGTGCTTAGCAGATGGTCTTTAAATTCTGGCATTCAGTTGTCTCGCCCAGAACACTTTGATCCAATCTTTGTTTCCAGCAAAAGGGTCACCAAAGTTATAAGCATAGATTGCATCAGCACATTACCTCTTGAGACTACTTACCAGGGAATTAATCAGTCCAAAGAGCTCCAAAGGATCATATGCTTTTTTTTTTTTTAATTTATTTTATTTATTTATTTTTGGCTGCATTGGGTCTTTGTTGCTGCACGCAGGCTTTCTCTAGTTGCGGCGAGCAGGGGCTATTCTTCTTTGTGGTGCGGAGGCTTCTCATTGTGGTGGTTTCTCTTGTTGTGGAGCACAGGCTCTAGGCACGTGGGCTTCAGTAGTTGTGGCTCACGGGCTCTAGAGCGCAGGCTCAGTAGTGGTGGCGCATGGGCTTAGTTGCTCCGCGGCATGTGGGATCTTCCCGGACCAGGGCTCGAACCCGTGTCCCCTGCATTGGCAGGCGGATTCTTAACCACTGCACCACCAGGGAAGCCCGGATCATATGCTTTTAAAGTCTAGAAGATTCACTATACTCTTTTACAGTCAGAGAAGGGGTATTGACAAATTGCTCTGAGATCCTCAGAAGGAGATTAACCAGTCAGTACCTACTGTTAGGGCATTTAAAGCATTTTTTAAAGGAGCTCTGTGGCATAATAAGAAATATATATCAATATTTGATCTTCATCACTATTTCGTGACACACAGTTCCTAAAACCCTTGGAAACTCTGGAGAGGGATAAATATCTTTTGTATGCCCATGAGATGACTGGTACCTGGAGGCCCCTAGATGGCTTCTGGATGGAACTCCAAGGCATGAGTAGAGGGTTGGAACTTTTAGTTCCACCAACCTCCCCACCCATGACTGGAGAGGGGCTGGAGATGGAATTCAATCACCAATGGCCAGTGATTTCACCAATCATGCCTACATAGTTAAACTTCCATAAAAATCCCTAACCCGGGGGTTTGGAGAGCTTCTTGGTTGATGAGAACATTGAGGTGCTGGGAGGGGGACCTAAAGAGAAGGCGTGGAAGCTCTGTGTAAGATCTTGCCCTATGCATCTCTTCCATTTGGCTGTTCTTGAATTGTATCCTTATAATAAACCAATAATAGCAAGTAAAGTGCTTTCCTGAGTTCTGTGAGCCATTCTGCCAAATTATTGAACCTGAGGAGGGGGGATCATGAGAATCCCCTATTAATAGCCAGATGGTTAGTCAAAAGTACAGGTGACAGTCTGGGATTTTGCCTGGGCAGTCCTATAGGGTATGCCTCTGAGTATGCATGCTAACTCTGAATAGTTAGGGTCAGAACTGAATTGAATTGTAGGACACCCAGTTGGTGTCTGGAGAGCAGAAGAATAGATTGGTGTAGAGAAACATCTAACGCATCTGGTGTTGGAACTGTTGTGATTGGGCTTCCCTGGTGGCACCGTGGTTAAGAGTCCACCTGCCAGTGCAGGGGACACGGGTTTGAGCCCTGGTCTGGGAAGATCCCACATGACGCAGAGCAACTAAGCCCGTGTGCCACAACTACTGAGCGTGCGGTCTAGAGCCCACGAGCCACAACTCCTGAAGCCTGGGCGCCTAGAGCCCGTGCTCTGCAACGGGGGAGGCCACCGCAATGAGAAGCCCTCACACCACAGCGAGGAGTAGCCCCCGCTCACTGCAGCTGGAGAAAGCCTGCACACAGCAACGAGGACCCAACGCAGCCAAAAATAAATAAATAAAAAATTTAAAAAATCTTTAAAAAAAAGTGTGATTAAGGACAGCTCAAGCACATTTAATAAATGTGACACCAACCACCTAAAATGCTCATTTTTTGTTTTCATATTCATTTTTCTGAACCTAGAAAGTTTTTCATGACTTTCCATATGTTCCAGGTTTTTAAACAATGATTATATATTGCTTTTATAATCAGAAAAAAACAAACCCCTGTCAACAAAAATTCAATTAACTATAAAGAAGAAAAAAGGGAATTTTATTCAAGCCAAACTGAGGATTATAACTCGTAAAACATACTCAGAAATCTCTGAAAACTGTTCCACCTGTTAGAAGTCAAAGGCATAGTCATATACATTTTTGAGACAAAGGATCGTACATCAAAATGACACACTGATATTTTACATAAGGGTCACCAAGGGTACATAGTCCAGGTAAGCTTGTAAAAAGTGAGCAGCAAGTCACCATGACCCCCTACAGAGCTGGGAAAGAACACTATTCTTTTAAGAAGTTACATGGCTAGCCTCAGAACAAAGAAAAAAAATTGATCTTTATGGTTGAGCAGACACTCCCATCTTTGAGGAGCTCTGGTTAATGTGTAATGCAGATGCACACTGCACATTAGGGAGAGAGGAGGCCCAAACAAACACGCAGAGAGAATTTTATGTTTAATTTTTTTCTTGTCCTGCCTTAAAATATAAATTTCATTTCATCACCCCCAGACAAAAAATTTCCAGGGAAAGCAACAATAGAGATCCCAGGAGTTTAAATGATTCACTGACATACCTCTTGCTGCCTCTATTTGGATAAACAGCTGTATTTAAGAATTTCTGTGTTACAAGACATTTACTTTTCTTCCTACAAACACATGTATATCAGAGTGTCCATGGGCTGTTTCTCAGTGCTATTTGAATCTACAATGTAGAAGAAATAGATTTTTAAACAATAGTTGTTTTTTTAAATACACCTTTACTGGAGTATAATTGCTTTACAATGTTGTGTTAGTTTCTGCTGTATAACACAGTGAATCAGCTATATGTATACATACATCCCTATATCCCCTCCCTCTTGAGCCTCCCTCCCAGTCTCCCTATCCCACCCCTCTAGGTGGTCACAAAGCACCGAGTTGATTAGTCTTTTAATATACTATCTTTCTATAGATTTTTCTTTTTGAAAAAGCAGCATGGAGGTAGAGCAGTGTTTAGACATAGAATGAAGGTTTTTGTGGGGTTTTTTTTAAAGAAAAAGTAAACCACCACTTTCACTGTGGAGTAATTCTGGTCCCCCTGATTCATTTTAATCCCCTGTGTTTCCTTAGTGTGGGCTCTGCTAGCCAGTAGTTGTTCTGTGAGCAAACATTCTGGCAACTTTTTCTTTAGAAAGAAATGCACTTGCAGACAGGATCTGCACAATCAACCCTGTCTTCCGGGCCTCCAGGGCTGAAAAGGAAGTGACCAAAGTGAGAAACTACATTCAGATGGATTCGCAAGTCCTCACCTTAACGTCACACTGGGGCGGGGCTTCCTCTGGGTCCTTCCGAGGCTGTGGCCACGAGCGTCAGCGGCGGGGAAAGCAGACGCCTTGCTAACCACGCGTCATGGTCCTGAAGACAGGACCAGCTGGGGGCAATCTGCCGTGGGGGGCAGGCGTGGCTCTTCCCACTCCCATTAGGGCAAAAGGCAACCAATGTATGCAGCTGCTTCTACTTTTCCAAAGTCGCAACTCATCGGTCGAGTGTTTGAGCTCCTTTAAATCTAAAAAATAAACTTAAAAAAAAAGAGGCATGTTTTTTCAGAATGTGAAATGAAACAGCGTAGTTATGGATGACCCATTCCTCCTTGGGTTCTTTATTAATATGTCCCTAAACTCATGTTCGCCCAGCCCCTCTCAGGGTCAGGGGCTTGTAGCTTTGCAAGGCGGCGCTCTCCATCACTAGACAGCTCTCCTGGGTAAAAAGCACGTACTCACTCTGAGCTGGGGTCTGCCACCGGTGCCTTCCCCCGCCCCCCAGGCTTCGGGAGCACGCCAGATGAAGTCCCATCCCTCCGATCCCTCCGCCACAGGACGGCACTTCAAGTCGCTGTTATTTTATTTTCTCTGAGTCCTCTGTTATTCAAAACAAGCATTTTGAAGGCTCTCAACTGTTCTTCAAATTCTCGGGTTGCTACATGCCTCACTTCGGGCTCACTCTCCACCAGACGCTCTCCAGCCTGTTCAAGTGCTGAATCTGTACTCTTACTTGAACGCTGAACGAAGACCCAAACATTGTACTCTTCCTGAATTGACACTGCTGCTAGCAAGGCTGTCTAATCTTTGGAAGTTTTATGACAGCCTTGGCGTTCTTCTAGCTCAAAATGAGCTTGTGGTCAGCTAACCCCATGCCACTCCCCAAACTCAGGGTCTGTATTACATGAACTTCTGTTAAACCACCTGTGTTTAATTATTTGAGCCAGAGTATGGGACTTTCTATATGCCTGGTTAAATAGTAAAAAACGGATTCTCAGGGAAAGTAGCCATTTCATCTAAGATTCCAACTAGAAACTGAGGTGTTAGCATATTATTCCTTGAGAGCACATCAACATCTTTTTCATTCCTGACTCTATCATTCAAAAAACTGTCAGCATCAAAACAAAACAAAAATTTTTTAAAACACTTGCATGTATCAGGCATTGTTTAAATGCTTTTTGTAAATTAACTAATTCAATCCTCATAACCACTTTATGAGATAGGTCCTATGATCATCCACATTTTAGGGTTGAAGAAGCTGAGACACAGAGAAATTAATAACTTGCCCAAGGTCACAGAGTTGATACGTGGCAGAGCTGGGATTCACATCCAGGCAGTCTGGCTTCAGGAGAGGTGTGCTTAACCACTGTGCCGTGCAAAGAAATATTTCCACTCCTCTGTCATCTACAGATTTATAAAAATGTCTTGGATTTTAAGAATGTAGTAATTTATTTACTCAGCACTTGCTGACTCCCAGGCTTTATGCTTGGCACTTGATACACATATACAGAACAGACAAAGGGGATGTTGGGCACAGGGTGATTTCAGTCATAAGTGACAGAAAGCTGGCTCAGGCCAGCCAAAAAGGAGGGTCTATTGGCTCATAAATCCAAAGTGTAAGAGGAGTAGATCTTGGGTTACAGGTGATAGGATCTAGAGGCAAAGTGGTTAGAGGAGAGGTAGGATTTGTTCCCAATAGAAGATGAGAAGCAGCCAACCAGGCAGAAGTAAACAAGAGCCACCTGTAGCAGATGGAGGTCTTTGGTTACAAGCAACAGAGGCCTATTCTAGCTACCTCAAAGGCAAAGGAAGTCTTAGAAGGCATGGGGTAGCTTTTAAAATTATAAAATCAACTGAAGATCCAGGCTCACCACGAACAAGAACTAGGGCAGCTCGAGGGATCCCAGTAGCATGAGATTAACTGACAGGCATCTTCCCTAGATGAATCTGCACCAATCTTTTTTTTTTCCCTTCATGTCTCTCCACTCAAGATTAATAAGATTAATGAGATACCTCTGCACACCAGTGGCTAAAATTAAAAAGACTGTACCACGTGTTGATAAGCATGTGGAGGAATAGGAACTCTCATACACTATTGGTGGGAGTGTAAGGTTGCACAACCGGGCTTCCCTGGTGGCGCAGTGGTTGAGAATCTGCCTGCCAATGCAGGGGACATGGGTTCGAGCCCTGGTCTGGGAAGATCCCACATGCCGCGGAGCAACTAGGCCCGTGAGCCACAACTACTGAGCCTGCGCGTCTGGAGCCTGTTCTCCGCAACAAGAGAGGCCGCGATAGTGAGAGGTCCGCGCACCACGATGAAGAGTGGCCCCCGCTTGCCGCAACTAGAGAAAAGCCCTCGCACAGAAACGAAGACCCAACACAGCCAAAAATAAATAAATAAATAAAATTAAAAAAAAAAAAAAGCAAGGAACATGACTTAAAAAAAAAAAAAGATTGCACAACCACTTTGCAAAAGAGTTTGTTTTTTGAAAAAATTTATTTATTTTTGACTGTGTTGGGTCTTCGTTGCTGCGTGCGGGCTTTCTCTAGTTGCAGCGAGTGGGGGCTGCTCTTCGTTCTGGAGTGCGGGCTTCTCACTGCGGTGGCTTCTCTTGCTGTGGAGATCGGGCTCCAGGCCCGCGAGCTTCAGTAGTTGTGGCTCTAGAGTGCGGGCTCAGTAGTTGTGGCGTATGGGCTTAGTTGCTCCCCAGCATGTGGGATCTTCCTGGACCAGGGCTCGAACCCGTGTCCCCTGCATTGGCAGGTAGAGTCTTAACCACTGCGCCACCAGGGAAGCCCTAAGAGTCTGGTTATTTCTTAAAAAGTTAAACATGCATCTATCATCTGATCCAACCACTCCACTCCTAGGCATTTACCCAAGAGAAATGGAAGCATGTGTGTCTACTAAGACTTGTATACAAATGTTCCTAGCACTTTGTTCATAATCACCCCAAACTGGAAACAACCCCAAAACCCATCAAAAAGTGAATGGATAAACAAACTGGAGTATCCATATGATGGACTGCTACTCAGCAATAAAAAGGAACAAGCTGTTGATGCACACGACATGGATAAATCTAAAACAATTATGCTGAATAAAAGAAGGCAGTCAAAAAAAGTTACACTGTGTATTATTCAATTTATATAAAATTCTAAAAAATGCAAACAAATTTATAGTGACAGAAAGGAGATCAGTAGTTTTCCAGAGGGAGGAGCTAGAAGAAGAAATTACAAAGGAGAAGAAGAAAACTTTTTGAGGATGATGGATATGTTTATTATCTTGATTGTGGTGATGGTTTCACAGGTATATACCTATGTCTAAATGTAGCCAAGTATACATTTTAAATCTGTACAGTTTGTCATATGTTAATTATACCTCAAAAAAGCTGTTAACAACGTTCTCTACAAAGTCTCCACTAAAGATTGGAAAAGAGATGATAATTCCCCTCCTCTCCCAATCACCACTATTGGATAAATTATTAAATGTATGCTAATTTCTTAACGTGTCTTTGGAAAGTTAGTCTTTGGTGGTGTTGGTTATAGTGGATGTGAAATGCCTTGGGGGAATACAGCATTTTATTAATGGTTTCATACAGCCCAATACATTTCTACACAGGAAACTAGTAAATTAGTAAATCAGAATTTTTAGATTTGTAGGAACATTAGAAATCATCTAGTTCAACTGTGACACTTAGTAAGTGAAAAAATTCAGATTCAAAGAAAGAATTTGCCTTTAGTTATTTGTCTAGTTTAAAAAATCATGATACAATTAATTAATTTAAAATTTATCTTACTGGGCAAATGATAATCCCCTCAAAATAAATACTAACAATAATCTTGCCAGCTGTTTTCATTTGTTTGGCTGGTTTCTGCCTCTTCAATAATCTGTGATTTATCCAATCTAGAGACACTCCTTTTCACAGAAAAAAAGCATGGGAAAGATGTGGCAGTCACTTGACTGCCTTTCTGAATTCAACTGTTTTTCCACCAAGGTCTGGAGAAGATACATGCCTTTCTGTGTATTGTGATGAAATCTCCACCATCCTGCTCCGTGCTGCTCGGTCCTGCCTGGGAGAGGAATCATCCCTTTGTCCAGCATATCCCACCTGTTAGTCACTCAGGAGCTGCCTCACTTATCAGATCAACTGTTGGGATATCGCAGTGCTTGTGTCCAGGTCTCCCTTATCTTCCTTAATAATGGTCCCAAAGTGCACAGGATGCTGGCAATTTGGATATGCCAAAGAGAAGCCATAAAATGCTTCCTTTAAATGAAAAGGTAGACGTTCTCAACTTAATAAAGAAAAAAAATCATATGCTGAGGTTGCTAAGATCTATGGTAAGAAGGAAAAAAAGAAATTTATGCTAGTTTTGCTGTTGCACCTCAGACTGCAAAGTTACAGCCACAGTGTGTGATCGGTGCTAAGATGGAAAAAGCATTAAATTCATACAGTAAGATATTTTAAGAGAGAGAGACTACATTCACATAACTTTTATTACAGTATATTGTTATAATTGTTCTATTTTATTATTGGTTATTGTTAATCTCTGCATGTGCATAATTTATAAAACTTTATCCTAGGTATGTATGTATAGGAGAAAACCAAGTATATATAGGGTTCAGTACTATCCGCAGTTTCAGGTATTCACTGCGGGTCCTGGACCATATCCCCTGAGGATGGTTGGCCGGGAAGGGGGGCCGGCGGGGGGCGGGGAACTGTAGTCTTTTCTTTACACAGCAGCCAGAGGGCGCCTTTTGAATCATAAGTTGAAATGTGTCACTCCTGTCCTCCAATCTCTCCAGTGGCTCTCCATCTTGCCTAGAGAAAGCCACAATCCCTAGGACCACATAGCAGCTCCCATTACCTTATTAACCACATCTCCTCTCACTCTCCTCTTTGCCCCCCCACCTTCCCTGCTCCAGCCTCTGACCTGGTTGTTTGAACATACAAGTATTATCCAACCTCCAGAACTTGCTGTTCCCTCTGCCAAAAATGCTCTTCCCCCAGATATCCCCATACCTTGTTTCTTCACCGCCTCCAAGTCTTTGCTGAAAAGTCACCATCTCAGTGGATGGCTTCCCTGACCACTGTACTTGAAATGGACACCCTTACCCCCTGTACTGTCTGCCCCTTTCCCCTGTTTTCTATGTCTCTGTAGCACCTAACCACTTTCTGGTATACAATACAACTTACTCACTTATTTTGTTAATTGGCTATCTTTTCATACCTAGAATGCAATCTTCATGAGGGATTTATCCTCAGCCCTCAGTACATAGCCGGGCACATAGCAGGCACTCAATAAACATCTGTTGAATAAATGAATAAAAAGAGAATATCAGTGTTGTGCAGAGTCTGGGAAATGATTGCTTCCATACGCTATCGATGAAAATGTAAGTGGTGCAATGTTTCTGAAGGATGATGTGGCAATAGGGATCAAAAGTCTTAAAAGTGTGTATCTCTTGTGTAACATTAACTTTACTTCTAGAAATTTATCATAAGGAAATAATATATTAGTTAGACCCCTTTTGGTTGCAAAAACCAGGAAACCACTTCTAGGTCAAATAATAATGGTGGAGTGATTTATTACAAGGATGAAAGGGAGAATGTATTATGTGGAATGTTTAGACATCTCTGCCACACCCACTGTCTTAAGTCAGGCTCCCCAGGAAACAGATGGAGACAGGGATTTGCATGCAGAAAGTTTAGCAGACGGTGCTCTTTGAATCAATACCTATAAGGGAGTGAGGAAAGGAGGATTGGGCAGAGGGCAAAGTTGAACTGTGAAGTTATAATCAATGCCACAGTCAATGCCGTGAGAGCTCTGGAGTTGTCCCATATTGAGGCAAGGAGCCCAGGCCTTTATACCCACATATCAACCAATCATTGGATGTAGGCTGCCCCTATGTGGAGAAGGTGTGTGACCTTGGTCCAAGCAGCTCTTTTAGTCCAAGGACAGGTCCTGGGATTGACTCAGCTCTGAGCCATCAGCAACAGACATTCCCGGCATCTGAGGGAATGGGTGCTGCAATCCTGATGGGAAGGATCTGGTCAGCACACCACAGCATCTACTCTACCTACAGAGTTTAAAGAAAGTTTATGTTCTTCCAAGACTTAGAATAATTGGAACCAGACACGTGGATGCTGTCAGGGTCTCTCTTATCTTTTTTTTTTTTTTTTAGCGCAACTCTTAAATGCTGTACTGTTTTCTGTTTCTTATTCCACACAGTCAAAGATTATTTCCAGCAGGCCCTAGTTTAAACATTTTAGCTTCATCCTCAGAGAGAGGGTAATTCTGAATGACCCAGCTTGGGTCGGTGTTCATCCATAGACCTACCAAATGGCTATGGTAGAGGGTAAAGTCACACGGTACTAACATGTTGTAACCATTTGCATTCGAGGAGGCAGAGAAAGGGGCAAATCCATGCTCGCGCATGCCGCATCTATAAAGTCACAGAAAAACATTTTCAAAGAATATAAACTACAATGTTAAGAGTGGCTATTTTTTGCTAGTGGAATTAACAGTGGTTTCTCTTTCCTCTTTTTCTTTTTGCATATATATCTTTGTAATTGTTATATGTAGAAAAACAATATTTTTGTAATTGAGATATTTTTTAAAAGGAAAAAGTAGGCACCTGTCTCTGGCCCTCTGTACAAAAAAGGCCACTAGGTATAGGGTATAGAAAGACTTCATATAAAGTAAGATTTTCTGAGAACTGGTATGAAGAAAATCTGGCTTGATTTTGCAAAGCTTATTCCACTGAACTGCAAACAAATGAAACATGGAAAAGCCAAATATTCAGCAGTTACAATTAACCTTCTTACCTTCTGGTGCTCCTTAATCCTCTATCATGAGTCTATGCTGTAAGTGCAAACTTTAAACAAAACCTTCCATTTGCTTTTGCCAAAATACAGCGTGGAGCAGGGCAATGCACACCATTGACCAGAATGTCATCAATATCCTAGCATGCTCCCCACTAAGAGGTCCAGCATGGAGGAAGCCTATTTGAAATCATTGTACTAGCTTTTATATTTACATTAATATATGCAGCTGACATTTGCTAAGTATCTATGTGCTGGGAAATATAAAGAAAAACACAACAGAACCCTTCTCTTAATGAACTAAGGATCCAGTGGGTAGAAAGGTAGAATATGTGTGTGTGTGTGTGTCTGTCTGTGTATTATTCTCAAATATATATTCACAAGTACATATTTTATATATTTGCATATATATATTCAAATAATTATAATAAAATGTAAAGTGATTTTAGACCCACACTTGAACTTAAAGCACAGAGTTCTCTGGAAGTAAGGATTGTTACTTCTTGTTGGGGTGACTTCATAGAGAATTTCAGTTTAAATGATTGTTTTGAGACCTCAGCTGAACAATTTCATTTTATATATATATATATATATATATATATAAAATATATCATTATATATATTACTATTATTGTATTTAATGTATCATTATATATTTTAACATTTATATACACACACACACACACAGGTTTTGCTTTCCCCAAACATCTGTATTAGCATATCCCTATACTGCCATGGGCTACACACACTTGAAAACTAATAGGAGGCCCTAAAGAAGAACTGGCATTAAATATGTTCAATTAAATGAATCTCTAACTCCCAATTTTGGGGGAGGAAAAGGACGCATGCAGTTTCAAGGCCCTGAGGGTCTGGATGGCCGGGAAGGACCATAGAATGTACATGCAGTCCAGCCCTACCCCCTCACTCTAAGAGATGCCTGAGTCTGACCCTGATTACAGTAAGACGAGCAAACACCACTCCTTCCCTGAAGGAGATTATATTGTTAAAAAAAGGAAAAAACAGCTGGAGAATTCAATTAGTCATTTTGTGACATTAAGTAATGGGATAAAAATGTATGTTGAATGGTAGAAAGCCGAATGTTTCCCATTATAGTTTTTGGGGAAAAGGCTTTTTGGACTAAAGGGAGACTTCGGTTGAAATTGGAGGGACAAATTTACCTTAGTGCTCTGAGACTGGAAAGGGGTGGAGAGCACAGAGGCAGGGTCAAGCTGAGTGAAGACCGGGTATGAGAGCTTTTTCTCATTCTGGATGTTTTCTTCTCTTTGTTAGGACTAGCACTTTATTTCACCCTGTCTCTGAGGTTATCTTTCTCCAATTTGCATTGTTCCTCAGAAGAAACACAGGAAACACAGGAAGACATACCCTGAGACAGCTGGTTTCCCTTAACAGCTTAAAAGGTACTAGGCACTTCCAATGTTTTTTTTTTTTTTTAATAATTAATTTACTTTTTTTTTTTTTTTTTAAATTTTTGGCTGTGTTGGGTCTTCGTTTCTGTGCGAGGGCTTTCTCTAGTTGCGGCAAGTGGGGGCCACTCTTCATCGCGGTGCGCGGGCCTCTCACTATTGCGGCCTCTCTTGTTGTGGAGCACAGGCTCCAGACACGCAGGCTCAGTAGTTGTGGCTCACGGGCCTAGTTGCTCCGCGGCATGTGGGATCTTCCCAGACCAGGGCTCGAACCCGTGTCCCCTGCATTGGCAGGCAGATTCTCAACCACTGCGCCACCAGGGAAGCCCCACTTCCAATGTTTTTAAAGCCTAGGAATCAGGCTAACCCAAGCCCAGAAAATAAGGAGTATTAACGAAGTCACTCATCGCTACCATCAACACTCAACAGGAAGTTAGTTATTCTACCTCAGGTTGCAATTTTAAAATCTTGTCAGTAAAATAAATTTCTTCCTGGCCCTCATCTTCTGAGGAACCTATTATATTTCGACCCCTTGCAATTCCTGAGCGAGCAATGTCTGGGCACTGTGGTGGCACTGATTGGTCCCATGACAGGAAAGTTCTAAGGACCCTTTCCCCTTCCTCTTCCTCTCTCTCCTGCTTAGCCAGCTGTCTCCCCACAGAGATTTGATGGCAAGAACTACAAGTTCACCCACCTCCAGCATTTAAAAAATTTAACCCCACTCTAATTCAATAATATTTCTTTCATTTGGTCTGCCCCAAATACATATTAAACACTTATATCAAAAACACTTTGCAAAATACTGAGTTCATAATAGACGTTTTGTTAATACAGATTGTTTGCTTTATTAGTTGGATTTCATCTCTTTGTATATCTGAGCTCGTGGTACCTTATTATTATCAATATTTTATCAAATGGATAAATGTTTAATTTCTAATTGGAACGTCAACTCTAAACTCAATTTTTTTAATAGAAAAATATTTGTTTAGGCTAATTTTTTTAGGCTAATTTTACAATAAGGGGTCCTCAATGGGCAAACTATACCAATGTTTATTAATATGCCAATAATCAAAATGTGTCTGTGGCTAGAACTTTTTATAGAGAAAGGTGTTCCAGTTACCCAAGCATTGGAGTTCTGAATTGGGAGTCCTGGATTCCAAGATCTATACCACGTGGTTTCTGTGAGGTTCAAATGAGAAAATGTATGCAAAAGTATTTCACCCAGTTCCTGGTACTCATTTTAAGCTGGGGATGAAATTTATTAGAATTTTGTCTTGCCATCTCATCTTTTAATGAAAAGGTCAGATTTCTATCCTTTTTTTGTGGTGCAGAATCAAGATAATGGGCAGAGAAAGACTAGAACTAAAAGGCAAGAGGGCAGGGAAGTAGATTCTTGCTTGCTGGGCCAGTTCCTGGATTCCCTGTATAGTGAAGAATTTAGGTACCAGTTGAAGGTTAAGGAAAATAAACAGAAACCAGAGAGATCAAATTGTAAAATAGAGAATAGGAATAGGGGAGAGCACAGGAAGGCCATGGAGACTGAGGAGTGGGAGAGAATTTGGGAGGTTTGTGAGTGCTTGGCTCTAGAACAGCTGTGGGCTGTGAGAGAAAAAGAGGAAAGGGGGTTTTAAGAAGTGTTCCTGTGCAGTATAAGGTGGATATCCTGTAATATTCTTTGTGAAATGCAAGATTACAATTCCTTTTAACTTACTTTTGCCAGATGGACTTTTTCTTAGAATGCATCTCTATGCAGAGACTAGGCCATTTGGGGTCCTGGAATATATTCATCTTATAAGCTTTATCATTATTAGCCAGTTATTAACATAATTAGCACTTACCCAACCCTGAATATTGTTTACGGACGTATGTGCCTGTAAAGCCTACTGGTTCATCACACACAGCCAGACTTGGGATCCCAGTTGAGGCTCAACTGGAAATCCTAAAACATAAAGAAAATAATTTTCCTTACCGTGAGTCAATTATATATTTTGAAAGAGACAAATTATTTTGAAACTGAAAAATATAATGATAAAACAAATGGCTGATTTGATGAAAAAATCCAACTGTTTGGTTGGCATTGCGTAGTAGACAAACACACTTTACAAAACAATTGATTACAATTTTTTTCTCCTACAAGTTGTGTCAGTTGATGCCACCATGACTGTAGATAGTCTGGGAAGCAAATAGCTAAGAGGTTAAAAGAGTTGGGCATTGCTCTGACGTTTGAGAAGAGACTTAGTAAGAAGAAGACTTGTTAGTACAGGACTTGGGGCCCTACCTTCAGAGACTATTTGGTTTTTACTGAATACTGATGAAAATAATCCTCATGGAAAGAGGATGAAAAGCCATATTTGTTGAATGTCCACTCTATGCTTTATTTAATCCTCAGAATGACTCTAAAAGGCATATGTGTGTGTTACATGTGTGTGAGTTACATGTGTGAGTTCCTTGCCCGGTCCCTTCTCCCTCCTCCTAATTATAGACTGGTTTTTCTTTGGGGAATTCACCTCAGCCGTGAGGTTTGGGAAGATTAATCCACTCAGGTTTAGGTTACCTGTGATTAGCTGCACTCACCCTCTCTCTCTGGCCACAGCAATGATTCGTGGATGGGCACATATCCCAGTTCAGGACAATAAGAGCAAGATATTCCAGGACTTGTGTAAGACTCTCTCTTCCCTTGACTGGAGAGGTAGGGCTATGTGATGTTTAGAACCTCTGAAGCCATTTTGCTACAAGGGGAGAGTCTGAAGATACCATGAGTGGGGGGACCCTGTGTGGTGTGAAGATAGTGACTGGAGAAATGGAGAAACTAGGTCCTTGGGGACATTTTTTGCATTGCTGGATAAGCCTTTCCTGAAACTCACCCTGACTCTGTGTTTTTACATTGCAGAGCCAGTAAATTCCCTTTGTTTAAGCGATTTGAGTTGTTTTCTGCCAATTGCAACCAAAAGGCTGCAAATCAAGAGATACAGAGAGTACCTCTATTTTACAGAGGAGGAAACTAAAGTCCAAAAATATTTTAACCTGCCCCAATCACAAAGGTAGTGAGAGGTGAAGCCAAGATTGGAAGCCAGATCTTTCAAACTGTACTGTGATATCGGAGAACTTCTAGAGAGGTAGCAGATGACAATTCCCCACCCTCAACTCTGGATTCGGTCAAATTCAGTGTTTCATAAGCTATGTGTTTTATAAGGCTATGCTTCCACTCATTATCAAGAGTAAACAAAATACTTAAAAAACTCTTTCTTCTACCATGCTTAGTTTCTTAGTTGTGGAAGGGTCCACTCTAGTGCTAGTCTTTCATCTTTTTATGGCTAGTGTTCTCTCTCTATTCTCTAAGGCCTCTCTCTGAGGCCTAACTCTCTAAAGTTTAGCCTCATTTCCCATGGATATTAGGGGTTTTGGGTGATATCTCCTGGAACTTGTTGAAAGCTAGGCTCACTCAAAGTTGAGACCAGAAATCTTAGAAGTTGGAATTGACAATTGCAATATCAGGTGGGTAGAGCTTGAACTAGGAGCCACTCTCCTCTCTCTGTCTTCAACCTATTCTACACACAGATCTCAGATTCATCCTTCTGAAGGTCAGCACTGACCATACCTCTGCACAGATATTTGCCCTGGTTTCCCAGTATCTATACCAGCAATCTCCAAAGTAGAGTGTGCATACCCCAAGGGGTATGCAAGACTTCCATTGTCTCGTGGAAAGAAAAAGTAGAACTTCTATGTATAGTTATTGTTTTTCTAAATGAGGAGAAAATTAAGCTTTATTAGTATTTTATGTACAGAGTAACACAGATTCTCTTACTCAGTTTGTATGTTGGAAAACCCCATATCACATGCATTATGTGCAAGTTATCCTGAGGGAGGAAAGGGAGTTCCATGATGAGGTGGGGTTGACAATGCAGTTGACTCATCTTTTCTCATTTGGCTCATTGCAACTTACTACTATTTATGTGACCAAGTTAATTGGATTTATGGGTTTGTTATATGCTTTTTAACTAAACTAATCTTTACCAAGTGTACAGCTGTCTTAAAAAATCCTTTCAAAGAAACCATGCTCTGAAAATCATACTAACAATACTAGCACAAGTAAACATAAAATAAATGGCAGAACCTACATGACTCCTATACTTGGTGCAAGCCCTTTGTCAGCCATAAGTAAAATAATGATGACATAGTAAGATCTGACTGGAAGTTGACCAAAAAATCAGAAATTATCGAAAAGACTTTATTTTTAATTTTTATTTTTGGCTGCATTGGGTCTTCATTGCTGCGTGTGGGCTTTCTCTAGTTGCGGTGAGCGGGGGCTACTCTTTGTTGCGGTGAGCAGGCTTCTCATTGCGGTGGCTTCTCTTGTTGCACGGCACCGGCTCTAGGCGCATGGGCTTCAGTAGTCTTGGTGCGTGGGCTCAGTAGTTGTGGCACACGGGCCCTAGAGCATGCGGGCTTCAGTAGTTTCGGAGCGCAGGCCCAGTAGTTGTGGCTCATGGGCTCTAGAGTGCAGGCTCAGTAGTTGTGGCACACGGGCTTAGTTGCTCTGTGGCATGTGGGATCCTCCTGGACCAGGGTTCAAACCTGCGTCCACTGCACTGGCAGGCGGATTCTTAACCACTGCGCCACCAGGGAAGTCCCTCAAAAAGACTTTAAAATATGGATTTATATCATTAATGATAAACCTCACCTTAAGGGTATATTGTGCTATTATGCCTTAAGTTGTAAGCTTACAGCAATATCACACACACACACACACACACATATTGGTGGGTACTCAATTTGTTACTGGAAAATAGCGCAATAAAAAATTTGAGACCAGGGACTTCCCTAATGGTCCAGCGGTTAAGATTCCACGCTTCTACTGCAGTGGGGCACGGGTTCCATCCCTGGTTGGGGAATTAAGATTCTGATCCCACATGCCATGCAGCGCAACCAAAAAGTGTAAAAAAAAAAAATTGAGACCAGAGTTTTACATAATGCATTTAAACTTCTTGTTGCCTCAAGTTCTTGAAAAAGCTGGCAGGGTTCAGATAACATGATAAGCATCAATGCAACAGCTTGGCCTTCTACATATGTCCCGAGCCTCTTTTCCTGTGAGTCCTTGCTACAGCTAAACTGTCCTGCCTACCATTCTTCTCTTATGATTGTCTACCTCTTTCCTCTTATCTAAACCTCACCTCTCCCTTTCTTTCTTCTGGTTGCCTAATTCCTGTCCATACCTCAAAGCTTCATTCCTCATGAAGACTTCATCTATCTCATCAGCTGGAAATAATCTTTCTCTCTTCTGAACCCCCACGATATTTTATCTGTACACCTCTTGTGGCCCTGTCATTGTCCCATTTATGACTCTTATCCCCAGGGGCTGCAAATTTTTAAAGATCTGGATACATGTTCTATACATTGTTGACTCCTTTGCCAGAATCTAGCATAATGCCTGGTATATCACAAGTACTCAGTAAATATTTGTTGATTGGATGAAGGATGGATGGATAAATTCCAATCAGTACATTGTCTTAAATGTTTAATACAAGTCCTATTTTACAACAGTATACAAAGGAGCTTTGTGAAAAATCCATCACAGGGGTAGACAAGGTTTGAGCCCAGACTGTGTTTTTAATCATGGAAATACACTTCCCTCTTTTTCAGCTCTGTTATTCAATTAGAGATTGTGTAATTCTCACCCAGAGTTCATAGCTATTTTGCTGATTTATAACTCACAACGTAATCAACTTGAATAAGTCATCTTATTGTGGACACCCACATTAACCTGAAAAACCATGGCCATGTCAGGGATATTTGATTTGTAGCCAAATCTTCTTATACCCTATTGAAAACAAAATCTGGCAGAAACCCAACTGCTCAAGTCAAATAGACTTTTAGCTACACTGTGCATTAGTTATGCCTGGTGACCTCAGAAAAATACACACAAATGGAAATGCTGGCTTAAAGTACTATAACATGATTATAGTTCAGAACAAAAACTTTTACTTGAGAGGAGCCATAATTGCTGTACTTTTTATCTGGTGTGTATTGGAAAACGTATTTGATTTTAAACCCATAAAAAAATTTCCAAAAGCTCTGCTATACTGTTTACCAGGAAATAAGTATTCTTTTAAACGTGTTTTCAAAACAAATTAAAAACAGACCTCTTTTACCCTTTCTTTTTTCCTGATCACTTGAAACCAGTGGTCATTTCGATCTGTCAAAATAAATTGTACCACAAAATTTAAAAAATAGGACCAGTGGCTTTCAGAAGGTTCTAACCTAGGGTTCATAATATCTATGGTCCCGTCAGCTACTGAACTAAAATTTCCTCTTCAAGCTGAGCAATTAACAAGAAATCCATTACCCTAGGACAGGGATAGAAAACCTTTTCAAGCTGCTTTTGAATTTCAATTTCCTCTCTCTTCATACCTCTACACACACACACACACAAACACACACACATGGCCCTTCTACAACATTGGAAGTGATATAATGAAGACTGAGCAAACACTGTTCTGTAATGTGCAATTCTTCAGTAATATGCAGTTCCAAACTGGTGCCCAACCAGCCAATAGCCACCTCCCCTATTAGCATAATTTTGGTGGGATTATCTTCTGCTACTATAAGAAACACTATGGAGGGGAACTGAAAAAGTTTTCAATTCTTAAGGATCCTTATGTATTTTCCAAATTTTACTTCATTTCTAAGATCCAAAATTACTCTTATGGATAAAATTTAGACACCCTCTGGTGGTCAGTAGAACACAATTAACCCTCGTAAACATTAATTTGAATTATAGGCTTGAAGGCCAGTTTTACAGCTTATGACATAAATATTCTTTTTTTTCCCTAAACAGCTTCATGGTCTAAATCCTTAGATTCAGAGTAAATGCTGCCTCTGTTACAAAGCAAATGGCCTTGCCCAGTGAAAGTGCTATTTATGAATCATGAAATTCCATGCAAACATCAGGTAAGCCTCAGATAAAAGGGGGGGGGGATTCATCCAGATTAAATGTTTAAGGAAAACATTATTAAAAACAGACCAAATCTACTCTAAATGAATCCACACTATGGAATTAAATACTTCAACTGGTAACATAAACATAGGAGAGAATGTCACATATTGTGAATATTTTATTTTTTATTTTTGAAATTTTTTGGCCGTGGCTCACGGCATGCGGGATCTTAGTTCCCTGACCAGGGATGGAACCCGTACCCCCTGTAGTGGAAGCTTGGAGTCTTAACCACCGGATTGCCAGGTTAGTCCCTATAGTGAATATTTTAAATAAATAATTTAAACCTTAATCAGTATAACTGAGGAGGAATAGAAGAATTTTCTATCACAGCAGAAATACACTCTGATTTTTTCAACAGCAAACCTTCTGCACTATTTTGGGAACTGTGCTAATAGCACTGGTATTCCTAGTGCTTAAAGCTGTGTTGACATGATAAAGTGCTATAATTTTAACTTGTTATTGTGAGGCAGAAACTGCCTCATTAATTTCTGTTTCATTCAAAACCGAGGAACAAATCAATGTTTACCAATGGGAATGAAGCTAAATGAGTAACAAAAAGAAAACCCAAAACACTTGTGATAAGTCATTAGTTTAAAATGTAGAAAAAAATTTTCAAGGGTTGTCTAAGTTCTGTTTAGTCAACAAAACTTAAATGAGAAACCGTTTTTAGTAGATTTGAAATGGATTGTTTGGTGCATCTTTTTAATTTTAATCTTGTTAAACCTGAAAAAAAGGTTGCTCTCTATACAATAAATTTAACATCAGTATAACATAGTGCAGATGAAATCACAGTATCAGTGTTTCAATAAAATATAACTTCTTAGTCATACTAGGTATTTATGAAACTGTAACATAAGATGCTTAAATTCACTAGATATACCAACACTGAAATATATTGAATATTCAAATAAAAAAGTCTTCTTCTGTTTTATCCATAATCCAGTTGATTTATATATTTTTAAAATGTCATAGAATGACAGCCAAACATAAAAGGAACATTAGAGATAACTTAGTCCCATTCTTTTATTTTACAAATGAGGAAGATAAGAACCAGAAAGAGTATAACATAGGTCTGAAAATGGAACAACTATTTAGCAACAGAGCAAACAAATCTGGCCCTTCTAGGTGCTTACATTTTAAGCACAAAATTAAATCTTTGAATGAAAACATAAATGTTTTGAAAAGTCAATTCATTTTTTGCCCTGTTAATAAACAGTCTGAGGCACCACCCATAATAATCACCCCCAAGTGGTTAACACCCTTCCTTACATTGAATCTGTAGCAGAAAGGCTACTCCTTAATTTCCAGCTAAGTGAGAAAAGAAACACACTCTATTCCTCATTGGATAATACAATATTATAAAAATGAATACTATTTTCAAGACATAGCACTTTGATCAAGTATAGAAAGCATTTTGTTAGAGGATAAAACCATTAGGAAGCCAATTGAAAGAATGACTTGTGGAAAGCTAGATGCTTAAAAAGGGAAACACGGCAACATTCAGCTGTATTGTTTTAAATAGTACATTATCCTAAAAACATCTTGGTGTGTGTGTGTGTGTGTGTGTGTGTGTGTGTGTTGGGTGTGGGGGTGATAAGACTTGTATGGAAAAGAGGAAGGGGAGGGGAAGATGGTCCCCACCTGAGCACAAGCTGAGACTGTCACCAGGATTCAGCTGTGATCAGCCATAACTAGTGAGTGCAAAGGTGGTCCAGCCAAAGCTTGGCTGTACAACGGGAGGCTAAGTCTGAGCACAGGACTGTTAATTTCCCTCTGACTCACCCCTAGGATATCTCTCCAAAGCATAGAGAGAATTACCAACAAGCTGAGCTGTAGCATCAAAACCTTGATGCTCTGTTACCTCTCAAAGAGAGCTTAACAAAGAGGGAGAAAAGCGCCTCTTAGCCTGATTGGGCACATAGTTGGGAGTTGAAGTGCACATGAAGTAAGATTCTTTTGGACAAAATTCAACTTCCCAAAGTACAAGAAGACCCAAACATGTAAAGTGGTTGAGGAAACCCCCTCCCCCTTGCAACTCTGCTTCTAATACTAAACAGATTTTTCTTTTTAAATTCAAACCATGTACCCTGTGAATAGGTGGGGGGTGGAGAGTGGGAGAGGTGGTCAGGGAGAACACCAGATGCCTAAGATTTTCCTATTAGTTCTGCCATTATATAGGTGTGCACATTTGGGAAACTCTTTTGACCACTGCACCCTCAGATTCCTTATCTGTATATTGGGGGTTTGGTCCCTTTCTGTTCAAAATTCCATGCTTCTATATGAAAGGGGAATTTTAAAAAAATTTAATTATAAAGGCAAAAACTTTCCTAGATTAAAAAGCATATCTGGAGGCTAACCTAAGGTCCCTGAATAGTCTATAATCCCCCTGAAATTGTGCGAAAAAATTTTGGTGACTGTATGAATACACATAAACATTTTTCTAGGAAGAGAGACGGTATTTTCATCGACCCTCAAAGGGAAATTAGGTACCCAAAAGTTTGGGGACCTCTGATTCAGAGAGTAAATGATGTTTTTAGTTTTTGCTTTATCTAGTTGTGAGCAGATCAGCAGCAATCTTTACACAGTTCTAAAGTCTGTCCCACAAAGCCTTCTTGAGTGTCTCATTTATCTTCATGAGCTGTGTGTTTGTAATTTTTCACGAGCAGAAAGCCTGTTCAAAATCGAGTCCTTTTCATTAAAGATTTAAAATTCTGGGGATTTCAAGATTTATTCTGGTATTAGTGGCTAAAGGAGAGCCATTTTACTACATCAGAAAATTTCAAACATATAGCATCTTAAATATTTGCCCACTGATGTTGAATTATTTTACTATTTCTTTTTTTCTTGAGGTAACTGATGTGAAACAAAAGGCTGGCTCCTCCTTCCAACCTGCTTTTCTTTTTCTTCTGATCTTTGAGTCTGCTGTGAAAGGATGATGAATTAACTGTGGTTCTATTTGAAGTAGTAATTTTCATTTTTATAACGATTTTGATCCTCAAGATAAATTAAATAGAAGATATTGATATAATATTCTTAAAAGAATTAGTTGAAAAGTAGAGAGAAGAGGAAAATGACATTAGGGAACCTGAGGAACTGAAAGAGGAAAGATGCAGCCAGGAAGAAATGAGAACCAAAGAGAAAATCTACATGATTAGATGCTAAAATAGTATCAAATCCCTAAGCAGAGAAACAAGAAAAAAGGAGGGTTAAAAACAAAAACAAAACAAAAACCCCCAGGAAACAATCATAGCAACTAGAGAATACTGAATTTTTGAATACATTAAATGAAAGCGACAAAAACCATCATAACCGAGCTTTTCAGTAACATCTTTTGGCTGATAATCTCAAGGCGTTATATGGTTTCTCGTTAATTAAGGCAAGGACAGAGGCGATCAGAGAACATCACAGAAAGAGGGATGTTGCCAGTGATTATCAGATAAATGCAAAAAGCTCAGGGGAACAATCTTTTGTGGTAAAGAAGTGCCAATCGGCGAGAAATGTTGATTTTTTTCCTGAGGCAATATCAAAGAGGTATAAAGTAAAAAGAAGAAAATTAGGTTTAAGCACTTATAACAAATGATTTTAGGTATTCCCAGATGCTTTTTAACCGACGACAATCTGACCAGAACTACTCTTAGTGACTCCTAAGTCCAAATGGAGAGGAAAGCAACATTCAGTGCTTCTGTTCGACTCTAGGCTCCCTTCCCGGTGTCCTATAGCTTCACGTCAAGGGCTCCAGACTCTCGGTTAACCCCGGAGCCGCCGGGGGAGAGATATATCCTCAAACGAACCCGATCCCCAGATGACCCTGGCTGGGTCCTTGTGTTCACGGAGCATCCTCCAGTGACTCTTCTTTCGAGTAACAGCTTCTCTCTGCGCCTCCACAAATCCCATTCAAGAAAAAACCGGGGATTTCAGCTAAAACGCACACTGCCCCGCCCCTCCCTGGCTCCAGGAGGCCGCCTCCCGGGCGGCCCAGGCGGCTCCCAGCGGCCCGGGGCAGGAGGGGCGCGCGCCCCCGCCGCTCGCGCGCGCCCGTTGCCATGGGAACGCACAGGGCTACACCGCCCTAGGGGGAGACGGGAGGAGGCACGGCGGCAGATCCAGTGGGAGACGCTATCGCAAGATGGCGTCTGCGAGGCCGCGGGATGCAGAGTGAGCGCGCCCCGCCGGGGGCTCTGCGAGACTGCTCCTCTCCCCGCCGCCGCCGCCACTGCGGCGCCGCCTCTCCTCCTGCCATTGCGCCGCGGCCAAGCCTCCCCGCCTCGCAGGTACCGGCGCCCGCGCGCGCTCCGCGTAGTGCACAAATGGCAGCGACAAGTGCCGGCTCGCCGAGGGCTAGCGGTTTCCCCCTTGCCTGGGTGCGCCTGACAATAACGCGTAAATAACTTTTTCTTGCAGCGGTGCCCTGCCTCCCGGCCTGCAGCCTCCGCGCGCGCCCGCGCCCCCACCACGCCCCTCTGACACCCCGCTCGCTCCGAGGTGTGAGCGCATCGGGCCGATGCGGTGATCTCCGGCCGGCCTGGAAGGAGCGCGTGGACCGGCGGGCGGCGGCGAGCAGTTGGCAAGCGCCTTTACAATGGCCCTGACCCTGTTTGGTAAGTGCAGCCCTTTGGCCGCGCCGCCGCAGGTGGGCCGCGCCGCGGGGCTCGGGGGAGGGGGCCGGGGCGCCTGGGGAGGGGACGCCGCAGGCGGTGTCGGGCGCGGGCCGGGGCCGCGGACTTGGGCCGCTCGGGGCCCCGGGCTCGCTCCCTCGCGCCTCTCCCATTGTTTCCTCTCCAGGCAGGGCCGATGGGCGTGTGCTCCCCTTGCCAATTCTGGGCAGGGAGGCTCTGAGGTCCTGGGTGTTTTGTAAACGGAGGATTCTCTAAGATGTCAACTTAGGAGCGAAGTTAGCTGGTTGTTTCCAAACCTATGTTTCTCAAGTCGGTAAATAAAGGTCCTGGAAAGTTTATTCATTTTGAACAAGATGTCTGTGCATCCCAGCCTCCCTGGAATTGTCAAATGCCTGTGTTGATTCCTGTTGGATTTGGGGGGAATTTTTTGGACTCGGTATATTCCTTTGGAAACAAGAATGAGTGGTGAATTTATTTTAATATTTGCTAAAATTGAAAATGTTGCTCTAACAAATAGAGTAGACAGAAGAAAGTTGGTACTGAAGATAAGTAGTCTCAGGTGAATATCTTTGAGTATTTTACAAAAGTGTTATTTCTGTGGTGTAATTACTGTAACATTATTTCAGTGGTTAAGACTTAAAGGTTTTTTTGTTTTGTTTTGTTTTTCCCCAGAGTCTGTAATGACAATGGGTTGGAAAGAAGGACTGAAAAAATACTTTATTTTCGTTTACAGAAACAGACTGTGGTACTTACGTACCTTGCTTTAAGAAAACTCAATATGTGAAAATTTAGATGGTCAAAGTATTCAGTTTTTCAAAGGAGGAAAGTCCAGTGATACATACCTGATAGCTACAAGGACAGTCTTAGTGAGTTACTCACAATATCAAGTTTCCAGTTACATTTTAATAATGTCATTTGATCAAGCACATTACAGGCATCACATACCACAATGCTTTTTGATGTAAATACTTTAGAGTGAATTAATCTGCTGAAATCAAAGAATTACTTTTAGTTAACAATCTTATTTTTCAAATTAAATTTAGACCCGGAGAGGTTATTTCCCAAGGTCACATGGCCCTTTTGTGGCAAAACTGAGCCTAGGACATAGTCTGTCAATCTTCAGTCTGGGATTATGCTTACTTTGCCCAAATACCCACAGTACTAGAAATGACATTTCTTATTTGGTGGTTCTCCATGAGTGTTTTAAAAATGTTTCTTCTTTCTCTGAAAGAAATAATAAAAATCTCTCGTTTTTTCAATACCTTGTATCAAATATGCATTACTTAGTAGAAGCATTTCCTTAAGTGTGGACTTCTTTTGGTATAGAAGTTAAAAATGATGGCTTTACTCATAGTTGATATTTTCTTTTGAAGAAGCATATATCTTACATTGTTGTAGCTAATACATAGTAGTAAAATCTACTGCAGTAAATTCTCTTTAAAGCTATTTTTGACTTTCCTTCCTAAAGAGATAGTCTGCATTTTCAAGGTTTGTTTTCAAAGATAAGATTTACGAATCAACGACTTTTAAAAGACTGACATTCTCGATGAATAAAACAGATAAATTGGGGAGACATGGAGTATGTGATGAGGCTCTTTTAAATGGATTCCTAAATTATTAAATCTTTAACTACTGAGGTAGAGGTGAGGAATGGAAGAGCTTGGAATTTGACCTCTAGAAGAAGGTACAAGAAACCACTCCCACCCCTCAGGATGAATAAAATATCTTTAAAATTTTAAAGTCATCTTGTGGGAATATAGAATTTAGTTTACAAAATCCAATTTGGTTACAATTTTTAAGAACATTTCTCTGTTGTAAAGCAAAGTATATCTGTGTGCAGAGGCTATTTTCTCAGTAATGATAGAGCAGCAGTTGATCTCAAGAGTGTGGCTGCACACCACTCATCAGTCATCTGAGATGTTGGTTAAAAATGTAGATTCCTTTGCCCAGAGACCCACAGAATCTGCATTTTTATTTTTATTATTTTTATTTATTTTTTATTTATTTTAACATCTTTATTGGAGTATAATTGCTTTACAATGGTGTATTAGTTTCTGCTGTATAACAAAGTGAGTCAGCTATACATATACATATATCCCCATATCTCTTCCCTCTTGCGTCTCCCTCCCTCCCACCCTCGCTATCCCACCCCTCTAGGTGGTCACAAGGCACTGAGCTGATCTCCCTGTGCTATGAGGCTGCATCCCACTAGCTATCTATTTTATATTTGGTAGTGTATGTATGTCCATGCCACTCTCTCACTTCGTCCCAGCTTCCCCTCCCCCCTCCCCGTGTCCTCAAGTCCATTCTGTACGTCTGCGTCTTTATTCCTATCTTGCCCCTAGGTTCTTCATAACTTTTTTTTTTTTTTTTAGATTCCATATATATGTGTTAGCATACGGTATTTGTTTTTCTCTTTCTGACTTACTTCACTCTGTATGACAGACTCTAGGTCCATCCACCTCCCTACAAATAACTCAATTTCGTTTCTTTTTATGGCTGAGTAATATTCCATTGTATATATGTGCCACATCTTCTTTATCCATTCATCTGTCAATGGACACTTAGGTTGCTTCCATGTCCTGGCTATCATAAATAGAGCAGCAATGAACATCTCTGTGTCGTTCCAATTTTAGTATATGTGCTGCTGAAGCGAGCACGAATCTGCATTTTTAGAGGAAGGGGATTTTAAAGGAACTCCCCTGTGATTCTAAGGCACATTCAAGTTTAAGGACTATTATATTAATGATAAATACTAGATTTGCTCAAACTTGCCCAGTTCAAAATAGCTTTTTGAATATGTTAAGAGCAGTCCGCAAGGGTTAGAAGAAATAGATTTTATTTTAGATATTACTATTTAACTAATTGGTCTTAGTCAGAAGTACCTCATATCCCTTCTTAATAACCAACCTAGAACCGAGGAACAATGAAATAAAGTTCTAAGAGATGGTGAAGAGAACGTAGGAACAAGAAACTAGACAGGTGTGACTTTTCAGCCATCAAGGTCAGAGCTCCATAGAGTTTCTACCTAAGCCTCCCCAAAGTAACCACTGCCAGAGCTGAGGAAAAAGCATCCTGTCAGGTCATCCCTTGGCAGGAATTTCTGTCATTTATAGCTAAACGGAGCTCTGGTTTATAGCCCGGCCAACTGATGAGTTTGGGAACTCAGTTGCACTTCAGCTAGGCTAGCTAAACCTGAATAACTCTCTTCTCTACCTGGGTAGAATTGGCTCTGACATTGCCCCTGCTCCCCGCCTTTTTTTCTTCTTACCATTTATTCACCATCATCACTGTCATAGATCACTTCTAATATTTAGGATTACACTGTAATTTCTTACATTCTTTCCTCACACTCTTCTACTGACATGGAAACCTTTCATTATGCTGCTCTTTTTGGCATCTTTCACTATCCTGACACACCTGCCTATGGGCATCTTGGCAGAGATCCTTTGGAGCAGTTAAATGGGAATGGAGTATTCTTTGTGATACAGTTAGGAAATGTTCTGATTTCCATGACCGTCCTGGCATTAAAATGTATTTTTAAAACGACAACTGTATATTTTCAGTACGATTTATTTGACAAAAAGCTAATTTTATAGGAAACTCCCACTTGAATACACTCTCTGCTGACATTTTAGTTTTTCAGACATTGCTCATCAAGGAATATGAGAGGGAGTTACCTAAGCAGCAGGGTGGTCCGATGGTGAGAGCCCAGCTACTTTTTTTTAGAATGTTTCATCTTTTCAGCTGTCATTAAAATCACCATCCTTATTTAAGTACTTGTGCATATTCCTTCTTTAACTGGTGTCAAAAAGTTAACATCTCAGCTTAAAATTTTTTCTTTTAATGTTTGGAGACTTGGTACTATGTAAGAGAGATAAAAGAATTATAGTTGTTGTAACTCTGATAGTCACCATCTGTGTACAGTGTAAGAGGAATGTTGGTTATGCAGTCTTTTGAGGCACATCTGTCCCTGCAAATAACCATCCTATAAGCATTCTAATCTTTGAAGATAGAAGATAGTGATAAGTGTAATTACAAACATTTGACATATTTGTCAAGAAGAGTTTCAGTTTCTTTTAGATCAGTATTTTTCAACCTTTTTTTTTAAAATCACCCTCTGTAAGAAGCCTTTTAGACATTTTTTCTTAATTGTTTTCTCCATGAGACTCTGTTTATGGACTGTATGTTTGTCTGCTTTATGCATAAAAAGAGTAAAGTTTTTTGACTCCCAGAAGCTAAGTTTTGCACCCTTGAGGGCATTCTTACCCCCATTGAGAATACATGTTTTAGACTAATCTAAAGCAATCGTAAGATAATTAGTTAGGCAGAAAAATACTGTTTGGTTGTGCTTTATATATAATATAATATATATAATAATAGTTCTGAAGGAATGACATAAGGATAGTAAGCTATGTTTTTCACCAGATTGATTTAACTTAAGTATTAACAGTTTGCTTCATCTTGAGAGCAGCCGTGACACAGAGTTCCTTGCAGGGGCTGGGGTGTGTGCAGCTTTTCTCAAAAGTCCCTCTAGTAATGATAATATCCTTTGATATGGGTAATTGATGTTTTCTCACTCTTATAAAGTACCAGTAACAACACCTTTAAAGAACTTTTTATCTGCAATATATAATCTAAATGAAGTCACTGAACTTGCTTTGCAAACCCGATGAAAGACAAATTCTTGAGTCTGGCCTTTGCAACCAATTACCGGTCATAAGTCATTCTTACATAGAAAATGATTCCCATAAACTTTGATTTTTTAATTTATTAATATTATCCTACTGTACTTAAAAAACAGAGTAGGAAAAACTAAGAAAGCAGAATGATGTAACCATATTTTATATTGAAAACTGATATTAAAAAAAGAATCATGTCTGATAAAATAAAGTTACAAATATACATTCCTAATTTAGCTCCTTATATTTAAAAAGCAGGATGAGTACTTTGTGAATATACTAAAACCACTGCTTTGTGTACTCTAAAAGGGTGAATTTTATGGTATGTGATTTCACCTCAATATAAGATTGTATTAATAAAATCATGGGGGGAGGGTAGGAAATCAGATTGAATAGAAGGAAAATTTACTTCACTTAAACTGTAAAAACAGAAAATACTATTTTTATTTTTATTTATTTTTAATTTGTTGTTATTGTTGTTGAGTAACAGCTAATTTGTTCAGGATATAAGCTGATCACTTTTGTTCCAGCATCTTCTTTTGCACAGAATCTTGTACACATTAGGCAGTCAAAAGATACTTGCCAAACTGAATTAATGCTTCTCTTGTGACTTTCTGTATTATATTCAAAACCATAAAATAATGTCTGATGCCAAACCGTTAGATTAAAAGAGCCAGACACCATGGATTGCCAATAGAAAAAACTTCATTCAGATAATACTATTTTTAAAAGAGTGGTTTTACATACAGGAAGCTTTAGAACTCTCCATGTTTTTAGAAAGTTTTTTTTTTTCCCTTTTATTCCCCAAGGAACAAAAAACAAACTTAAAAATTGATACGTTAGGATACCCCTACCTGTTTTGAATGGTTGTTTTAAATTTAGAAAAGTAAGCACTTCTTGGAAAGACTTACTGCCAGACAATGGAGTAGTCCGGGGGAGAAGGGAAGATGAGTCAGGCCAGGCCTGCCGCCAGCAGCTTTGTGGCGTGGGACCACCTCATTGCGTTTCATCCAGCTGTGCTGAAAGTGGTTCCTTTCCCTTTCCACTCGGACTTTTTACCTTTGGATTTCATTGGACCTTGTATATTTCACGGTGTAAAGCAAGCAGAAAAAGGATGTTGTCCAAGAAACATATTATCTCCACTGGAATAGATTTTTATGACCACAAACTTGACATTTCAAAAACGGAATGCGTCCTCTTTAAACTGCTAATCTTTCCTGATTTTCCCATTTCTGCGATTAACACATAGCTTCAGCCTTTATTCTTTCTGTCTTGTACTTTTTATACAGAATGTTGTTTTTCAGCTCCTTAATGGCTGTGACATTACTTTGTCAGAGATGATTTTAGGATTTGAAGTAGCCTGTAATAGGGGGGACAGTATGTGGGTAGATGTCCATTTGAGGGTTATGTAAACATCTGCCTGACTGAAATATTTCCCCTGCAGGCCTTTTATGGCGAATGAATTTTACACCATTATATTAAAATTAAAGCATGATTTTTTAGCGTATTACCTGTAAAGAATAACATGCTAAATATAGATACTTATCTTCATATAGCATGGAAGAACGATTTTAATTTATGGACTGAAGATCTTAAAGTAGTAAGACAAACAAGTGTTTTGACCGAGGGAGCTACACTGTAAGAGAAAAGAAAGTGGTGGAAGTTTTTGTTTGGAGGGTGGGGCATTACTCAGAGGGACCTGTGTTGTCGGTGGTGGTGTAATAAGCAAAGCAGTATAAAAGCTCAGGACATCTGGGGTGAGGGGGGAGGAGTGGGTGATAGAGTGGGAGAAGGAAGCAGAAACAAGAAGCCTACTCTTTCATAATTTTCCTGAGGAGTAGCTCTGTAGCCTGGGGTGTATTTTCCTGTTTAGTGATTTGTTTACTCATCTGTTTGATGAATCGAGGGCCTAATATGTGCCAGGTGTATATTAGTTCCTGTCCTCAAGGAACTTATCTATGCAGTGGATGGTGACAGAGAAAAATGTGTAATGTGCCAGGGGGCTAATGCTGTGAAGGAAAATGAAGCAGGGTGAGGAGGACGGGGCTAGCTATGCAGCAGAGTGGGCAGGGAAGGCCTCACAGCAAAGGTGGATTTTGAGCAGAGACTAGACGGAAGTAAGGGAAAGAGTCCTGTGAAAATGGGGAATCAGCTCGTGGAACAGGCTTTAAGGCAGGGATGTGCTCAGCAGTTTTTAACATCTTTATTGGAGTATAATTGCTTTACAATGGGGTGTTAGTTTCTGCTTTATAACAAAGTGAATCAGTTATACATATACATATGTTCCCATATCTCTTCCCTCTTGCATCTCCCTCCCTCCCACCCTCCCTATCCCACCCCTCTAGGTGGTCACAAAGCACCGAGCTGATCTCCCTGTGCTATGCGGTTGCTTCCCACTAGCTAGCTATTTTACGTTTGGTAGTGTATATATGTCCATGCCACTCTCTCACTTTGTCCCAGCTTACCCTTCCCCCTCCCCATATCCTCAAGTCCATTCTCTAGCAGGTCTGTGTCTTTATTCCCGTCTTACCCCTAGGTTCTTCATGACCTTTTTTTTTTTTATCTCTTAGATTCCATATATATGTGTTAGCATACGGTATTTGTTTTTCTCTTTCTGACTTACTTCACTCTGTATGACAGACTCTAGGTCCATCCACCTCACTACAAATAATCTCAATTTCGTTTCTTTTTATGGCTGAGTAATATTCCATTGTATATATGTGCCACATCTTCTTTATCCATTCATCTCTCGATGGACACTTAGGTTGCTTCCATGTCCTGGCTATTGTAAATAGAGCTGCTCAGCAGTTTTGAGAAACAGGAAGAAGGGCAACGTGGCTGGAGCAGAGTGAGCCGGGGAAGTGCTAGGAGGTGAAGGCAAAGAGACACCTGGGGGAGGAGGAGTGTTGGGGGTCGCAGATTATGTAGGGCCCTGACCGTAAAGCACGGTTAGGACTTCAGATTTTACTTGGAGTGAGATGGGAAGCTCGTGGAGGATACTTCCACAGCATGAAGTGCAGAGGAAAGGGCTTAGATTTTGGAGTAAGAGAGCTACGTTTAGTCCTTTCTCTGCCAAGTGTCAGCTCTAAATCCTAGTCTCATTTTCCTTATATGTAAACAGGGGCTATTAATTCCCTTAACAGGGTGGTTGAAGATACATAGTAGCTAATATTGTTACTAATATTATTATGATAACTATTGGCAAAGATCCAAGACCAACAGAGTTTCTCTGTTTTTTTCACAAGTCTGTTGACCCACTTGAAAAAGTGGTTCTGCAATATTTCTGTTTGTATGTGTGGCTAGATACATGTCACATGCCACTGTAGACTTTGTCTGAGAATGCTCTGGTAGAGCTGTGGTTCAGGGAGGTACAGGGAAGAGCAGATAGATTTCTGATAGTGCTGGGCACTTGGTACTTTCTAATGCACCCTGAAAATGTAAAAAATACACTGGCCAAGGCTGATTTCTCTTTTGGGAGGTAATCCAGAATATAGTCAGATCTAGCCTCAGCCCTCGTGACACTTAAAGTATATCAAGGACTGTGAGCTCAATGGCTGGCACATAGTAGGTGCTCAATCCAAGTTTATTGAGTGAATAAGTGAACGAGCGAAGAATAAACATGTAACAGTGGACTGTCACTCTATACACTTATCCTGTGAACAACCTTGAATCAGTTTAAACACTTATCTTTTTTCTTCCTTTATTATTTTGGGTTATTCTTGCTTATTGTATTAGTGTCCATAATTGGAAACTCAAACCTGCTTCTTAGAAATTTATTAGTCTAACAATTCACTTCCCTACCTGAAATCCTCCAGCGAGTCCCCATCACCATTAAGTCCAAATTCCCTAGTTTGCATATAAGGCTGGCAAGATAGGACTGCTGCTGGGAGTTCCCTGGTGGCCTAGTGGTTAGGATTCCGGGCTTTCACTCCGGTGGCCTGCGTTCAATCCCAACCACAAGCCACTCAGTGAGGCCAAAAAAAAAAAAAAAAGATAGGACTGCTGCTTACCTATTTGGCCTCATATCTTATCCCCTCCTCAGAGTCTGTGCTTCAGGCATGCTGAAGGACTTGAAGTTTCAGAAGGGATTGTACCCAACGTGGCTTTGGCATCATTGCTCAAGCCCTTCTTTGCCCCACTCCCCCTCTACACATCTCGCAAAACTCAGCTTGAATAGTCATCTCTTCTGTGTGGTCTTTGTGAGTTAGTTACACCTTTTCTGCATCCATAGTGCTGTATATATGTCTCTGCCCTGCCACTTTTCATGTGGTGATATAACGGTTAGTTTATATTGTCCTATCTTCCCCATTAGGTGAAGTTCCTTAATGGGAAAGCTGTAGATTTCTTTCTGTCCTTAACAACTGCCACTGTGATGCAGCCACTCAATAGCTAAACAATAAAGGTTTGAATGAATGTATGATGTTACAGTAGTCTACTGTATTCCTTAAATTTGGAAGTTAATTTTAAGGCTCAAATCCATATGATACACACTCTCTATTTTTCATTATTTTTTTGTTCATTTCTTCATTTTTAAAAAAATTCAGTAAATGTGCCATTATACCATCCCTTGGTTCCATACTCTAATATGGAATCCCCAACTGGAAGCTCGCAAAGGCTTGAATAAAATGGAAATCTCTCTGGGAGCAGATTCTTTGAGGTTTAAATATAGTATTACTAAGCATCCGCAGATGTTTCTAAATTATTTGGTATAATTAGATAACAAATTCTGCTTCATTAAACTATTGTTCCTTTTCATTTCAATAGTACAAAGGAATTGCACATAAATTAGCTTGCTTTGTTCGTGCTTTACCCTCACAGTAGCGAACATAATCAAATTGAATAGGAATTCAGTATGAAAATGGCTAACTTAACCTTTTAGAGGTCAGAAATAAAAACAATATAATCCTTCTCTCATAATAATAAATTTGTGTGCTACATGAGCATTCCTATTACTTTTCGTATATTCATTAGAAGAGCAGATATAAGCAACAGTTTCAGCATTCATATTTTTAAGTGGAAAGAAAAGGAAAATTTTATTTATTACTTATTAATACTTCTCATTGTTCCAGAAAGAATTTGAGGTGGTTTCCAAAAAGATACAATGCAAGAGGGTTAAAAACAGTAAGTGTGGGAATTCGTTTTTCTCTGTCTTGTATCATTAGTTCCTTCCTGTCCCCTGAATCCTGGATCGTTTCCCTCTGATTACAACCATGCTTTCCTATTCTGTATGAGGGCGTTAGAACCCTCTCATGCCATCCTGAGTTATTAGTGGCCCTCTTCTTACCAGAGGTTTGTTGAAATGGCATTCTGTATACTCCCCCACCCTTCTCCTCTACACTCTCTCTTCTCAGCCACCATATTTTATCATTATTGGTTATGAGACATTTGTGAATGTCATTAATCTCTAGTGAAAAAAAGATTGACCACTGTGAAAGGAAAAACTTTTCTGACACTTGTTGAAACAACAAGGAAGACTTTCTTCAAGACTATTGCAATAGGTGTCAAGACTATCACAATAGGAGAGCGAGATCAGGCTTGACTCCGAATATAAGAACAAGTGGGGATTTATAGTCAAGGAGCAGAGTGGTAGGGGGGTGATCAGTGGATGGAAAATTACTAAGAGGAGACAAGGATAGGGGGAGTTCTTGTTAAACTGACCTATAACAGGATTCTTGCTGAGGGCAGGCCAGGTGGTCAAATATCAAGGGCTGGGGGCGAGGAATTTGATTAGGTATCAGGAGGGATCAGGTATCAAGGGTGCGGGATTCTTTCTAAAGCGACTTAGAATTGTTGCTAAAACTGGGCAGTGCAGGCCTGGCAAGGCCAGGGGTCAAGGTTGAGCCCTTTAGAAATGGGCTTAGAGGAGCCTAACTAAAGTTTGGTCAAGAAGAGCCTCCATTCTGCTTCTGTTTGGAAGTGCTTTATCAATTCATAGCCAGTAAACAGTGACTTCTCCATAGTCATCATGTTTGATCTTTTTGCACTATTTGCTATTTTTGATTGCCTCTTTCTTCTTGAAACTTTTTTCTCATCTTTCAAACATTGTATTCTCTAGCTATTCTTTTCTTCCCTTTCACTGTTCCTCAGTTTTCTCTTGTTTGCTCCCCTAACTGTTACTGCGTTTCAGGAATGGACCTTCCTTTCTCACTTGGGAATATATAGGCTTCAGCAGTGAGCACTGTGTGGGCGATTCCCAAGTCTCCATCTCCAGCTCTGCCCTTCCATGCCCTCCAAATCGCTCTCAGGATTTCCTGCGGACACTTCTGACTCCACACATTCCCAGCCCCAAATCCTTAGCTTTTGTCCTTCTGTCCTCCCTTCCCTTGCCTCTAGTACCCAATCAGCTGCTAACTCTTGCAGCTTGATCTCTGCAATAGCTTCCGTTCTATTCCTTTCTCTATTTCCAGCTCTTGCTCTGACTTTCGTTTCAGTGCCGCAATCCATACCCTCTACCTCCTGCCACCCATTCAGAAGGAATCCCTTCATCTTCTGAATTCTTTATCATTTTATCCATGAATCTCCTGTGACATTTGTCAATGTGTTCCTTTCACAGTAGTAATGTATCTTTATCATATGTTTTCTAGGCTGATGGTTCCTATAAGGGAAGAGTCATTCTCATTTCTGTACTCCTTACCATGCTTGGCACAGTGCTTCACACATAGCAGGTGCTCAAAAAATATTTAAGCGAATAAAAGAGTTATTAAACCACAGTACTTCCATAGTTGAACAGTTTCCAGGGTAGAAATATAAAACATTCTCTAATTTTTTCTATAACTTTATAATACTTTAAACAAGTTAACAATAGTAAGCATATCTCAGAATCTCTCATATATTATTTTTGTTGTCTGATGATCTTATTTTCAGTCTTTAAAGGAAGAAATACATATATTCCTGCAGTATTGATGCATGTCAAGGGCAGATATGTCATTTACTTTGTGATTGGTTGCTTTTGTTAGCTTGACTTTTTCCAAAAGTTTCTGGTGAAGTTCTGGTTGAATTTATACTGCTTTTTATTCTGTAGAAATCCTCTTAATCCTGGAGAAGGGGCACTAAACAGTAGATACTACACACACAGGGCTTGTTAATCTAGGTTGTTTTGCTGGTCCCTTTAATGTTGCATTGTGTCCAGTATTCACCTGAAAACAGAATACTCTCCCTCCTTGTGGAGAGACCGTGCTAAAAGTAAGAGAAATGATGGGTTCTCCTGGTTTCATATATGTTCTCTGCTCTTCTAGACTTTCTCAGGCCATTAGCAAGGAGATGGTGAAGAGCCCTACCTTGTTCAAGCTCCCTTTCAGGACTCGGTGGGTTAGCCAAGTTCATAGGACATTTGTATATTAGTCCGCCATTTGGAAACTGGCTTATTAAGCGTTTCTAAAGTTGCTGAATAGAAGTCACTAAGCAGTGGACCAAAAAGCTAATGCTAGTGATTGTTTTTCAGAATGTGCTGAAACCCAAAAAGAAAGATGAAGTCTGTGGTTTATAGGACATTTCGTGTATTGACAGTAATACTTCATTTAATTGTGAAAAATTTTTTTATGAAAATGATTTTGCCACTGCTATAAGTTGCTTTTGGTGATCCTACCTATTTAAGTCTTTGGATGACATTTGTTAGTATTCTCAGATTTAGATGTTATAAAAATGCTCATTATATATGTGTGCAAAGTATGTAGTTAAAGATGAGAGCCATAAAAGCAAAGTTCATGTGTTTTTTCTTCATCATAACGTTTAAAAGTGAACCAGAGACTTTTAAGTTATATTCTTTGAATAAGAAATGATTCTCAACTTGTCAGTTCACTCTTTTAGTTGAACTTAAAAGGATAAATTATTTCTAAAGAACAAAAAAAAAAGAACAAGATGGATTAATCATACAGTAATAAAAAGAAAGGAGGAAACAGACATTGCTCTACAGTAGGGAGACTTGCAGAATACTTAAGAGGCCTGTCATCCTGAATTTTCCAGACAGATGGCTCTGCAGTTCTCTGGAGAGACAAGAGCCTCTTTCTTGGGCCGCCCCTGCCCCACCTGCTGTTCTACGTCTCTCCAGACAGAGGAGCTCGTGCTCTCTCTTTTTTCTCAGTCTTTCACACAACTTGGGGAAGGATGGGAGGGAAGGAGCAGTGGCTGCACACGCAGATCCCTTGTTTCTCTGCGGTGAGACCTCATTCAGCTCCAGGTGCCTTTTGACTTCACTCCTCTAATCAAAACTTTTCTCCTTTCCTCTTGTTTTTCAGTTATCATAATTGACCTTAGGGAAAACAGAGGCATTTGAAAACTTAAAAATGACATTTTGAAGTAATTTTCACTTAATCAAAAGTTAATAAAAGTCTCTACAGAAAATATCCAACGTTTTCAGGTCCTGTAATAAGCTATTTTCCATTACCAGGAGAAGAAGGAACATTAACGTATGCTACGTGTATTAATGTTAGATAATTTGCAAAAGATCTGTCCCAAGTAGTTTTTTCATTAGTAATGTTACATTTAAAATAAGTGGGCATTTTTTTTTTTTAACCAGGGAATGAGAGAGATCTTGCAATGCAAACTACAACTCTTTGATGAAATAAATTAAAAAAAAATTTATTTTATATTGAAGTATAGTTAGTTGATTAACAATGTTGTGTTAGTTCCAGGTATACAGCAGAGTGATTCACTTATACATATACATGTATCTATTCTTTTTCAAATTCTTTTCCCATTTAGGTTATTACAGAGTACTGAGCAGAGGGATAGATTGGGAGTTTGGGATTGACATGTATACACTGCTATATTTAAAATAGATACCCAGCAAGGACCTACTGTATAGCACAGGGAGCTCTGCTCAAAATGGGCACTTTTAATATGCTGCTTACTATGTATTTTCAGCCGCCATAATTAGATGGCAAGGTACAATTTTTATTTATTTTAAAATTTAAACAGAAGGCTTATGGAAATATAATTAAGCTCCATTTAATTAATAGTCCCTAGATTGAGAGATCAAGAATATATAATATCTAAATTTTTTTTTTAATTGAGAAAATGCAGCCACTTTTAATAATAAATTCTCTCAATCAGCACTTTTTCAAACTTACGTTATGATTTTAAGGCAGACTTAGAAATGGTAATATAAACTGAAATGAGTGAAGTCTACCACTTTAAACTCTCATGTTCTATATTTCCGATCTATTTCCTTAAGTTATATCCATCTGAAACTTTTTCCTAATTATAAAAATACACTGTTAATGCTGAAAACTTGAATGAACTGGTATATTTAACACTGTACTATCATTTTACATACTCTTTTCTAAAGAAAGCAAACCAAAGATGAAATTTAATAGTCTTCACATTTTATTTTCCAGTGCCTTATTATAAAAAGATTCATAGCTCCTGAGAAAGCTGCTATAGAAATAATGTTATCTATCATATTGTCACAAGGCAACTAAGATATTATGGTAATTATGTTGTAAATAGTCATTTATAAAACTCTAATAAGAAAAAAGTCATTGTGGTGGGCCAAAGAAAACGTATTTTGGGGTTGGTGGTGAGGCAACTCTAGGCCACTATGTAAATTTAGAATATTAATATTTCATCTTTAATATTATATGAAAAAATAAAACGATGCTGTTTCTAAAGTCTAAAGAGGATCATATGAGCCTGACTCGGGGGCATCTTCACATACTATGTACCTTAACTCCTAACTCAACTTGTAAACTTTTGCTTATAAGACACACACACAGCGGATCTATGAATGTATCTATTTGTTAGTTCCACTAAACTTTAGAATTCTTGTTAACTTTTGCGATTTAGTTTTTATAAACAACAAAAGGCCTCTATTTTGCAAGGTACTATCCTAAGACTGTTTGCTACATTACAAAATTAGGAGAATTATTCTAACTTCTCCACTGACTAAATGCTCTTAAAATTCCTTTGGTATATAAGATTCTCAAGCTTCATAATTGCATAATATATCTTTCCAGCCTAACTCCTGAGGATGCTCTTAAGATCAGATGTGATGGTTTGGCTATAAATATTCCAAGTGCTTTAGAAGAAGGATCATAAATTCACAGATGTACTTCATTACAGTTATTGGTATTTGGGCCCTGGAAAACTGAATAGTTTGATTTAAATTAAAGTAACATTTTGAATATTAAGAACATTGTATTGAATATTAGAATGATTTGCTTCTGGAACTGTACTGATGAATAGAGTGAAAACATTTTCTAGGGAGTCCACAAGATGGCGCTTGCCAACCTGTTTCCTCGGTTTTTCCTTACCTTAAGGAAATTTGGCAACAATTTAAGAAGGAATATCTAAATATTAATGTATTTTAAATGCTAAAGCTTAGATTTCCAGAAAGCTTGACTCCTTAAAATTGATGAGCTTCAATTTAACGTTTTGAAAAGTGCTCATTTCTGATATCGGAACTAAGAGTCTTTGCTAAAGAGTTTAAGGTTATTTTGAAAACACACTGGGATCTGTATAATACAAGGGCTGCCTCCATTCACTCCATTCACCTCTATTTTTATTCACACCTATTTTTAAAGAATATGTGATTCTTTAATATGTGATTTGTGAGACATCTAGTCTATATGCATGCATAGTTTCTAGACATCTTAAACGATTGATGTTTATAAGGACCTGGCCAGTAGTAATTGTTCTAAAATAAACAGGAAGGTGTAGTTGGAATATAGTTTAGAATTTCTAATTATGAATGAGATTTAATAAGTGGAACAGTAATGAAGGGTAACAGGAATCCACCCAGTCATAATATGGATTACATTAGGCTTCATTTTTACTCTTGTGCCTTTAGCATTTAATTAATACTGTTTTACATGTTTACTGTTTACATTAACATTATTAGGAAAGGGAATCATATTAAAATTATGTTGGGGTTGGTAAGGAAAGTTTTATATTTGTTTATTGTTTTGTGAAATCCTGTGCATAATTTCAAAGAAAAGAGCTATATTCATAAAAAACTTAAGACAAGAAAGTATATCCGGTAAAATTTAGAGCAAATTAGGTTTAGGTCTGTAGCATTCCATAAGTCTGATTTTTCTTAGCCTCATCATAAAAGTAGTCAATAGAATCAAAAGACTGGTCAGTAGGATCAAAGGCCTGTCATGAAATAAGAACAGTAAAAGGAATTTTCTGTTGAAAACGAAGTCAAACTTGGAAAATCTAAATTAAAGCTTACAATCAAATATTTTAGATGATTGGGAAAGTAGTCATTTTTCACCATTCTTATGAAGGTTTGTGGAAGAAGAATCTTGTATATATGGAGAAAGAATCACTAAGGGTTTCTTTTCAAAAACAATTACCGTACATGCTGGCTGCTAAGCTTGCATAATGACTGTGTTCCGTGGGTAGGCTGCACATTGAGACCATTCCTTTGTCAGCTTTCCCTTTCCTATATCAAGGCTTCAGTGTTCGGTTTCAGGTTGCCATCATTTACATCATACTGTTTTGCACAGGATCGCCTTTAAAAAGGCTTATATAACACAATCTCTTTAAAGTTCAGTAGTTTTCATTGAATTTACGTAAACATTGAATCTAAGCTAAATTAGTTTCTGAGCTAAGGGACTTCCTGAGAAACGTTGGTCAGAGAAATGTAACACGGGAACAGATGTAGGGCATGTACACATAGCACACAGGGCTGATTCATCCATTGGCATCTTTGAATGCTGAGATCTTAAGATTTCATTTTTAAAGTGCTTAGATTGTTTTTCCATTGATAAAATGAAGATTGTGCTTTCAAGTGTGCCTGTTTCCAGGTTTTTTCCTAGAATTCTAAAAAAGTTCTGAAAAAAAATCAAGCAATAAAATTCCTTTCTTTATGTCTTTAAATTCACAGTCCACATTTGAGACCAAGTGAAAATGAAATAGCTCAAACTGAAATGTGTTCTTTGTGGGTCTTTCCCATCACATCTTTAGAAAATGTAGACATGGATATAATTGTCAAGGAAAGGATTTGTCTTTTCAGTTGGTTGACTGATTGACTTTTTGTTTGTTTCTAGAATACATGAATTCTAAAGCTTGATTTAGACTTAGATACATTTTACTCATTTCTTCTTCTAATCTCTAACAGTGGCCTGTTAAATTTGACATTTTTACCCTGAGATTTTTTGGCCCATGACAAACACTATTTGAGGTAATTATTGCACCCTCTGATCAAGTTGTACTTGATCAGTAGAACTACTGACGTTATCCTAATAACTGTGGAACTGTAAGGAGCCATATTTATTTATTCCCTAAGGATTATTTTTCATTTTAAAGTGTCATATACATACAGAAAAATGTACAATACATAAGCATATTTAAGTAAAATGCACAAATATCAATAAATAAAAATAGTAAAATATAGGTGTCATAAGCTTGATGAATTATTACAAAGTGAACATACCCATGTAACGACTACTCAGGTCAAGAAATACAACATTGCCAGCATCCTAGATAGTCCCCTTTGGAACCCTTCCTAATCGCTATCCCCTCCAGCCTCCCCAAAGTTTATTACTATTCCAATGTCTAACACTATAGATTTAATTTTGCCTGTTTTTTTTTTTTTTTTTAACAGCATTTTTTCTTTTTGGTGGTGAGGATGAAATGCTTTTTCATACTAGAGTCTTTAGTAGAGTCCAATTCAACCCGGTAAAATGCTTCTGAATCTCATAGAAGAGGAGGGAGTTGTGTATGTGGGGAAACACTGTATTTTTAAAATATATTTTAAATTATAAATTTAAAAAATGAACATGGTATTTCCTGGTATATAACTATCTATTTTAAATAGCTGAAAGATGTCAATGACAGGTGAAGGTATGTGCTGTTGCCAACAGAAAAAGTGACCTACAGCACCACAACCTCACATTTGTTTTTCACACTTGCTGCCAAAGGCAGAGGAGAATAAATAGGTGGTGTTAGGGATTGCTGGGGGACATTTGTGGGTCATAAACTGATATAACCATAAGCGTGGCATTTCTTTGAACTCAGAAAAAATTATGTATTATTGCTTTCCTTAGTTAATGGACAGAGTGCTGATGAACTGAGATGTCACGTTTGGAAAACTGCGTTGAATTAAGGAGTGTTCGGACTCATAAATTCGTTAACACAAATGGGAAGAATTTTTTTTTATTACTTTGGGAGATATGTTCAGGCAGTCATAGAAGGGATGCTGAATAGCCTGGGCAATGTTTTTGTACTTCACTTAGTGGGAGTTTCAGTAGGTGTGACCTTACTGAGAAGTTAAATTGCTTTGTCATACGAAAATATTTGTTAAAGGGATGTTTTCGGTGACAAAAGATAATGGTCCTGTGAATGATACAGTAGCTTCTGCGGTGCTTTATGGCCTTGATGTTGAGGACCTTCACATAATTTTACCTGTCTTCTTTTTAGCCCAGTCTCTTGGATATATGCCTGTGGAATTTTTTAGTTTATCTCAGAACTCTTGCTTTATCATCACTTTGCAAAATGACATGTCTACATAGATGTTATTATTATAAATATATGAACAAAGACCAAATTATTAGAATTCTTATCCAACTTGAAGTTAAAGAGCCAGATTAGCTTCCTCAGTCAGTTGCTTAAATAGATCTTAGAGCACATTAAGAGATATCATTGGATGATGGCACCTTTCTCCAATTGGGTCCCTCCTCTTGCTGGATGTGGATTAGCCTATATCCAAGGTGCAAAATTTGGCCAAATTTCACATTCCAAGGTGATTCTCAAACCAACCTGTATGGAAGTTTTAAGCTTTTTTTCAATTTGCAAATTAGTTTGAAGTTGAGCTGCTTACTTTACTGTTCCCACCTAGGAAGTGTCTTCTGTTTAGTTGCAAAATATATTTGGGACTTTTCCTTCAAATTTTACATGATTACAAATCACTGGAAGAGTGATAATTTCATTACAGGTATTTCTTATATAAAAAGTATAAAAGCTTAGGTTCATTTTCTAGTTCACAACAGTTAACCCATTAAAAAAATAATTATTTTAGTACATGATATGCTTTTTGGATGATGATTGCTAATTGTTACTGATTCATTAGTTGTGGTTGAGGAAAAACAGCATCCTAATCACTTTTAGGAAACCAGGTATACCTCATGTGAATTTATTTTTTTAAAAATCATTTGTACTTTCCAATGTACTTTAAGCTTGATTATTCAACCCTTTTCTTTTAAACCAATGATGCATGCTCCCATTTGAAAACAGTTTTAAAATCATAATAAATAAAGGCTGTAAAGTTTCACATGGAAAAAACACGACTTCAGGTATTTTTATGTTACGGAGACTCATAATGTCAGAGAAACAGAACTAAATGTAGTGCTTACAAATGTGATCAAATGCAACTGCAGCAGGAAATTTAACTGATATGTGGGGGGTTGTGGCCTTTTTTTTTTTTGCATATCGAGTAAATAAGCAAACAAACCAAACATTTGTTCCTAGGGTGAAAGCTTTTTTTTCCTTCTAAATCTTGATGTTGGATGTTTCTCCCTTCTGGGTGAAATGAAGATTGCAGAAGTTGTGTTGGTCAGTGTTACTAGCCTGTCTTTTTCTCAGAGCATTAGCTAAAAAGCATTAGCTTTTATTAAGTGTATTTAGACTTGACAACAAGAATAATGCCTTAATAACATAAAAGTTATGTTATGCTAATAACAGCCAACGGTTCCAGTTTTGTTTTTTGTTTTTTTGTGTAGAAGCATTTCTACTCTTAGGGCTTGCATAACTTCCCCATCCCCAGAGAAAAGCGTGAGTCAGCTGGTAATACAAAAATTCCAGAATTTTAAATCTTGGCATAAAATTGCTGTGAAAGGATGTGCCATGTTAATCCTGTGTGCATCCTAAGTGTTGCTTTGTACCCCTTGGGCTACAGGTGGCCAGAGCCTGCCACTAGACAGGTTTCCTGGGTTGACTGTAAGAAAAAAGGAATGGAGGACTGAGATTCTGACTTGAGTGATATTATTAGGTTGATCTTGCCTTCTTTTAACATAAATACTTAGCTTATAATCCACAAAACCTCCCATTGCTCATGAGTATTTTATCAAATGAAATAATTACTGTGTGTATCAGGAACAAGTTATTATGGTTGATGATAATACCTCTCATTTTTCTACATCACTTAATAATTTTGTTTCCAAAGCTCTTTCTCTTTCATTGTAACTCCACTGAATCCTCTGTGAAATGTGCTGTGGGTGTTCGTAAAATTTAGTAAATGGCAAAGTCTGGGCTTGAAATTGGCTCTCCTGGTATCCATTAGTAACTCTATTCTAGCATTTCTCATACTGCTTTGTGATTTTTGTAATGTCTTTCTTCAGCCCTAAACTATGGCAGTCTCAAGTACAGGGACAGTGTCTTACGCCTGTTTATTTCTATATAATGTAGTCCAAGGTCCCACTGATAGTTGGTACTTGATACATGTTTGGTGGGAGGATGAATAGATGAGATTTTATCTGATGGTAATATAGATTTTCATCTCTGGAGTCACTAAAAGTTTACATACCATTTTGATTTCCAGGGTATTTTGAAAACATTTTATTGTTGTAGCCAGTCTGGAAGGATAGGAGATAGTATGCTGGGAACAGTTTCAAATTATTGTGTATCATTAACTACATTTCCCACTAGCTAGAATTTATTTGAGATATATTTGAAATCTAGACTCTTTATTGTATTTTGGCAAATGCAAATGCAAGAAGAACCAGAGGTAATGATAAACTAGCACTAATTAGAGATGTATTTGAAGCCTGGAATTAGCATTTACAAAATGGTCTGTGTCCTCATGTGGTGCAGTGGGAAGTATGAATCATCATCTATGTAGTAGGCTTGCAGAAATGTTTAATCTGAATCAAGGCTGGCTTCATGGGTGTGTGACCCATGTGGTCACAAAGGATTTGCAGTCAGAAGAACCTTGCTTTTAGTTTAATGTTCCACTGTTGCCATGTTGAAATTCTTAATAACTTTTTAACAAGGGACTTGAAAATTATGTAGCAGGTCCTGACCTGAGTCATGGGGAAATAATCACAGAAATACAGAATGTCGAAATTCTGTAAGAAAAATTCTCCTGATTTTTTTTAATGTCATTGTCAGGGAAGCTTTTTAAAAAGGTAGAGGAGCAGGAAATGTTCTCAGTTAAAGAATACTAAGGAGAGATGGCAACCAAAGGTGATGCATGAACCTTAATTGCATCCTGCATCAAAAAAGCAAAACAAAACAAAACAAAAGGACATTTTCCACATAATTGGGGATATTTGATAGCATGTTTAACCCTAGATATACCATGAGGGTCCTTTTTTACTCACTATTGATTTTTGAATTTCTTTTTTGAGCAGTTCTAACTATTTGTGATAGCTAATTTTTTAAATAGAACAATATCTTGCAATTATCATATAGTTTGTTTCTTTATAAATCTAAGGTACATTAAGGGATTTTTATGTTCTTACTTTTCCTGTATCTTGAAGCGTTTTGCCACTTCATCATTCTGGGAATTATTTCATTATTACTTATCAGTTATTCCCAATTATGCTAAAAGAAAAAAAACTAAAACAATAAGAAAACAGAAGAATGCTGCAGTTGTGAAATACATGATCTCTATTTTGTCATCCTTCAGTTTTCTTATTGCATTGTCCAAAGTATTGAAACTGAGCAGGACCCTGCAGGGCCCTCCTGGGTACAAAAGCCCCTCTTTGTCCCCCATTTCTTATTTGTAGAAAAAGGCTTTAGTCTCCTAGGCCTTCCCAGAGTTCCAACGAGCAGACTGAAGCAATTACTAATTAGAGAAGTGATGGAATGCAGGAACAAAGGAAAAGCAGAGTCCTAGTTCCTTCTCAAAGGGTATACACAACAATCTGACACATACCTTTGAGTTGTTCTGCAGAGATTAAGATTCCTACCCAGGTGGAGGATGGTGACTACATGCTGACCACAAGCACTAGACCCCAGACTGGTTGGAACCAGAAGGTTGATGATTAGGATTCTGGAAACATCACCTTGTAACCTCACCACCAACCAGTCAGAAGAAAGTCCACAAGCAGCAACCCTCACCCCAAACATTGCTTTTAAAAAAAACCTTCCCTGAAAGCCACTGGGGAGTTTGGGCCTTTTGAGCACTAGCTGCCTGTTCTCCTTGCTTGGTGCCCTGCAATAAACGCTGTGCTTTCCTTCACCACAACCCAGTGTCAGTAGAGTGGCTTTGCTGTGCGGCAGGAGAGTGGACCCAAGTTTGGTTAGGTAACAGTATTGCATCATCTTCAAGAAGATATAAAAGAAGCTCAGAGACACTACCTTTGTAGTTGTGTTTTATTAAAATTTCATTGCACACATTTCATTGAACACAGTTGAAAGTTTAGAATATTTTATTTTCAGCCTATAATGGCAAAGATTTTTCAAAATCTTTTTATTTTGACAGAGGAAGACATATCACAATTATTAGATAAATCAGAAGATGAACAGATAACAGCACTCTAGACTCTAATGATGACAGTTAAATTTATCATACAGAAGAAGAAATCTCAATATAAATCATTAGATGATGATAGGTCCAGGGTCAGTGAGCCGGCTTACCGCCTGTTTTCATAAGTGAAGTTTTATTGAAAACCATGCCCCCTCATGTACATATTGTCTATGGCTACTTTCCCACTATAACAGCAGAGTTAACTAGTTGAGAAAGGTGGTTTGGCTTGTAAAGCGAAAAATACTTACTGACTCCTTACAGAAAAACTTCGCCAGCTAATGTCTTAGGTGAAGTTTCTAACCTCAAAAGTTGACAATGAACAATATGTCTAAGGAAAAAAGGGAATAATGTATTTAAATTCAGTTAGTCATTCAACAGGAAGGATTTCATGGCATCATATTTTGCAGCAAGAATCTGGACCATCTTATTTTACTAATTTAAAAATAATTGACATTATTTTCTGTCTTTCATGATGTTTTTGCACCAAAATATGACTGATACAGTTCTTAAGTGGACAAATGCCGAAGGCAGGTATGTTTACAAAAGTGACAGGCAGGAAATAGGTGATGTAGAAGTGAACAAATTTATTGGCTTGGTCATTTTAATTAGTTTCTGTAAACCTAAAAATGAAAATGTTTTGCAATTATGGAGCAAAGAAGATGGCTGTCCTCTCTTTGACAAAATGTATGAGCCGTCCAAGTTTTCAAGTGTTATGTTTTGAAGATGCAAGTGCAAGAGGAAAAACCAGAAATAACAATAAGCTAGGACATTAACAAAATGTTTTTGAAATATGAAATATTTATTGCACTTAGACAGTGTAAGTGCAAGAAGAACCAGAGCAGTGATAAGCTAGAATCCATTAGAGATGTTTTTGAAACCTGGAATCAGTACTCACAAAATGGATATGTCGCAGGTTCACGCACGACAGTTGGTGAGCAGTTGGTTGCATTCAAAGAATGCTGCCTGTTTTGGCCATATTATCTTCAAAAGAGAAAAATAGGGGATAAAATTTGGGCTTGCATGTTTAAATTTTTATTAAACTTCTAATTTGTTGTTTTTCCACCATCCTTTTATTCTTACATCTATAAATTATTCATACAGTGACTTAAATATACAAAAATAAAGTTTCATGGACCTGGGTAGTAAACGGTGTTGACTTTTTTCCTGGCTCACAGAGAGTTAATTTCTCAGGTGTGATAATGATCTTGTGGTTGGGTAGGAGAGTGTTTTTATTTTTAGGAGACACATGCTGAACTACTTATGAGTGAAGTTTTGTGACACCTGCAACTTACTCTGAAATTGTTTTGGGGAGGTATATAGAGAGAAGAGGGAGAAGGAGGTAACAGAGGTGCAGAATGTTAACAATTAGTCAGTTTAGATGAAAGATACAATGGTGTTCCTGTACTGTTCTTTCAACTTTTTTGTAGGTTTGGATATTTTCAAAATAAAAAAAACAGAGAAAAAAATCACAGAAATGAAAATTTGGCTTCCAAATAGATGAAAAAAAGAACATTTTCCCCTTAATATGCTTTCCTTTTAGAGGGGACACTTGCATTTATACTATAAATACATATTTTTTAATAGTTAGTTTAGCTTGCTTCTGACTGTATCAGCATTTTACTGCTGAGCAATAAAGGAATAAAATGGTGAATTTAATAATATGCATTTGTTTGCCATCAGGGCTTTTCTTAGAATTTCTCGTGCTTTCAGAAAATATTACATTTACCAATAAAATGCAGAAATTATTTTTGTTATGTATTAGGCAAGTTTGTTAAAACAGTTAACCCCAGTGGGTGATCCAGATGGCGTCAATATGTTCTGTGTCATTTTTATCATTTCTTATGGCCTGTTTACATAGAAAATCAAGAGAATTTTATCTAAACTTACAGGCATATGTTTTGTACTGAGAACTCAAGTTTTCTGAAATTGTTTATTTCCCATACATATATTATATGCGTGAAAGAAACCTGTCTCATGTATGTGTAGGTATTAATGATATGAATGAAATTATATTACTTTACCTCTGTTTTTGGCATTTCATAGTTGCTGGGAAAACATTTACTACTAGCATATTTGCATTGACTTTCAAGAGTATATTAAATATTTAAAAATTTATGAGGAAACAGGATTTGATCTAATTGTTAGATGAACTGTAAAAATTCATTTATTTTTGTTATGATATATATAAGAATTTTAAGTCTGATTAGAGATAAATAATTCTCTCTTACTGACTGATAAAGGCACATGAAAATGTTTTTCCATTGCTGTCATTTCTCTGTGGTCGATGCTGGTTTGAATTTGATAAGTCTTTTTTCATTTTCCAGTGACAATGACCTTTTGTTCTCCAATTGTAGTATTCAGCATCCTTGAGGGCATTCTAACAATGTTAGTTCAGTAAAGCGTGCAGACAGTACTTTAAACAAAATGCTTGTTCACAGCTGCATGACATAAATCACTCAGTCTGCTTTTTGAATAACAAATAATATTGCTTATTAGAAAGGTGCATCAAGTCTGGAGTTAAACAAAAAACTCCATTTAGATGTCGTAAGTAAACTGATTATCTACCTTTTCATTTTGGTAGAACTATTGGACTGTAACATTTCATGTCTGAGGTATGTTAGACATTAGCATAGCATTCTTTCTGGGTCCTGAAGTAGAATTGGGGAAAAAGAGAATTGATGTCTTTTTTTTTTTGTTTTTAATTATAAAGACAGCTTTCCATCTTTTTTATTTATTTTTATTTTTTTTATTTTTAATTTATTTTTAATTTTTATTTTATGGCTGTGTTGGGTCTTCGTTTCTGTGCGAGGGCTTTCTCTAGTTGTGGCAAGCGGGGGCCACTCTTCATCGTGGTGCGCGGGCCTCTCACTATCGCGGCCTCTCTTGTTGCGGAGCACAGGCTCCAGACGCGCAGGCTCAGTAATTGTGGCTCACGGGCCCAGTTGCTCCGCGGCATGTGGGATCTTCCCAGACCAGGGCTCGAACCCGTGTCCCCTGCATTGGCAGGCAGATTCTCAACCACTGCGCCACCGGGGAAGCCCGAATTGATATCTTTTAAATAAGGATATTTTGGAACATTCTTTAAAGTATGGTCTCTTGAGAGACTTCTAGGTATTCTGTTTACATGGTTGTCCTCACTTCCCATTAGAGCTGGTCAGACTTCATTGAGCTCTAGCTATGTTCGTATAAGAGATCTCTTGTACTGCTTTAACTCATATATTTCTTCATAAGGCTTTAACCAGTACCTTTTTCCCCACTGTTCCCCATCCCATGCTTGATATTTTATACATATATATGTGTATATATATGTATATACATAAACATAAAATTGTCAGATATGCCATGTATTGTTATATATATATGTGTCATCTATATATAATTGTTATGTGCATGGGGGATAAATGTTGGCTGGAATCGAATTAGACACCTTTGACTCCACATCAGTCACTTTTATTAAACTGTTTGCCATTCATTCTACAGAAAATGCTCTCAGTAGCATAGGAAATGCTCATTGTGGAATGACAAAAAAGGAATGTTATTCTGTAATGGCTTAGGTTATGGCATATAACATGTTCTGAAGAATGTCTTTGAAATGTCTTACTAGTGATATCTACATTTCTTTCCCTGGAAATTTCTTTAATGTCAAGTACCTAAGGAATCAAGTTAAAAAATTTTTTGCTAATAATAATAATAACAGATTATTACGTGAGTTGACTTGCCCAAGGTGAGACTCACAATTAGTAAGTGCTGCTAGAGGCAGGTATCCAAACCCCCAGAGCCCACGCTTGTAACCACTACCCTGCACTGCCAAAGCTGGTAGCACAGAGTGGGGCAGGTCCTCACAGTCAGTCCTAAAACTCATGCCAGCCTGGCACACAATGTATCATTCATCTTCCTCCTAAGAACCCAGGGGTAAAGCACTCGGGCATCCTTGGTCTTTCCTTGTTCTTTCACTTTTCTGATATGTTTATAGAGACATATCCCAGAACATTGTTTCCATCATTAATTTTTTGACCCAGTTGGATATATTGTCAACTTCTGCTCTAGGTTTCTGCCCTTCTTAAGAAAATTGTGTTCCGGGCTTTGAGTGGTCTAAGTTGGTGCATTGCTGTCATGCAGAAAGACCACAGAACACTGAGGAATCTAAAACACAAATAAATGTGTTTCATATACGTGTTTTCTGTTTTATGATCTAGCAAAATGTTGAGTCACTGTAGTTGGGTATACCATATGTCAAAGCATGGGCTGCGGTGGGAAGGAGGCATGATGATCGGATGACAGCCCGCTCAGCTCTGGAAAATACCGGTGAGCATAATAATCCTTACCTAGCATTCTCTTTCTAAAACCTAGACTTTTACTTCGATGACCCCGTGTAGGAGAACTTGTGGTTGAGCAACTTAAGGGTTCCAGGCAAAAACAGCGTTAGGGTAATCCTGGATCACTAGTGAAGCTATGAAAGCCCTTATAATTTTCTTTTTATATTCACTGATAGAAAAAGAAGACAGAAGACTAGAGAAAGAGAATGTCAGTAATCATGTATCATTCCTTGTATATTAGAATCTTTTCAGGATTTCCCTCATCCAAAGTTTTGAGACTGTGCTTATAAATTCATTTTTTCCATTGCCACAGTTATTGTGCATACCAAGAGGTTATATTTTCCTATTTCTGACCTTCTATATGCATAGCTGAGTCAGAATTTTTCTCTGATAGGGTTTTACAGCCTAATCCCTCATGGTCTCAGCACTGAACACATTACACGTAGGTGAACACTCTAACCTGACGTTATGGCCTCCCTCTCAACAGCGTGAGGAGAACGGTTCTGAGATCTCACTTTACTTCCTTTGCCCTAACTTCCATTATTTGTCTGAATGGTGCATTGCTAAAACTAAGATTACTGCTCTGCCACCCACTTCATCTCCTTTTTTTCCCCCAGTCCCGCATCACTCATTTTTAAATCATCCTTAACAACAAAAGTGAGTCATGGTTTAAATATTACAGGATGTAGAAACTTCAAGCTTGTAGAGGTATGTCTGCATATTCTAGCAGGAATTTTTAGCTTAGGGAAATTTGAAATTGGAATGGAATTACTGTTCTTGACCTTACAGGACTCCTTCGTAAAATGCAGACATTAAGTGCCCTTCTTGTCGCTAATCCAGTCAGGATGATGAAGCTTCAGGATATCACCCTACTGTGGGCCCGAGAGGAGCCACTTCTTAGAGTGGGTAGATTTACTGAGGCGGAAGCTCTCTTTGGACATGGGAACCACAGAATTTCATTGAAGGTTATACTCAAGCTTGAGATACAGGGAAACTAACAGCAGCAAGAAGACTTTAACAGCATCATGAATGAACTTGACCATAAGGGATATCAGCTTGTCTGTACTATCCTTGGAAGCTGGTCTTGAAGCTAAATAGACATCTTAGGGTTTTTATTGTCTGTTCTTCAGCCTAGTGGTAGTTGTTGTAACCTTGTGAGCTGTGTTTGAAATATTTCCTCGAACATCTGATTCTGCCTCTGAGAAGTTGTTCTGGTCTTTCTTCTGCTCACGTGAACCTTCTTAGATTGCCTTTCTTCAATCCCCACACCATTTGGCTTTGTATTTTGGCTCCTTCTTATGCCTTGATAGTTTTAAAATAGTCACCTGGCTTTGTACTGTTTGCCTTGTTTCTAACCCAGCATGCCTTTATTATAGTGTCAGTAGTGGTTAGGAGCATGCGATCTGGAGTCACCTGATCTCAGCTGCTGTTTGTGACTTTAAACAAATGCCTTGATCTCTTTCAAGTACCAGTTTCCTTACCTGTAAAGTGGTGATAGCAATAATACCTACTTTATAAGATTGTTGTGAGGCATAAATCAGTGTAAAAGTATTTAACAAGAGCCCAGCACATTGTAAGTGTTCAGGGTGACAAAATTTACTACTGTTTACTAGTTATTGTTTTAGGCCAGTGGTTCTCAGACTTTTTTAATCTCAGGACCCATTTACACTCTTCAACATTATTGAGGAACCTAAGGAGCATTTGTTTATGTGGGTTATATATATTGCTGTTTATTGTGTTTGAAAATAAAATTGAGAAATTAAAAAGTTATCCGTTGATTTAAAAATAAGAATAAACCATTGCATGTTAGCATAAATAATGTATTTTATGAAAAATAACTATTTTTTAAGGTAGTGAGAAGAGTGGCATTCTTTTACATTTTTACAGTTCTTTAATGTCTAGCTTAAAAGAAGAAAGCTCATATCTGCTATCATCTGTTGTAATATGTTTTGATTGGAGTGTATTAAGAAAATCTGGCCTCATACAGATATGTAATTGAAAAAGGGAGTATTTTAATAACCTTTTCAAATAGTTATAGATATTCTTTGATATGACAATAAAACTTGACGAGTGATAGTTTCTTAAAGGTCAGTTGTAACGTAGACTTTGAAACCATATCAGTGAACATTATGTACCCTGTTACATTAAAATCTGCTGGCCTGTCTTGTGCTTTGATTGGATCTTTTACCCATGTGTGATTTTTGTCCTGTCATGCATTTGTCTTTTCAAAAATATTTGTTCATTGAGTTGTACAAATCTTCCAAAAGTTAACACATTTCATTGTACAACATATTAACAAATCACATTCTTTAATATCATTATCGATCCCATTGGAAAAGTCTTTAAAGATTAACGTCAGCTTCCCCAAACTCTAATTTTCATTTGAAGGCTTGGATTTTTATGAATCTTTCAAGTTATTTTCCTCAAAGTGACAAGCTCACTTTGTTCATTTTCAAGAAAATAGTTGCTGAATACCCAAGTCTGAATAGTCATAGTTTGTCAGTCATTCTTTCCAGTGAAATGGTGTTTATGAAAATTGCAGTTAGTCGAGCTCACAACTCGAATGATCTCACGTGTGCTTTTCCTCAAGACAACATCATACTGCAGTGTGCAGCAGATACACCCTATGCACACTTCCCATTTTATCATGAAGGCATGTGCACAAGGGTCAAGATTGAACACAATTAATACTTTTTAAATTGCTTCATCGAGGGCATTCCTAAGTGAAACTGAATTTTTAAAAAAAACTATGAATGTATGTTGGCTAATGACAGTTAATACAGTTTGGTGCCACTGCATCTTTCTGTGCTGAAGCACCAGCAGTTTTACCCACCAGAGCTTTGGCACTACCAGAGCAAATGTCAGTGCAGTGAAAAAGGCAAATTTCTTAGTGTAATTATGAAAATAGGCTTGACCTTGTGTACCCCCCTGAAAGAGCCTCAGTGAGCCACAGAGGTTCACAGACCACACCAAGGGATACAGCAATGTGAAAAACAGACAAAAGAATCCCTGCCCTCGTGAAGTTCACATCCTAGCAGAAAGAGACAAACAAAAACCAACATAGTTTGGGAAAATGTTAGTATTTTAGATAGTGATACGTACTAAAGAGAAAGAATACAGTGACAACTAATGAAAACAGAGGAGAATATGAATTGTCAGGGAGTTTTGAGCATTTTAGTTAGGGTGACAGGGAAGGCCTCATTTTGAGTAAAGAACTGAAGCAGGTAAAAAAGCAAGTCAACAGAGATTCTTGCGGGGAGAACATTCCAGTCCCAGGGAACAGCTAGGTGGGAATGTTTCTCGTGTGTCTCATGAATGGCAGGGAAACCAAAGAGACTGGCAGAGTGGGTGAAGGGGAGAGAAGTAGGAGGTGAACTCAGCAAGGTAAGAAGGACAGATCAGCTAGGGTCTTAGAGGTCAGTGCTTCTGGAAAATCAGGTGCATGCACATCACCTGGGGATCTTGTGAAACTGCAGATTCTGATTCACAGGTGGGAATTGGGACCTGCAGTTCTGCAGTTCTAATGATTACCAGGTGATGTCAATGTCGTGGTCCTCTTTGAATAGCAGTTTTGTAGACTGTTGTAAAGAGCTTGGCTCTAATTCTGAGTGACATAGGAAGCCATTGGAGAGACTCTAGCAGGAGAGTGTTGTTATGTTCTGACTTAACGTTGTAACATGATCAGCCATAATATTAACAAGAGTAGCGGGTTTGGAATCCTTTATCCAAAACCCTTGGTAACAAATGTATGTTAGAATTTAGAATTTTTCAGATTTTAGAAAGGTAATACCTTTCGTATATACATATATACTTATATGTATAACACCCTAGCAGTGTCTCACACATCACTTTATAATCACACATTAATATTTCTGCAGTGAAATGAAGTCACATTCCATATGATAAATAAGGACTAAATATTCTCACATCCATTAAGGTGAGGTTTTTACCATCAAATGAGTTATAAAGAACTATAAAAATACTCTCAGGTTCAGGTCAGACTAGAGTTTGCTGCCAGATGAGTTATAAAAATACTTCTACTCTTGAAAGCATTCAGATTTTGAGAACTGAGAAAAGTGGGTCTTTGTTGCTATTATACTTTCAGTTAGTTGCTCCTTGTGTCCTCACACTGCAGGAACTTCTTTAAAACAAAGAAGTCCATTACATGTTCATTTTAGGCATTGCTGGATGCAGTTGTTGGCAAGAGAGACCACAGCCCCAGATCTTTCATGCCCTGGGTTCTGCTCTCAGAGGAAGAAACATAGGTAACCTATCAATTTGGAACACAGGTTCTCATTTCCAAAGAGTTTTTGCATCTTGGCAGTCCATACCGTCATGTGCGCAGTCAAAGCACAGTTAATTAAAACATACTGAGCGTTTTATTATACCTTGGGACAGTTAGCATGTGCTTAGAATTATCCCAACTCTGCTCATTTGTGGTTTACACAGTATTACTTCCATATCTGACTCTGTTTTCTTCCTACAGCTGTGAGCTGCCTTATTCCACATTTGGCTCTACATCTTGTAATCTAAAGCAAACTTTTTTGTGTTCTTCAGAATCTACTTGTGTGTGTGTGTGTGTGTGTGAGAGAGAGAGAGAGAGACAGAGACAGAGACAGAGACAGACTCTGATTGGTTTTCCCAGAGAAGTTGAGTTCAAAAGAAGCACATTTGGAAATTATCATGATAAGATGAGGAATGTTGTGACCTTTTCCTGTCTCACTTATCTGTGATGTCAAAGTATTAATGATAGGAACATTATCCCTCTTTTCCCCATAGAGTTAAATTTAAGGGTTAGTATATCCTATTTTCTGAGTAGCTGTCCTCTTGATAAAGCTTGAAAACGCTGATGTAAGGCAAGACTTTGAAAGGTTGCTTGTTGGCATGGGGGAATCCTAATTATTCTATGAATCTGCATCAAAAAATAATGCACATTCTAATAAACACATTCTACTGCATACTCTGAAGCCTGAGATTCCTTTTCCAAGGGCAAGGATCCAAGCGAGACATTGCTATAAAACTATGTAGCAATGGGAAATGTATGGATTAGGAATAATTTGTCCCAAAGGATGAATAACAAGGAGAAAAAACATTGTTTGCAACTTTTCCTTTAAGAAAAGAACAAGGGGCTTCCCTGGTGGTGCAGTGGTTGAGAATCTGCCTGCCAATGCAGGGGACACGGGTTCGAGCCCTGGTCTGGGAAGATCCCACATGCCGCGGAGCAACTAGGCCCGTGGGCCACAATTACTGAGCCTGCGCGTCTGGAGCCTGTGCTCCGCAACAAGAGAGGCCACGATAATGAGAGGCCCGCGCACCGCGATGAAGAGTGGCCCCCGCTTGCCGCAGCTAGAGGAAGCCCTCACAAAGAAACGAAGACCCAACACAGCCATAAATAAATAAATAAACCCAAAGTTTAAAAAAAAAAAAAAAAAAAGAAAAGAACAAGGAGGATACTGAAGGAGGTGAGGGCATTTGAGACAACTGAGTTATAGTTCTTAAATAACTGACTAAGAAGATCCCCACTAAAAGTGTAGTTTTAGTTGATTATTTTCTAGAACTTGTATTTATAAAAAGTAAAATTGCTTTGAATAGTTTTCATGGTTACATTTTTAATATCTGTAATTTCAAATGCTCTGGAGTTGTTGGATTTGGAAAAAGTGTTCCCCAGGTGTATTCTTTTTTTGTGTGTGGTAAAATGTATATACCACATTGTATACTCTTTTAAAGATGTAGAATTACAAGGATTTCTTAATTTATTGCTGTTTAATTTTAGATATGTGAGATGCAGAGAAATCAAGTAGAAGGGTATATACTTTATTGTATTCGTTGAGTTTTGTGTATTCTCTTTTTTTTGTGGTAGAGGGTTTTAGGAACTACCATGTTAGTAAAGCTGAATTTTTTTACTTAGTTAAACAAAATCCAAATGGGAGCCATTTGGGAATGTTGAGAGGCTTTATAGGAGCTAAATCTCTTCTTGAAGTTTTCTGTTAGAAACCTTGTGTTAAGTGGGCCTGAGGACTTTCTGTTAATATGCCAACATGTTGGGCTTTCCTGGTGGCGCAGTGGTTAAGAATCCGCCTGCCAGTGCAGGGGACACGGGTCCGAGCCCTGATCCAGGAAGATCCCACATGCCGGGGAGCAACAAAGCCCGTGCACCACAACTACTGAGCCTGCGCTCTAGAGCCCGCGAGCCGCAACTACTGAAGCCCGCATGCCTAGAGCCTGTGCTCTGCAGCAAGAGAAGCCACCACAATGAGAAGCCCACGCACCACAACAAAGAGTAGCCCCCGCTCACCGCAACTAGAGAAAGCCCACACACAGCAACGAAGACCCAACGCAGCCAAAAATAAATAAATAAAATTTATTTTAAAAAAAAATGCCAACGTGTTAGGATAAACATGATCAGAAATGACCAAACCTTTTAAAGAGAAAACTTCAGAGAGATATGACTTGTCTAGAGGAGAAATAGTAGGTTGGAAAATGACAGCCCTTACCTTTGAATTGAGCTGAATGACCCAGTTCCTGTGTATAGCTTTTTGTTCCAAGGGTACTGTATTGTGAAAAGATTTGAGTAAGCAGAAGGCTTTGTTTGTGTAGTCTGTTTGCTGGGTCTGCCAAGTTGGTTAGAGGAACCATTGCTTAGATCTTTAATTAAAGGCCAAGCTTGAGTTTTCGAAAGAAGAGATTTCCAAGCTTGGCTCGCATTTAATTTAGGAGGCTTTGTTGGCCTATGCTGTGGGTCCATGGTGAAGAGTTGAGCACTGCACTTGCAGAATATTTGTTTTTGGAGATCTTTGATGAAGTTACACGTGAGCACTCTAGTTGCACAGTCTCAGAAGTTCTTTTTCCCATGTATTAACAGTTCTGGGTCATTATTCTCTGAAGAATTAAAAACAATTATCTTTGGTTTTAAAAATAGTTTATTTCTGTCAGAATTGTATCATGACACATCACTTTTCAACTTGGAGCAGTTTTAAATGACTTTGTTTCTTCTAAGGTTGAACTTAACTGACCTGATTTGGCCATGACTTTGCAGAGTGAATATTAATTATCTTAGTTAAAATGCTTATTCACTGTGTTTTGAAGCATCTTCTAAGAAAGAAGTTTACAGATATGAGTTACCTAGAAACCTAGCAAAGCTCTTTTTTACTTGGTTTCTCCTTAGTTTAGAGTTGTGAATGTTATTATGAGCCTTTTAATTTTTACTGTGAATTTTTGTTTTCCAAAAATGTATTTCTTTTAGAGTGAGAAGTTGGGTTGTTTTCTTTATGACTCTTGCAAATATTAACTGTAGTAATTGTTTGGTTTTTATTGTGAATTTTATGCCCTTGTTCTTTTAGAAGATCACTTTATAGTAAAATAGAGTTTTATGGTCACAAGCATCTCATTATTTTGGTATGCCAAAATTTGGTACACAACAGGTGGGGATTAATCATTAATGCCTTGTATTTTCTGATTAAAGCAGGGCAGGGAATCTCTTGCCAGTAGGTTGGAAGTTGAGTCTTCATTTCAAGGGAAAAATGGCTTTTTCTTATCAATAAACGTCAATTTTTTACAGAATTCTAAATTGTTAATTTTCAAACCAAAGGCAATCTGAAACATGTTTTAAAACATTAATCACATAGTTTTTGAGTGTATGTCGTTAGTCTAAACCTCATTTAAAATGCAACGTAGTCCTTTTTGAGAAAATTCATCATATTGTTAAAAAGTTGTAAAAGCCTTTTTGTTTTGAGCCTAAAACAATAAACAGCTTAAATTTAACATTCTAGTCTGTTCTAGAATGAACTATTTATTTATTTTTATTATTTTTTAATATAAATTTATTTATTTATTTATTTTTGGTTGTGTTGGGTCTTCGTTGCTGCGTGTGGGCTTTCTCTAGTTGCGGCGAACAGGGGCTACTCATCATTGTGGTGTGCGGGCTTCTCACTGTGGTGGCTTCTCTTGTTGTGGAGCACGGGCTCTAGGCACGCGGGCTTCAGTAGTTGCGGCACACGGGCTCAGTAGTTGTGGCCTGCGGGCTCAGTAGTTGTGGCCTGCGGGCTCTAGAGTGCAGGCTCAGTAGTTGTGGCGCATGGGCTTAGTTGCTCCGCGCCATGTGAGATCTTCCCGGACCAGGGCTTGAACCCGTGTCCCCTGCATTGGCAGGCAGATTCTTAACCACTGCGCCACTAGGGAAGCCCTATTTATTTTTTAAAATAAAAAGTTAAGCAGGTTTAAGCTTCATCAGTGGAATATTACCCTAATCAAAGAATTCGTAAGACATAACTATATAATGATACACAAAACTGTATAATAGAAAGAATGAAATAAAATTTTTTCTGTTTTCAGAGGTCAGTTGTTTTCAATGACATCCATAGCTAGACTGGACCTAAATAGGATCTAATTGGAGAAAACATAAACATTTACTCAATCATACAATGTTTTAAGTTAATCTAAAAATTCAGAACATTAGGGTATTTATGAGCAGATTTAACCTTGTGAATCAATAAGTGAATGCTTTGAGTACCTCCCAAATAGCCCTAATATTATACATTATAATCTATCATATCTAAGATAATATCCTAGATATATTTTACTAAGATTTTTAAAGTCATTGCCTAAAGGTACAGATAAGTGTCTTGAAGTTTTTAATAATCAAAGGGAAAATGAATGTCCTAAAAATATTAGTATTTACAGAAAAAAGTAGCAGAAGGGAAAATTATAGGCAAAAACAAGTTTAACACTAAATCATGCTTAAAATCTTTCTCTTTGAGTTTAAAAAAAGCAAGAAAAAATTGAAATCATTTTCATAAACATAAAATATGTAAAAGTAAGATTTTCTTGGCTCATAATTCTTTTCTTTTTAAACATCTTTATTGGAGTATAATTGCTTTACAATGGTGTGTTAGTTTCTGCTGTATAACAAAGTGAATCAGCTGTACATATACATATATCCCCATATCTCTTCCCTCTTGCGTCTCCCTCCCTCCCACCCTCCCTATCCCACCCCTCCAGGTGGTCACAAAGCACCGAGCTGATCCTGTGCTACGTGGCTGCTTCCCACTAGCTATCTATTTTACATTTGGTAGTGTTTATATGTCCATGCCACTCTCTCACTTCGTCCCAGCTTACCCTTCCCCCTCCCTGTGTCCTCAAGTCCATTCTCTACGTCTGTGTCTTTATTCCTGTCCTGCCCCTAGGTTCTTCAGAACCATTTTTTTTTTAGATTCCATATATATGTGTTAGCATACGGTATTTGTTTTTCTCTCTCTGACTTACTTCACTCTGTATGACAGACTCTAGGCCCATCCACCTCACTACAAATAACTCAATTTCGTTTCTTTTTATGGCTGAGTAATATTCCATTGTATATATGTGCCACATCTTCTTTATCCATTCATCTGTCCATGGACACTTAGGTTGCTTCCATGTCCTGGCTATTGTAAACAGAGCTGCAATGAACATTGTGGTACATGACTCTTTTTGAATTATGGTTTTCTCAGGGTATATGCCCAGTGGTGGGATTGCTGGGTTGTATGGTAGTTCTATTTTTAGTTTTTTAAGGAACCTCCATACTGTTCTCCATAGTGGCTGTATCAATTTACATTCCCACCAACAGTGTAAGAGTGTTCCCTTTTCTCCACACCCTCTTCAGCATTTATTGTTTGTAGATTTTTTGATGATATTCTTGGGTCATAATTCTTACAGTTAACCAGTAGTGAAAAACATTTAATTAAGAAGCTGTTCTCTTTTCCATTCAGCAAATTCATTTAGAACAGGGAGAAGAGGTAAATGAAGACCTCCACAGAGGTTCTCAGGGGGAATTCGAGGACTTTAGAAGAGGTGGTGTTATTTGTATGTTTGCCACAAAGCTTGTAGTTGATTTCTAAGCCTCTCAGACTGGGGATATTATTTCTCTGGTAAGGTATTTATTTCAAGAGCCCATTCAAAACAATTATAATTTCCTGTGGAGTTTGTTAAATGGTGCTTTTCTCTATCTGAATCAGTTTCCATGTTTTTCTCTTCTTATAAATAGTTAACTTATACTTTAAAAAAAATTTAAGTATAGGTGATTTACAATATTGTGTTAATTTCAGCTGTACAGCAAAGTGATTCAATTATACACACACACACATTCTTTTTCAGATTCTTTTCCATTATAGGTTATTACAAGATATTGAATATAGTTCCCTGTGCTATACAGTAGGTCCTTGTGGTTTATCTGTTTTATATATAGTAGTGTGTATCTGTTAATCCCAAACTTCTAATTTATCCGCCCCCCCCCCCTTTCTCCTTTGGTAAAAGTTAGTTTATTTTCTATGTCTCTAAGTCTGTTTCAGTTTTGCAAATAAGTTCATTTGTGTCATTTTTTAAGATTCCACATACAAGTGATATCATATATTTGTCTTTCTCTGTCTGATTTACTTCACTTAATCTGATAATCTCTAGGTCCATCCATGTTGCTTCAAATGGCAATATTTCATTCTTTTTTATGGCTGAGTAAGATTCCAGTGTGTGTGTGTGTGTGTGTGTGTGTACCACATCTTCTTTATCCATTCATGGATAAAGTTGACGGACACTTAGGTTGCTTCCATGTCTTGGCTGTTGTAAATAGTGCTACTATGAACATTGGGGTGCTTATATCTTTTTGAGTTAGAGTTTTCGTCTTTTCCAGATATATGCCCAGGAGTGGGATTGCTGGATCATATGGTAACATTATTTTTAGTTTTTTAAGGGACCTCCATACTGTTTTCCATAGTGGCTGCACCAATTTACATTCCCACCAACAGTGTAGGAGGGTTCCCTTTTCTCCACACCCTCTCCTGCGTTTGTTATTTGTAGGCTTTTTAACGATGGCCATTCTGATCCGTGTGAGGTGGTATCTCACTGTAGTTTTGATTTGCATTTATCTAATAATTAGTGATGTTGAGCATCTTTTCATGTGTCTGTTGGCCGTCTGTATGTCTTCTTTGGAAAAATGTCTATTTAGGTCTTCTGCCGATCTTTTGATTGGTTCGTTTATATACTGTTTGTTTTTAGTAGTTTTTTTTTCCTCCTTAGCACAAATGAATATATACATTATATAATTTTTAAAAATACACAGATATATAAGAAAAGTAAAAATCACCATCAAGAGAATGCTTTCTCCTGGTTCTGGGGAGAGAAGATGTCCCAGTGGCCCAGCACATCCACTGTATGTAATAAGTTAACTTCTCTCCTGCTTCTAGAAAGACTCTGGTTATCTACCATACATGGGAGATCTGAGAAAATACCACTCAAAACATTTTATGTGCTCTGTGGTTCAGGTGAGGAGCCTGGGTGAAGAGGGCCGACCTAGAGATCACTACTGTTACTTAAATTAGCATATGTCATTCTGAATCTTTCATATTCTCTCTCCTTGTCCCTGTGCCCCTCCCCATGTACACATTCACATACACATTTATATCTTTTCTTTTGTTTAAAAAAAATGAGATCATACTATACGTGCTAATCAACTTGGCCTTTATTTATTTTCCATATAGTTTAACAATCTCATTTTTTCTTTTGTTTTCCTGAATTATTTGTTTAGATTTTTACTTAGAGTCACAGAAGAGAATGTCTCAAACAGAACCTGCCTTTTTACCTCCCCAGTTGATTAGACGTAGAGCCATGTCTCCACCTTCCCAGGCCTTGTCCACCACCTGTGATTTTTGAGTCCATTACTTTCTCCTCCTCCGAGTCTTTGCTCCATCGATTTTTTCTTACCTTTGGCCTTCCTGCTGCTTCGCTTGTTTTCTCTGACTCATGAGAATTGACCTGGGCCTAACATAGTATTCCTCTCAGACATCTGAGTATTTAATACACAAAGCAGAGGAAAACACATGGTGCATTACTTATGGATGCCTCCTGGACAACACAGCCCAGGTTCCCTCCAGGGCCCGAATCTCAAGCTTTCCTCAACATGTCTTCTATTTCAACCACTCTGCATTTTTACTGTTCCTCAAACACTTTCTGAACTTTCTTGTTCCTGTGTCCTATTCACTGTGTTCCCTCTGTTTAGAATGTTGTTCTCTCTTTTATTTCCAGTCTTCTTCCCTTGGCCCCTGTACTTTAAAAATCATCCGTCCTTCAGAGCCACTGTCAGATGATATCACCTCTGGTTCGTCTTTCTTGACACTCTGGCCAAAAGTGATTCCTTCTTCCCTTCCATTCTTTCATCAGCTCAGCAAATACTTATTGGGGACATATTCTTGTGAAGCATTTTGACAAGATGATGGTTTATGAAACTCTCATTATGTAGAAGAGTATTACATATTACTCTTATACTCTTACGTATTACTCTTATTATATTACCTTGTTAGTAAGTAATCATATCTATCTTATTTTTCTTACCGCCCTTAAAGGCGTAAACTACATCTGGACCCACCTTGTAACTGACATTCTTACCCATAGAAGGTGTTTAATACATATTTATTGAATGAATGGAACTTTGATTGTTTTAACGTTTCTGTATGGCAGTATAATTTTGATATTTATATAAAATTCTTTTGTGTAGTGAATGAAAAGTATTACTGACACGTAAAGGCAATGGAGAAAATGGATTTTGTGGGTATGTACTTAATTTAAGCACTCATCTATACCATGCTAAGATTATTTTAAGCAGCTGTCCCTGAATTTTTTAAGTTGGTTTTAAAATTAGCTGTCACTGAGTTATAGGTTGTCAGGCTGTCATTCTCAGTCATGCTCTAGAGATGCAAGTCTGTCATGTTGATATGCTTGGCTTGGGTGGATTTTCTGACAGAATCAAAAAGAAGTGATGGGAGTCCTTGAGACCTCTAGCTGAAGGCTCTTGCTAACTTCCTTTGAACGAGCTGAAAGGACTTCGTTCTGCTAAAGGAATTCATGATTTCCTCTCTTTTCCTGTCTTAGTTAACTTTTGTGTTTCTTCTATTAGATGAAATGTATCTTATCCCACCTTACCCCATACCCTAAATGTGCCAAGGAAATCATGGTTTGAAACAGTTGTTCTCACAGCATGTTCTAGGGACTCCTGGAAGTCTCCACGTTTTTTCAGAGCTTTCACAGAGTCAAAACTATTTTAAGTAATAGTAATAAGACATTATTTCCCTTTTTCACTCTCATTCTCTCACAAATGGCTAGTTGGATCTTTCAGACTGTACACGGCATGTGATACCACAACAGATTGAATGCAGAAGCAGATAGGAGAATCCAGCTGTCTTCACTTATACCGGACATTAAAGAGATGTGCAAAATTTAAAACAAATGTTTTGTCTTGAAAACTAAAGTTATTTTTTCATAAAAATGTTAAGATATAATTGGTTTATTATTTTTAATAAATTAACAAATGTATACTATTAAAATTTCTGTTTTAACTTCTAATATGATTAATATCAGTAGATATTAAAAGCTCTTTAGAATCCATGTTTTTGAAACCAAAAAGTTTGAGAGACACTGTTTTAAAAGATGAAAAATATTTAAAATATCTGTCAGACTTTCTAACAGATTAAAAGGTGAAATCTTCTTGATGTAGTCAAGGTGTCTTCAAACTAGAATCTGTCATCATTGATTCTATCAGTTTCTAATTGTTAGGCATTTAGGTTGAATCCAGTTTTTTAGTTTAAAGAGAAATATTTCAGTGGTATTCTTCTATATTAATATTTTTCTAATATCCTTAATTATTTTACAATAAATTCCTAGAAATAGAGGTGCTGGGTCAAAAGTATGCAGAAGGAACTGAAGACCTGTTACATAAATGCAGGAGCCAAATATGCTCCCATACTTTCTCCTCTTAATCACTGCCCCAGTTGGCAGGAAATTTAGTACCTTCCTCTTTAGGCAGTCTCCTCCTCCAAGTTTGAACTTCAGGAGGCTTACTCAGTCCCAGAGTGGTCCCATTCTCTTACAACTACCCAGAAGAAAAGTGCAGTAAGTATAATTGTACACTGTTTATCCTTCTTCTCTTTATCACTTTCTGTCTGTGTTGAAGACCAGCCCTTTGTCGATAGTTGCTTGTCTGAGTGCTACTAGGATACCCGTTTCGGTCAGACCTGGCCCAGGTCAAAGTAGTGACCCCAATTGGAGGTTAAGATTGCAGTTCATTAGTTCACACTTTTATACTCAATGATTCCATGTGCCAGGGGGGCTGAGGTCAGAGATACTTCTGGCCTCTGCCTCATGCTGGGCCAGAATCTGTCCTTCCTAATAAACCCATAAGCCCTCTTTGTGACCCTGGATCACCAGTTTCAATTAATCCATCTTCAAAGTCATTTTCTTTCAGGAGTGTTTCTGGCCTGTTCTTGCCAGTGGAACTTGGTTTAGGCTATAAGTTTTTTCTCTGACAGAACTCCTTAAATTTGAATCCGAGGAATCAAAGATTGGGGTAATGTTTCTTCCCTTCCAGAAGGATTTAGGGTACTGGGAAATTGGTCTCAGCAACTCTATCAATTAATTTTGCACATCAAGAGTGTAAGGTATGTTTTTCTAAGCATGCAACTTCCCCCTCCCAGTGAGCCCCTTTTCCCTGAGTCCTGAGGACGGTGGTGCCTACCCTTTGCCTAACTTGTTCAACAAAATGGCCCATACCAAGGTGACCTAGGGTCTCCACCCCTAAACATAAGAGAGACTGTCATAATTTTTAAACGTTCCCTTTCAAAGAGCATCTCATTTAATCTCTGCCTTAACAGATGCCTGTTACACACTTTTAAGGCTTATGGTATGTATTGCCAGTTGTTCTGTAGAGAGGTTGCACCAGTTTACACTTCCACCAGAAAAAAATAGATTGCTAGGAAAAGACTTTTAAAACCCAAACTGTGTTGTTAAATGTCACTAATAATTAGAATTGTTTTAATATTAAAGGAAACACAAACTTAAATCCCAATATTTCTTGGTTATTTGCCAGATACTCATTTTATTTGGCCACAGAATTGTGATCTGTAGCATCTCAAATAATGCCATTTCTTTCTTTCTTTCTTTCTTTATTTATGGCTGTGTTGGGTCTTCGTTGCTGCGCGTGGGCTTTCTCTAGTTGTGGCGAGCGGGGGCTACTCTTCATTGCGGTGCACAGGCTTCTCATTGTGGTGGCTTCTCTTGTTGTGGAGCACGGGCTCTAGGCGCGTGGGCTTCAGTAGTTGTGACACGCGGGCTCAGTAGTTGTGGCGCACAGGCTTAGTTGTTCTGCAGCATGTGGGATCTTCCCAGACTAGGGCTCGAACCCGTGTCCCCTGCATTGGCAGGCAGATTTTTAACCACTGCGCCACCAGGGAAGTCCCTCATTGTGTTTTTAAATTCGCTTTTGGTGAAGGCAGGAGAGGGTACTCATTTACTAAAGGTCTCCTGAGTGCAAGGTGCTTAATGTATGATACCTAATATAATCCTCACAACAAACCTGTGTTGTTACTATTCCCATTTTAGATGATACTGTTCCTCTATTTTATAGATAAAGAAAAGAGAGGTAGTAAATTTCCTAAAGTCACACAGCAAGTAAAGGTTGATGTTCCCCTAAGAAAGCCCTATCTAGGACTAGATAAACAATCCCCCAGAGAAAGAACTTTGATTATTAGCCTCTTACTCTCTTACCATCTCCAAAGTGAAAGCAATCTCCAGGGCCTCCTGCTCATAGATACAGGCTTTGCACAGAGTTTGCAAGGAGTTAGGGCCAACTGCAAAGTGAGAGGGCGCAGTCCTAAACACTTCTTTCACTTTTGACACCAATTGCAAGTTGGAAAGGGTTCCCTCAAATCACGCTTGGGTTCGATGATTCTCTAGAAGGACTCACAGAACTCACTAAACACTGTTATACTGAGAGTCATGATTTATTACAGGGAAAGGATACAGATTAAAATCAGCCAAAGGGAAAAGCACATAAGACAGGGTCCAGGAGAAGTACAAAATGCAGAGCTTCTCTTACCCTCTGTGGAGTCAGGATGCATACTCTTCCAGCATTGATGCGTGATGATACACATGGAGTATTTCCAACCAAGGAAGCTCTCCCAACCCTGAGTTCAGAGTTTTTAATGAGGGCTTTATGATTGATGGCCCACATGGTTGATCTCAGTCTCCAGCTTGACTGACACTGTGTGACCCAAAACCCCACCCTAAGTCACATGGGTATACTCTCTGGCTAGCCCAAGGCTCCCAGACAAATAAAATTACCTCCTAGGAGCTGAAGGCAAAAGTCAGACCTCTTCTGGGGCGCAAGGTTAAATTCTTTACTACACTGGGTCTCAGCCTTGTTGAGTGCCCTTCCTCTTCCTGGCCGCGTGCACCATCTTCCGCGTGGTGGGTCAGGAGGTGCCTGGTCACTGCAGCTTATGCTGTTTGGATGCTGGCAAGGAGGCTGAGACACACACATGAATACAGGTGAGTGCCAGGAGAGTAAACGTCCACTCTCCTGTTAAACCGTCCTAGGATTGAATGGCAATATAACAGCATCCATATGGCATCAATGAAATCATTAAATGACTTGAATGCTTAGAGGCAAATTTTTCCTCGTATTAAAAATACATAATTCAGTTAATTCAATTTACTTATTAAGACAAATGTCAGTATAATTAACCCTCCAAACATACACACACCCCACCCCCACCCCCTAGCAAAGTAAATATGTATATACCTATATGTCACTGTGCTGAGGTCATATTTCATCCTAATGTTATATCATTCCTAGGTGAGTTTACCTGAGTTGGTAGTTTTCCTAAATAATTGCTCATTCATATACAGACAGTCCTCATTATTCTTGATTCTGTGTTTGCAGATTTGCTTACTTGCTAGTATTTATTTGTAACCCTTTTAAAATAAATACCTGTGACACTTTCATAGTCATTTGCCAACATTTATAGAGTGGCAAATTGAGTCGCATGACCTGAATATTCCCAGCTGAGGTTGAGCAAGGCAACTCTGCCTTTGTTTTAGCTCTTATACTGTTAACAAGTGTTCTTTTCATAGCCTCTTTAGTGCCACATTTTTTGCATTTTTGTGGCTTTTTATTGGTGTTTTTACTTCTTAAAATGGCCCCTAAGCATAGTGTCAAAATCCTGTCTGGTGCTTCTAAGTGCAAGAAAACAGTGATGTTATCTTACAGAGAAAATACATGTGTCAGATAAGTTTCATTGAGGCATGAGTTATAGTGCAGTTGGCTGTGAGTTCAATGTTTATGAATCAACAATATATACTAAATAAGGTGTGTTTAAACAAAAATACACAGAAAACAAAGTTAGGTATTGATTGGTTGATGAAAATGTTGTGACCAGAGGCTCACAGGAACCTAACTTGTGTTTCCCCAGGTGCAGTGGTTCAGTATTGGTTAATTCAGTGTTTATGGTGATGTTGTAGAATATAACTACTGTGAATAATGAGAGTCAACTGTATTTGCTGCATTACTTCATTCATTTATTCATGTAATCTTTTATTCATTCTTTGAGAAAACATATATGAAAACTTCTCCTGGGTGCCAAGCAATTTCTACATGACTTAGAATTTCCCTTTTATGTTCTTTTGCCCATCATCAGTAGCCTTACTGTAGCCCTCTGACTCAAAGCATTTGTGTGGTTTATGATAACACATCATAAATGAAGTGTGAGATTGCATTTTAAAGGTTGGGAGTTGGGGCCTGAATGTTCTGAGTCTGTGACCATTTTAATGTGAGCTACCTATACAAGAAATCACCCTTCTCAGTAAACTTCCCAGGAATTTTCTTGCCTCCTTGGAGATCACCATTTTTAGGATCGGATTCCTCAGTGGGTTTCTGTTGGATGCCAGCAGAGCCAGGTGATGTGTCTGGCCACACCTCCCCACACCAAAATGCTGTGTCTGCTGGTTTGGCTCCATGGCCTTGCAGGCAGGGCTTTGTGCTGGCAAGATTATTGCTCAGTTGTGCTTCACAGATGAGAAGCCGGACCACGCTGTCCCCTCTCCTTTCTCCAGTTCCCCCGTCTCCCTCGTGTGCTTGTATTTCCATCTCTCTCCACTGCCTCTTCACACTGTCTCCTAATTCACATTCAAGCAGAGTGAGGGGAAGTGGACCTGGAGAGCACATGTTCACCTCATGTTCTTTGTGGCTCCCTAGATACACTGTCCTCCATTGAAGTGTTGCTCATTTCCTGGTTTTGATTGTCCAAGATGTATGAGGACTAAGGTCTGTACCTTGCTGTTCTTCTCTCTTGATGTTAGTAAAACCAGTTTCACTGGACTCCCCCAAATGTGATGGAGGGAAATATAGAAAAGTTCCAGTGATTTCAGGGATCTTTCAGTGGAATGATCATAGAATTAAGCCCAAAGACATTATTGATATTACCTCAGTGACCGTAAAAGCAGTAAAAATTAAGCATGACGTTTTTATGTGATAAGCAGTTGAATAAATACAGTAACTCTCTTCGAACATCTTTGTGAAATTGTACTCCAAGGAAGGGAGGACCAAGACTAAAAAACGTTTGAATGCCCTTTAGTGCCTAGCACGATGCCTAGGACAAATAGACCTCAACAAATATGTATTAAATGAATTAATGATTAAAATATCTCATTTAAAATATAAGTATTCAATAATGTTAATTTGATGTTTATTCTTTCAGATACAGATGAATATAGACCTCCTGTTTGGAAATCTTACTGTAAGTATACAAATAAATTGGGTGGGTTATAGTGCTTTATAAGTAATATAAAAATATTAGGATCATTAGATATGAAGAGTCATTCCATTTTGTGTCCATTATTGAAAAGTTAATTCACCACAGAATTTGTGAATAGCACAGAAAAAGAAACTGGAGAAATAGGAGCATTTCCACAAAGTCTGTCATGGTTTGCATGTCAGGAATGCATGTCATCCCTCTGAACTCACATGGAATTCCATATTATGGAACTTGAGACCACTTGTTGACAGTGGCTGGTAAAACTAATGCAAGGAGAAGCTAACTAAGAATTCAAGGAATCTAATATTCTTAGATCCTGTTTTTTATATTAAAAAAGGAATAAATAAATAATGATAAGTCAGGAGGCTATCTTGCTAGAAAGAATGGGTAAAAAGTGGTCTTCTTTTTTAGGAATTGCCTTCTGAAATATAAAAGAGAGACATTGAATCTATATTGTTCTTTAAACTTGGCATTAGAATACAAATTTTTTCTGAAGAGTCTAGGTTCTTAGTCCTTTGTTTCCCCTTGTTGCCTAGAGAATATTATTGCATCAAGTAAAAGCTATTTCAGAATTTTTAAAAATGGAAATAGGGTTAATATAATCAGAGTTGTTTTTTAAAAATCCATGAATGCACTGTTGCAGAAACCAGTACTGTAAACTTTTGTTTGTTGTCTATAGAGTCAAATAAGCAACCTAAAAAACCTGTACTTTAAATACAGATTATTAGCATCTTTGTAAATGTTGATATTCTGAATTTTGATATTTGTAAGTTGCTGAAATTTGCTGACTGAAAGAGCAGCAATTCAGATTCTTACTTGGTTTTATGTTCCCAGAGCAACAGATAGTTTATTGTAATAGGTTGCCACTGGGGGCTAATTATAGTAAGCAAAATATGAACAGTCTCTAAAAATATTGCCATAGATGCGTTTTCTCCCACCCCTGCTGCTTCTGTTTTGATTCTGGGGAGTAGAGTTCAAAGAATGTATAAAAATGACTGATGTTCTTTATCTCTCAAAGATTTTGTCTCATAATCTCATTGGCGGGAAGCCTGTTTAAAATTCTTCTCTGCATTTTCTGGTTTTCAGTTTATCTTTATTCTCTTTGCTCTGATTTGTGCCTTGCACATTTTAATGTAAGAGCATTTATAAAACCTCAGACTGTTATTGAATCATGGTGGTGATTTTTCCCCCTGAAGAATATTGATTACTAAATGTGGTATATGCAATTTGTATTTTCTGTATCTTCCTATGTCTTATAGTAGCTACCATTTGTGTTAAAAATGGCGTATTTCTCTTTTTTTTGGTGATAATACTGAGTTTTATAATTTCTTTTAGTGACTTAAGTGCCTGAAGAACACTGCCACCCCCCATCATTTTAACAGTAGAAACAGGGAGGAAATTATTAGAATAGACTTTATTTTCTGACCATCAAATGCAAAAACTTCCAGTTCAAGGAAATTTTATGATTAAACTGTGCTAAAGCCAAGCAGAAAGGTCCATATTTAAAACTGGTCATGTGAAATTTCCTTATGAAATCATGATGTTGTCTTCTAAGAATTTGTATATGTGCAAATTTTAACTAATGAGAAAACATGTAAAAGTTACATTGTCACATTGAAGTAATTGTTGTGATGATCATTTAGGTTGTTAAATGTGTTTGTCAAAATTCTGATCCTAGAAAAAATTGGGATGTAGGTTGAATTCTTTTTTCTTTTTGTTTGTTTGTTTTGCCTTTACCACTCAGTCAGTTTTATAGTTTTATGTCTAGCTAGCTGTAAATAATCTCCAGTAAGGTATTTATTAATAAAATTCATCTTTATTAATGAAGTTCATCTGTCCCAGAGTCTGTGCATTTTAATAGGAAAAAATTTTTAAACTGACAAGCCTGTGACACCCGTATTTCATCAATAGTGACTGAAATTTTAAGTTACTGGAGTAGTAGGCCCTGCCCAGTACCCTCAATAATTGAGCCATGACATTTTGTTTAATTCCTATATATGCCTTGATCAGAGTTGATAGTTAACAAATTCTGTTTGATCGTCTTTGGGACTGACAAACCATAATGCATTCGTCATCTTCTCTGTATTGTGACTTAAAATTTTGTAATTAAAATACTCCTCTAGATGGATTGAGATTTTTAAAAAATCAGGTATGTCAGTCCACATAAGGAGATACAAGCAGAATGAAAGTTATTCAGAATGTTCTGATTGTTCACTTCTATTCTGTACTACATCTGTAAAACTAAAGGGGACAGTTACATTTTCATGTCAAAAGTTGCAGCATGTTAAGGATTTTTTTTCTGTCTTTAGCTTGTTGGGGTCTGAACAGCTTTTCACAGTGTGATTCTATGAGAAACTTATTTTCACTGTGATTCTATAAGAAACTTATTTTACCCATGCCTCTCTTGTGCTTTCTGATTTTGGTTTAGTTGAGCTTGTGAAAACATAATTCTAAAACCTTACAACTTCAAACCAATAAGTAAATAGAATTAGCAAGATTCTAAGTTGAGAACTCTTTTAAGACAAGTACAGTTTTGTTGCTTTTCAATATGTATTGCTTGAATTAAACCAGGGGCCAAAGATGTAATAAATGAGGCAAGTGAGGCAGGTGGGGACTGTGAGAAAGCAGAGAGAGGATGCCCTGTATGTAGGGAGTAGCTCATAATTAGCTCCCCTTTACTGTGGGTATCTAACACTCTGAGTCCAGTGTTGTCACATCTTCTAAGTTTTCAAGAGAAGCTGGAATTCTCTTTTGCTTTTGTTGTTGCTGTTAAATCTCTTAATTTTTAAATGTTAAAAACAAATTTAAATTTGGAAAACAGCAAACCAAACAACACATGTGAGCCAGTTTTGACCTCAAGATACCAACTTGTGATCTCTGAACTTGATTAACAATGTATTGTCTCTAGATACTGAGAATTTCATTAATAAGTGTATAAACATTGACACTTCTAAGGTGATTGAAAAATGTTGAGTACTTTAATTGTATGTCTTCTCATCTTGAAGTTAGCTATTAATTTTTGGTGAATCATTTAATGATTGTGCAATTTAAATTTTCAGCTGAGTTCTGGTTTAAATGACCAAAAAACTAAATTAAGAAGGGCCTGAATTAATTATTCTTTATTACAGTGTATGATTTTTTAATGATCCTTTTGATGGGTATTCCCTGAATTCATATATTATATTCAGTTATACAATATCCAAAGGCCCTCCCTTTATATATATTTTTATTAAAAATGAGTCTTAAAGATAGACTAACCATTGGTAGCCAATAAGGAGGCATTTGTCTAAAAATTACTCCTCTCCATGAAATAGAACTATACTCTTTGAAACTCTGATTAAAACAAAGGGTGAAATTCTCACGTGATGATATTTCTCTCTTTTTTTCATACTGGCTTATCTTAATATTTGCTTGCTGAATAGGTAAATGCATTATTGATGGTAACCAGATACTACAGTATTTGTGCTTTGAATCAAAATCAACATTTTACTTTCTGTAGTAACTTTTAATGTCCTTCTTGACCACCATCCAGTTTTCGTAATTCAGTTTCTATAGGTGACCCTACTTTCCAAAGCATTTGCTTGACAAAGGGAAACAGTTGATCTTTTGAGAATTGCTGGTCGAAACAGAAATGTGAACTGAATTTTCACATCTTAGAGTTATAGTTACCAACAGGGAGGAATGGACCTGAAGAATGGACCTTTTTGCATATCGTGATTTGGTTCTCTTGGGAGGATGGAGATTTACAAATATCTCTGGGTGGTACACATGTGCTCTCACTATCAGGGTCAGACAAATTTAGTTTCAGTGCTTTCTTTCTTCCCTTCCCTATCTCAAAATTATTCCCTTCATATCATCTCTTTAATCCATAAAAATATATTCACAGTAGTATTTTTGAAAAACTAACTCTCACAGTAAAATATGGGTATCTAAAACTATTTTAATATGTTACGTCTCTTAGGGATTTTTGCAACCAGGAGGATAAGGCAAAGGAATACATTTCTCTCAGTAGATTTCAAACATTATTAAATGAGAAGTGTTTTGTTTATTTTTTGATTCTTAAACAGTAAAGCTGTATCTTCTTAGCACCTTTTAAATTATAGCATTACCATGTTGTTATGTTTTGGTGATGAACTGTAGATGCATCCTGGTACGCAAATGTTATTGTAAAAAATTTTATGTATTAGTATCAGTCACCTACATATAATAACAGCTAATCTTTATTGAGTGTTTATCATGTGTCAGGGACTATTTTAAGTCTTTCACATATAGTATTTAATCCTTTCAGTAATCTATGAAGTAGAAACTATTATTATCCCCATTTTCAAATGATGAAAGCTGAGGCTCAGTATGCATTGTTAGAGGCAGAGCCCCAGTGTTCAGACCCCAGGTGGTCTGGTTCAGGAGTTCAGATTTGCAACTGCAATACTCTGTGCCTTTACATAGCAATACAGAACAGTGATGTGTGTCTGTGTATGTTCTCAGTATATTTAGTGTATGTATACACACATATATACATAGTCTAATTGTGTATGTTTATATATGTCCCTATACTATATATGAATGAATATGATCAGAGGTGGAGTCTATATAATGACAGTTGAAATGTGAGCCATGCATTGTCTGACAATCCCAGATGCTGGGTAGTTTGATGTTATATTGACCAAATGTCTATGTATTTAAATACAGTATTAAATTCAATTATATGTGATTATATGTGTAGAAATAGAAAACAGATTTTCTCCAAGAGATAAACTTAGACCTACATAAACACACTTTCTCTGATAACTACACGTTCTATTCATTTTTTCTTTATTTTAAGTCAAGAAGCGTGAAGTGAGTCTTAGAAGGACATGGTATTGGTATAATTTTCACCAATCCATTTTCAGATACCCTAAAAATTATCCTCTGGCAAACTATTTAAGTGTCTGAATTCTCTCTTTTGCTGCATTTACCCTAGTTGAATAAGTGGTGGTAACTTTGGCTCAGAAATTTTGTTTCTAGGGGAGATTATCTTTGAAGATCGATGTTCACAATATAAATAGGGGAGAAAAACAGTGTATGTGTTACATCTAGCCTATAAATCCTAATTTTAGTTTCAAGTTTGACACTTAGTAATGTACTTTTAAAATATACAACTAGTATTTGTTTATAACAGAGGCATGCTTTATGTAATATATCCACAAAAATTGGGGAAAATACATGACCAGATTATGGAGAACAGAGCCAAATATCCAGTACTGGTTTGTTACAACACTTCTGTGGATTATGATTTTCTTATTTGTGTTTGCTCCTGGGCTTTCACTAAATTTAGTTTGGTTTACTTTCTTTGCTTCATAGCAAAATTTAATTTAATAACAAATAGGACCGTACCACAGTTTTCTTATGAACATAAAAAAGCAGGCAGGTTTTGATTCCTAATATATTCAGATGTTCTACATAAGGGAAACTGACATGTTTTATTTTCTAACTTCCCAGTATATCAACTGCAACAAGAAGCCCCTCATCCTCGGAGAATTACCTGTACTAATGAGGTGGGTGTAATGAAACCATTACAACGAAATGTCTCTCAATCATTTGTTTCCCAAACTTTGACCTTCCTCAGTGACATGGTTATTTGTGGAATTAACTTTTGACGCTACTTAGCATCATAAAATTGTAACTTGAATGCATTTTTCTTAACATCCTTCTCACTTGAAATAACTACCACTTTTTAATGGACTGTTTGGAACACAGGATAGAATAAGACAGTATAGTTTTAAGTGATGTTAGTATTCTTTTCAGTGAATTTATACGTTCTTCCATTTTTTAGTGTTTTATTCTTTACTTTTTTTAAAAATTTATTTATTTATTTATTTATTTTTGGCTGTGTTGGGTCTTCGTTGCTGTGCGAGGGCTTTCTCTAGTTGTGGCAAGTGGGGGCCACTCTTCATCGCGGTGCGCAGGCCTCTCACTATCACGGTCTCTCTTGTTGCGGAGCATAGGCTCCAGACGCAAAGGCTCAGTAAGTGTGGCTCACGGGCCCAGCCGCTCCGCGGCATGTGGGATCTTCCCAGACCAGGGCTCGAACCCGTGTCCCCTGCATTGGCAGGCGGATTCTCAACCACTGCGCCACCAGGGAAGCCCCTATTCTTTACTTTTTAAAACAGAGTTTGAAGGCATCATTGTAGCATTATTGAAGTAATTTTTCCATTAAAAAAAGATTTAAATCATGATTTTAAAAAGCAAAAGTCAAAAGCAAAATCATGGACAGTTCACCGAAAGAGATATGACATATATGACATGACAGTATATGAAAAGATGTTCAACTTCATTAATAATAGAAATGCAAATTAAAATACACAGTGAAAATTTTCACTTTTCAGATTGGCAAAAGTTCAAAAACATAGAATATACTCCTTAGCTGGTAAACCTGTGAGGAAATAGGCACGCATATATTGCTGATGGGAATGTGAAATGCTACAACTTTATGAGAGTTTTGTAATATCTAACATCTACATTTACCCTTTGACCTACCAGTCCAAATTCTAGAGATTTACTCTGATGAATTGCCTGTACAAATATGGAATAGCATGTGCTCAAAGTTTTTCATTGTAGGATTATTTGTAATAGCAGAATATTGGAAAAAATCTAAATGCTCATAGGCGACTGATTGAATAAATTATAATACTAAAAAGAATAAGGAAGATTTCTACGAGCTGATATGGAATGATTTCCATATGCAAAATGTATATATAGTAATTATGGTCCCTTTTTAGTAATAAAGAAGGGAAAATAAGAGAAAAATAAAGCTTATTTTTGCAAAAGAGAAACACAGGAGAGTTAACCCAGATACGAGTGAAATAGTTTTCCATAAGGAGTGGGTGAGGAGCAATGTAGAGGGGATAAGGATGGAAGTGAGATTCCTCTGAGGGTGTGTTTTTGTATAGTTTTTACTTTTGAACTATGCAAGTGTTTCACATATTCAAATAACCAAATTAAATAAAAATGATTTTAAAAACCCTAAAATTGAATACAAATAGAAACAAATGAACCTAACAAATTCATAACATAATCACCCAAAACTAATTTAAGTAGTTTTTAAACATATTATTTTGGCTATACAAACATAGAGGGAAATATTCTAAGATCCATAACCTACAAAAAGATCTTTTAACTATAGTTATTAGATTTGTTGTTGTTAGTGGTACTTGTTTAGAAATTCTGCAGTTATTTTGTTGTATTATAGGATAGAGCAAATAAGTAATTATATTGGATTTTAGGGAACCAAGGTTTTTAGGAGCTATTAATATGGAATGGGGGAAATTGAGAGGCACACTGTGGTATTGAATTTGAATTGGAGGTATTAATAAATACCTATGACATCATAGATTTTTATTTATTTATTTATTTTTTTAATTTTTTTTTTATTTTTTTTTTTGTAATTAATCTGAACGTCTCTGACACATTACCCAATGCTTTGTTCCTTCCCCCAATCAATGATTGTGACTTAGGATTTTTTTTTTTTTTTTTTTTTTTTTAAAACATCTTTATTGAAGTATAATTGCTTTACAATGGTGTGCTAGCTTCTGCTTTACAACAAAGTGAATCAGTTACACATATACATATGTTGCCATATCTCTTCCCTCTTGCATCTCCCTCCCTCCCACCCTCCCTATCCCACCCCTCTAGGTGGTCACAAAGCACCGAGCTGATCTCCCTGTGCTATGCGGCTGCTTCCCACTAGTTATCTATTTTACATTTGGTAGTGTATATATGTCCATGACACTCTCTCACCCTGTCACATCTCACCCCTCCCCCTCCCCATATCCTCAAGTCCATTCTCTAGTAGGTCTGTGTCTTTATTCCCATCTTGCCACTAGGTTCTTCATGACCTCTTTTTTTTTTTTCCCTTAGATTCCATATATATGTGTTAGCATACTGTATTTCTTTTTCTCTTTCTGACTTACTTCACTCTGTATGACAGACTCTAACTCCATCCACCTCATTACAAATACCTCCATTTCATTTCTTTTTATGGCTGAGTAATATTCCATTGTATATATGTGCCACATCTTCTTTATCCATTCATCCGATGATGGACACCTAGGTTGCTTCCATGTCCTGGCTATTGTAAACAGAGCTGCAATGAATATTTTGGTACATGACTCTTTCTGAATTATGGTTTTCTCAGGGTATATGCCCAGTAGTGGGATTGCTGGGTCATATGGTAGTTCTATTTTTAGTTTTTTAAGGAACCTCCATACTGTTCTCCATAGTGGCTGTATCAATTTACATTCCCACCAACAGTGCAAGAGTGTTCCCTTTTCTCCACACCCTCTCCAGCATTTATTGTTTCTAGATTTTTTGATGATGGCCATTCTGACCGGTGTGAGATGATACCTCATTGTAGTTTTGATTTGCATTTCTCTAATGATTAATGATGTTGAGCATTCTTTCATGTGTCTGTTGGCAATCTGTATCTCTTCTTTGGAGAAATGTCTATTTAGGTCTTCTGCCCATTTTTGGATTGGGTTGTTTGTTTTTTTGTTATTGAGCTGCATGAGCTGCTTGTAAATCTTGGAGATTAATCCTTTGTCCGTTGCTTCATTTGCAAATATTTTCTCCCATTCTGAGGGTTGTCTTTTGGTCTTGTTTATGGTTTCCTTTGCTGTGCAAAAGCTTTTAAGTTTCATTAGGTCCCATTTGTTTATTTGTGTTTTTATTTCCATTTCTCTAGGACCTGGGTCAAAAAGGATCTTGCTGTGACTTATGTCATACAGTGTTCTGCCTATGTTTTCCTCTAAGAGTTTGATAGTGTCTGGCCTTACACTTAGGTCTTTAATCCATTTTGAGTTTATTTTTGTGTATGGTGTCAGGGAGTGTTCTAATTTCATACTTTTACATGTACCTGTCCAATTTTCCCAGCACCACTTATTGAAGAGGCTGTCTTTTCTCCACTGTATATGCTTGCCTCCTTTATCAAAGATAAGGTGACCATATGTGCGTGGGCTTATCTCTGGGCTTTCTATCCTGTTCCATTGATCTATATTTCTGTTTTTGTGCCAGTACCAAACTGTCTTGATTACTGTAGCTTTGTAATATAGTCTGAAGTCAGGGAGCCTGATTCCTCCAGCTCCATTTTTCGTTCTCAAGATTGCTTTGGCTATTCGGGGTCTTTTGTGTTTCCATACAAATTGTGAAATTTTTTGTTCTAGTTCTGTGAAAAATGCCAGTGGTAGTTTGATAGGGATTGCATTGAATCTGTAGATTGCTTTGGGTAGCAGAGTCATTTTCACAATGTTGATTCTTCCAATCCAAGAACATGGTATATCTCTCCATCTATTTGTATCATCTTTAATTTCTTTCATCAGTGTCCTATAATTTTCTGCATACAGGTCTTTTGTCTCCTTAGGTAGGTTTATTCCTAGGTATTTTATTCTTTTTGTTGCAATGGTAAACGGGAGTGTTTTCTTAATTTCACTTTCAGATTTTTCATCATTAGTATACAGGAATGCAAGAGATTTCTGTGCGTTAATTTTGTATCCTGCTACTTTACCAAATTCATTGATTAGCTCTAGTAGTTTTCTGGTAGCATCTTTTGGATTCTCTATGTATAGTATCATGTCATCTGCAAACAGTGACAGCTTTACTTCTTCTTTTCCGATTTGGATTCCTTTTATTTCTTTTTCGTCTCTGATTGCTGTGGCTAACACTTCCAAAACTATGTTGAATAATAGTGGTGAGAGTGGGCAACCTTGTCTTGTTCCTGATCTTAGTGGAAATGGTTTCAGTTTTTCACCATTGAGGACAATGTTGGCTGTGGGTTTGTCATATACGGCCTTTATTATGTTGAGGAAAGTTCCCTCTATGCCTACTTTCTGCAGGACTTTTATCATAAATGGGTGTTGAATTTTGTCGAAAGCTTTCTCTGCATCTATTGAGATGATCATATGGTTTTTCTCCTTCAATTTGTTAATGTGATGTATCACGTTGATTGATTTGCGTATATTGAAGAATCCTTGCATTCCTGGAATAAACCCCACTTGATCATGGTGTATGATCCTTTTAATGTGCTGTTGGATTCTGTTTGCTAGTATTTTGTTGAGGATTTTTGCATCTATGTTCATCAGTGATATTGGCCTGTAGTTTTCTTTCTTTGTGACATCTTTGCCTGGTTTTGGTATCAGGGTGATGGTGGCCTCGTAGAATGAGTTGGGGAGTGTTCCTCCCTCTGCAATATTTTGGAAGAGTTTGAGAAGGATAGGTGTTAGCTCTTCTCTAAATGTTTGATAGAATTCGCCTGTGAAGCCATCTGGTCCTGGGCTTTTGTGTGTTGGAAGATTTTTAATCACAGTTTCAATTTCAGTGCTTGTGATTGGTCTGTTCATATTTTCTATTTCTTCCTGGTTCAGTCTCGGCAGGTTGTGCATTTCTAAGAATCTGTCCATTTCTTCCAGGTTGTCCATTTTATTAGCATAGAGTTGCTTGTAGTAATCTCTTATGATCGTTTGTATTTCTGCAGTGTCAGTGGTTACTTCTCCTTTTTCATTTCTAATTCTATTAATTTGAGTCTTCTCCTTTTTTCTCTTGATGAGTCTGGCTAATGGTTTGTATCAATTTTGTTTATCTTCTCAAAGAACCAGCTTTTAGTTTCATTGATTTTTGCTATTGTTTCCTTCATTTCTTTTTCATTTATTTCTGATCTGATCTTTATGATTTCTTTCCTTCTGCTAGCTTTGGGGTTTTTTTGTTCTTCTTTCTCTAATTGCTTTAGGTGCAAGTTTAGGTTGTTTATTCGAGATGTTTCCTGTTTCTTGATGTAGGCTTGTATTGCTATAAACTTCCCTCTTAGAACTGCTTTTGCTGCATCCCATAGGTTTTGGATCGTCGTGTCTCCATTGTCATTTGTTTCTAGGTATTTTTTGATTTCCCCTTTGATTTCTTCAGTGATCACTTCGTTATTAAGTAGTGTATTGTGTAGCCTCCATGTGTTTGTATTTTTTACAGATCTTTTCCTGTAATTGATATCTAGTCTCATAGCGTTGTGGTCGGAAAAGATACTTGATACGATTTCAATTTTTTTAAATTTACCAAGGCTTGATTTGTGACCCAAGATATGATCTATCCTGGAGAATGTTCCATGAGCACTTGAGAAAAATGTGTATTCTGTTGTTTTTGGGTGGAATGTCCTATAAATATCAATTAAGTCCATCTTGTTGAATGTATCATTTAAAGCTTGTGTTTCCTTATTTATTTTCATTTTGGATGATCTGTCCATTGGTGAAAGTGGGGTGTTAAAGTCCCCTACTATGATTGTGTTACTGTCGATTTCCCCTTTTATGGCTGTTAGTATTTGCCTTATGTATTGAGGTGCTCCTATGTTGGGTGCATAAATATTTACAATTGTTATACCTTCCTCTTGGATCGATCCCTTGATCATTATATAGTGTCCGTCTTTGTCTCTTGTAATTGTCTTTATTTTAAAGTCTATTTTGTCTGATATGAGAATTGCTACTCCAGCTTTCTTTTGATTTCCATTTGCATGGAATATCTTTTTCCATCCCCTCACTTTCAGTCTGTATGTGTCTCTAGGTCTGAAGTGGGTCTCTTGTAGACAGCATATATATGGGTCTTGTTTTTGTATCCATTCAGCCAGTCTGTGTCTTTTGGTGGGAGCATTTAATCCATTTACATTTAAGGTAATTATCGATATGTATGTTCCTATTCCCATTTTCTTAAATGTTTTGGGTTTGTTATTGTAGGTGTTTTCCTTCTCTTGTGTTTCTTGCCTAGAGAAGTTCCTTTAGCATTTGTTGTAAAGCTGGTTTGGTAGTGCTGAACTCTCTCAGCTTTTGCTTGTCTGTAAAGGTTTTAATTTCTCCATCAAATCTGAATGAGATCCTTGCTGGGTAGAGTAATCTTGGTTGTAGGTTTTTCTCCTTCATCACTTTAAGTATATCCTGCCACTCCCTTCTGGCTTGCAGCGTTTCTGCTGAAAGATCAGCTGTTAACCTTATGGGGATGCCCTTGTGTGTTATCTGTTGTTTTTCCCTTGCTGCTTTTAATATGTTTTCTTTATATTTAATTTTTGATAGTTTGATTAATATGTGTCTTGGTGTGTTTCTCCTTGGATTTATCCTGTATGGGACTCTCTGTGCTTCCAGGACTTGATTAACTATTTCCTTTCCCATATTAGGGAAGTTTTCAACTATAATCTCTTCAAATATTTTCTCAGTCCCTTTCTTTTTCTCTTCTTCTTCTGGGACCCCTATAATTCGAATGTTGGTGCGTTTAATGTTGTCCCAGAGGTCTCTGAGACTGTCCTCAGTTCTTTTCATTCTTTTTTCTTTATTCTGGTCTGCAGTAGTTATTTCCACCATTTTATCTTCCAGGTCACTTATCCATTCTTCTGCCTCAGTTATTCTGCTATTGATCCCATCTAGAGTATTTTTAATTTCATTTATTGTGCTTGTCATCGTTTCTTGGTTCCTCTTTAGTTCTTCTACGTCCTTGTTAAATGTTTCTTGCATTTTGTCTATTCTATTTCCAAGACTTTGGATCATCCTTACTATCATTATTCTGAATTCTTTTTCAGGTAGACTACCTATTTCCTCTTCATTTGTTAGGTCTGGTGTGTTTTGACCCTGCTCCTTCATCTGCTGTGTGTTTTTCTGTCTTCTCATTTTGCTTATCTTACTGTGTTTGGGGTCTCCTTTTCACAGGCTGCAGGTTCGTAGTTCCCGTTGTTTTTGGTATCTGTCCCCAGTGGCTAAGGTTGGTTCAGTGGGTTGTGTAGGTTTCCTGGTGGAGGGAATTAGTGCCTGTGTTCTGGTGGATGAGGCTGGATGTTGTCTTTCTGGTGGGTTCGTCCACGTCTGGTGGTGTGTTTTGGGGTGTCTGTGGCCTTATTATGATTTTAGGCAGCCTCTCTGTTAACGGATGGGGCTGTGTTCCTCTCTTGCTAGTTGTTTGGCATAGGGTGTCCAGCACTGTAGCTTGCTGGTCGTTGAGTGAAGCTGGGTCTTGATGTTGAGATGGAGATCTGTGAGAGATTTTCGCCGTTTGGTATTACGTGGAGCTGGGAGGTCTCTTGTGGACCAGTGTCCTGAAGTTGGCTCTCCCACCTCAGAGGCACAGCCCTGATGCCTGGCTGGAGCACCAAGAGCCTTTCATCCACACGGCTCAGAATAAAAGGGAGAAAAAATGGAAAGAAAGAAAAAAAGAGGATAAAATAAAATAAAATAAAGCAATTATAATAAAAAATAAGAAAAAAAATTATTAAGAGTAAATTTATTAAGAAAAAAAATTTTTTTTAATTTTTAAAAATAGATTTATTAATTTTTTATACTAAAAATAAGAAAAAAATTATTTAGAAAAAATTTATTAAGAAAAAAAATTTTTTAATTTTTTAAAATAAAAAATATGAAAAAACTTATTAAAAATTTTTTTAAAAATAGAAAATAAGGAAAAAATTATTAAGAAAACATTTATTAGGGAAAAAAAATTTTTTAAGCCAAAAAAAAAAAAAAAAAAAAACGGACGGACCTAACCCTAGGACTAACGGTGAGAGCAAAGCTATACAGACAAAATCTCACCCAGAAGCATACACATCTACACTCACAAAAAAAAGGAAAAGGGGAAAAGTTAATATATCCTGCTCCCAAAGTCCATCTCCTAAATTTGGGATGATTCGTTGTCTATTCAGGTATTCAACAGATGCAGGCACATCAAGTTGTTTGTGGAGCTTTAATCCGCTGCTTCTGAGGCTGCTGGGAGAGATTTCCCTTTCTCTTCTTTGTTCGTACAGCTCCGGGGGTTCAGCTTTGGATTTGGACCCGCCTCTGCATGTAGGTCCCCTGAGGGCGTCTGTTCCCCGCCCAGACAGAACGGGGTTAAAGGAGCAGCTGATTCGGGGGCTCTGGCTCAGTCAGGCCGGGGGGAGGGAGCGGTACGGAGGAGGCGGGGCGAGCCTGCGGCGGCAGAGGCCGGCGTGACGTTGCAGCAGCCTGAGGCGCGCCGTGCGCTCTCCCGGGGAAGTTGTCCCCGGATTACGGGAGCCTGGCCGTGGCGGGCTGCACAGGCTCCCAGGAGGGGCGGTGTGGAGAATGACCTGTGCTCGCCCACAGGCTGTTTGGTGGCGGCAGCAGCAGCCCTAGCATCTCATGCCCGTCTCTGGGGTCCGCGCTGATAGCCGCGGCTCGCGCCCGTCTCTGGAGTTCGTTTAAGTGGCGCTCTGAATCCCCTCTCCTCGCACGCCGCGAAACAAAGAGGCAAGAAAAAGTCTCCTGCCTCTTCGGCAGCTGCAGACCTCCTCTCGGGCACCCTCCCGGCTAGTTGTGGTGCGCTAGACCCTTCAGGCTGTGTTCACGCAGCCAACCCCAGTCCTCTCCCTGGGATCCGACCGAAGCCCGCGCCTCAGCTCCCAGCCCCCGCCCGCCCCGGCGGGTGAGCAGACAAGCCTCTCGGGCTGGTGAGTGCTGCTCGGCGCCGAGCCTCTGTGCGGGAATCTCTCCGTTTTTCCCTCTGCGTCCCTGTTGCTGTGGGATCCGCGCTGATAGCCGCGGCTCGCGCCCGTCTCTGGAGCTCGTTTAGGCGGCGCTCTGAATCCCCTCTCCTTGCGCGCCGCGAAACAAAGAGGCAAGAAAAATTCTCTTGCCTCTTTGGCAGCTGCAGTCTTTTTCCCGGACTCCATCATAGATTTTTAAAAATGTATTTTCCATCTCAGTTTATGGAAAGGGCTTAGAAGCAGTGATGCCCCAGTAAGAATGAATAAACCCAGTGCCCAAATTTTAGTTTCCAAATACTGTTTCCTACTAAAAGGAGCCAGTGCTCCTTAGAGAAATTCCTGATTGTAGAATATGGGGCAGAGAGGTCCAGGAACATCTTATGTCAGAAAGCAAGAAGGGCTCAAAAATGGATGAGGATGTGTCAGAAACACATAGGAGCCCACTTGAAGAGTTCCCAAAAGCAAAATTTGGGACAATTTGATATCAAAAAGAATAATGATAGTAATGAATTACAACACATTGAATGAAAAAAGAATGTGTAAGTCTATAATGATACTTACAAAAAAACCTATCCCAATACAAAGAGGGAGAAGAAAGGGGAGAAAATTGTTCTTTCCAGCACTAGTGCCAAAAAATGTAGAAAGAATGATAATGATTTGCACTGATAATTGAGTCAGGCAAGGATCATCACTGGACGTTAAAACATTGAATAAAAGGTTGTAGGTAAACAGAATAATCACATGGTCTTGATTATTTATGAACTGCAAAGAGAAAAGTACATCTTTTTAGTGGAGAGGTCTAACAGTCACACCTTTAGTCAGGTGATCAAATTTAGCATTACCTGCAATGGGACAGACTGACACGTGTCTCCTAAATGATGCAATGAGACATACACAACATCATTTATGTAGTATTTCTGCCTAAAATGTTTAACTTAAATCTGTTTATGAAGTATAAGTCAGACCAATCCAGAATGTGTACATTCTATAAGACAACCGTTCTGGGCTTTTAAATAATTTCATTTTCATAAAAGAAATAACAGTTGTGGGACCACTCTAAAGTAAAGGAGACTAAAGAGGCATGCCAACCAAATGCAATGCATGCACCTCGATAGAGTCCTGGTTTTATATATATATATATATATATATATATATATATATATATATATTTTTTTTTTTTTTTTTTTTTAAAGCTACACATTCTGGGTACAGTTGGAGAAATTTGAATGTGGACTATATATTAGGTAATATAAAGTTGTGGTAACTTTCTTTTGATATACTGTTGAAAATAATTGCGTCTTCATTGTTTAAAAAAATGTTGAAATGGATTTTGTTATTGTGACACCTGGTTTAAAAAAACATTGAATAACTCTGAAAGCACATAGTTAGTCACAAAGGAATGAATTTACAAAATTAGGCAGGGATTTCATGAGATTACCTTTTATTTATTTATTTTTGGCTGCACTGGGTCTTTGTTGCTGCGTACAGGCTTTCTCTAGTTGTGGTGAGCGAGAGGCTGCTCTTCATTGCAGTGTGCGGGCTTCTCATTGTGGTGGCTTCTCTTGTTGTGGAGCACGAGCTCTAGGCACGCAGGCTTCAGTAGTTGCAGCGCGAGGGCTCAGTAGTTGTGGCGTGCGGGCTCAGTAGTTGTGGCTCGTGGGCTCTAGAGCACAGGCTCAGTAGTTGTGGCGCATGGGCTTAGTTGTTCCGAGGCATGTGGGATCATCCTGGACCAGGGCTCGAACCCATGTCCCCTGCATTGGCAGGCAGATTCTCAACCACTGCGCCACCAGGGAAGTCCTGAGATTACCTTTTTTTTTTTTTTTTTTTTTCACTGCACCTACCTCCTTAACCACTCCTTCTCAATCCTGGAAGGGCTTCAGAATCACGTCTAGATCCTTTAAAAAAATACATGTGTTCAGGCCCCTTCTCAGACCTTTTGAAGTATGATCTTTGGTAATGGAGCTCAGAAATCTGTATGTATAGGAAACCCACAAATGATTCTGACCTACAGAGCTGTTAAGTCAGCACACTTTTCTTTAAAATCTTTGAAAAAAGAGGATACTTCATGCATGCCCTGGTATGGAGTAATCTCCTGGAGGGAGACCTGGAGTAGACTCAGCCCTCCCACAGGTGAGTCATCACCAGCTAGGTACTGAGGCAGCACAGAGACCGGACTCCATTTGGCCCTTTACTCATCTTTGAAGATTCTACTGTGTTGCCCACTGCTGCTGAGACTGGTATATGTTTAGCACTGCAAGTCTTTAGTTATGATATTGCAAAAAATAACATCTTGAAGATGTTTTGACAAATAAATTTGACTTTTGAGTTATTCCTAAGAGAGTTAAAAAGAAAGTTCCAAGGAGTTTCTGGGGAGAGATTGTTCAACTAAGCTTCTACATTGCTGATTTTGCTTTAGGTAGTTACTTGTGCTACTACTTTATCTGCTTATTAGCAAATTGAAGTTTTTCTTCTTCATTCATCCTTGTCTGCTAGAAAGGCTTGTCATTTTCCACCCGTACAGGTTCTGATGACTTCACTTTACTCATCCTCTCAAATATTCATCTTTGAACTAAGATGAGCTCTTTATTCATGGGCATAAAGAGAGATGATTGGTAGAAATGGACTCGTGTTTTTCCATTACATTTCGTAATCATGTCTTAGTTCACTATGATGATCCACCATTTTCTCTGTTTCAGAGAACTATCAAAATTGTCAACTATCATGTATTGAGGGCTATGATTTGTATAGGACAAGTTTAGAAGCTTGAATACCAATAGTTTGTCAAAGGTCCTGTTTCAGTGGAATCATAGGATGTTTTAAGAGACCATCCAGTCCAACCTCTATACCGTATCTCTGAGATAGCTTTGTGCCTTCCAGGGGAATTAATGGCTTCATTGCAGCCATTCTGTCTTCCAAGAGCTCTAGCTGAAAGAAGGTTTGTTCTTCAGCTGTATTAAATGCTCTCTCTCTGAACCTTCTAGTTTCAATTCTAGTTTTGTCCTTGGACTTTTGCAGAATCAATCAAATCCTTCCCCACATAACAACCTTAGGAAACTTAAACTTCAACCTTCAGAAACTTGACGCTACACCTAAATTTCTCTTCTCAAGCTACAAAATGAGTTACTCGTAAGCATTGTTTTCCAGAATAGACATACCAATCACAACCAAATACGTTAGTGAGAGAGTTGGCAAAGACCTGAATCATAATCACTTGTCTGAAACTGGGTCCTTTCCTGTTTCCAGTTCATTTAATTCTGTTCTGTTCCTGGCCTCTTAGATAAACTTAACTTTACATTTTATTTTATTTGATAAGAATCCTGGTGAAAGACAGCAGAATCTTCTAAGAGAGTTATCTAAAATAACTAGAAATTAATATTTCTGAAGGATGCTTTAAGGTCCAAAAGCCACCTTTAGTAAATGAGTGCACAAAGGCATCCTGCCAAGCATTTGCAGAGATCCATAACTGTTGCAGTGCTTTAAAGCAAGTCTGTGATTAGTATTACAGAAAGATAATCTATCATGAAACTACATCATTAAAATAATCTCTGCCTTATCTCGTTTCTGTATTAAAAGTTCTCTGTGTTCACTTCAAGATGCTCTTAAATCAAAGATTTTTCTGAATCTAAAGGCTTTTGTAAGCAGTCTTTCCTCAGTAATTATAAAGTGTTTCATGTTACTAATTTTATTTTTATTTTTTTATTTTTTATTTTAAACATTTTATCAAGAAGGCACTTTTTTTTTTATACAGCAGGTTCTTATTAGTCATCAATTTTATACACATCATTGTATACATGTCAATCCCAATCACCCAATTCATCCCACCACCACCACCACCCACCGCCGCTTTCCCCCCTTGGTGTCCACACGTTTGTTGTCTGCATCTGTGTCTCAATTTCTACCCTGCAAACCGGTTCATCTGTACCATTTTTCTAGGTTCCACATATATGCGTTAATATACGATATTTGTTTTTCTCTTTCTGACTTACTTCACTCTGTATGACAGTCTCTAGATCTATCCACGTCTCAACAGATGACCCAATTTCGTTCCTTTTTATGGCTGAGTAATATTCCATTGAATATATGTACCATATCTTCTTTATTCATTCATCTGTCGATGGGCATTTAGGTTGCTTCCATGACCTGGCTATTGTAAATAGTGCTGCAATGAACATTGGGGTGCATGTGTCTTTTTGAATTATGGTTTTCTCTGAGTATATGCCCAGTAGTGGGATTGCTGGATCATATGGTAATTCTATTTTTAGTTTTTTAAGGAACCTCCATCCTGTTCTCCATAGTGGCTGTATCAATTTACATTCCCACCAACAGTGCAAGAGGGTTCCCTTTTCTCCACACCCTCTCCAGCATTTGTTGTTTGTAGATTTTCTGATGATGCCCATTCTAACTGGTGTGAGGTGACACCTCACTGTAGTTTTGATTTGCATTTCTCTAATAATTAGTGATGTTGAGCAGCTTTTCATGTGCTTCGTGGCCATCTGTATGTCTTCTTTGGAGATATGTCTATTTAGGTCTTCTGCCCATTTTTGGATTGGGTTGTTTGTTTTTTTAATATTGAGCTGCATGAGCTGTTTATATATTTTGAAGATTAATCTTTTGACCGTTGATTCGTTTGCAAATATTTTCTCCCATTCTGAGGGTTGTCTTTTCGTCTTGTTTATGGTTTCCTTTGCTGTGCAAAAGCTTTGAAGTTTCATTAGGTCCCATTTGTTTACTTTTGTTTTTATTTCCATTACTCTAGGAGGTGGATCAAAACAGATCTTGCTGTGATTTATGTCAAAGAGTGTTCTTCCTATGTTTTCCTCTAAGAGTTTTATAGTGTCCAGTCTTAACATTTAGGTCTTGAATCCATTTTGAGTTTATTTTTGTGTATGGTGTTAGGGAGTGTTCTAATTTCATTCTTTTACATGTAGCTGTCCAGTTTTCCCAGCACCACTTATTGAAGAGACTGTCTTTTCTCCATTGTATATCCTTGCCTCCTTTGTCATAGATTAGTTGACCATACGTGTGGGAGTTTATCTCTGAGCTTTCTATCTTGTTCCATTGATGTATGTTTCTGTTTTTGTGCCAATACCATATTGTCTTGATTACTGTAGCTTTGTAGTATAGTCTGAAGTCAGGGAGTCTGATTTCTCCAGCTCTGTTTTTTTCCCTCAAGATTGCTTTGGGTATTCGGGGTCATTTGTGTCTCCATACAAATTTTAAGATTTTTTTGTTCTAGTTCTGTAAAAAATGCCATTGGTAATTTGATAGGGATTGCAATGAATCTGTAGATTGCTTTGGGTAGTATAGTCATGTTTGGGTATCTCCATGTTTGTGTCATCTTTAATTTCTTTCATCAGTGTCTTATAGTTTTCTGCATACAGGTCTTTTGTCTCCGTAGGTAGGTTTATTCCTAGGTATTTTATTCTTTTTGTTGCAATGGTAAATGGGAGTGTTTCCTTAATTTCTCTTTCAGATTTTTCATCATTAGTGTATAGGAATGCAAGAGATTACTGTGCATTAATTTTGTATCCTGAAACTTTACCAAATTCATTGATTAGTTCCAGTAGTTTTCTGGTGGCATCTTTAGGATTCTCTATGTATAGTATCATGTCATCTGCAAACAGTGACAGTTTTACTTCTTCTTTCCCAATTTGTATTCGTTTTATTTCTTTCTCTTCTCTGACTGCCATGGCTAGGACTTCCAAAACTATGTTGAATAATAGTGGTGAGAGTGGACATCCTTGTCTTGTACCTGATCTTAGAGGAAATGCTTTCAGTTTTTCTCCATTGAGAATGATGTTTGCTGTGGGTTTGTCATATATGGCCTTTATGATGTTGAGGTAGGTTCCCTCTCTGCCCACTTTCTGGAGAGTTTTTATCATAAATGGGTGTTGAATTTTGTCGAAAGCTTTTTCTGCATCTATTGAGATGATCATATGGTTTTTCTTCTTCAATTTGTTAATATGGTGTATCACATTGATTGATTTGCATATATTGAAGAATCCTTGCATTCCTGGGATAAATCCCACTTGATCATGGTGTATGATCCTTTTAAAGTGTTTATGGATTCTGTTTGCTAGTATTTTGTTGAGGATTTTTGCATCTATATTCATCAGTGATATTGGTCTGTAATTTTCTTTTTTTGTAGTATCTTTGTCTGGTTTTGGTATCGGGGTGATGGTGGCCTCCTAGAATGAGTTTGGGAGTGTTCCTTCCTCTGAAATTTTTTGGAAGAGTTTGAGAAGGATGGGTGTTAGCTCTTCTCTAAATGTTTGATAGAATTGACCTGTGAAGCCATCTGGTCCTGGACTTTTGTTTGTTGGGAGATTTTTAATCACAGTTTCAATTTCATTACTTGTGATTGGTCTGTTCATATTTTCTATTTCTTCCTCGTTCAGTCTTGGAAGCTTATACCTTTCTAAGAATTTGTCCATTTCTTCCAGGTTGTCCATTTTATTGGCATAGAGTTGCTTGTAGTAGTCTCTTAGGATGCTTTGTATTTCTGCGGTGTCTGTTGTAACTTCTCCTTTTTCATTTCTAATTTTATTGATTTGAGTCCTCTCCCTCTTTTTCTTGATGAGTCTGGTAATGGTTTATCAATTTTGTTTATCTTCTCAAAGAATCAGCTTTTAGTTTTATTGATCTTTGCTATTGTTTTCTTTGTTTCTATTTCATTTATTTCTGCTCTGATCTGTATGATTTCTTTCCTTCCGCTAACTTTGGGGTTTTTTTGTTCTTCTTTCTCTAGTTCCTTTAGGTGTAAGGTTAGATTGTTTATTTGAGATGTTTCTTGAGGTAGGCTTGTGTAGCTATAAACTTCCCTCTTAGAACTGCTTTTGCTGCATCCCATAGGTTTTGGATCATCATGTTTTCATTGTCATTTGTCTCTAGGTATTTTTTGATTTCCTCTTTGATTTCTTCAGTGATCTCTTGGTTATTTAGTAGTGTATTGTTTAGCCTCCATGTGTTTGTGTTTTTTACGTTTTATTCCCTGTAACTGATTTCTAATTTCATAGCGTTGTGGTCAGAAAAGATGCTGGATGTGATTTCAATTTTCTTAAATTTACTGAGGCTTGATTTGTGACCCAAGATGTGATCTATCCTGGAGAATGTTCCATGTGCACTTGAGAAGAAAGTGTAATGTGCTGTTTTTGGATGGAATGTCCTATAAATATCAATTAAATCTATCTGTTCTATTGTGTCATTTAAAGCTTGTGTTTCCTTATTTATTTTCATTTTGGATGATCTGTCCATTGGTGTAAGTGAGGTGTTAAAGTCCCCCACTATTATTGTGTTACTGTTGATTTCCTCTTTTATAGCTGTTAACAGTTGCCTTATGTATTGAGGTGCTCCTATGTTGGGTGCATATATATTTATAATTGTTATACCTTCTTCTTGGATTGATCCCTTGATCATTATGTAGTGTCCTTCCTTGTCTCTTGTAACATTCTTTATTTTAAAGTCTATTTTATCTGATATGAGTATTGCTACTCCAGCTTTCTTTGGATTTCCATTTGCATGGAATATCTTTTTCCATCCCCTCACTTTTAGTCTGTGTGTGTCCCTAGGTCTGAAGTGGGTCTCTTGTAGACAGCATATATATGGGTCTTGTTTTTGTATCCATTCAGCAAGCCTGTGTCTTTTGGTTGGAGCATTTAATCCATTCACGTTTAAGGTAATTATCAATATGTATGTTCCTATGATCATTTTCTTAATTGTTTTGGGTTTGTTTTTGTAGGTCCTTTTGTTCTCTTATGTTTCCCAATTAGAGAAGTTCCTTTAGCATTTGTTGTAGAGCTGGTTTGGTGGTGCTGAATTCTCTAGCTTTTACTTGTCTGTAAAGCTTTTGATTTCTCCATCGAATCTAAATGAGATCCTTGCCGGGTAGAGTAATCTTGGTTGTAGGTTCTTCCCTTTCATCACTTTAAATATGTCATTCCACTCCCTTCTGGCTTGTAGAATTTCTGCTGAGAAATCAGCTGTTAACCTTATGGGAGTTCCCTTGTATGTTATTTGTCGTTTTTCCCTTGCTGCTTTCAATAATTTTTCTTTGTCTTTAATTTTTGCCAATTTGATTACTATGTGTCTCAGTGTGTTTCTCCTTGGGTTTATCCTGTATGGGACTCTGTGCTTCCTGGACTTGGGTGGCTATTTCCTTTCCCATGTTAGGGAAGTTTTCAACTATAATCTCTTCAAATATTTTCTCTGGTCCTTTCTCTCTTCTCCTTCTGGGACCCATATAGTGCGAATATTGTTGCATTTAATGTTGTCCCAGAGGTCTCTTAGGCTGTCTTCATTTCTTTTCATTCTTTTTTCTTTAGTCTGTTCCACAGCAGTGAATTCCACCATTCTGTCTTCCAGGTCACTTACGTTCTTCTGCCTCAGTTATTCTGCTATTGATTCCTTCTAGTGTAGTTTTCATTTCAGTTATTGTATTGTTCATCTCTGTTTGTTTGTTCTTTAATTCTTCTAGGTCTTTGTTAAACATTTCTTGCATCTTCTTGATCTTTGCCTCCATTCTTTTTCCGAGGTCCTGGATCATCTTCATATCATTATTCTGAATTCTTTTTCTGGAAGGTTGCCTATCTCCACTTCATTTAGTTGTTTTTCTGGGGTTTTATCTTGTTCCTTCATCTGGTACATAGCCCTCTGCCTTTTCATCTTATCTATCTTTCTGTGAATGTGGGTTTTTTCCACAGGCTGCAGGATTGTAGTTCTTCTTGCTTCTGCTGTCTGCCCTCTGGTGGATTCGGCTATCTAAGAGGCTTGTCACCTTTTATTTTTATTTTGGAATTTTTTGTTCTCCTCATTTCCCATTTTTTCTACCCATGATATGCTACCATAAAAGAAATGTTACCTACTAAATATAGAAAATTAGAGAAAGCAAAGCATATAATTCAGCACAAGTACTAATGTAAAATCATGTCTTACTTAGTCATATTGACTTCAACCAGTTTTAGTCTGAAAAAAGTTCATTCACTGTTATTATGCACTTTAAAAACTTAGAAATAAGCATATTAATGTTTATATACACATAGCATATTTTTATTATTGCATATAACATTTAAATTCCCAGTTTGATCTATTTGCAAGTAAACTAGTTTGGGATTATTCATAATCATTATTTGTATGATTTCAATTGAATCGATTTCAGATTGGTTGTAAGGTAGTTATATTACTGACTAATCCTTTAATTTGATTATTAGTGTAATGCTGCACTGTCTGTGAGTTTGAAAAGACTATTCCAAGTCAGTACTTAAATAATGATATCTAAGACATCTAAATGCTGTAGTTGGGGAGGAGAAACTTCTCTACCCTCTTAAGTTCAGTGTTTGGGGCCTGCAAATTAAACTTACAAAAGAGACATTAACAGGAGAAAAGATTTATTTCATATGCACATGGGTAAGGAGGGGCTCACAGCAGGTAAATAAAAACCCCAAAGAGGCAGTTACACTCAGGGAGTTTTATGCCATTTTAATAAAGGGTGTTAAAGTTTGCACAAGAGACAAAGGAAAAGGGAGTCTGGGCTTCTGAGGGAGGTGGGAAGATGATTAGGAAATGTACAGTAAATAAAGGTTGTTTAGTAAGGGTTATTATGCAGATTCAAGTCATCTTGGGTGTCTGTGAAGTCCTTCTGTTTTGGGAGAGGAGGACACCTTTACAAGGGGAAATTAAATCTATACCCCACTTTTAGGCAGAAATGGGGAGGGCAGATTGCTCCTCCTGTGTTTGCTCTTTCTTAACTGCCTTCAGCTCAAAATAATCCTTATGCTAAAGTGGCATATTTTGGGGTGGCATATTCTGATCCCCTTCACTATCTAGATATGAGAAAAAAAGAATTATTTTAAATTTGAGTTTTATTTGACATTTCCATTATAAAAATGCAGAAAAGATATAATTGGTGTGTGAATTTTATTTTGGACTTACTGCTTATTGTAACAGTACTGTATTAATCAACAGTGTTTACTTAACTTCTTTTAATTCAAGATTCTTTTGGGTAAAGGAAAATAATTATTCAGCAATATAAGGCCAAAATCAATTATGTCATGAAGATGATTACTTAGGTAATCAGTGGAAATATATTGTGGACTAACGCAGGACTATCAAATAAATAATCAGTATTTGTCTTGGGTTGTAACACTGTTACTGAACCAAACTTGGGTCCACTCACCCGCATAGCAAAGCCAACTTATTGACATTGGGTTGTGGTGAAGAGAAGTACAACGTTTATTGCATGGCTAAGCAAATAGAATGGGCATCTCATGATCAGAAGAACTGAACTCGCTGATGGCTTTCAGGGAAGGGATTTTAAAGGCAACATTTTGGGTGAGTGCTGCAGGGTGCATGGCTTTCTTCTGATTGGCTGGTGGTGAGATCATGGGGTGGTGTTTCAATAATTTTAATCATCAACCCTCTGGTTCCAACCAGTCTAGGGTCTACGTGCTTGTGGTCAGCACATAGTCACCATCCTCCATCTGTGTATGGGTCTTAGTTCCTGCAGAACAACTCAAAAATATATGTCAGATCGTTGTGTATATCCTTTGAGGAAGAACTAGGACTCTATTGCTGAACTATGTTTGTTGACTGCTTTTCCTTTGTTTCTGCATTTCTTCACATCCCTAATTAGTAACTACTTGAGTCTGTTCCTTGGAACTCAGGAAAAGACCTGGGAGACTGAAGCCTTTTTCTACAAACAAGAAATGGGGGTTATGGAGAGGCTTTTGTACCTGGGAGGGCCCTGCTCAGTTTCAGCACCACTGGGCTGCCACACCACTTGGGGCCACCACCAGCCCCTCAGCCTTCACTACTTGTCCAGGATTTTCATCAATGAGTAGAGTGTATTCAAGAACTTTCCTCTTTTTACCTCAGTCATATAGGCCTGATAAAGTATTTTACCTTCAACCACCTGCAAAGATCTCATGATTTGACGGAAAGGCCATGATCTCCTTTTCTCAAAATGTTGAGGGCCCCCATTCTAATGTGTCTGAGACTCCACTGTTAGGTTGTACGGAAGTTAATCTTGATTTCTGTTTTTTTTTAAGGTGATGTTCTTTATTAAAAAAATTTTTTTACAGACACTACTGAAGTCCCTTTTTTGCTTTTCCCTTGGGCCCCTCAGTTCAGTTACCTCCCAGCTTCCTATAGGTACCATTTGAATTTGGTATATATTTTTCCAGATATCTCTCTATGCTATAAATATATATTATTGCATGTGCATGGGCTTTTCCTAAGTGGTGTCATACTGTATTACTTATTTTATAGCTTATAACTATACTATTCAATAGTTTGTCTTGGTGACCTCTTCATGTTAGTTCCTGTAGTTCTACATCATTCCTTAAAACCATGCATGTTATTTATACTATAAAGCAGTTTAGTTATTCCCCTATTGGTGTATATTTACTTCCATTTTTAAAACGACTGTGAACAATGCTTCAGTGAACATTCTTATATATGTTTTCATGTGTACATGTGCGAGTGTTCCTCTACAGTAAATACTGAGGGTTTGCACATTTTTAGTTTGAATAGACACTGCAAAATTGTTCTTCTGGATAACATTTCATCATATAATACTGTAGAACCGTAAATTAATTATTTAAGACCTAAACATTGAATTTTTTTCTCAAAAGCAAAAGTTTGCTTTCAAACAAAAGTAGATGCATGACCCTACTCTAATAAGCTCTGGACCTAAAAATAGAATAGCCATCCTCTGTAGCTATAGGGACCAACTGGTATATTTTTAGTACACTGAGTTTTATGAGCAGAGAAATTATGCAACAAGACCAAATCAGGTGGAATTTACTTTGAGAATATAAATAACCTGACTACAATCTCAGCAGACAACAGAAGATTCCTGAAGGGTAAAGTATTTTTTAAATATAATGTTCAGGAAGAGGTAAAATCGTGTCTCTCCTACAGAAATGAAGATGAACATGTGTTAAAAATGTCTTTTCTCACCACAACAAGAGAGAAGCCCGTGAGCTGCAACGAAGACTCGACGCAGCCGCCCCTGCCATAAAAATGTATTTTCTCATGTGATATGAGGAAACCAGGCAGATGTTAATAATCAGTTCAAAGGGAAAAGTCAAAATAGCATATACTTATAGGGATTCAAGGAATGTTGAGATGAATTGTAGTTAAAGACAAAACCTGTTTTTCCCCTGAGAAGGGGTAGGGAAGAAGTCAATTAAACCACTACCACACAGGAAAAGTGTGTGTGTGTGTGTGTGTGTGTGTGTGTATGTGTATCAGTTACCTACATCTTATAGAGTTCCAAAATAGCTCAAAGACAATGATCTGGGCTACATAAGCCAGCAGTGTATGCTATATATCATGCATTTCACTGAAATACAAAATTTATTTATCCAAGATGAATAAATATCTCAAGTTTGCTGAAACAGTACCAGACCTTGATGACCCGTGGATAGGTAACCTAGACTTGGTAGTCAGGCTCTGTGTAGAGGTGAAGGGAAGACAGTCACTGAAAGGATAGACTTTGAGTTTAGCTTTGGGAACTGCCATATTTAACTAATTCAGATGAGTCAGTGTCAAATAGACAAAGGGTTTGGGTCCTTCTTGCTATTCCTGAGTAAGAATCCCAGTTTTACCTTAGACTCTACCAAGAAACCTTGAACAAGTTCTCTAACCTCTCTGATTCTCAGTTTTCTTCATCAATAAAATGAGAATGATAATACTATCTTAATGAGGATGCAGTAGAATAATTCATCTCATTGTGAGGATTAAATGATCTCCAAATGTAGTTATAGCACAAAGCACAAACTCAATAAATGTAGTCCATGGTGTCACCCAGGTACCTCCTCGGGAAAGCTTATTCCATTCCTGTCAGGACCCAGTTTAAATGTCGTCTCAGAGAGATCTTTCCTGACCATCCAACTTAAATACCTTGTTAGTCCTCACTTTTCTGTTACTCATTCTTATTTTCATTACAGCACTTATCACTACTTCCTATTTTCTTGTTTGTTTTATTTTTGTAAACTTATTTATTGTCTGTCTCTCATCATTAGAAAGTCTCAAAAGAGTAATGACTATTTTTGTCATATTACAGGTAGGACAATGCTTATCACTTATTTGCCACTAAATAAATGTTTCTTGAATGAACAGGGCAAATATTTTAAGTCTACCCTAGTAAAAGTTCCTTAGAATCTATTCTCCTGGACCTTTCTTTAGGTACAATGAGCACACCAGCCATGAAAAGCTAGGGGAGATAAACTGTGGTGAGGGAAGAGCTGATGGGAGAACAGAAGGGCAAGATTATATGGAGATGTTAACAGACTGGAGAATATGGTGTAACAGGAAGGGAGAGGATGGGAGAGAAAGCCACAATCTGTTCTGACACAATCGTGGCATTAAGTTTTTGGATGTTTCATTTTACCTTTTGGATAAAGTGATGTAAGTATTTTTTCAGATTCATAAAATCCTAGAAAGAGAATTTAGTCTGACTCTTTTTACATGCACAGTGTTTTATAGATAAGAAAAAGGTCTGAGAGATGAAGTGACCAGTCCAAATGGCACAGTCAATCTGCTGATAGGACTGGGACCCCAGACTCTGATTTTTCTAATCTTATTCTAATTCTTTTTCTTAATAAATGTTTTAGTTTGTCACATATTCAGAATGTTGAGTTATGTTCTGAACATTTCCATTTTCACAAATATCCTTTTTTCTCTTTCCCAATAGGTAGAAAATAGACCAAAGTATTACGGAAGAGAGTAAGTATGGATTATCAGAAAACATTTTGTAGATTGGAATATATAAGAGAGACAGGTAAATGGATGCTTTTAGTAAAAAAATAAAAGCAAGAGGAAGGAGGTATTCAAGTTTGAATGAGTTAAATTATTTTTCTGATTGTAAATGTAATTGTTGTAGTTGGTGAAAATACAGAAAATAAAGATAAGTGTAGAGAAGAAAATAGCATGGGAAAATGTGTATGGGATAATGTTAAAATAAAGATGCAAGCCATATATGTAAAAAAATAATGCTAGATATATGTATATGAGGAAAAGTATATATTTGATTGTATGTGTTTATTAAGCATATAGATACATATACATACATGTATGCATGTAGTAAGGTGTGGGTGGTTTATTCTACATTTATACTTTTATTTTCCAAATTTTCCGTAAGTAAATTCATGCTACCCAGAAATAACTAATGTTAACAGTTTGAAGTATTACCTTCTGAAGATCTATTTTCTTAATGGTTTTTACAAAATTGAGTTATTATACATATACTTTTTGTAGCCTGATTTTTCCATTTAATATTAATAATGAGCATTTTTCTATTTTATGAAAAATGTAATAATTTTTAAAGTCCTTAATTCTTCTGATTATTAAAAAAAATAGAAATATAACCCTTCAAGGAAAAGAATAAAAATCACCTATAATCCCATCATTCCCCAAATAAAATCATTTGTTTTTCATGGCTGAAGATCATATTAGATAAACAATAATGTATATAACAAATATTTTTAAATTATCTAAAATTCTGTTTAAGTTTTCAGGACTCTTATGAGTAGAACCTAGGTACTTAGGAGTTGAGGAGAGCCACTGGTGTTCTTTATGGTTATACCATAATTTAGTCATTTCTCTGCTTTTGGCATATAGGTTGACTTTAAACGATAGTACTAAAAATAACACCGTAAGAAATATCTTAGTGCATTAATCTTTTTCTGGGGCGGAAATTTTGGGTCAGCTGGTATGAATAGTTTTAAGAGTCTTTAAATACCACCATCAAGTTTTATTCCAAAATTTGTTTCTTTGAATGAGATTTTCTTCTGAATTAATTGGGTTTTTAAAAACAAGGAGATATTAAATTTTACTAACTTTATTAGTTGGTGTCATGTAAACTTAAAATAATATACCAATATGCTAATCTAATATATGTGTTATTACCACAGATAGGTTACTATCTTCTTACTCCTACAGAATCAGAGTGGACCTGGTTCTGAAAGATTGAGGAATTTAAGGAGATAAGAAATTCTAGGACCCCATTGTTAAACCTCCTTGTTCTAATTGTCATGATTTGAGCGTGTGTACTACAAACTGCTTTAAGACTTAAAATGAGAAAGACCGAACCTTTCCCATGAGAAAAATTTCAAAAAGTTGCCACTTGAACCCTCGTAAAGTTCTTAAATTATTAAGGTGCCATTTCAGGGCCTTTTCAAAATATCATTCCAAATTCAAGGGACTGTTGGGTTTTTTGTACCTTTAAAAGCTACAGTCTCATGTGAGCAGTTGTTCAATTCAGTTTTCTTTGAGTTAATGAAAGGACATAATATATGTGTAAGTTCTTTATAAACTGTACATCACCATACAAATATAAGGTGGTTTTATATTTTTAATATTAATCATTAGTTACCACTGATGTTTTTAAATTTTTCAGTGTTTTATGTCAGAATGTTATAGGTGAATCTATTGTGTTTGTATAAGGAGTGTGTTATTTTTGTTTCTCTTCTTCCTCCTTTTTTCTCTGTTAATCTAAAATAGGGTTTTAGCAGGGAGTGAAAGCAAGTATTACAGTTGTTTGCTTTTGGCTTGAGTATGCAGTGATGCAGATTATGCACATTATTGGGCAATCATGCCAATTAAGGGCAACCCAGGGTACCTGGAAAATTGCCAACTTAAACTCTGAGCCAAAATTTTTGGAGCAATGCCACTGGTGTGAAGAAAGGAAGTGGGACACATTGCTGAGTGTTTTTTAGCATGTCCATATGGTCAGGCAGCTACATAAGAAGGGAATTGTCCTCTTGAGAGAGGTGGTTGGTCTTCTGTAGATGGATGTGAATTTTGATTCCGTGATTGTTAAATGGATTGGAGAGCTGCTTCAGTGCTGTTCTTGTCACCACAGAGAAGCTGGCCCCGGGCCAGGCCCAGAGAAACACAAGCATAGTTAAACCCAACTGCTCCCCTTCAATTTTATGGCAGTACTTTGTCTAGAAAACAACAAGAGAAGGTGGGAGGTTTTGCTTTATCTTGTTTTATTGAAAAAGGTGGAAAGCATGCAGTTTCTGAATTGACTTTGTTTCTTAGGTTTCATGGCATGATCTCCCGAGAAGCGGCAGACCAGCTCTTGAGTGTAGCTGAGGGGAGCTACCTCATTCGGGAGAGCCAGCGTCAGCCAGGAACCTACACTTTGGCTTTAAGGTTGGTCATGGACCTGTAATTATAACTGTGCCTCATTTAAAACCCTCTTAATAGAGGGCTTTAAATTTTAAAAGCATTCAGCATGTAATTGAATTGGTTCTTGTTTTCTTGGGACCTAATTACCATTTTAATAGCTTTGAGACTCTTAAAAAGTTCCTCATGAATGGTAGACTCAGTAATTAAGAACTGAAAAACTTTTAAGGCATTTTTATTGTAGCTGCTTTCTTCTATTTCATCTTACCCATTCCCTCCCATCTGTCCTGCTGTATCAGCTCCCATCTATTTCTTGAATAAGGAAAGGAACTAAAGAGAAAAGACCTTTGTAACTCGTAAAATTAAAGCCGATGTCATTTCTCTTGGGTTGGCTTTTGGTTCAAGCAGCTTTCCTTGGGAACTCCTGGCTCTTTCCTATCTACTGAACTTTGCCTAGCATTTTGGCTGTTCTTAGCTTACAGCACAGTGGCCAGAAACAAGCATTTCCATTAACCCTGCAATAATAACAGAAGAATAATACAATAGCACACTTATCCATTGGGCTAACCTCCTGCCAGGATTCTAACCTCATTTAATCTTCACAGCAGGTCTAGGATGTGTGTACAATTTCTATCTCCACTTTACAGATAAGGAAACAGAGGACCTAGAGGTTGAGTAACTTGGCCAAGGTTATACGTTTAATAATTTGTGTAGCTGGTATTTGAACCCAGACAATTTGGCTTCAGAGTCTATGCTCTTAATCACTCTACATTGCTGCCTCTAGAGGCTTGGAATAGTTATCCATTGTCTTTGTTCATTCCTTCATTTGTTCATTCATGCATTCATTTATGCATTGTTTGGAAAAGATTTAAAAGTAGAAACTTTGAAGAAAGAGGTCAAAGAAATAACATTTCTTTTGGTAGCCACAGAGAGAGAAGAAAAAGGTAATATTATTGCTTAGGACTCTGATATGACCACGTCCAACTCCTTCTCCAATCACTTATGCCTAGGTGAGTGAGCAGGGACTGTTCTCACTCCCATCCACCAGATTTATTATTAATCTTTCTGGCAAAAGAATGGTATAATTCAGTATTTCTTCATGCTGAATTCTGAATCAATAGCATACTTGGACAATGGAGCTTGTTAACAGGAGTTCATGGAAATCTGCTTTTATGGAAAATTATAAAGCGTAAATCCCCCTTCAATTACTTAATTATGTTGCTTTTTCAGGTTTAAATTTCGGTATATAGGGGAAGAAATCTGGGCTGAGAATTTAAATACCTATTCATTTTGCCACTAAATGAGCTAGATGACTAATTTGGAGCAAATCACAGGTATTCTTGAAGCCGGCTGCTTCATCTTTCTGTTCCTAACATTTTATAATTCTAGGATTCTACAGTACCACATATCCAAACAGATGGTCATCTGAGTGTCTGGGGTAGATAAGCCTTGATGTACAGGCTAGTGGGCCAAAATAAGCAAGAAGGAGGTGGGGTGAAAGGAAAGAAACCAATCTGTATACTCTCTTCCTTTTCCCTTTGTTGCCGTCTCCCCACCTTCTTCTGAGATCACTGGAATTTTAACTCAGTTTCGCCTCATTGCAAAGTTCAGGTACTTTCTATTATACTACATCGCCTCATAATGTGGTTATCACGCTGGTTTTTACTGAATAACACCAGCAAACGCCCTAGGGCCAAGGATTCAATGTGGAGAAAAGTAGCACCCAGATCTTCCAAACTCTTCCTCATTCCCACCCTCTCACCCTCTCTCGTGCTACTCATGACTTTATAATCACTCACTGTCCACTTTGGCCCAGGAAATCCTAGAATTGGATTGAGGAATAGAGCAACATGGGATTGAGGAGAGTGCTTTTAATGTATAGGTCTGGGGTAACATGCAGCTTTCCTTTTGTTTTTGAAAATCATCATAAAGTTTTTACATAGAAAAGAAATAGTGAGTAAAAGGGCTTGTAGTGGAGGTAGGGAATTTGTGAGTATGCATCGTGAGTAATTTACATGCTGAAATATGATTTTCTTTGTTTCGAACTAGATGTATGGCAGGGAAGTGTTAAACAGAATGTGAAATAGAAGTTGTATTGATATATCTATTAATCTTATCTGATATTCCCCATTTCAACTAATGATTCTCCCAGTTAACATCAGTCTGTTTTTAACAGAATGCATGATCCACTGGGGTACGGAGGCAGTTTGAATTTACAGCCATCAGTGTTTATTATGCGTTTACTGTGTTAAACAAAGGCCCTAAAATTAGGAATAAGTCCTTGATTTCAAGTTGTTCCATAGTCACCTCAACCTCACAATATGTCCAAAACCGAACTCATCAGTTTTCCTCCCAAATATGCTGTAACACCTGTATCCCTTTAATAGCTGGTGACACTGTTATTTAGCCAGTTCACAAGACCGAAAGCAAGACATCATTTTTCTTTTCTCTTAGTTCTGTTTTAGGATGTTTGTAGGCCTGGCCTTATTCATTTAGAGGCCTCCATCTTACACCATATCAAACACTATATCCCATATCAAATATATATATTTTGCTGTTAACTTCGTTTTTTAAAATATAAATTGCTTTTGAAATTAACTTTAGATTTCCTTTTATGTTTTGGAGCCACACCTTTTTGTTCATATTTTATACCTTTTCATAGACTCTGGAAAACCCAAGGTACTGTACCTATCTTATCTAATGGTTAAAAGAACTTTTTCTTCTTGCTCATCTCACACAGCCAAGCCCAACAATCTTTTATTTCTTAAGTAATTTTCAAAATTTCCCCTTCTTTTCAATCAAGCCACCTCCTGGATTAGTTTCATGGGGAATTTACCTGTATCCAGCCTTATCCCCTCTAGTGTATCTTCCATGGTATCATGAGTGATCAATCTTAAAATCTGATGCAGTGATCAGCAAAGTTGTAATGTTGAGTAGGACACAAGGTTTCAAAGGCCACACCTCCCTCTGTCACTGGCATCTCCCCCATACCTGGGGGAGCCTAACCTTTACTGATGATCTTTGTGTATAATGTGAGGTATCAGTTCGGCAAGGATGTATTATTGTATGTGTGGTGTCACAGTATCAATTTTTTGCAGTCAGCAAGGAGATTTTCATTGCATGGCGTGGAAGGTTGTCTGTGGTTGACATCTCACTTTCTTCTTCACCATCATCTTCTCTTACACGCCATCTCAGCCTGAATTTCTGGCCAGGCCTCGTCCTGCTTTTCTGCCTTGCCCATGTGGACCCCTTGGTTCAGAAAAAATGATTGTCGCTCAAAGTCTTTTATACAATGAAACACTAGACAGACATCCACATAGTTGGAGTGTGCAGTTGAAGATAAGATGCTCTCCCAGGCACTAGATTATACCTCATGAAGCATGAAGTGTTTCCTATGACTTCGGGATTTTCTATATGTTGATTTTGACAATATTTGTATTAGTTATAGTTTAATGAGGTATCATGGCATGTATTAGCTGCAAGTAACCTAAAATAATTTAAGAAGTTTTGTTGAAAACATTTTTCTTTGTATGATTTTCATAGTTTTAGAACTAATTCTTTTAAAATAAATTTTTATGTTGTTCTATAATTTTTCTCACTAGAAGGAAAAATTCTTCAGTGTTGTACATATGGAGTGACAAGTGAAAAAGATAGGACTGTGCATGTTTTGTATTATCCTTTTTATTAAATGTTAAGTGTATACAAAAGAATAGTTATAAGAAATATAAAATTATTAAATATCATGATACTATAACTGTAGGTTGATTCATCATAAATTATTTCCTGACTTTTCCAAATTTTTTTTCCTCTGAGCTTCTCACTTCCTGACTTTCATGTCTCTGAACTTCAATTTGGACATTTTCTATTGACCTGTCTTCCAGTCCACTAGTCCTTTATTCTGCTCTTTTTGATCGGCTGTAAATCCATTCATTGAGTTCCTAATTTCATATACTGTGTTATTTAGTTCCAAAATTTCCATGTACTTTTTTTTTTTTTTAAGGTTCTAATCCTCTGATGAAATCGTTTCCTGCATTTTCTCCATCTTTTCCTATATACTCTTGAACTATAACGTATCAAAACAGTTGTTCACTATAAGTAACTGTTAGAATTACGTAAGCACCCCATGAATTCTTGGAAATAGTGAAATAAGAAGGTGAAAAGACTAGTGGAGAGCTAGTGTAAGTGATCATGTGAAATGACCTTTTAAATATTTGGTATCTGTTTTCTCATTGCCACCACTGTACCTGATAAGAATCTGGTTCTTATCAGATACAAATCTGGTTTTCTTTTCCTGTTTTAAAAGAAGGAAGAAGGTTGGAGTGAGGAGGGAAAATGGATACCAGTTACACAGTATAGCACAGGTAACTGCATCATCAAAAACAACAGCACATCATCCCAAAATATTTACTTTGTAACTGTGAAAGTAGGAATTTTCTTCACATGGTAGAAACCATAGCAAAATCAAATAAAAGAGAGCCTATTATAAAAGAGAACCCATACAGATTGCAAACATCAATAAGAAATAATATTACATATGATTTAGGAGCTTTTATTGAGCTTTTGAATTCTGCCAGATATTATCCAATGGGTCAAAAAGGAAGACATTTAAGCTGCCTCTTAAAGGTAGAATATAGGTTTGCCAGGTAGAAGGATAGGATGTGATTATAAAAAAACAAGCATTTTGGGAAGAAGAAAAAGCCAAGGAAGGAATATATAGAACAGCATGGAACATTTGGTGTATGGCAGGCTGCTAGGACTCGGGGGTGCAGGAAGTTTTAGCAGTAAGTATGCCAGGAAAGGCTGGTATTTCATGCTTAAGAATTTGGACTTTATCTGTAGGAAATGGGAGTCACTGAAGACTTTTAATAGAAGAGAGTAATGGTTGAACATTTGTAATTTTAAAAGATCATTGTGGGAGCAATAAGAATAAATAAGTGGATAGGGTGGTGGGAATTAAGTTTTACCAGAATTATTTGATAATTAATTTAGTAAGTAGTTTTCCTTGGGCAATGGAAAAGTGATCTTTAAAAGAGATTCTAGATACCTTATAGATTTTAAAGGGTTCCCTTTGAGGAGAAATGTTAACTCCAAATTTGGCAACTCTAGGGACATTTCTGTTGAGTCTGACTCATTTTAGCTTCTCTAAACTTGGAGAAGAGCAAGATGGCACACGTGTAAGAGTCTTGATAATCTCCAAGTCCTGTGTCTACATATTCCAGAACAGATTTTGGAAATATTCCAGAGAATGTTTCATACCCACAGTGCTTGGCACTTCCTGTTGATTTTATGCTGACCATAATGATAAGAATTATTTTGAAAAATTTTAGGTACTGGAAAACAAATAAGAATTAAAAAACTGAGAAAGCGTGATGTTTGGACATATATTTTCTTTAAACAATATTTCTTATTTGATAAGTTCTGAAGTATACCCTATGTTAATCTACAAAATAAAATTCACTATACAGGACAGTATGTAGAGTATCATACTATTTAATATATGTGTGTGTGTGTCTGTATGTATGTATAGGGTATATATGTAAGTAGACAGCTGTCTAAAAGAATAATTGCCAGTGTTCATAGTGTTGTCTCTGAGTTTGAACTTAAAGGTGATTTTTACTTCTCTGTACCTTTCTGAGTTGCCTGATTTTTTTTTCACAATGCCATGTGTATCATTTTTACAGTCAGACAAAAAAAATCAATAGGGTTATTTTCATTTTGAGAAAAATTGAAGACACCAGCTGCAACCTTGGGTCAAAGTGAAAGACAGTACCTCCTAAATCTTTGAAGATATGACTCCAAGTGAAATGTGTCACCTTATTTAAATCATTTATCAGAAGGAGAGGGACAGCCTTGGGGGCAATAGAAAGGGAAGTCACAGAGGTGTGTTCTAGAGTCCAGGGTCTGTGGGAGAGGGGAGTCTTGGCCAACATTGGCAGTGCTATCTCTAGTATAGAGATGCTCGTAAAGGAACTGTGTGAGTCTCCCTGCCACTAACCATAATCAGTTGGGGTTTCTTTGATGCAGTATTTCTCAGAGCCTGTGAGCATTTTTAATAGAACTATGCTGCATTTCCCAAACTCATTTGATTATGAGACCCTCTTTTTGTGGAATCTCTCTGTGAAACACTCTTTGAGAAATAGTCTACTAAACATTCGATTCACTCAGTTCCTCTTGCTCTGGACTCCATGTTCATCAAGTAACTTTCTTTTCTTTTCTTTTCTTTTTTTTTTTTTGAGGGTCCTTTTAAACTATTTTAAAAATTGAAGTGTAGTTAATTTACAGTGTTGTGTTAGTTTCAGGTGGACAGCAAAGTGAGTCAGTTTTATATATATACATATATATATATATATATATATTCTTTTTCAGATTCTTTTCCATTATAAATTATTACATGATATTGAATATAGTTCCCTGTGCAATACAGTGGATCCTTGTTTATCTGCTTTATATATAGTAGTGCATATATGTTAATCCCAAACTCCTAATTTATCTCCCCCCACAGCCCCCACTATCCCCTTTGGTGACCATAAGTTTGTTTCTATGTCTGTGAGTCTATTTTTGTTTTGTAAGTAATTTCATTTGTATCATTTTTTTAGATTCCACATATAAGTGATATCACATGATATTAGTCTTTCTCTGTCTGACTTACTTCAAATCTATCCTGTTCCATTATCTATATGTCTGTTTTTGTGCCAGTACCATACTGTTTCAATTACTGTAGCTTTGTAGTATAGTCTGAAGTCAGGGAGCATGATTCCTACAGCTCCATTCTTTTTTCTCAAGATTGCTTTGGCTATATGGGGTCTTTTGTGTTTCTGTACAAATTTTAAAATTTTTTGTTCTAGTTCTGTGAAAAATGCCATTGGTAGTTTGATAGGGATTGTATTGAATCTGTAGATTGCCTTGGGTAGTATGGTCATTTTAACAATGCTGATTCTTCTAATCCAAGAACATGGTATACCTTTCCATCTGTTTGTGTCATTTATTTTTTTTATTTTTTTAATTTTTGGCTGTGTTGGGTCTTCGTTTCTGTGCGAGGGCTTTCTCTAGTTGCGGCGAGTGGGGGCCACTCTTCATCGCAGTGCGCGGGCCTCTCACTATCGTGGCCTCCCTTGTTGTGGAGCACAGGCTCCAGACGCACAGGCTCAGCAGTTGTGGCTCACGGGCCCAGCTGCTCCGCGGCACGTGGGATCTTCCCAGACCAGGGCCCGAACCCGTGTCCCCCGCATTGGCAGGCGGATTCTCAACCACTGCGCCACCAGGGAAGCCCTGTTTGTGTCATTTTTAATTTCTTTCATTGTATCTTACAGTTTTCAGAGTACAGGTCTTTTGCTTCCTTAGCTAGGTTTATTCCTAGGTATTTTATTCTTTTTGATACAGTGGTAAATGGGATTGTTTCCTTAATTTCTCTTCGTTATATTTTGTCATTAGTGTATAGATGCAGGATTTCTGTATATTAATTTTGTGTCCAGCAACTTTACTGAATTCATTGATGAGCTCTAGTAGTTTTCTGGTAGCATCTTTAGGATTTTCTGTGTATAGCATCATGTCATCTGTGAACAGTGACAGTTTTTACTTCTTCTTTTCCAATTTGGATTCCTTTTATATCTTTTTCCTCTCTGATTACTGTGGCTAGGACTTCCAAAACTATGTTGAATATAAATGACCAGAGTGGGCCTCCTTATCTTGTTCCTGATCTTAGAGGAAATGCTTTCAGCTTTTCACCATTGACTATGATGTTAGCTGTGGGTTTGTCATATATGGCCTTTATTATGTTGAGGTATGTTTCCTGTGTGCCCACTTTCTGAAGAGTTTTGTTTTTTTTAAATCATAAATGGATGTTGAATTTTGTCAAAAGCTTTTTCTAATCTTTTGAGATGAGCATATGGTTTTTATTCTTCAATTTGTTAATGTGGTGTATCACATTGATTGATTTGTGGATATTGAAGAATCTTTGCATCCCTGGGATAAATCCCACTTGATCATGATGTATGATCCTTTTAATGTACTGTTGAAGTTGGTTTGCTAGTATTTTGTTGAGGATTTTTACGTCTGTAGTCATCAGTCATGTTGGCCTGTAATTTTCTCTCTTTGTGGTATCCTTGCCTGGTTTTGGTATCGGTGATGGTGGCCTCATAGAATGTAACTTTCTGATTAATGGCTTCTGATGTGGTTCATCTACAGGGAGAAAAAACTTAAAATGTATAGGCTGACTCTTAAGAGCCTTTGAGTTATTTCTCACTTTCAGTTAATAAATTAGAATTAAATGTTGGGAGTAAAGGGGAGAAAAGAAGGATAAAAATTTACCAGGTTTCTTCTGTTTGGTAAGTCAGATAGACACCCTCCCCATTTTTTTTCTTTTTTTTTCAGACCCCTTTTTGATAAATGAACCTAAAAGACTTCTTGTTAAAGTGTTCAATTGATAGAGGAAAAAAATTTTAAGACCTAGTTACCTCACCAGTTCTTTTTCTTCCTGTTTTCTGATTTCTTCCCCTGTACCAAAAAAGGTTTACCTCCTATCCTAAGAGTGTTCTGAAACATGTACTTATGGCAACCAAGCACTGTTTCTATGTATTAACAAAAATGCAGCCTTTTTCTTTTTTTCTAACTTTATTCCCAAGCTTGGCTTTTGCATGTGTTGTATCTTAGTCTTTTTTTTAAACTTTTCCCTTCTTTTAGTTATAAATAACATACCAATTCACCCATTTAAAGTGTACAAATCAGTGGTTTTTAGTGCATTCACAAAATTATGTGACATAGTCAATTTTAGAACATTTAATCACCCTAAAAAGAAACTCCATACCCATTTACAGTCATTTCCCATTTCTCCTAACCCTCCCAGCCTCAGGTAACCATTAACCTACTTTTTTATCTCTGTAGATTTATATATACTGGATGTTTCATAAAAGTGGAATTGTGTATAATATGTGTTCTTTTGTGAGTGGCTTCCTTCCCTTAGCATATTTCCAAGGTTCATCCATGTTGTTGTACATATCACTACTTTATTTCTTTTTTTAATAAATAATATTTGAATCCTGTTCCAGTATTTGGATATATATCATATTTTGCTTATCCATTCATCAGTTGATGGACATTTGAGTTGTTTCCACTTTTTGGCTATTATGAATAATGCTACTATGAATAATGCTGTGTACAAGGCTTTGTGTGTACATATGTTTTTATTTCTCGTGGGTATATACCTAGGAGTGAAATTGCTGGATCATATTGTAACTCTGTGTTTAACATTTTGAGGAACTGCCAAATTTTTTTCCAAAGTGGTTTTACCATTTTGTAATCCCACCAGCAATGTGTGAGGGTTCTAATTTCTCCACTCCTTGCCAATACCTGTTATCATGTCTTTGATTTAAACAGTGGCTGTGACATCCTAGTGGGTGTGAAGTGGTATCTCATTGTGGTTTTGATTTGCACTTTACTCTCGAATGGTACTTAATTTTTCAGATTTTATGCACAGCATGGTTTTTATTAACTGATGTTCTTTCTATTCAAACTTCAGTTCCCTCTCAAAAAGTATGCATCTATAGCAATGGGTTTAAAGCAGAAGGTAGAGAAATCAAAAAAGCGGATTTCAAGATATTTTTGGGTTTTGCATTTTTAAGGCACAGCATAAGGCAGATTCCACCGAGCAGTTCTTTTAGGGTGGAATTGAGTTTCAAGTATATTTTCTGGCTAATCAACAGGAACTTTGATATAGGAGATAAAATTCCAACTCTCTGGCTGTCTACTCTGAAAGAGAAACTGGAATCTGACTTGTATATCTACTTTAAGGTGCAGTAGGAGACATACCAGGTTCTTTTAATGTAAGGTCTGTTTCTTGGTAACCAGAGACAGCTCCAGAATGTGTTGATAATGTGCCTCCTTTCCTATGAACGAGTTGCGTACCCACGTATTTCATTAATGGGCCTACTGGTTTTATACATATGATAATAGTTAATGTTTACTGAATATTTACTGTGTCGTGCACTGTGGTAAATACCTTATGTGAATTATCTTTCAGTATTTTCTAATGCTTTTTCATGTTGTGGCACCCGTTGAAAATTATGCTTTTACGTGGCACACTGAGAGTAAATGCAGGGGGCTGACTGTGGCCAAATGTGGCCAGCGCCAGGACTTGAGCTGCATCAGACCGTCCCAGCCTCTGAAAGGGCTGACAGATTTGATATCGTGTAGCCTCTAACCTCTGTTCCTGACAAGCAGGTTGGAAAACTCAGTTTTATCTACAAAATAAGCCCATGGAGTAGATACTATATTTTCTGCGTTTTACAAGAAAACTGAGGCTTAACTTGCTCAAGAACAAAAAGCTAAGAAACAGAAAATATAACCTGTTAAAAACAACATCCAAAATAATAATAAAACATGTAGCACTATGTAAGTTGAAAAGGGGTGTGGCACAAGAGTAAACCCTTAGCTTTTAAGTCAATGAGTTTTTAATAAAGATTTTAACGTTATCAGTACAGTACCATTTTTATAAAGCAGATAAACCTCTGTTTAAAGCCTTTAAGGATGAGATTTACTCCAGCTAATTCTCAAGGGTTAACTTTCCACCCCTCTACCCCAAAAAGAGAAAAGCCAAATTAAGTATATGTAAAGTTTAATTATTTAAGCTAAAATTACATTATAAAATCATTTGGTGATCATATGTGCTTATAAAAATAATTTTGTAGTGAGTTTGGACAACTTTTCAGAGAAAAACAGCAATAATAATCTGTAAAAATAATAGTATACTTGCATCCATGTCATTTATCACATCTCTATTATGACTATGAAAACAATACATGGCTGTTGTAAAAAAATATTTTTTTCAAATAAGAGAATTGTATATAATGATAAATTACATTACTTTCCCTCCACATACTTCTAGTTCCACTCCATAGAGATAAGGTCATTCACAATTATTTGTCTATCCTTCCAGAAATTGGTCGTGCATAAGATATACATATATTTTTATGGCATGTATGTACATTGTATTTTATTATATGTGACAGTTATTTGGTAGTGGCTAACCATAGCAGCAAAGATCATCTCTAGTCTTTCCAGAAGTTTTGCCCTGTTGTCTGCCTGGCTGTATAGTTATGTAATAAAAGCCATCAATACCTTGTTTATTTAGTCTTAGCTGATGGTTGGTAGTTTAAGAACACGTTGAGCTATATTCTGTGAGTTTAGCTTCAGTTTCTATGATAGGGGTTGATGATTGGTAGTAGAATGGGCAACAAGATGATAAAATGGGCTCCTTTCTATTATGTAAATGCATTTGTGATTTAATTTATTGTGGCTTTGAGTTTAGAATGCTGGTAAGATTCTATTAAGGAAGGAATTCCTGAGAGAATGTTACTTAATCTTTACAACTCTGAGATTTAGTATGAAGAAACTATTGCTACTGTATTAGAAAATGATAAAATGCCATGAAGTAGGAAATGTAATTTGCTAATGATTGAAAAAAACAATTTCTAATTGAATCTCAGATCATTAGGTTGACTTTTAAAGTGAACCCAGCCAAAGAATTCCTGGGTAAAGTCATTGGTACAGGGGCTTTCACATTTTTAAAATATGAAAGTTAGTTGAAAGCTTTTTTCATGTTTAGGAAGAAGGATCAAAAGGAACTGGGGAAGGATTATGCTGCTGGTAGGCGTTGACGTGTAATGTACTATGTGTTCTCTTGATCTGGTAGCTCATGATAGGTTTAGTTGGTTACCATGGTTTCATTTCATTTCCTGCAAGCCTCTTTGTTGTGCTATTTGGAATAAGTGGAAAATAGTGTTCCGCAGAATAATTTTTCAAAAATGCTTTTCTGCTTCTCTTAGTTAAGCTTATGAATCACTTTTGGGGAAATTTTCTGAATATAAGAGTAGGTGATAAAACACATAACAACCATAGAATTTAGTAGTCCTGCAATGTCAGAAAATTAAAATTGATAAAAACAATAGCACGATTTACTTTAAAATGTAATACCATGTTGTCAGTGCCATAAGCTTTAAAAAAATATTGGTGTAATAATTCTTATCAAGGACCCTCTGGTCAAGTATGCTTTAATCAAACAAATTATAGAAAGTAATTGATATGGCACAGTAGGGAATGGGTAGTTTAATGTAAAGCATCCCTTACTTGAAAAAAATAGGTGTATTCCTAAAAATGGGTTGCAAATTGAACTGTATTGTAAATCCACAAGAGTGCGTAGCTGTTTAAAGAGATTAGTTTTTCCTAACGTATATATATAATACAGAAAACAATATTTGGGAAAAAACAGTAGAAAAGCAGAAAGAAAAGCAAAAAATCACCTCTAATCCCACTAGTCAGAGATAATCACTGTTAAAATTGAAGTGTATGAAATTCTAGTACTTTCCTGGGTTGAATAGAAATGGTTTCATACCAAGTACACTATTTTATGGCATATGTTTTCAATTAGCTGTATATCATGAACATTTTCCATGTCAATAAATATGTCAGAAGTTTGTTATTTGAATTAATTCTTCATAAGGTCTGGTTTCACCTCCTGATTTTTTAAAACTCTGGTTTTCACTAGTTATACTTGTTTATTTAAATTTAGGTCCATCATAAACTTTTGTTTTTTATTAACATGTGTGCTACAGAAAATATGTAAAATGCAGAAAAGTAGGAAAAGAAAAATATTACCTATAGTCTCACTGCCCCCAAAATAAATAACATTTTTGGCATTTTAAAAAAAGTATTTTGTTATTGTTTTGTTTCTAAAAAAATTGTAATGATACTCTTCTGGGTACTGGAGATGCAAGGATGAACAGGACAGTCAAGATCCCTGGCCTTAAGGAGTCTGTCAGATGGTGAGAGGGTTAGACTTTAACGAAATTGTCCCACAAATATAGAATTAAAAACTGAGGTGAGCACTGTGGAGGGAAAGCACAGGTGCTATCACTGTGTAAAGGAGAATCTGATCTAAATCCAAGGAATCACAGTCAAGGAAGGTTATTCTGAAAAAATAGAGTCTGATTTGGAAACTGAAGGATGTCTGAGCGTGAAACTGAGGGTTTTGTTTGTTCTTTTTTTCTCTAGTTGCTTTAGGTGTAAGGATAGGTTGTTTGTTTGAGGTTTTTTCTTGTTTTTTGAGGTAGGATTGTATTGCTATAAACTTCCCTCTTAGAACTGCTTTTGCTGCATCCCGTAGGTTTTGGATTGTCGTGTTTTCATTGTCATTTATCTTTAGATATTTTTTGATTTCTTCTTTGAGTTCTTCAGTGATCCATTGATTGTTTAGTAACATATTGTTTAGCCTCCATGTGTTTGTGTTTTTTACAGTTTTTTTCCTGTAATTGATCTCTAATTTCATAGCGTTGTGGTCCGAAAAGGTGCTTGATATGATTTCAGTTTTCTTAAATTTACCAAGGCTTGATTTTGTGACCCAAGATGTGATCTATCCTGGAGAATGTTCAGTGTGCACTTGAGAAGAAAGTGTATTCTGCTGTTTTCAGATGGAATGTCCTGTAAATATCAATTAAGTCCATCTGGTCTAATGTGTCATTTGAGGCTTGTGTTCCCTTATTAATTTTCTATCTGGAAAATCCATTGGTGTAAGTGGGGTGTTAAAGTCCCCCACTATTATTGTGTTCCTGTTGATTTCCTAAAAATAGAGCTACCATATGACCCAGCAGTCCCACTCCTAGGCATATGTATATCTGGAGAAAACCGAAATTTGAAAGGATGCATGCACCCCCATCTTCATTGCAGCACTATTTACGATAGTCAGGACATGGAAGTAACCTAAATGTCCATCGACAGAGGAATGGATAAGAAGATGTGGTACATGTATACAATGGAATATTACTCAGCCACAAAAAGGAATGAAATAGTGCCATTTGCAGCGATGTGGATGGACCTAGAGATTGTCATACAGAGTGAAGTAAGTCATAAAGAGAAAAACAAATGTCATATAATATCACTTTTATGTGGAATCTAGAAAAATGGTACAGATGAACTTATTTGCAAAGCATAAATAGAGTCACAGATGTAGAGAACAAACTTATGGTTACCAAAGGGGGAAGAGGGGTAGTGGGACGAATTGGAAGATTAGGATTGACATACATACACTACTATGTATAAAATAGATAACTAATGAGAACCTACTGTATAGCACATGGAACTCTACTCAGTGATCTGTGGTGACCTAAATGGGAAGGAAATCTAAAAAAAGAGTGGATGTATGTATACATATAACTGATTCACTTTGCTGTACAGCAGAAACTAACACAACACTGTAAAGCAATTATACGCCAATAAAAATTAATAATAAGAAGAAAAAAGAAACTGAGGGAAGAGAGGGAGAGTGAGGGAGAGTGAGGGAGAGAGCAACCCAGGCAGAAGGACCAGCATGTGCAAGGGCCCTAATGCTGAAGCAGCCTCGTGCAAAACTGAAAGAAGCTGAAAGAAGAATGCAGCTGGGGGGCAGAGTGAGCTGGAGAATGAAGGGATAAGGCTATACCATCTGCCTCCTGTGGACCATGTTAAGGATTTTGCGCTTGAGGGAACCATGGCCAAGTTTTAAGCTGGGTTGTGATTTGACCCAAGTTTGAATTTCTTTTTGGTTTTAGTAGGAAAAACAGTAAAAGGAGAGCAATAGTGAACACACAAGGAAGTTACTTGTTAGATTTTCTCTTAGTGACCTGTTAGGTCCATTGCCCTATAAATTCCTTACATATTATGTATGCAACCATTTATCATATTTACTGTGCATGGCTTCTCTTTTTTGTTGGTTTTAACATAAAAATATTTTAATTTTATTTGGTTACATTTTCAGTGAATCTCTTTCTAATGATTTATTCCATTCTTCTTTAGCCTGGAAAACACCACCTCCACAAGAGATTTGATAGTTAAATTAGTTCTCTTTTAGATTTTATGATGTATTTTATACATTTAACTTTTTAATCCCCCACTAATTTATTTTGATGTCAAATGAGGTAAATATTTCCCCAACTGTATTATCTGGGATACTTTCTTTCAGATATTGATTGGTTTCACAGAAGTAAGGTAAAATGAATTTTGGAATTGGTACATACTATATCCTGTTCTGGAGACTTTTTAAAAGACTCTGAGAGTCTTACAGTAAAACAAGACAAACACACATACACACATAAAAAATAATAATTTGTTCAACTTTCTATAAGTATTTCCCTAACTTTTTGACAATAAATAGTACTTATTAATACCTCTCATACCATAAGAGATAATTCCAAGTAGATTTATCTGCTAATTGCTAACCAGTGGTTCAAATTCTAAGTAGTCCTTTCTTTCCCAATTGTTAGGGATTATTCTTAACATCACACTGCTATCAGCTATACTGTGAATTTTGCCAAGCTTCTCAAAATTGAAGTTATATTTATTTTTCCCTTCTTTAAACCTTAGTTAAAAAGACATGGTTAGTCATGTAGATCAGGTGTTGGAAAACTTTTCTGTGAAAGATCCAGTAGTAAATATTAAAGGCTTTGCAGGCCAATTGAGAATATTATGTTATATAGGTACTTACACAGCTATTTTAAATGTAACCATTGAAAAATATAAAATCCATTTTTAGCTTGTTGGCCTTACAAAAACAGTGGCCTGGATTTGGCCGGTGAGCTATGGTTTGCCAACCCCTGATGTAGGGCACTGTCTGTGTTCCTGCTGCTACATTTGGCAAATCTTTGACCTTATGAATTCTAGAGTTGATGTACATACTGGGTCATAGCCACAGGGAAAAGAAGATATTTACAGGATGTTTTTACGACTTCATTTTGCTTTTGTTGTCCAAATATAATTCCTATTATTTTTATCAGTGATTTTTAAACTTATCTATACCATGATGGCTCTTTCTAATTTGTATTTGACATGTCTGTCCTCTCCTGAGCACCCTTACCTTTTCAGTTTCCAAAACTTTTTCTGCTATTTTTTATTCTTGTTTTATTAAAAAAGATTCTGCTGGCTTAAATGCACATTTAAAAGGAAATGAGGAAAGTGGCAACGTAGTGTGGGAGCCTTGGAGACAACGGAGCCTGTCCCACTGGCAGACTAAGGAGTTTAAAACTCTGGATTTTTCTGGGAATTTTCCAAGCAAGTCCAGTCACCATCAAACTTAAATTCTACTCTTGATTTTCACTATACCATTATAACAGACAAACAAAAGCATCTTTTGGGGTGGTAATATCTAGGTAATGGAAAATAAATTAGAGCCTTCCTGTTTGTACATTTTTTAGCTCTCATTTTGTTACTGTCATAGAATTCTTAGGGTAGTTGGTGGCAACTGGTGGCAGAAAGTTGTTCATAGTATTACTTAAAAAATTTTTTTATATTATACTCAGTCAGAGAGACATGACCTCATAAAGGAAAATCCCCAAGTAACAGAAACAAAAGTGGACTATCTTTTGTGGTAAGGAATAAGAATTGGGATTAGGTTTGACTAAAAGTAACTGAGTAAGTGTCAGTTCCTAACACAAAATAGATTTTTATTTTTCTCCCACATTCGAAAAATCTGGAGGTATTTCAAGGCCAGTGTGGCCCTCCACAAGATGGTAGATCCAGACTGGTCCCATCTTGTTGTTTTCCTGTGTGTGGCTTCTGAGTTTATCTCAGGTGGCTGCTGGAGTGCCAGACTATGTCCACATTCCAGCTAATAAGAGACAGGAGGGGTCACGACCCCTATCACTTTCACTTAGTTTTCATAGGCTACTCCTAACAGCAAGGCATGGCAAGCTGAGAAACTTAGTCTTCAGTTTAGGGAGCCATATTCACACCAGAAAATCAGGGTGTTTTTTTTTTTGTGGAGGAAGAAGAGGGGAATGGATATTGGGAGACTATCAACAGTCTCTGATGCAAAAGTAAATGACAGGTTTCTTTCAGACTTTGTCTTATTTAGAGGCAGGTCATTCATTTTGGGAAATACTAAAAGCTGGTTGTTCTTTCCTTTTTTCCCCTTTTTCACCACATACCTCTTTTTGTTGGTAGTCCCAGGAGAGAACAGACTGTGATCAGTTCAGGGGAGCCTCGTCTTTCTAGGGTTGTCAGAGCTATCTTGTTTAGCAAGCTTTCCAGTTCCATTGTAATTATTTTTGTGTTTTTTTAAATCATTATGTGTTTCTTTGTTTCCAAAATAGCATACATAATATGTAGCTCAACTGATCACATCATAGGTTGATGAAACTTCATATTGATTTTATAAACTAGGAAGAGGAGGAATACTTTTTATTCTGTGCAGCTGAATTTTGGAGTGTTTTAACTTTTTAAAATTATCCTGACAATAGCACTAATGTATCTTAGAAATGTTTGAAAAAATACATTTATGTATATCTGTATTTATATCTCTCATAACACACACCGCCCCCCCACATACAGACACACACACAGATTTCTTTGAAGATAATTTTGTCATGATCCTAAGGCAAATATCGCTCTTTTGTCATTTATGCTGCCAGCTGCTCCAGGATAGACTTCTGCCCTGTCAAAATATAAAAGAATGAATGCATTTTCTCTCAGATTATAATGTACAAAATAATAGAAATGCAGTAAGTATACAGAGTGATTCAGATTTTACTTGTTTTGGGAAAAATCATCTTTCCATTCTCTAAATTTCAGTGGATTTCACAAAGTGGAATATCCATTTTGAATAAAAAGCATGAGGTCCCAAATAATTAACCAACTTTTTTCTAGTCAGGTTTTGCCAGAACAAACAGATTTCAGAATATCCCAATTTTAGAATTTGTCAGAATATATCAATAGAAAATGGGAAAAACAACTCTTCTCTTTCCTTGCTTCTCTCCTCCCTCCCTGTTTTTTCATATTTATAAGGCATTTCACTAAAGCATATATGTGATTTGAATGTTGATATGACATTTATAGTGTAGATAAATGTATAATTTATACCAGTATATGATAGGTGCATATTATATATATGATTGGCGATATACATTAAGATTTAACTAGTTGAGTCTGGCATTTGAGCAACAAATATGAATTTTGAAGATTTATTGATAAGCAGAATTAAGTACAGTGATGTTGGAAACAGATACATATTATATTCATGCACCTACCTAATTAAACTGCCCTCCCTGCCCCAGCCAAATGTCACCACATACTTTTTAGAAAACTGTGACTTAATTGTATTTAGTTTGTAAAGAACTAACAAAGATTAGGAAGAGGTGACATGTAGGTGACACCTGAAAATGGAAGGAAATCAAGTATGTACTTATGATTGGGAAGAGGGGAGAGATCACGAAGACGTAAAGAAGTTTGTGGTTTTCTCTTTTACAAACTTAACCTTTGTCATACCCAATACATAGTGAAGTTAATGAATATGTGGCGGCGTCCAGTTCTATCTCAGGAATATAAACTGGCTCTTTATACTCTGTTGGGGCTACATGAATGAATGAATGAATGAATGAATGAATATATATAGATCTCCTATTAAAGAAGGTGGATTTTTTTTAATTTCAGAGTTAACCTTTGTGACATCATTTTCCAGCTTATATGAGTAAAAAATATTGAAGCCAGAAATAGTCAAGGACTTTATAAATGTCATGTAAGTATTTATAAATGTGGCTTTAGAGTTCAGTATAGGTGTTGTCCTTAATTAATTGGTGAAGCCTTTCATTTTTTTCCTTGTACCAGATATGTTTCAGTGTTTAGATTTCAATCACATTTGTCTGTCCTCTACTGACTGAAGATATTAATAAGCCTTCAGCTCTCCTCTGTCACTAAAAATGAACAATTCCTGTGAGTTGAGCTGAGGGGAAAGTGGAACCTTTGCATATATATAATTAATAAATATAATAAAGTCTTTCAGATTTCAGAAACCTCCTCTGCCATAGATAGGGATAACTTTTCAAATAGCCTCATGGACAGTGTACGGGTTGAGGATAGTAACTTCTGTTGTCTTGTGTGAAGACATGAATTTGGATTTGCTGGGGAAAGAGCAGTTATTAATTTGTCTCAATGGAGTATCCCTTTGGTATTCCTAATCTATACCTTCATTTTTCTGAACTACATATATACATACACATATATATCTTTTTACCCACTTAATAATTTTTAAGTGTAGATTATAGTATTGCTTACTTTATTCACATTGTTGTATTGGTACAGCAGATTTCTAGAACTTTTTCATCTTGCTGAAAAATGGCTGAAACTCTGTAGCCATTGAACAACAACTCTCCCTTTTCTCCTTCCCCCAATCCCTGGCAACCACCATTCTCCTTTCTGTTTCTATGAGTTTGATTACTTTAATACCTCGTGTAAGTAGAATTATGTGGTATTTAGCTTTTTGTAATTGGCTCACATTTTCTTTATCCATTCATCAGACAGTGGACGTTTAGGTTGCTTCCACATCTTGCTTATTGTGAATAATGCTGCAGTGTACATGGATGTACAAATATCTCTTTGAGGTCTCTTTTCAGTTCTTTTTGATAAATACCCTAAAGTGGGATTGCAGCATCACATGGTAGTTCTGTTTTTAATATTTTGAGGAGCCTCCATACTGTTTACCATAGTGGCTACACCATTTACAATCCCACCAATAGTGCACAAATGTTCCAATTTCTCCACATCTTCTCCAACCCTTGTTATTTTTGTCTTTTTGATAGTGGCCATCCTGTTGGGGATGAGGCCTTACCTCATTGTGGTTGTGATTTGTATCTCCCTGATGATTAGTGATGTTGATCATCTTTTCATATGCTTATTGGCCATTTGTATATCTTCTTTGGAGAACTGTTTATTCAAGCCCTTTGCCCATTAAAAAAATTATTTTTTGAGTTGTATGAGTTCTTCTTATATTCTAGATATTAACTCCTTATCTGATATTAGTTTGTAAATATTTTCTCCCATTCCATAGGTTACCTTTTCACTCTGTTGTTTGCTTCCTTTGCTGTACAGAAGTTAAGTTTGATGTAGTCCCTTTTGTCTGTTTTTGTTTTTGTTACTTGTGCTTTTGGTGTCATATCTAAGAAATCATTGCCCATTCCATTTTTCTGAAGCTTTTCCCCTGTTTTCTTCTAGGAGTATTGTAGTTTCAGGTCTTACATGTAGGTCTGTAATCAATTTTGAGTTAATTTTTGTATATGGTATAAGATAAAGGTCCATTCATATTCATTCTCTTTCATTTGGATACCCAGTTTTCCCAGCACCATTTGTTGAAGAGACTATCCTTTTCCCATTGTGTAGCCTTGGCACCCTTGTCAAAGATCATTTGACCATACTCAATATTTTGTAATAACCTATATGGGAAAAGAACCTGAAAAAGAAAAGTTATATATATGTGTGTATATGTGTGTGTGTGTGTATATATATATGAAAAATTGAATCAGGATATTGAGGATATTGAATCTAGTTCCCTGTGCTATACAGTAGGACCTTGTCATTTATCTATTTTATATACAGTAATTTGTATCTGCTAATTGCAAACTCCTAATTTATCCCTCCCCCACCCCATTTCCCCTTTGGTAACCATAAGTTTGTTTTCTATGTCTGTGTGTATGTTTCTGTTTCATAAATATGTTCATTTGTGTCATATTTTAGATTCCACATATAAGTGATATCATATGATAATTCTCTTTCTCTGTCTGGCTTATTTCACTTAGTATGATAATCTCTTGGTCCATCCATGTTGTTGCAGATGGCATTATTTCCTTTTTTATGGCTGAGTAATATTCCAGTGTGTGTATATATACCACATTTTCTTTATCCATTCCTCTGTCAATAGACATTTAGGTTGCTTCCATGTCTGGGCTATTGTAAACAGTGCTGCTATGAAGCCTGAGGTGCGTGTATCTTTTCGAATTAGAGTTTTCTCTGGATATATGCCCAGGAGTAGGATTGCTGGATCATATGACAACTCTATTTTTAGTTTTTTAAGGAACTGTTCTCCATAGTGACTGCACCAATTTACATTCCCACCAACAGTGTAGGAGAGTTCCCTTTTCTCTACACCCTCTCCAGGATTTATTGTTTGTAGACTTTTTAATGATGACCATTCTGACTGGTGTGAGGTGGTACCTCATTGTAGTTTTGATTTGCATTTCTCTAATAATTAGCAATGTTGAGCATCTTTTCATGTGCCTATTGGCTGACTGTATGTCTTTTTTGGAGAAATATCTATTTAGGTCTTCTGCCCATGTTTTGACTGGGTTTTTTTGGTTGTTGTTGTTATTGAGTTGTATGAGCTACTTGTATATTTTGGAAATTAATCCCTTGTTGGTTGCATCATTTGCAAATATTTTCTCCCATTCTGTAGGTTGTCTTTTTGTTTTGTTTATGGTTTCTTTTGCTGTGCCAAAGCTTATAAGTTTGATTAGGTCCCATTTGTTTATTTTTGCTTTTATTTCTATTGCCTTAGGAGACTAACCTAAGAAAACATTGGTGCAATTTATGTCCAAGAATGTTTTGCCTATGTTCTCTTCTAGGAGTTCTATGGTGTCATGTCTTAAATTTAAGTCTTTAAGCCATCTTGAGTTTATTTTTGTATATGGTGTGAGGGTGTGTTCTAACTTCATTGATTTACATGTGGCTCTCCAGCTTTCCCACCATCACTTGCTGAAGAGACTGTCTTTTCTCCATTGTCTGTTCTTGCCTCCTTTGTCAAAGATTAATTGACCACAGGTGTGCGGGTTTATTTCTGGGCTCTACATTCTGTTCCATTGATCCATATGTCTGTTTTTGTGCCAATACCATGCTGTTTTGATTACTCTGACTTTGTAATATTATCTGAAGTCTGGGAGGGTTATGCCTCTACCTTTGTTCTTTTTCCTCAGGATTGTTTTGGTAATTCTGGGTCTTTTATGGTTCCATATAAATTTTAGGATTATTTATTCTAGTTCTGTGAAAAATGTCATGGGTAATTTGCTAGGGATCCCATTAAATCTGTAGATTGCTTTGGGTAGTGTGACTATTTTAACAATATTAATTGTTCCAATCCAAGAGCATGGGTTATGTTTCCATTTCTCTGAATCATTGACCCTTTATCATTATATAATGTCTTTGTCTCTTGTGACAGCTTTTGACTTAAAGTTTATTTTGTCTGATATAAGTACAGCCACCTCTGCTCTCTTTTGGTTACCATTTGCATAGAATGTCTTTTTTCATTCTTTTACTTTCAACCTATGTTGGTCTTTACATCTAAAGTAAGTTCTTGTTGAGAGCATATAGTTAAATCTTTTTTTATGCATTTAGTCACTCATTGCCTTTTGATTGGGGGGTTTAACACATTTATATTTTAAGTAATTCCTGATAGGGAAGGACTTACTATTGCCATGTTGTTAATTGTTTTCTGTCTGTCTTATATCTGTGTTTGTCCCTCTTTTCTCTACCTTCCCTTGTGTTTTGTTGACTTTTTTTTTTTTTGTACTGACATGCTTTGATTCTTTTCTCATTTTCTTTTGTGTATCTTCTATTGATATTTTCTTTGTGGTTTCAGTGAGGCTTTCGTGAAACATCTTATAACACTCTATTTTAAGCTGATAAAACCTAACTTCAATTGTATACAAAAATACATATTTTGGCACCTCCACTTATGTTATTGATCTCACAAATTACCTCTTTATAAATTGTGTATTCATTAACATATAACATTATAACTGTTATATGTTATATATGTATAATATACATATACCAGAATTAAAAGTTCTTTATGCACCACTGCACAGTATTACAGTATTCTGTATTTGTCTATGTAGTTAACATTTACCAGCAAGCTTTATATTTTTATATGTTTGCATGTTGCTGTATAGTGTCCTTTTGTTTTGACTTCCAGTGTTCTTTTAGCATTTCTTATAAAGCAGTTCTAGTGATGATGAACTCTCTTAACTTTTGTTTATCTGGGAAAGTCTTTATTTCTCCTTCATTTTTGAAGGACTTTTTTGCCAGATGTAATATTCTTGGTTGGTAGTATTTTTTTCTTTTAGCAATTTGAATATATTGTCCTACTCCTTTCTGGTTTGTAAGGTTCCTGCTGTAAAAGGCACTGATGATATCATTGGAGCTCCCTTGTAAATACATGATGAGTTGTTTTTCTCATGCTGCTTTCAAGTTTCTATCTTTGTCTTTGACTTTTGACATTTGATTATAATGTATGGACCTCTTTCAGTTTAATCCTGGTTTGAGTTCTTTGACATTCTTGAATCTGGATGTCCATTTCCTTCCTCTGATTTAGGAAGTTTTCAGCCATCATTTTTTTCAAATAAGCTCTCTGTGCTTTCTTCTCTCTCTTCTCTTTCCGATACTCTTATAATACATATACTGAGCCACTTAATGATGTAGCATAAGTCCCTTAGGAATGTCACTTTTCTTCATTTTTTTTCTTTTTGGTACTCTGTCTCAAAGATTTCAAATGACTTGTCTTGAGGTTTTCTGATTCGTTATTCTGCTTGATCAAGTCTGATGTTGAACCTTTCTAATTATTATATTCTTTAGTACCAAAATTTTTGTTTGGTTCTTTTTAATAGTCTTTGTCTTTTTTTTTTTTTTTTTGTCTCTTTTTTGATCTTCTTATTTTGTTCATGCATCATTTCCTGATCTCATTTCATTTAGTTTTCTGTGTTCTCTTAGATCATTGAGCCTCTTTGAAAGGTATTTTGAATTCTTTGTCAGGTAATTAATAGATCTGTATTTCTTTGGGGTTGGTTTCTGGAGATTTATTTTTGTTGCTTGGGCCATGTTTCCCTGATTCTTCATGTAATTTGTGATTTTCTTTCTGAGTTTTATGCATTTATAAAATAACTACTTCTCCCAGACTTTAGACTGGCTTCATGCAGAGGAAGCCCTTCACCAGTCAACCCAGGTAGAGGTTGTGGGGGCCTCTGACACCTTTTGAGGGGAGATGTGACTTCCCTGGGCTTGTGTGTGTGATTTTCCCAATTAAAGAGGTTTGTCATTTTATTTTTCGGGACATTGTAACCTGTTGTGTTGTCTGATGTCTGTTCTGATACTGCAGATTCTCTGGTGTTACAGGAGCAAGGTGTCCTACTCTTTAATTAATTTATTTTTGGCTGCATTGGGTCTTCGTTTCTGCACGCGGGCTTTCTCTAGTTGCGGTGCACAGGCTTCTCATTGTGGTGGCTTCTCTTGTTGTAGAGCGTGGGCTCTAGGCACGCAGGCTTTGGTAGTTGCAGCACACAGGCTCAGTAGTTGCGGCACGCAGGCCCTAGAGCACGCAGGCTTCAGTAGTTGTGGCGCATGGGCTTAGTTGCTCTGCAGCATGTGGGATCTTCCTGGACCAGGGTTTGAACCTGTGTCCCCTGCATTGGCAAGTGGATTCTTAACCACTGCGCCACCAGGGAAGTCCCAAACCTGTGATTTTAAATCAGTATATATGGTCAGTGGTTCAGAACATGGTTTTGCAGTCAGACAGTCCTGGATTCAAATTCTGGTTCCAGCATATTCTGTATGACTTTGGGCAAATTGCTTGTCTCCCTAAATCTCAGTTTCCTTATCTATAAAATGAGATGTAATAGTAATACCTCATATGTATTGGAAGGATTATTTGGGATAATACATGCCTAGTGTACAGCACGTAACACTCAAAATTATTAAATAGTATTATTAAAATGAACACACACAGATACATTGTGTATTACTTTTTAAGCTTTTACTTATTAGCCATTAAAAGTCAACAAGTGGCAACCATGGCTATGTTGATGATTCTTATTTTCCAGCTAACAGGTTGATTATATCTGATGCCTAACATCATTAGAGATAAGAAGGTATTTAAAAACTACTTCAGAAACAAAGTAGCCATTACAAATTTGTGTTATTGCTTTTTCATAGCCTGAAATCCTGGTCTAGTTGTATTTAAAATCTGATGAGAATAACATCCATCAGTTTAAAGTAAATCTTTATGTTAGAAACTGAGACATCCAAACACAAAAGAATATATGCCGTATGATTCCATTTACATAAAATAGAAATTTATAGTGACAGAATGCAGATAAGGGGTTGAATAGGGCAAGGGAGTAGAGGTATAGGCTGCAAACGTACATGAAGATACTTTAGGGGGTGTTGAAAATGTTCTGAATCTTGACTGTGATAGTAGCATCTGTCAGAACTCTTTGAGTTGTCCACTTGAAATGGATACAGTTTATTGTATGTAAATTATACACTAATAAATTGATTTCTAAAGTGAGTCATTTTACGATGCATTTAATGTAGGAATTTGCTGATTGTTAATGACCGCTAGGTAATAAACTTAAAGCTGTAACCCAGTTTAGGCCTGCCTCAGCTCATCTACAGTAACATCCTACTTACCTGGAGGTCAGACTGTTGCCAACCTCGGGTCTCCAAAATATGGCCAAGAGGCTGGGAAATGCGTTTGAGTGGCTGAATAGCTGCCACAGAGCCCATATGTTTATAGCAAAGGAATGCTCAGGAATCCCTACTGCAGTCTATTTAATACAGCTTTATATAAACTATTAATAAGTCCTTTTGTCTTTTTTCTAAACTTACTGCAGGTTAAAAGTAGTGAATTAAAAGAGGAACACAGGTGATAATCTGCAAAGAAGATTTTTTAAATATAAAACTAGATTCAAGAACTATGAGCTCAATAATTAGGGGAAGTGAAGATCCGGGTAAGGCAACTCAATACACTACAATAGCCCCTGGGATATTTCTGTATTTAGACACTAAAATTTTAGTAGTACATTCATGATAATGAACCTGAGCCTTCAAGAAAAATATTAAATCATAGTCTGTATATGATACTTAGAATTGTGTAGTTTATACAGAAATGATTAAATAAAAGCATTTTCTTGTTTAAAGGAATTAAATAGTAGGAATATGGAAAATGTATATGATCATGTGGGTTTTGTGTTTGTAACCCCCCCACACACACTTATACACATTTACAGAACTCTACAAGTACTCGCACACATATGTAACTCCATGCTTTTGTAAACTTCTATAGTAGTGTGACTTTATACTGAAGTAATAGACTCATGAAAACAAAATTTTAATAAGCTTTTAGTGGGAGTGATCACCAACTCTTGAATAAGTGAAGTCTATTTTCATTATACAAATACATTGATTCTTTCTGGACCTACCCTGGTTTTAACAAGATTGTAATACTTTTCTTTTTTTTTTTCTTTCACACACACACACTGTATTTTATTTTTACAAGAGATAAATAAACTGACACCAAGCATTGTAAATGGATGACCACAACAAAAGCAACAACGATTGCAATTACCAAACACGAAACACACTCATACTATGTCATAATATTGACATTCAGTCCAGTAATCCTCCACTGTAACAGCTCCTTTACTTTGCAGTGAAAATTGATTTGTATATTCTTTGCCTCTGAGTCCTTGTGGGATTTTTTTTTATTATTATTAAACAGAAAGTCATAAAAATTATAATCATCCTCATCAGTTCACTCAGTCCCATGTAATTAATTTTTTTTTTATCTTGATCTTTTGTTAGCACTTTTATGAATTCATCAGTTTTCCATTAGAGTTCTGAAAATGCTTATTCATTCAGTTCAGCAGTATAGTCAGTTACCAGAAACCTGTACTTGTCAGTCTTTTCCATGAATTCCTTGAAGATGAAACCCTTTTATAGGAACATTTTTGCGAAAGCATCAGAGTACACCCAGAACTGTCTGTAAATGACAAAAGACTTAAAAATGACGATGGTTAAAGATTTGATGGAAGTTCATAATAATGCAATTGACAAGGAAATTTAGTTATTTCTGAGATATACATTTTAAAGTAATAACTAGAATTATGACCTGTAACATTATAGCAGAACATGTAAGATTTTTAGAAATTTCATGTAATGTCTGAAACATTTATATTAACATATTTCCATACAAATAACCCAAAGAAAGTTTAGTATTAGTTGTTTTTTGTTTGTTTGTTTTTTTATACTGCAGGTTCTTATTAGTCATCAATTTTATACACATCAGTGTATACATGTCAATCCCAATCGCCAAATTCAGCACACCACCACCCCCACCCGACCGCGGTTTTCCCCCCTTGGTGTCCGTACGTTTGTTCTGTACATCTGTGTCTCAACTTCTGCCCTGCAAACCAGTTCATCTGTACCATTTTTCTAGGTTCCACATACATGCGTTAATATACGATATTTGTTTTTCTCTTTCTGACTTACTTCACTCTGTATGACAGTCTCTAGATCCATCCACGTCTCAACAAATGACTCAATTTTGTTCCTTCTTATGGCTGAGTAGTATTCCATTGTATATATGTACCACAACTTCTTTATCCATTTGTCTGTCCAGGGGCATTTAGGTTTCTTCCATGTCCTGGCTATTGTAAATAGTGCTCCAATGAACATTGTGGTGCATGACTCTTTTTGAATTATGGTTTTCTCTGGGTATATGCCCAGTAGTGGGATTGCTGGGTCGTATGGTAGTTCTATTTTTAGTTTTTTAAGGAACCTCCGTACTCTTCTCCATAGTGGTTGTATCAATTTACATTCCCACCAACAGTGCAAGAGGGTTCCCTTTTCTCCACACCCTCTCCAGCATTTGTTGTTTGTAGATTTTCTGATGATGCCCATTCTAACTGGTGTGAGGTGATACCTCATTGTAGTTTTGCTTTGCATTTCTCTAATAATTAGTGATGTTGAGCAGCTTTTCATGTGCTTCTTGGCCATCTGTATGTCTTCTTTGGAGAAATGTCTATTTAGGTCTTCTGCCCATTTTTGGATTGGGTTGTTTGTTTCTTTAATATTGAGCTGCATGAGCTGTTTATGTATTTTGGAGATTAATCCTTTGTCCATTGATTATGATATGTGTACAATACTTTTCTGTAAGTAAACATATACATTTACTTATTGGCTGGATGTAATACTTAATAGTATTTCTCTAATTTAATGGTAAAATGAAAACAAAGGTAGCAGAAGTTATTATAATTGGTTTACTACATTAGAAAGGTTATTTTTCATTTATTACTTCCAGTTGTCAATATGTTATCTGGAGCATTACAGCTCTTCAAATGATAAACAATATATCATGGTAATTACCACTTTCTAAAAATTACACACAACAAAACTGTAGTAATCTGCTTATATTTTGGCAATTCTGTGTTGCTCACAAGTATTTTTTAGAATACATTTATTGTTACATTTAGCTGGCCAACTTAGGGGAAAGTATTAATGAAGCCTTTACTAATTCTATTCAACAGTAATGAAGCATTAACAATTTTCAAGATAGAAAATCTGTCTTGGGACAAACTCTGGTAGCTGTAGGCAGAATGGGTGCAGTTTGCATAGATTCCAAAAGGTCAATCAATTTTAAATATAGAGGGAGATCGAAGAATCTCAGATAATTATGCAAGTTTTGGCTGGTTGACAGGGTGGGTGGTGGTTCTATTAAGCGATGTTGGAGCAGGAATGGCTTTCTGAAGGGGGAGAAGAGATGAGAGAGTTGATAGGTTTGGTAGGGGACCTGTTGATTTGGCCGTGCTTAGAGATGCTTGGGGAGAATGGTGTACATGAAATCAGGCTGGTCTAGGAGGCCTTCCAGGGAGACTATAAAGCAGTCCTTAATGATGGAGAAAAAGAACCATTTTACTTTAAACAATGGATTGGGTTTTTAATATTTTTGTTTTGTTTGGGGTTTTCGGTTTGTCTTTATTAGCCTGCCTATTGTACTGTTTTAGGAGCTCAGATCTCTTAGTTGTTTCATCTATTATGTGAGGGAGTTGGATTAGACTGGTGTTTCTCTAACTTTAATGCACCTAAAATCACCTCAGGATCTTGTTAAAAATGCAGATTCTGAACCTGAAGGTCTGGGATGGGACCTGGGGGCCTTCCAACAAACATGAACAAAGTTTTAGACAATCACAAAGGTTTCTTCTAATTCCACAGTCTTATCTTTCAGACTTAAGATTTTTGTAAAGTAGGAGAAGCTGGAACTATTATACTTTACTCTTTCAACGTACATTTCTATTTCATGATTGGCAGGTGTACCAGTAGCTATAGATAAGGCTCAACAAAACACATTATTAATTAATAGCTCTGCCAGGCATTGTAGTTCCAGAAAATTAAGTCATCTGTTCTTCTTCCATATATGTTTGACTGGGTCATATGCATTAAATTATCTTAACATGTTCTCATGTTTAAAATCTTTCATTATACTTTTATTGGCTATGAAGATGAACAGTTGACTGAAATATGAGGTGTGTTTCTGTGATGGTGTAAATTTGTATGGTACATACCTTCTTTTCTGGAATGATATTGACATACTTGCTTAAATAAATTATCTTTCCCAACCTTACTCAATTGCTAGTCAATATAAAACATGGCATCACTGGCTGTGTTACAGAGGAGAGCAGAAAGCTTTTATTTGTGCATGTTTTTGACTGTGACATCCATTGACTTACCCCTGACATTCTGTATAATGATCATTGGTTAATAAGAGATTACGATAGAAATGAGGGAGTTGGGGGTTGTCAGGAATGAGCAGGTACAGGAAGAAGAGATGAGTAGGAGAGAAACTTAACAAATTTAAAGATGCAAGATACTATCACTATAATTGTATACAGAAGAGATTTTACCAGGGAATAAGCTTCTCCCTGCATTTAAGGGACTTTGGGGGCCTCTTGAACAGGTCATCAAGACTGGCCCTACTTATCAAGTCTTTGCTTGGATTTGGCTTCATTACAACAGTTCTGTTAACTGGTATCCTAAAGACATAAAGGAACTCATCCACCAGTTCATAATTAAGAAAGGTTCACTGGATTTCATGGAAGTGAAATTCTAATACATATAGTTATATTGTGAGGGATGGTCATTTATTAACATAAGTAAAATTCTAGACATTTCTTAAAGGTATCAATATTTTAAAATGTTAAATTGCTACTACTTAATGCAGTATTTGTAAAAACAAAGCAAAACAAAAATAAAAATACCCCAAGTTAACATTATCATTCATTGACTTCTAAAGACTTTTTGAAAAGAAGGTATAACTTTATATCAAGAATGTTTTCCTTTTGTCTTTAATTTAAACAACAGCTTGTCTGGATAGACTATCCTCACTGTACTTTTTCTTACCCTCAACACTGTATGGTTATCATACCACTGTTTTTGACATTTATAGTTACTGAAGAGAAATCCAAGAACAGTCTTGCTTGTCCCCCAATATGAACTGTTTCTTGCCTGGTTATCTAAAAAATTCTGTTTATTCCTCAAATTTAGTAACTTAAACTAGGATACATTTTAATGTTTATAGTTCTTTAATAAACTTATCCATCAAACAGGGTGCTCTTTCATTACTGAGACTTAGTTCTTTCTTTTCTTCATGGAATATTTCCCAATTTATATTTCTGAGTAATTTTTCTTTTCCATTTGTTGGCATCTGAACCTCAGGGGCATTTTTTTATGTTCTATTGTCTTAGCCTTCTGTGTTTGTTATCTACCCTGTAATTGATTTACTCTTTTATTTTTCCTGTGCATTCAGTATGTTTATTCAAGCCTTACCTCCATGCCACCAATTTGTTTTTCAGTCTTGTTGATCCTATTCCCTACCATTTCTAGTTATTTATTAGATTTATAGTAACATTATTTTGATACTCAATTTGTTTCTCTTAGCTCTATAGTCTCCCTTTTCATGTCATTATTTTAAAAACTCAACATTGAACTCTCTTACTAAATTTATATTCTTAGATTCCATGTAAAGCACTTATAAAGAACCTGTTTCTGATTGCTTCTTCTTCCAGGGTAAGGTCTTTGACTGTCATTTGGATGCTATATTCTTTGCTTTTATTCTTTAAACAAATTTATTATAAAATAAAACATACAGAAAAGTATATAAAACTTATATGTACAGTATTAAAATAGATTGCATTTAAATATAAGTGAACTTATATAATCCCTACCACATCAAGGTATAATATTTTAATGGTAGTCCAGAAAGTTCCCATGTTTCCCTTTCTTATTATCTCTACCTTCCTCACTGTAGTTAACCACTGGACTCTCTTCTTTTTCATGCTTTTATTTATAGTCTTACCATCCATATGTACATTCCGATATAATGCAGTTGGATTTTGCCTGCCTTTGGACTTTATATATTTGAACCACACTGTATGTACTCTTGTGACTTGTTCTTTTTTCTCGACATATTTTTAAAATTCATCCATGTTGTTGCATGTATCCATTTTCCTTGCTGTTTAGTATTTTATTGTATTAGTCAGGGTTCTCGAGAGAAACAGAACCAATAGGATGTGTATATATATGGAAAGAGATTTATTACAAGGAATCAACTCACGTGATTGTGAAGGCTGGCAAGTCTAAATCTGCAGTGTGGGCTTGCAGGCCTGAGACCCAGGAGAGCCAGTGGTGCGAAGTCCAAAGGCAGTCTGCTGGAGAATTCCCTCTTGCTCAGGAAGGCCAGTCATTTTGTTCTATTCAGGTCTTCAACTGACTGAATAAGAGCCACCAAATTATGCAGAGCAGTCCGCTTTACTCAAAGTTCACTGATTTAAATGTTAATCTCATCTGAAAACACCCTTCCAGCTGACATAGAAAATTAACCATCACAGTATGTGTACCACAGTTTTGTTTGTTTGTTTGTTTTACTGGGAATTTGTGTGGTTTCTAGGTTTAGGCATTTTGAACACTGTTCCTGCTGTGTGTGTGTGTGTGTGTGTGTGTGTGTTTCTCTCCTAGTGCACATAATCACTCATATTGTCTGGAATATTATCTAGGAATAGGATTGCTACATCATAGGTATGCATGTATTAAACTTTACTAGATATTTTAAAACCATTTTGTTAAACAGTATGCCTGGTGTTGGTTATATTAGTGGCTCTGTATCCTTGCCAGTTCTTGGTATTGTCAGACTTGTAAAATTTCATCATTCTAAAGATATAATTTGTATTTACTGGACTACTCTTTGAGCATCTTTTCATGTTTACCCTCTTGGTGTGGACCTATTTTTGTCTATTGTGTCTTATAGTCTTCAATTGTGATAAATTTTCTTGAATTACCTTTTAGATTTCTTCCCCTTCTGTTTTCTCTTTTCTCTTTCCAGACCTACTATTATCTAGATGTTGGACTTCCTGGATTGATTCTCTATCTTATTTTTTTTCTCTATTTTTCATCTTTTTGTCTTTTTGCTCTTCTTAAATATTTTCCCAACTTTATCTTTCATTTCTTCTTTAAAATTTTCATTTATGTTATATTTCCTTTTTTACTTATTTTTCTATGTATTCTATATTTATTCCTTTTCTTATAGCATCCTAATGTTTCTTGCTGAATCCTCTTCAATAATAGAAATAGGAAACATCCCATTTTTGTTTCTTTGAAGATTGATAATTAAAAAAAATATTGTCATCTCTTTGCATGGTTTGTTTCCTTCAGCTTTGATTCTGTTTATTTATCTTTGTCCTTCATGAGAGAGATTTTCCTCAGATGTCAGGTGGTCCTTAGCTGATTGCTCATATTTAAGTTTATTTGGCACTAAGTGGATAGAACTAGACAGATCAATAAGAAAAAGAAGGACTTGAACAACGTTATACATCAGTTGGACCTAACAGACATATACAGAACACTCACCCAACAGCCCCAGAATACACGTTCTTCTCAAGCACACAGAGAGCATTCATATATCACACGTTGGTCACAAAACAAGTCTTAACATATTTAAGAAGATTGAATCATATCAAATATCTTTACCAATCACAATGAAATAAAATTAGAAGTCAAGAGCAGTAGGAAAACTGGAAACTTCACAGATATATAGAAATTAAACAATACACTCTTGAATAACCAATGGATCAAAGAAGAAATCACAAGGGAAATGAGAAAATTTCTTGAGGCAAATAAAAACTAAAAAGTTGACTGGTAGTTCTGGGAGCTTGAGAGAAGCCTCCCAATTATAGGGTGATGTCTCTATTCTTAAGTCTTTTCAGTTGAGCTGATAGGATTTCCCAGAGAAGAATCTTCCACTCTTATAAGGAAAGGTACAAGCCTTCTAACCTGGTGGTGAAGAGAGATGAAGTCTCAATCTTCAGGATTTAAAACTTTCATTTAGTTTTCAGGATGATATCTCTGCCTTCAACTCTGTCTGGCGTTCCTCAGTTCAAAATCTCCTTGATTTACTATCCAGAGAACAGAGCTCAAGTCTTCCACCAGAGTGGGGAAGGGGTTGCACTGGGGACAGGATTAGGGAGTGTGGGGGGATGTCTAACTGTTTCTTAAAGAGACTTTCTTCAACTCTTCTTCCGTATCAGTTCCACCTTGCAGAGCTGCCTGATGCCACCTTTGAACGTTTAGTTAGGTACATTGGTTTGCTTCTTTCTTGAAGATGATTTATTTTGCCAAGGGAATAGCATCATGAGTTCACATATTTTAACATTTTGCCTCATTTTGCCATCCAAAATTATACAGCAAGATAGAAAAAAGTAGTATCCTAACAAAATTTTAGATGGAGAAAATATTGTGAAATTGTATATAGCTAAGTTCTCTCTCCCTTAGCCTTTCTTAGTCAATCTAAATTCATTTTGTAGTATTTAAGTGAATGCCTCATCATATTCTTGTCTCTGTTTTAACCCTTGTTCTGAGATTATGTTTATGATTAGAAGAATTTATGAAACATTTTTATTTCACCACTAGATTAGCTTCTTTGACTCTGCTAAACAATACACAAATACATATTTGTGATAAATAAAATTGTTTTCCTGTGTTGGTTTCTGGAAATAGTTCTAACATTTTATTGTTAACTTAGACAAGTGTGTTGTATATGTTTTGTTTTCTGTTTGTTAACAGAAAACATCTGTTAGCTTGGAGCTTTCCTTTGGAGATACTTCCAAATACTTTGGCCTCAAACCAGAACTAATTCTTGGTTTTAGAAAAAGTAAAGTAAGATCCCAAAGGTTATTCTTTGTATATATTTTCATCACTTTGTACCTCTAGATTGAGTTTTTTATGAGTGCGATTTACTTGCTAAAAAATAGAAAGGATGGTATTAAGGGTTTTGTTCACTTTTTAAAGCTAGCTGTTAGAATTATGTATTTTGAAATTCATCTGAATGCAGTGGGGCACAGCATTAAACAGTTTTTCAAAGCATGAAAACCAAAACCTGGAATCACTGGAGAAAAAGACATTCTTTGTAGAAAGTTGTAATTATGTACAACAGTAGCAGTTCAGAGCAGATTATCCCAGTCTTTCTATTTGTTAGCTACAGTACCACTTTGGAAAAAATGAATTTTCATCTTGTTGAACTCTATCTAGGTGAGGGTTGGACCTATACAGTTTCAAACATATTCATCAAAAAATGAACAGGTATGTAAAAGAAAGGGCAGAAGCAGGGAATAAATATAAGAAAAAGTGAAAAGAATATTTTCCTATAAAAATGCAGGGAAAATGGTTTAGCATTAACAGTTTTTACAAATCAGTACTCTGCCTTCAAGGGTTCAGTAGTTGTCACTAGATCCATTTAATATGTCCTGCTTTCAATACAAGTATATTTACTGACCTTTCTTCCTTGAAATCAGAAACCTGACTCCCAACCCCCTGTGGAGGAACTCTCCCAGCTTCTCTCTTCCCCTCTTTGCACTCTGTTGTATTTCCACTCAATTAACCACGTAGTATAAACATACTCAGGGGTATCCTGAGTAAAAAAAAAGTCGCAAAGAACTCCTTGTCTTTCATTGACTGTAAAGTCAGCCCAGGCAGAGATGTTCCTATACAACCAGCATTACCAATTATTTATTCAACTGTCTTCAGTGCATATTTATCGAACATCTTTTGTTTTACTTTATTGTTTGGTAATCATTCTGTCATTCTCTGCAGAGGTCTAAGCTAACAGAGGAGAAAGGGGACTACTGTTGAACGTACTATATACAGTTGACCCTTGAACAGTATGGTGGTTAGGGGCACCTACCCTCTGCACAGTGGAAAATCCACATATCACTTATAGTTGGCCCTCTGTATCCATGGTTCCAGATCTGCGGATTCAACCAGCCGCAGATAGTGTAGTGCTGTAGGATTTACTGTTGAAAAAACCCGTGTCTCTAAGTGGACCAGTGCAGTTCAAACCTGTGTTGTTCAAGGGTCAGCTGTACTTAGCTTTAACTTAAATATTCTTATGTAATCCTCACAGCCATGTAATGTTATTACTGTATAGGGTAATGTTATTCCTGTTTTCTAGATGCAGAATCTGAAGAATGATTTTCCCAAAATCACTCAGCTAAGTGGCAGATCCAGGATTTCAACTTAATTTGTCTGATGCTGAAGCCTAACATTTTCTGTTAAACACATAGGACCCAGGACTTGCCTGTCCCTGTCCAAACCGTATTTCAAGACTGCAAAGGTCTTTGGTACTGGGACATAAACAGTAGCTCTGAGATCTTATGTAGGCTTAAGTGTAATATTTCAGATCTAGTTAAACAGTGAGTTTCTTGGTTTTCTTAGTGTGAGGGAGATACTGGATTTACTTGGTTTCATGTATCACTGTAGAGAAATGTAACTTTTCTGTATATGAACAAGGTTATACACATTATTATAATCATTTTTTAGAAATCAATCTAAAGATGAACTTTTTAAAATTCAGCAATTTCATCTTGTCTTTGTATTGACTTGTTTTTATGTTTGTTTATTTCCCATTGAGGTTATCAAGGAAACACGAACTTTATTATGAACTACCTAATATTTAAGAGTTCCTGGGTGTCTTGTTAAATGTTTGTTGTATAAATGACAGTCTGTGAGCGATAAGTTTTATAAGGAAGGATTCTTTATTTGCCCTTAGATTTGGCATCTCCTTTTTATGGCTCTTTTTTGTAGAATAGACACACTCATTCCCCACCTTGCTCAAAGATTCTCTGTCATGCCTTTTTAGATCAAGGAAGGGGAGAAGTCTCTCTGTCAGTCTGTAGGGCGATGCTATTTTTTATGTAGCTTCCAAAATAAAAGAGAGGGATGTTCAGAGTAGGCATACAAAGCTTATAGTTCCTTTAGTAAAAATGATGCAATTTTTCTTAAAAATTCAATCATAATTGTCCTAGTTCCAAAATGGAAATTCATTTTCTTGTCCTTTGATGTTGTTTTAATCAACCCATATTATGAGTTATTTTAGTTATCTGATCAGCTTCCTTAAGGGCTGGAAGCTTGATTGAACTGGAAGTCTAGAGCTTAAGTACAGGCTGAAGAGGAACTGGGAATTGTGCATAGGGTCTCTTAAAGTCACTGAGTTGAGAAAGAGAAATGGACAAACTTATTTAGACTTTTTTGCCCAATAACCTAGAGGTAGCCAGGAAACTCTCTCCTTGGATGGCTTAGAAACAGCTCCATTGTCAAGTGCCAAGAAATCTAACCTTAGATTTCCACTCTTTCGATTAACCATCCCAACCCACGTAGGCCAGTTCAGCTATCTTCCCTTCCACCCTCTGCTCCCATACTTCTCAGATTTCAGAAGACAGTTGAGTGACAAATGCCTGCCACCATTACTTAGATAGTCTTTATTTTAAGTGCCATACCCATTGTGAAACTGCTTATTGTAAAATCTTAAGCCCCTGTAGGAGTAAAATGGTCTAAATCCCTTATTGAAATGCCTCTGAATACAACTGAAATATAAAGGAACTTAATGTTAAACAATGTTGTGTTTATTGCTATATGAACCTTATAAAATTTATGAAGTGGCTATGTTTATTTCTCAATAACAGATGATGAAAATTAGTGAAAAGGAAATAGCAGTATATTAAACTGAGAAAAAGTTTATGTTTAACTTTGGTGTAGAAATTTTACCTTCCAACTTTTTAGACCTGCATTATAATGAACATTTACTTAGGAGAAATATGTCTTTAACATTAGAGGAAAATGAGAATGGAAAAGTGGAATTATATGGATCATTCACTTGAGTATAAATCAAAATTTAATTGCTTTTAAAGAACCAAAAGGTAGATCAATTTTATTTTAGAAGAAGGACCAGCATGGATAGACTATTGGGTTCTAGATTAAATAACTATTAAAGTCTAATTTGAACAACAGAAACAGAGATACCTCAGGCCACTATTAAAAATTTTTTTTGTTTCCCTTTTTTAGGGCACATTTAAAATGAAATCTTAAGAAGGTTCTAACTCCTGTCCTCCTGAAATGTAACCTATACCAGAATAGTATTGTTGCATAAGTTTGCAGTTCTATTTAAACACTTTACTTAAACAGCTATTAATTTAGTATTTTAGTCCATCTCTGTTCTGTGTATTTTTAACAGTGAAATTAAATATATCCTTTCTGATTTGTTTAGTTTTAAATTAGGCTCACTCGGAGCTAGCTTCCAGAGACTGTGACTTGGCCCTTGGTGCCTTTTGGCATCAGCTTTTATTAAAGTCAGTGCATGTTCTTGTCTTTGTCATCTTGGAAGGACACTGATGCTAGTCATGCCAACTTGGATCCATTTCCAAGGTTTGCCACAGGAAGCAAAATATTGAAATTATCATAAAAGTAAATCATTCTTCAGGTTTTTAAAAATGTCACTGAAAGATGACTCGAAAGCGAGAACAGAATTTCTAGAGTTTAATAGTTGATAACTTATATGCCCTATATATATGGCAAGCATATCTTGCCCAAACTCAACAAGCAGACAGAAGAATGACTATGTAAGAGGGAAGAGCAAGTCCTTGACCCGTGGCTAGAAATAGCAAAAGTGTGTTTCTGTGCCATCCTGCTCTACTGTGTGACTCAGGTTCTGGAATCAGCTCTACTTTAAATGATTGCTGGCATCACACTCAGTTGAGCCCTAAAGGGAGCTTTCCCATTGAAAGACATGAATGTTGGGGTCTGAAGTACATTGAATACTTTTATTGATCAACTTGGAGAGAACATGCTAATATAGAAATTTCATATATTATGTAGTTGACCAGTTGATTATTGAATGTGTTCTAATAGTATATGAGGTTTATTTTCCCCTGTTTTTCCTACAGGCATAATGAAGTGGCTTAAAAAAGGTGAATAAGAACAAGGTTTTCCTTCTAGGGTAGGCATGCTTTTGGCTAGTTATCCCTAGTTGTTGCAGATTCATTCTTTGTGTTCAAAAGTGTAATCTTCCATATTCAAGATGACTCATAGAGATTAGCCACAGTTTATTTAAACAAAGAAGACACACACAAAGCAATAGTTTTAAGTATTTTTTCAGAAGGAATTCACTTGCTTACTTTTCTTAAAAACATCTCTCCCATTTCATTGAGGCAGATTTGGAAGTCAAACCAGAAACTTCAGGCTCTACTACGATGGAAAGCACTTTGTTGGGGAGAAGCGCTTTGAGTCCATCCACGATCTGGTGACTGATGGATTGATTACTCTCTATATTGAAACCAAGGCAGCAGAATACATTGCCAAGATGACGATAAACCCAATTTATGAGCACATAGGATACACAACCTTAAACAGAGAGCCAGCATACCAAAAACATATGCCAGTCCCGAAAGAGACACTTGATGAGAAAGATTCTACAGGCCAGGATGGGGTATCAGAGAAAAGGGTAAGCTACCATGAAACCACACTTTGTCTTCTTCTGTTTGGGGTTCTTATAAGAAAACCATTATTGCCAGAAGAAATTGACTTCTCCACAGTGCTTTGGAAAGGATATGCATTTTCCTTAATGTCTAGTTTCTGTGATGCTGAGCTTTGATATATCTAATTCTTGTTCAGTTAAAATATGTCAGGTATATTTTTGTACTCCTGATTATTTCCTATTTTATCAGTTTCACAGTTCTAAAAATTTGTTGGAAAAATGACTCCTAGTAAAGAAGTTCAGGGGTTTTGGTCAGAAGCATAACTTACACTAGCTATATTACATAAAGAATTAAGGGGGTCATATTATCTATCAAACTTACTTTGTTTCCCTTAAAGATAATTTACTTTATGAATAGTTCTGTTCTTTAGCAAATTGATAGATAATATGTATTCTCAAATACACATGATTAAATTTCAGTCTATCAATAACTGTTATACTATTTTGAGAATCAGTTAGTCTTGAGTAACAGTAGAATTTATCTCTTTATGGACTTACGAAGTAACTGAATCCGGAAGATATACTTTTCTTTAATTATGAAAGACAATTTAAGTTTTTCATTTATCATATTTTAATTGTAATGTGTTTAAGGTTAACATCAGAAGTTTTCATTCCTTGGCATTAAGATAATTTTACTTTGAAAATTGTCCCGAGCCTCCCTTTCATCCCCCAAGAAAAAGTGAGAATTTTCTCATGTTTTATATTGTGTGGGATTTAGTTGGGATAATTTTATGTATTTTAATTGTAATTGTGTTAACTAATTCTTATATATTTTTGAGTATCTTAAGTTGCCATATTAAAGAATTATAGTATTATATAGTCATTTGAGCTTGATTCTGTCACCAAATAGATTTGTGCTCAAATTCTATCATTTTACCAGTTGAGTGACTTCATCAAGTTACTTAAATTCTCTGTGCTTTAATGTTCTTATTTGTAAAATTGTAATAATCAACTTCTGAGGATTGACTGAATGAGATAGTATGTATAAAATAATCAAACAGGGCTTGGCACAAAGTAAGCACTCAATATGAGTTTGGTGGTAATGTTACTGTGACAGTCATATTACCTCATGGCAGCATCCTAAAATACTTCCCATTATCTTGGAGTATTTAGGTACAGAATGGAAATTTCAAATGTTCATTGTCCATTTCAAATTTTAGTTTCTGGCAGATCTTACTTAGAGTGGCATTTTGTGGCTGCAGAGAAACCAACATTTTAAACCATAGTCTGTAGCAAATAGTTTTTCATACACTTAAATTTGTTAGGAACTACACGTCTTTTTTGGAAGTAACCAGAATTTAGAGTCCTAAATGCATGCTGTATTTAATATTGTTCTTTTCACTCTAGTTCCCATTTTCTCACTTTTGGTTATTTTTCATTCATGGCATTTTTCAGTAATGCTTGTATTTAAATATCTAATACTGATATTGTATGTTATGAAGATGTGCCTTGAATATTCTAAGTTAACATCTGTGAAATATTTTTTTAAATACGTACCTGTGAGTCTTTCAAATTTGATCAACCTAATGATAACCTTTGCTAATGTGTTCTGTGTACATTTTTGTACATTAAGGGACTCAAGCTACAGACACTTAGCTATTTAACATTGGGCTAGTCATTTAACCTCACAGGACCTTAGTTTTCCCTCCTACAAAATGAAAATAAATATTCACAGAGGCAAGAGACTGAGGTAGCTAGTGCCTAGAGGATGCTTTTAACTCTAGGATCCATGATGCCCTATGTATTCTGGCAACATTACCTGTTAAATTACCTGGATTTTTTTGTGCTGAAGGCCAGTGACATAGAGTGAAGTAGCTAGCCCAGAAAGTGTTTCTGTTCAGCAAGCTTTGATTAAGAATCATCTCTTAAAAACTACTCTTTGCTTTAAACTGCATGCATCTTAAATCTAGTTGGCTTAAAATCTACTCACTCAAAACTAGATTTATTTTATTTACAGGTGTCATCCAACAGGACAGGGATGATGACCTGTTCAACAGCTTGAAACATTGATTCCCTGTCACAGTGGATGACATTTGTAAGTAAAGACAATCATGTTTAACTGATTTAAGATACCTACTGACACAAGTGTGGTTTAATAAATATTTTACTGGGTCCCGCATAGCTAAATCCCCTCTCATTCATCAGTCCTTTTCCTCAGAGGTAAAAAGTGTTGGCTTTGCAGGAGCTAGTATGCTGTTGTGGAAAGGATAGTAGCATTGGAATTAAGAGCTAGGTTCAATTACAGGCATTGATTTTTCTGTGTCACTTTCTTTTTCACTTCTCTGTCACTTTTCAGTCTCTCTGTGGAGACTCTGTTTCCCACCTTTAAATAGGAGGGCTTTGGACTAGGTGACATCCAAGGTCTGGTTTATATAGTCTGTGATCCTTCAGGGAGTGCAGGTTTTGTAGGAGAGAGAACACAGCACGAGGAAGAGCACGGAGGTGGGGTCTAGAAAGGAGAGATCTGTTTTTTCTTATCTACTAAGTGTATGACCTTGGGACAGTCCCCTAGCCTGTCTGGACTTCACTTCCTCCGTATATAAGACAAGGGGTTTTCTACAAAACATCAATTTTACAGGATTTTAATAAATACTTACTGCAAAAAGGGTTCTGTGCTCAAATAGGTTTGATAAAAATTAAGTTTTTTTAAAAAAACTTAACCATTTCTTTTCTGTAGGCTTCTCAGCTTTGCTAATGCCTAACGTGCATTACGACTCTCAAGAGTGCTCCCAAACTTATCTGAGTCACCTCGCCACTATTCAGAACATTTTGGGAAAATAATGTTTCATGAAACCAACTTTGGGAAATTTTGAACCAGATGATCTCTTAAGGCCTTTCCTCGTTCTAAAATCTAATTATGAGAATTCTACGTGTATTTTTTTTTTTCAGTCCTTAAGGTATAAGTTGAGTGTCTGAGCTTTTGTGGAAGGTTGGCAGGTTTTATGGCCATAAAGTTTTTTTGCCACAGAAAGTGAATCCTGAAGATTCTTTGTTGTCCCTAGGAAATCTGGTGGCCTGTTGTGTGGGGAAAAATTTTTTTTCCAAGCATTATCTGTGTCATTTTTCTCATTAACTATTTTTTTTAAGATTTTTTTTTGATGTGGACCATTTTTTTTAAAGTTTTTATTGAATTTGTTACAATATTGCTTCTGTTTTATGTTTTGGTTTTTTGGCCACAAGGCATGGTATCTTAACTACCCAACCTTAGCTCCCCAACCAGGGATCGAACCCACACACCCTGCATTGGAAAGCGAAGTCTTAACCACTGGACCGCCAGGGAAGTCCCTTTCATTAACTATTAAAGTTGCTTCCTCAGCTTCAATATCAATTAGAAACTTTTGTGTGTGTGTGTGAATGCTTTTTTCAAAACATTCTTCTCTTGTTTACTCATAAAATTTGTTGTGATTCCTAATCATAAATCAAAGAATCATGGAGTTGGAAGGGGCCTTCAAGGTTACCATGTTTCAGAAGGAATTTAAGCATACCCTCTGATGTTGAAATTCCTTCTTTGATATCCTTCTCTCTTTTTTTTTTTTTTTAACATCTTTATTGGAGTATAATTGCTTTACAGTCAATTAGGAACTTTAAATGTCTCTCAACATTTTTGAAAATATTTTTTAATCATGAAGCTGTAGCATGTTGAAAAGCCAGACTTCCTTCTCTTCTAGAACAGCTTACCTTTGGCAGTCTAGATTGGCCAAGAGCCCAACTTTTATTAGTTAATTTTTAAAAATTTATCTTGGAACTGTATTTGAATAGTTTCTTCCAAGTAGTGAATATAGTACACTTCAAGTAGTGAATATAGTACACTTACTTCAACAGATACTGGACCTATGGCAGGATGCAATGGTTTTATGATAATTTTACACTTATTAGTAACGTAACTTTAAATCTTCCAAAACCATGCTTTTGAAAATGTCTCACATGACTGTTAGCAATATAAACTGTCAAATAAAATATATAATTTGCATTTCAGAAACCATACTGTGAGTCAGAACTCTGACTCTAGCCAAAACCTCTTTACTTTCAGACTTAGTCCTCCAAGCTCCAAACCTGTCTCACACGTAAGAATGACCTGTGATGGCGAGGGGCGGCAAAATCAGCTTGTTGGTTTTATGGAAGTTCACCAAGCTAAATAAGCTACGTGTGTCTATGTGTGTGTGTATATATGTTTTCTCTCCCTGGAAGTTTGGAATGAATGCAATTCTTGGCATATTTTCATATTAATTTATTCTTAAGGAGTTTCCTGTACATTTAAATTTCATTTATCGAAGACTTCTTTGGGGATCGCCAGACTGCATACGTATCGAAAAGCCTTGTGAAACTTGAAGTTGAAATGAAAGCCCTGCCAAAAACTGCCATAACTACTGGAATTCTTTGGTTACCTCCATAAAATGACAGGAGTCTTTGTCCCTGTCAAAGGAGCACGTGCTGTCTGTCTGGTAATTGCCTTAGTCTCCCACAAAGCCACTCTTCTAAATGTTTTTACTTTGCTTAAAAATACATATAACACATTTTCTGTTTCTGTATCATCTCAATGTAGAAATCAGCAAGAAAAATACTTAAATTTAATCATTATAAAAATAACAATACCAGAGGAGTGGATAGCATGAAGCAGTCTGAAGAAAACTGTATTTGGTTTCTGGATTTTGTGTTTTCCCAGTCTTTTGGGCCTTTTTTTCTCCTTCCTTGTTCCTCCCCAAGCTGTGCTCCTCTTGTTCTCCTTAACTCTGCCTTTATCCACATCCATCCCTCTTGCCCTTCGTCAGATTTACATGCCCAAGTCTCCTCTGTGGCTTGTTCAAGTTTAGGATCAGTTGTTCAGGGTGAACAGGCCGTTAGAGAACTGCCAGATGTGCCCAAGGTAACTTATTTGTATTAAAAAATCAATTTAGTAATTTATGAGAAGACTACAACTTCCATACAGAACTTCTAATAGTGGGTTTGTCCTCCTCTGTAACTGTCCTTCTTAAGAAATCAAATACAGTTTAAAAAAAAAGAAAAGCCTACATAGGTCACTACATAAGTATATATTAGTCTGTGTGTTCTTAGCAAGCCCTTAACCTCCCTGGGTCTCAGTTTGCCTCATCTCTAAAATAAGGTCTATGGATTCCATTGCACTGGTGTTTATGAGTATTAATGAGATTTTGTAAAGTGACCTTCCTTGTATGTGACGCATTATTGCACTCTAGGCTCAGAGCGATCACCAACCAGATGTCCCTTCATGGGTCTCAGTACTGTTCCCCCGCCTTCGCTAGAAACAGCATATTCAGGTTTCTCTTCAAGATCTGTCTTTTCAGTGCTTCAGTTGCCCTCTGAGTTCACAAGATAACATCAAAAGGCTCCTACTTGCTTCATCAAAAAGTGGAGTTTCTCTTAACAAAGACTGTGATACCTCTAATAGTGTCCAATTAAGAAGCATGTGTCTTTGCCCAATAATGTGCTAATGACTTTTAAGGCTAAAATATGTTATTTGCCTGTCATATTTACATCTTAGTATTGACCAGTATTTTAACTCTACTTCCCCTAATTGTAAGACAAGTAAAGCCTTCTGGTCCTCTTCCTGTCAGTGAACTATTATTGAACCTGCACTCCTTGTTGAGACTGTTAGGATCTCTCAAATCTCCACTAACTTCTAAGTCTGCTTATTCTCTTAACTCCAGCTGGGTAAACCCTCTCCTTCCTTTGCCTTAATGTCTTCACACTTTATTTTCTAAGTAGTCTTTCATGAGCCATCTATATAAAGAAATTCTGTTAGTCAAAAGTTGTCTTGGAACTTAAGCAAGTTAAGAGCACAGCAGAATATCATCCCCATTTCTTCTTTGGTTTACATGAACTAAGTCATCTCCTGTCGAAATTAATTGCATTTAATTCAACCTCCTATTTGTAAGGAAACAGGCCAGGCTCTGGAAGTAATAAAAGATGTACAGGATTTAAGCCCTGCCTCAAAGAGCTTATATTTTAATGTTTTCATTGTTTCTACCCTATTTAACACAGACATCCTGATAGCAAGAGGCAAGCCACCTGTATAATCTATGTAATATTACAGGTGTTCATCAAATATTAAGTTGGACTTACTCTGATTTGAGCTTGCTACTCTAATAGCCCAGCAGATCACAGGAAACACTTTTGTAGACAAGAATGCTAATTTTTCAGAATCATGAATCAGAAATTAATAAGACATTCTGGCATCTACCCCGGTTTCAAAGGCTTTAATCCCTCAATATTGTTTCATTTCTGAATCAGCACCTTGAGTTTTACATAAACAGTTGTTGACTAAATGAACAAATGAATAAATTACTATATTTTATGAATTCAGCCAAATCCAAGGCCCTAATATAATTCAGTCCTAAGACTGAGAAAGAAAAGTATACTAATTCAACTTGATACTCTATATTTTTCCCTTTAAGAGCTAAGAATCTTTAGAATGTCCCTGTGAGTCAGGGAGGGCCATTCCTCTTTCCACAGATATACCATTTGAGTTACAGAGAAATTATCTTTGTGATATGCAGTAGTTTGTGAAGGGTGGTGGGTAGATGCACCTCCTCAGGGATATGCTCAAAGAAGCCAACATGGCAGAGGGCATCTCCCCAAACTTACATTGTCAGTCGTGTGTCAGGACAACCTAGACCCCATCAGAGAATCATACTTGAAGTGATTAATGAAAACTCAAATGGGGCCCAGGAAATTGTTTGCATGAATCTCAGCTGTCCTTCCATCTTATCACCCACAGAAAGGATTAGTAATTGAAAGCCATTAGGGAAAACCAGATGGAAAGAGGAAGATGGAAGATAAACATCAGTTCCTCAGCTCCAAAGAACCAGGCCAACGGAAGACCAAATCGTAATTTTCCAAGCCAGCTGCAGTTTTGGAAGATTTCTGTATATGAGCCAATTAAATAAATAACTCTTAATTTACTGGTTTGAGGGTTGGAAAAGGAAGCTGTTAGAAATTCTTTCATAGTTGCTATTTCAGAGCCTTTAGCATTTTGGTGGGGAAATAATCATTGATGGCAAGATCCCCGTCCATTAACTTTGTGAAACAGAAATAAACTCTGGTGGCTTTATGATGGTAATAGCATTTTGGGGTCCCAAGCAAGTAGAGACTATCAAGCAATAATCTGGCCTTCCATGTTGCTTACAAACTAACTTTGTGGGCAATTCTAAAAGAATCAGCTCTCTAGTTTTAGTAAATCCTTACATTAGATCTTATGCTTAATGATTTGGATCTATAATTTTCATCTTCTGCTTTTTGCTCCATATTTCCCCCTTATATTTGGAGTCATTTCTCTTTCCCCCTAATATTTAGATCTCTCAGAGACTGATAAGTCAAAGCCATGCCCTGAGCCTTTTTGTAAATTATGAAAACGTAATAGGTTTATATGGCCTCATAAGTTAGTCCTGAACTCTTCTTGGGTTTCCTTCAAGTTACTATAACTGGTCAAAAAGGCTCAAACCTGAACTTTATATTGCAATAATTAGATTCTTTCAGTAAGAAATTATAGACATCTCTAGTGGCTACTATTTGTACCCTTATTTATATGTCTCCTTTTAAGTTTAGTGCTGCTACATTATTTTCACTGTGGTTTGTTCAGTAACTTGAATGAATCAGCCCTGTTATCCTCTATTTCCTTAGCTTCTGAAACCATCCAGTGAAAATCCACTGATGCTGTAGGTTTGCTGATGACCTATTTTACATTATTAAATTTTACATCTCATACAGCTTAAACATTTTCCTTGATAATTTCTAAGTTACTCTACTTATTTACCAGCAGTGTTTGATAAAAGGTCACCTTTGCTGTAACATTTCCCTCCAAAAGCAGAAGCTTTTATATAAGCTGCAGATTGTTTAGCACCTTGTTAAGAGATTTATACCTCCCTTCCTTTTGCCCACTCAGCAGGAACAGATCCCTGATTGTGGAGATAGTTTGCTTCATAACTTTAGAATGATTTTGGGCTGCTGCCCAAGTTCATAGTAAGGAAAAAACTGGTGCCCTATCCCTTGAGAAAGTTCTGTTTTTCTATATAATGGGGAAAACTCTACAAATGAGCCCATACCTCTTTATAGGCTTGTTTTCCGAGAATTCTTTATAAGTGAAATTTGTTGAGTATAATTTACATACAGTAAAATGTATACAGTTGCATATACAGTTTGATGAGCTTTGACAAATGTATGCACCTGTGTAACCACCACATACAATCACATATAGAACATTTCATTACTCCAGAAAGTTCCCTAGTGCCCCTTTGTAGAAAATCCCACCTCTACCCCCTGCCTAAGGCAACTACTGATTAGATTTCCATCTGACAAGAAATTTGTTTAATGGTTGATATGACAGGTGACATCCTATTTAATGTTTTAACTTTCTATATTTATAGCACTTCTGACCTCCATCTTTTTTCTTTTTATTTATTATAAACACATCATCTTATTATCTTTAAATACCTATCTTCATTATCCCTGATTTTAGATGTAAAATTTCTCAGGTCATGTATTTTTAGGGAAATATGAGCAACAAAGGAATTGTTGGTATGTAGTAGCGCTTGCAAAATACTATAACTTGTTGAAGTTAAGCCCTATCACTGTGGACTCTTCACTTTTTAATCTGTAATAGGGACTTTAATAAATTTGGGTGCACAATGAAAGAGGGTTCTTAGGTGCAGGGAGGGAGATCTGCTGGGGTCTTGGACCTGAGCCAGAAGAACTCAGTCAGCCCTCCTTTAATCACTGGCTGTTCTCCTTGCCATTCCTCTCTGACCTGGGCTAGGTCCCATGGCAGGGTGTTAGTCACGGTCAAGTTGATGGAAAAGAAGGGTGTCCCCTGCTCTCTGAATGTGAACTGTTACTACATGGTACCAGGTATCACAATGAGAAAAACTACCATTTCTGCTTCCTCCTCCCAGTCTACTCCAAGGGAAAAAGGCATTCTTTGTGGCAGTGATATGATTCCAGAATTCCCTATGGAACACCACTAAAGCATTTTTTTTTTCAGCTTCATTGAGACCACTAAAGCATTTATATTTCTCTCCCTATAATCCTTGAAAGCATGCAGGTGCAACCCACTCAAGAGTCCTGTAGACCAGAGTTCTCTGCCCAGTCCCAGGTGAAGAGTGACATTCTCTTGTGTAACAAGCTCCCATGGGAGGACTGTGGGTCGTATAAAATTCCTGGAGAAGTGGTTATAACTTTTCTCCTGTCTCCCTCAAAAAAGCCTATTGGAATGTGAGTGAATGAGAAAACAGTGAAAAACAATAAGAACATAAAAATCCCACCAAATCCTACTACTGATGGATAACATAACCAATAATATTCTGCTGTTTATCCTTCTAGAGTGTGTGTATGTGTGTGGGGGGGTGCGCGCGTGTGTGAGAGGGAGAGCGAGAGTGCACGCCAAGCTTGTGTATCATTTACAGTTACCCAGTTCTAAATTAACAAAGCTTTTTGAGAGGAAAGGATTTCCATAAGTTCCATCTGCAGCGTACACAGAGGGACTTAGTTGGAACTATTATTTAAACCAGAAATATTTTGCTATCTTGTGGACGTAACATTCTAATTACCACTTATTTCACTGTGAATAGTAAATTTCCATTGTTTCCTTTTAGATAAAGCCCCCCCACCAAAATGCATTTGCCTAATTAACGATTATGACAGATACTTTTATTTGGAAGCAGTGTTCATAGTTATTGCAAAGGGGCTGATTTTTTTTTTCATATTTTTAAATTCATAGTGATATTGGATTGTAAACAAGGGATTTTAATCTTTCACTTTGAGTTACATACAAAAATATTCTAAACTTTTAAGCTAAATTAATTTTTTTGCTCTAGGACAGAATGCGTAAATAATAATGGCTCTTTAACATTTGATCTGGTCTTAACCCATAAAAGAAATTCTGTAGCCCTCTGGCCTAGTGTTTGGTCATAGCTTTGGAGCAGTCCGCAGCATCTAGTTCAAATGCTGTCTTTAGGCTACTCCCTTTCTCTCTTAATGCCTTATTTTTTGAGATTTATTTTCCGCAAAGATCCACCTTTACTCCTCAAATAAAAGCACTTCAAAAGGAGCTTTGATTATCACATGTTGTCTCCTATTTATTCAGTCATTCCCACACACACCCCCAAAACAATTTTTTTTAATTGGGCATCTCCTTGGGAAAGATCAGGATCCTCATCTTATGACTTTAAGTAATGATGTCACTTTCAGCATGTCATCAACCTCTCTGAGCCTCAGTTGTAAAATGAAGGACTCAGCTTCACATTATGTCATTCAGGTCCCTTCTAGCTGTCACCCATAAATTTTCGTTAACCCTCAAGAGGTTTCTCAGACTTAAGATTCTGTACTTCTGAGGACTTAATATTTAAGAAGTAGAACAGACTGAAAACGTGCAGATTTTTAAAAAATTTTATTTTATATTGGAGTATGGTTGATTTACAATGTTGTGTTAGTTTCAGGTGTACAGCAAAGTGATTTGGTTATACATACACATATACCTATTCTTTTTCAGATTCTTTTCCCATATAGTTTATTACGGAGTATTGAGTAGAGTTCGCTATGCTATACACTAGGTCCTTCTTGATTATCTATTTTATATATAGTAGTGTGCATATGTTAATCCCAACCTCCTAATTTATTCCCACCCCCATCTTGCCCCTTTGGTAACCATGTTTGTTTTCTAAGTCTGTGAGTCTATTTCTGGTTTGTAAATCAGTTCATTTGTATCATTTTTTAGATTCCACATAAGAGTGACATCATAATATTTGTCTTTCTCTCTCTGACTTACTTCACTAGGTATGATAACCTCTAGGTCCATCCATGTTGCTGCAAATGGCATTATTTCATTCTTTTTTTATGGCTGAGTAATATTCCATTGTGTGTGTGTATATATACATATATATATATATATATATATACATATATATATATGTGTGTATATACCACATCTTCTTTATCCATTCATCTGTTGATGGACATTTATGTTGCTTCCATGTCTTGGCTATTGTAAATAGTGCTGTAATGAACATTGGGGTATGTATATCTTTTCAAAGTATGGTTTTCTGCAGATATATGCCCAGAAGTGGGATTGCTGGGTCATATGATAACTCTATTTTTAGTTTTTAAAGGAACCTCCATACTGTTCTCCATAGTGGCTGTACCAATTTACATTCCCACCAACAGTGTAGGAGGGTTCCCTTTTCTCCACACCCTCTCCAGGATTTATTGTTTGTAGACTTTTTGATTATGGACATTCTGACTGGTGTGAGGTGATACCTCATTGTAGTTTTGATTTGCATTTCTCTAATAATTATCAATGTTGAGCATCTTTTCACATGCTTTTTGGCCATCTGTATGTCTTCTTTGGAGAAATGTCTATTTAGATCTGCCCATTTTTCTATTGGGTTATTTGCTTTTTTTTTTTAACATCTTTATTGGAGTATAATTGCTTTACAATGGTGTGTTAGTTTCTGCTGTATAACAAAGTGAATAAGCTATAGGTATACATATATCCCCATATGCCCTCCCTCTTGCGTCTCCCTCCCACCCTCCCTATCCCACCCCTCTAGGTGGTCACAAAGCACTGAGCTGATATCCCCGTGCTATGCGGCTGCTTCCCACTAGCTATCTGTTTTACATTTGGTAGTGTATATATGTCAGTGCTACTCTCTCACTTTGTCCAGCTTACCCTTCCCCCTCCCTGTCCTCAAGTCCATTCTCTATGTCTGCGTCTTTATTCCTGCCCCTAGGTTCATCAGAACCGTTTTTTTTTTTTTTTGATTCCATATATATGTGTTAGCATGCGGTATTTGTTTTTCTGACTTACTTCACTCTGTATGACAGACTCTAGGTCCATCCACCTCACTACAAATAGTTCAATTTCGTTTCTTTTTATGGCTGAGTAATATTCCATTGTATATATGTGCCACATCTTCTTTATCCATTCATCTGTCAATGGACACTTAAGTTGCTTCCATGTCCTGGCTGTTGTAAATAGAGCTGCAGTGAGCATTGTGGTGCATGTCTCTTTTTGAATTATGGTTTTCTCAGGGTATATGCCCAGTAGTGGGATTGCTGGGTCATATGGTAGTTCTATTTTTAGTTTTTTAAGAAACCTCCATACTGTTTGCCATAGTGGCTGTATCAATTTACATTCCCACCAACAGTGCAAGAGGGTTCCCTTTTCTCGACACCCTCTCCAGCATTTATTGTTTGTATTTTTTTTTGATGATAGCCATTCTGACTGGTGTGAGGTGATACATCATTGTAGTTTTGATTTGCATTTCTCTAATGATTAGTGATGCTGAGCATCCTTTCATGTGTTTGTTGGCAATCTGTATATCTTCTTTGGAGAAATGTCTATTTAGGTCTTCTGCCCATTTTTGGATAGGGTTGTTTGTTTTTTTTTTGATATTGAGCTGCATGAACTGCTTGTATATTTTGGCGATTAATCCTTTGTCAGTTGCTTCGTTTGCACATATTTTCTCCCATTCTGAGGGTTATCTTTTTGTCTAGTTTATAGTTTCCTTTGCTGTGCAAAAGCTTTTAAGTTTCATTAGGTCCCATTTGTTTATTTTTGTTTTTATTTCCATTTCTCTAGGAAGTGGGTCAAAAAGGATCTTGCTGTGATTTATGTCATAGAGTGCTCTGCCTATGTTTTCCTCTAAAAGTTTTGTATTGTCTGGCCTTACATTTAGGTCTTGAATCCATTTTGAGTTTATTTTTGTGTATGGTGTTAGGAAGTGTTCCAATTTCATTCTTTTACATGTAGCTGTCCAGTTTTCCCAGCACCAGTTATTGAAGAGGCTGTCTTTTCTCCATTGTATACTCTTGCCTCCTTTATCAAAGATAAGGTGACCGTATGTGCATGGGTTTATCTCTGGGCTTGTTACCCTGTTCCCTTGATCTATATTTCTGTTTTTGTGCCAGTACCATACTGTCTTGATTACTGTAGCTTTGTAGTATAGTCTGAAGTCACGGAGCCTGATCCCTCCAGCTCCGTTTTTCTTTCTCAAGATTGCTTTGGCTATTCGGGGTCTTTTGTATTTCCATACAAATTGTGCAATTTTTTGTCCTAGTTCTGTGAAAAATGCCACTGGTAGTTTGATAGGGATTGCACTGAATCTGTAGATTGCTTTGGGTACTGTAGTCATTTTCACAATGTTGATTCTTCCAATCCAAGAACCTGGTATATCTCTCCATCTGTTTGTATCATCTTTAATTTCTTTCATCAGTGTCTTATAGTTTGTCTCCTTAGGAAGGTTTATTCCTAGGTATTTTATTCTTTTTGTTGCAGTGGTAAATGGGAGTGTTTCCTTAATTTCTCTTTCAGATTTTTTGTCATTAGTGTATAGGAATGCAAGAGATTTCTGTGCATTAGTTTTGTATCCTCCAACTTTACGAAATTCATTGATTAGCTGTAGTTGTTTTCTGGTAGCATCTTTAGGATTCTCTATGTATAGTATCATGTCATCTGCAAACAGTGACAGTGTTACTTCTTCTTTTCTGATTTGGATTCCTCTTGTTTCTTTTTCTTCTCTGATTGCCATGGCTAAAACTACGTTGAATAATAGTGGTGAGAGTGGGCAACTTTGTCTTATTCCTGATCTTAGAGGAAATGGTTTCAGTTTTTTACCATTGACAATGATGTTGGCTGTGGGTTTGTCATATATGGCCTGTATTATGTTGAGGTAGGTTCCCTCTATGCCTACTTTCTGGAGAGTTTTGTTGAATTTTGTCAAAAGTTTTTTCTGCATCTATTGAGATTATCATACATTTTATTCTTCAGTTTGTTAATATGGTGTATCACATTGATTGATCTGCATATATTGAAGAATCCTTGCATTCCTGGGATAAACCCCGCTTGATCATGGTGTATGATCCTTTTAATGTGCTGTTGGATTCTGTTTGCTAGTATTTGTTGACGATTTTTGCACCTATGTTCATCAGTGATATTGGTCTGTAGTTTTCTTTTTTTGTGACATCTTTGTCTGGTTTTGGTATCAGGGTGATGGTGGCCTCGTAGAATGAGTTTGGGGGTGTTCCTCCCTCTGCTATATTTTGGAAGAGTTTGAAAAGGATAGGTGTTAGCTCTTCTCTAAATGTTTGATAGAATTCACCTGTGAAGCCATCTGGTCCTGGACTTTTGTTTGTTGGAAGATTTTTAATCACTGATTAAACTGATTTTTAATCAGTTTCAATTTCAGTGCTTGTGATCGGTCTGTTTATATTTTCTGTTTCTTCCTGGTTCAGTCTCGGAAGGTTGTGCTTTTCTAAGAATTTGTCCATTTCTTCCAGGTTGTCCATTTTATTAGCATATAGTTGCTTGTAGTAATCTCTCATGATCCTTTGTATTTCTGCAGTGTCACTTGTTCTTCTCCTTTTTCATTTCTTATTCTATTGATTTGAGTCTTCTCCCTTTTTTTCTTGATGAGTATGGCTAATGGTTTATCAATTTTGTTTATCTTCTCAAAGAACCAGCTTTTAGTTTTATTGATCTTTGCTGTTGTTTCCTTCATTTCTTTTTCATTTATTTCTGATCTGATCTTTATGATTTCCTTCCTTCTGCTAACTTTGGGGTTTTTTTCTTCTTTCTGTAATTGCTTTAGGTGTAAGGTTAGGTTGTTTATTTGAGATGTTTCTTGTTTCTTGAGGTAGGATTGTATTGCTATAAACTTCCCTCTTAGAACTGCTTTTGCTGCATCCCATAGGTTTTGGGTCATTGTGTTTTCATTGTCATTTGTTTCTAGGTATTTTTGGATTTCCTCTTTGATTTCTTCAGTGATCTCTTGGTTATTTAGTAGTGTATTGTTTAGCCTCCATGTGTTTGTATTTTTTACAGTTTTTTTCCTGTAATTGATATCTAGTCTCATAGCATTGTGGTCGGAAAAGATACTTGATATGATTTCAGTTTTCTTAAATTTACCAAGGCTTGATTTGTGACCCAAGATATGATCTATCCCAGAGAATGTTCCATGAGCACTTGAGAAGAAAGTGTATTCTGTCGTTTTTGGATGAAATGTGCTATAAATATCAATTAAGTCCATCTTGTTTAATGTATCATTTAATGCTTGTGTTTCCTTTTTTATTTTCATTTTGGATGATCTGTCCATTGGTGTAAGTGGAGTGTTAAAGTCCCCTACTATTATTGTGTTACTGTCAATTTCCCCTTTTAAGGCTGTTAGCATTTGCCTTATGTATTGAGGTGCTCCTGTTTTGGGTGCATAAATATTTACAATTGTTATATCTTCTTCTTGGATTGATCCCTTGATCATTATGTAGTGTCCTTTTTTGTCTCTTGTAATAGTCTTTATTTTAAAGTCTATTTTGTCTAATATGAGAATTGCTACTCCAGCTTTCTTTTGACTTCCACTTGCATGGAATATCTTTTTCCATCCCCTCCCTTTCAGTCTGTATGTGTCCCTAGATCTGAAGTGGGTCTTTTGTAGACAGCATACTACAGGTCTTGTTTTTGTATCCATTCAGCGAGTCTGTATCCTTTGGTTGGAGCGTTTAATCCATTTACATTTAAGGCAATTATTGATATGTATGTTCCTATTACCATTTTCTTAATTGTTTTGGGTTTATTTTTGTAGGTCTTTTCCTTCTCTTGTGTTTCCTGCCTAGAGAAGTTCCTTTAGCATTTGTTGTAAAGCTGGTTTGGTGGTGCTGAATTCTCTGAGCTTTTGCTTGTCTGTAAAGGTTTTAATTTCTCTGTCGAATCTGAATGAGATCCTTGCTGGGTAGAGTAATCTTGGTTGTAGGTTTTTCCCTTTCATCACTTTAAATATGTCCTGCCAGTCCCTTCTGGCTTGCAGAGTTTCTACTGAAACATCAGCTGTTAACCTTTTGGGGATTCCCTTGTATGTTATTTGTTGCTTTTCCCTTGCTGCTTTCAATATGTTTTCTTTATATTTAATTTTTGATAGTTTGATTAATATGTGTCTTTGCGTGTTTCTCCTTGGATTTATCCTGTATGGGACTCTCCGTGCTTCCTGGACTTGATTGACTATTTACTTTTCCATATTAGGGAAGTTTTCAACTATAATCTCTTCAAATATTTTCTCAGACCCTTTCTTTTTCTCTTCTTCTGGGACCCCTATAATTTGAAGGTTGGTGCATTTAATGTTGTGCCAGAGGTCTCTGAGACTGTCCTCAATTCTTTTCATTCTTTTTTCTTTATTCTGCTCTGTGGTAGTTATTTCCACTATTTTATCTTCCAGGTCACTTTTCCGTTCTTCTGCCTCAGTTATTCTGCTATTGATTCTTTCTAGAGAATTTTTAATTCATTTATTGTGTTGTTCATCATTGTTTGTTCGCTCTTTAGTTCTTCTAGGTCCTTGTTAATTGTTTCTTGTATTTTCTCCATTCTATTTCCAAGATTTTGGATCATCTTTACTATCATTACTCTGAATTCTTTTCCAGGTAGACTGCCTATTTCCTCTTCATTTGTTTGGTCTGGTGGGTTTTTACCTTGCTCCTTCATCTGCCACATATTTCTCTGTCTTCTCATTTTGTTTAACTTACTGTGTTTGGGGTCTCTTTTTCGCAGGCTGCAGGTTCGTTAATTCCCATTGTTTTTGGTGTCTGTCCCCAGTGGATGAGGTTGGTTCAGTGGCTGGTGTAGGCTTCCTGGTGGAGGGGACTGGTGCCTGTGTTCTGGTGGGTGGGGCTTGATCTTGTTTTTCTGGTGGGCAGGGCTGTGTCTGGCGGTGTGTTTTGGGGTGTCTGTGAACTTAGTCTGACTTTAGGCAGCCTCTCTGCTAATAGGTGGGGTTGTGTTCCTGTCTTGCTAGTTATTTGGCATGGCACATCCAGCACTGGAGCTTGTTGGCCCTTGGGTGGAGCTGGGTCTTAGTGTTGAGACGGAGATCTCTGGGAGAGCTCTCGCCAATTGATATTACATGGGGCTAGGAGGTCTCTGGTAGTTCAGTGTTCTGAACTAGGTTCTTCCACCTTGGAGGCTTAGGCCTGACACTAGGCCGGAGCACCAAGACCCTGTCAGCCACACGGCCAGGTCCACGGGGATTTTCTTGCCTTTTGGGAAGTCTGAGGTCTTCTGCCAGCATTCAGTAGGTGTTCTGCAGGAGTTGTTCCACATGTAGATGTACTTTTGATGTATTTATGGGGAGGAAGGTGATCTCTATGTCTTACCCCTCCGCCATCTTGAAGGTCCCCCTGCAATAGGAAACTCCACTGAAGACGCCAACCTCCACAAGAACTAGAGGTACAGAGGCATTTTTTTCAGAGGGTTTACAACTTGTTTTTTTTTTTCTTTTCCTTTGTGCTTTGTCTAGTTTCACTTGTTCACAGGGTACCTCATGCAGAGGCCTCGCACCCAGCAGTTCAGATTAGAGTGCCTAGTGAGAAATGGCTGCACTGTCACCTCAGCTCGGTGGGCCGAGCCCTGTGCAGAAGCGCTGCCCCGACACTGCAGCTCAAGATGGCGGTGGAAGGCCTGGGTTGTTTGTTTTTTTTCTGCATGAGCTGTTTGTGTATTTCGGGTTTAATCCCTTGTTGGTCGCATCGTTTGCAAATATTTTATCCCATTCTGTGGGTTTTCTTTTCATTTTGTTTATGGTTTCCTTTGCTGTGCAAAAGCTTTTAAGTTTAAACATGCACATTTAAGTATAGGCTTGACTCTGCTGCTGACTAGGATTTTAAGTCTTTGAGCTGGTCATATAATTTTTTTTGGCCTCAGGAAATTGAAGGTCTCCTCTTGCTCCTCAGTATAGAGCCTCTAAAAGTTGTAAAACTAAGAATAATAACAGTAGTAACTAACATTTATTGAGCCTCTTTATGTGAGAAAGTTGGCTAAGTACTTTACCAGATTATCTCCTTTAATCTTTGTAACAATCCTTTTGAGAGTAGGTATTATATTAACATGGGTATCTTTGGGGATGATAGGTTTATGGTGAGTTATCAAGGGATTCTATGGGTGTGTTTTAATAGTGCATCCTTTATTTTTAAATATGAAATCTTGGAGGACAACCAGACCCTTCCACAAGATGCCCTTTGGTGTCATCGTGGAGACTGAACACTGGACTGTGTTAGTATTTAGACTAAGTGGATCACTGTATTTTGAGTAACTGGGTTACTCAAAAGAGAGAAGTTAAAACATCCTGGAATCTGTCCAAAGGAAGTTGAAGCGTAGTTCAGATGGGCCCTGCACCCATTGAGGCATGCCACTCTAGAACTGCAACTCTTATGTTCAGTGTTTAAAATAAACCCTTATCAAATATTAAAAGAAGAAGATTCCAGATTACAGAATAAGAAAGCCTATGTTCAAATTTTAAATATAAAAAACTAAAACAAACTATCTTTCCCTATAATGTAGCTTAGTTCTCTAATGGTTGCTTGTATCAAATGCTACCCTCCCTTCTTTAAGTATCACAGAAGTGTACAAATCCAAATAGTCTTGTTCCTTTCATAGGGACAACAACAACACAAATAAGAAAGGATTTATACTTTTGCGATGGAGTAAATTATACATAAATGTGCAAAGCTGCCAATAATTCATGTATATTTTATTTATTTCTTTTATTTTCTTTTAATCTGTAGGCTTCTTTATAACAATTTGTTTATTTATTTTTGGCTGCATTGGGTCTTCCTTGCTGCGCGCGGGCTTTCTTTAGTTGCGGCAAGTAGGGGCTACTCTTCGTCGCGGTGCACGGGCTTCTTATTGCGATGGCCTCTCTTGTTGCAGAGCACAGGCTCTAGGCATGTGAACTTTGGTAGTTGTGGCACGTGGGCTCAGTAGTTGTGGCTCGTGGGTTCTAAAGTGCAGGCTCAGCAGTTGTGGCGCACAGGCTTAGTTGCTCCACGGCACGTGGGATCTTCCCAGACCAGGGCTTGAACCCGTGTCCCCTGCACTGGCAGGCGGATTCTTAACCACTGCGCCACCAGACAGGCCCCACAGCATGTGTATTTTATTTTATTTATTTTTTTATGTGGGTGAATATTTTATTTTATTTTATTTTTTTAACATCTTTATTGGAGTATAATTGCTTTACAATGGTGTGTTAGTTTCTGCTGTATCACAAAGTGAATCAGCTATACGTATACATACATCCCCATATCCCCTCCCTCTTGCATCTCCCTCCCACTCTCCCTATCCCACCCCTCTAGGTGGTCACAAAGCACGGAGCTGATCTCCCTGTGCTATGCAGCTGCTTCCCACTAGCTATCTATTTTACATTTGGTAGTGTATATATGTCCATGACACTCTCTCACTTCGTCCCACCTTACCCTTCCCCCCACCATGTCCTCATGTCCCCATGCTTAGGGGCAGTACAGGAATAAAGACACAGATGTAGAGAATGGACTTGAGCATATGTATTTTAAATCGCAGTATACTTAATAGAATGAGATCTGGATTAATTTCTTTAAAGTTTTTACAACGGAACCATATTAAATGATTAACATAATTTATCTGAGTATTAATGATATATAATGGTAACTAAGATTTATAATAAAGCATGTATATGCTTATATGTATATAATATAAAGCTTATTTATAATAATATAAATTTATTATATTTAAGATGTCAACACACTTTTACATTTTCAATAGTTGACTTAAATTTAGGTTGACATCTTCAGGTTTTCATCATTTCAGTCTTCAGAGTGCTTATTAGCATTTTATTGTCAAAGTTGAAGCTTATTTAGCTCTTTGAAACTGACAAAAGACCTCTGAGTTGACAGTCATCTCCTAAATAAACAAGATTTTGAAGGCAGTTGAAGTGTCTTTCAAATCAGTACTCCAGAGACTATATGTAAAACTTACTGAAGAGAGTTTATTATGATTTAGAGGCAAAAAGAAAAATAAACAAACAAAAAACCCTCTCAGCTTTTTAACACAATTCGAGTTTACCATTTTTCATGGTATCTCTCAGAAACAGGGAAACCAATAACAATGAATAAAGATTTGCTTCACAACTATAAAAGAAAAAAATCAAAGATATTATTACTAATGTTAGTACTTTTGAGAAATAAAATAATGAAGAAAAATTTTTAAAATAACTTTAATGTAAAATAAACTTTTGGGAAAGTTCTAAAATACGCAGTCATAGTGGCATGGACGTATATACACTACCAAACGTAAAATAGATAGCTAGTGGGAAGCAGCCGCATAGCACAGGGAGATCAGCTAAGTGCTTTGTGACCACCTAGAGGGGTGGGAATAGGGAGGGTGGAAGGGAGGGAGATGCAAGAGGGAAGAGATATGGGGACATATGTATATGTATAACTGATTCACTTTGTTATAAAGCAGAAACTAACACACCATTGTAAAGCAATTATACTCCAATAAAGATGTTTAAAAAAATAATAAATAAATAAATAAATAAAATAAAATATGCAGTCATGAATAGTTTTTTTATTAAAGGGCCAAGTCAGATCAGTGCGCTCCCCAATGAAGCTTTATATACAATAGAGATACCTGCAGAAATTTTGATTCAGTAGAATCAACACAGGGCCCAGACATCTATTACTATAATTGTCTTTCTGTGTGTATGTGTGAGATCCTATTGTAAAGGTTACAACTAATGGATTAGATCCATGATTCTCAAACTTTCTGGACTTAGGATCCCTTTACACTTTAAAAATTGTTGAAGATCTCAAAAGAACTTTTATTTATATGGGTTATATCTGTGATATTTACTATCTTGGAAATTAAAACAGATTTTTTAAAATACCTATTAATTCATTTTAAAAACAATAATAGACCCATTACATGTTAACATAATAGCATTATTATTAAGATAACCATATTTTATGAAACATGTAGAAGAGTGGCATTTATACATTTCTGTAAATCTCTTTAATGTATGTCTTAATATTAAGAAAACTGGATTCTTGTAAATGCTTGTGCATTCAATCTCTGGTAGTATCTTATTTTGGTTGAAGTATATGAAGAAAATCTGACCTCATACAAATACACATTTGGTAAAGAGTATCTTAAGAGATTTTTCAGATAATTTGGATATTTCTCTTTGCTATCACACCAGAACTGGGTAAGTGGTAGTTTCTTAAATACTACTTACAATGTAGAATCTGAAATGTTATAAATAAGCATTTCTTATTCTGTTACACTAAAATCCATTGGTCTGTCTTGAACTCTGAATGGATCTTTCAACTATGCATTATTCTGTAACATCATGCATTGGTCATTTGGAAAATATTGGTTCAGTGAGTTATTTAGGTCTTTCAAACATTGAAACATTTCTGTAAATGATGAAAAATATCACATTTGTTAGTATCATCATTAATTTCATCAGAAAACTCATCTAAGTAGTGGAAGCTGTCGCGTTCAGGGTGGCAGATACAGAATTTCCAAAATTCTTATTTTCACTTGAAAGTTTGGATTTTATCACTCACTGTCAGTTATTTTCCTTGAGGTGGCAGGCTCAGTTTGTTCATTTTTGAGAAAATGCCCAGTCTCAATAACCAGAATTTGTGTTAGTTGTTCTTCCAAGAAAAAAAAATGGTATTCCATGGAAAAAGCCACCAGCTCAGCTTTCACCTCAAACAATACTTCTCCTAAAGAAAACCATCCCCACAAGGATCCCAGATGTCTTTTACATCATTTGGTATGACGCTAACTCTTCCTCTTTTGGAGAGTTTTACAAATGTGGAGGTGCACATCTCTAAATGTGATCCAGATTAGAGACAACAGAGGAAACAGAGTTAGGAAAAAACTGTCTAAATAGGTGACCCACAGTAACTAATTTAATATGCCGTTGTTCATTGAAAGCAGTACCACTGGTATAAAATAATGCATTAAATTCTATACTTAGTATCTGAAAGACCAGGTTCTTTTGAAACTGAAAACAACAGAGAAACACTGTTCAACTGATGACGTGATTTAATATTTCTGACACTGAAAAATGCAACCAGAGCATCCACTTTAAAAAATCTACAGCTGGGCTTCCCTGGTGGCGCAGTGGTTGAGAATCTGCCTGCCAATGCAGGGGACACGGGTTCGAGCCCTGGTCTGGGAAGATCCCACATGCCGCGGAGCAACTAGGCCCGTGCGCCACAACTACTGAGCCTGCGCGTCTGGAGCCTGTGCTCTGCAACAAGAGAGCCCACGTTAGTGAGAGGCCCGCGCACCGCGATGAAGAATGGCCCCCGCTTGCCGCAACTAGAGAAAGCCCTTGCACAGAAACGAAGACCCAACACAGCCAAAAATAAAATAATAAGAATAAAATTTTTAAAAAAAATCTACAGCTGATCCTGCAGGAGGAGATATTTTAGGCAAGTTATTCTTTTAACATCATACTTATTTTAATGTCTTCCTTATTAATTCATGCATTTGAAAATAGTTTCATCTTGGAATTTTCCAGCAAGTTATGGTTTGAGTTTATGGGAAGAAAAATAATCAAACTTTAGGCTTACAAATGGTAGATATAACCAAATTCCCTTTTCCTTCTAACATTTTCTTGGAACTCATCAATACAGAGAGTTTTTATTCATCCATAAATTTTCATGGCACTTTGCACTATTCCTCCCATAATAGTTGTTTTGGTCCTGCATATTAATTTAAACCACGATTCAACAATCTTTAGAATTGGAAACTGCAATTCATGAATCCCAAGCATCCTTTGTATTTCAGGTGGCACCTGTTCTCTTCACACAACAAATGCTTTCAATTCAGTCTCATCCTTTAGTCAGCTATGTTGCTAAGATGCCTACGTTGTCACACATCTTCTCTTTAACATGTTTTCAGTTCATATTTGCATACATTTTGGCCATCAGATGAGGAAACAATATTTAAGATGCTCTGCTTCCGTGCACCTCTGGCCAGCCGTTACTTTTTTTAAAACCATTAAGACATTTTTAAAAGTGGCCATTTTCTTTGTATTGATATTAAATCTATTCTGACCATATCATAAGAGCAGGAAGCTGGAGCCATTCAGACAGGCATTTGTCTATGAGTCTGAAGAATTCAGCAAGGCTTGCAAATGTGCCATGACTTTGTGAGCTCATTGCTTCAACATTTAGCACCTACTTTGTTCCAAGCATTGTGTTAGGTGATAAGACTGATGCTAATGATGTGAGCAGTGTCAACATCACTACCACCACCTGGTCTTTGAGAGCTTCGAGAGCACTCTGTATGCTGGGTACTAAAGATACGGGTTTACATATATTCCATTCATTATCTCACCCCTATGAGGTAGTTTCTATCATCATTCCAGTTTTACAGATGAAGAAACAGACTTCTCCTTAGATCCTGTAACTAGTAAGTGAAGCTGAGATTCTTTTACAGAGGAGACAAGCTCTTAACCACTTAACTATAGATAACACTGAACTTTAGTTTAAATTTTTTTTAATTGTTTTAAGTCTTTATGGAAAGGGTGATTAGGCAGATTGAGGAGGAGAGTTTATGAACAACAGCTCTCTCTTTTTTTAATTTATTTTTTTATTGAAGCATAGTTGATTTACAATGTGTTAGTTTCAGGTGTATAGCGTAGTGATTCAGTTATACATATACATATATATATTCTTTTTCAGATTCTTTTCTCTTATATGTTATTATAAAATATTGAGTATAGTTCCTTGAGATCCTTGTGCTATATAGTAGTTCCTTGTTGGTTATCTATTTTATATATAGTAGTGTGCGTTTGTTCATCCCAACCTCCTAATTTATCCCTCCCCCACCACTCTCCCCTTTGGGAACCATAAGTTTGTTTTCTATGTCTGTGAGTCTGTTTCTGTTTCATAGATAAGTTCATTTGTGTCATATTTTAGATTTCACATATAAGTGATATCATATGGTATTTGTCTTTCTCTTTCTGACTTCACTTAATATGATGATCTCCAGTTCCATCCATGTTGCAGCAAATGGCATTATTTCATTCTTTTTTATGGCTGAATAATATTCCATTGTATATATATATACCACATCTTCTTGATCCATTCATCTGTCGATGGACATTTAGGTTGCTTCCATGTTTTGGCTATTGTAAATAGAACAGCAGCTCTCTGTGTGCATTATTTCTGATAAAAAGACTATATGAGGTGTTCAGCAAAATTCCCTGTGGTTTGGGCATTAGAAGGCTTAGGAAGGCACATCCATAGGGGAAGGAGAGCAAGAGAGAGCTGGGATGGAGAGTGTAGAAGTCACCGGTTAGAGTCTCAGAAGGACCATGAGAGCAGGAAATAGCTTGCAAAGAGGGCATAGACATAAATTTCATGAATTAATTCCACCTTTGTAAGAAAATGTGATTTTTAGGATTAAAAATACATCACCCATCCACCACTTAATTATTATTAATTGAATAATATATATCTATTTGTTTAATAACTGGTCCTGTTGAAAATAGCATAGTGCCCTATTCTCTGGTGTTCACCAGTTTCACTAATGCCTGGAACATAGTAGATACTCAATAAAATATTTATTGAATGAAAATTATTTGAGAGTCTGTAATGTACACGTATGCGTTGACCATTTCTGTACTTTCTTTTAATGAATTTGTGGGCTATATGAAGTATTTACACTTTTTCAGACCACATGTCCAGAACCTCAAATTCTTTTAAAGATAAAATGCATCTTAATTATGTAATTACTCACTGCATTGGCCATTCTGGAATCTCTGTTATAAATACAAGCCTTAGTTGATTGTTTACCCATGAGATTGGAATGGCTTTCCACCTTGTAAATTATGTTTGTCTGGTGAATTTTAATGGAAAGTTTAATTACCTGTTTCTAAAGACAGCTTAATTAGTTGCTCAAGAGACCCCTCTCTCAATTCATGTTTGGAGGATAGTTTTGTTGATTTGTTTTCATTTAAAAAAAAAAAAAAAAAAAAGTCAATGCAAAAACAAAACCAGGCATGCTGCTCAGTAACTTTCCTTGAAGCCCTGGTAGGCATTTGATGAAGGAGCTGCATGTAGCTAAGGAAGAGCATCATATCATTTTACCCACTACCCTCAAAATAATTAAAAAGGCTTTTAAAATGCCAGAAATTAATCACCAAGGCTGACCTCACTTCTCTGGATGTTGTAAACCATTTGTCAGGCTTAGCACTGAATTGGGGAAGGTCATTTTCAGCTGTGAATATTTCTGCTTGCTGATGGTCCTGGGTGTTTGCAGCCTGGGGCCTTACTAAAGTAAGAGTCAGTTTCCTCACACTTTGAGTAATCTTATCTCCAGGTCCCAGGAAAGCAGGTGGAATGGACAGAGGGGTAGGTGCGAAATCTGGAGGCCTGGGTTCCCACCGTTGCTCCTTTGCTTAATGATTTCTGCCCCTGATCAAGTACCTTAACACCTTTGCACTGTCATTCTGAAAAACAGGAATGTGAGGATACAGTGAAATAGTGTATGTGACAAAGCAGTTTGTAGAATCTAAAACTCTGACTAAATAAGTGCTCCTGATTTTGGAGGCAGTGAAAGAGTTGGGCCTGGGTGTTTGTTTTTTTTTTTAAACAAGCAGAAGAATACAGTAATTAAAGCTATTGTAAAGTAAGACTGGAACAGGATTATGAAGCCATTTACCTCACAGATTACTTCTTGCTGTGCACCATGGTGACAGAATCAGGCCTGCTGCTGAAAGGGATTTTGTAAGACTCCCCCAGTCACCCAAACCTGCTTTCCTGAAACTAGATGATAATTTCCTGCTACTGGGCAGGGACATGCTAAACCTAAAGATAACTGTGACCCATCTTCCCAGAGCATCGATTTTACTCAGTAGTCATTGATCGAAAACATTTTTATTTTAAACATTTTATATGGGCACATTTAAGGGAGCTTGAAGAGCCACCCCTGGATCCCTGCACACCCCTGTTCACTGTTGGTTGCTATTGGGGACATTTTGGTAGAAAAGGTAGTAAAGCACTAGCTGAAGCTGGCCAGATAGCCTTAAATAACTTTTGACCTTATCAACCTAAGATCTTCATTTGCTCCTTAAATTATCTCCCATTAACCTATCCTTTGTGGAGGAGGAAAATGGCAAGGTAGATCCCTCTCAATACATTAAAATGTCACTGAAAGATAGATGTTAAATCATCCTTTAATCTTTCCTTCTTCCTTCTCACAGGAAGTTGATTGCAGTCTGACTTTCTGTGTCTTATTTTCTAATGTGCTAATCATTTGTGGGCCTGGTCTAGATGCCTCAAATCACTCATAAGACATCAAGGTTCAAATGGAACACAGTGTGTGTGTGTATATATATATATATATATATATATATATATATATATACACACACATATATATGGAAGAATCTAATTATATATAGATTTCATATGTATCATATATATGTATGATATATATATATGAAAGAATCTAATTATCTCATCTATGAAAAAGAACATTCAAGTTAGGGGTTGTTCTCTCAATTTCATTAGGAACCTTTGGACTACCAGGAATTTCATAAGATGAAATACTATGGACACGATATAAAGTTTATTTTAGAAAAATGCCCAGATGCAAGCTATTTTTACTTTTTCAACATCATTATCTTAATGTAAAACATGCCATGTGGTAGTGTCATTACAAAGAAAAGACAATATTTGGCAGTGAGGTGAACAATTAACACATCTATGAATAATTCTCATGCTTATACTTCTTCGCAGGGAAATTATTTATGAAAGTTAAATCTGTTACCTTCAGGCCACTATTGCCATTTTCAAACATTAAAAATAGGCTTTCAAAAGTATGTTTGAACTTCACAAGTACACTTTATACTGTGAGCCCACATTGCCATTTTCAAATATTAAAAATAGGCTTCCAAAAGTATGGTTGAACTTCACAAATACACTTTATACCATGAGCCCATGTTTATCTTTATTGAGCCTTAAAATGAATATTAAAATAAATTACATTTGGAATATTCTAATCAAATTACACATGTAGGAAATAGCTTTTATAACTTAAGTTTTAAGAAATTCGGTAACAGGTCCTTTTTAAAATAACCACATCACATAGACTTCATCTTATCCTAATGAGTTGAAATCAGTGGTAGAATGAGAAAACTGAAAATACAGTGCCTGGCTTTTATTCTGATTCACTGGCTTGCTTTTGTTAAATTGGTGATTGTGAAATGTTCACTGAACTGCAATAACTTGAAATAACCTCTAATGGCAGTTTAAAATCTGAAAATACTCCTAATGTCAATCTGAGTCTGCTTTTTAATTGTACCTTCCATATGTATATTACAATGAAAAGCTCTCTGAAAAAATGAAAACATCTATGATCCCAGAGTTTTGCACTGGATTTAAAGTCTCTAGTTGTTGATATAGTGTTAGAGCTTCTCTAATTTCATCTCCTCTATTGTTACAGAACAATGGAAGTGTTTCTTTAAGTCGTGCAAGTAATAAGTATCAAAATTTTGGGTAAAACAAAAACCAAAAGGTAATGACATATTTCCCTAATTAGCCCTCAACTTCACTTAGGGGGGAAAATTGAGAAAAAGTTCCTTTGGGGGCCAGTTTCAGCTTTTCATTCGGAAGAACCGAGAAAGAATGTTATGATCATCATCATACAACCATCACTGCGAATGGCCAAATACTGGAGTGTGTTAGACTAGAATACTTTACTCTTATTATGTAATTTTATATATAATTACATGTATATATTAACTTGTTACATGATTCAGGGCAGGAAAACATCTGCCATTTATTTTATTTTATCTTCTCAAAGTACCTATTATATAATAGGTACACCAGGGCTACAATCTAGTATCCATTAAGAACTTGTAAATGAAAAAATAAGACTGTGTCCTATGAGTTAACTTTAAGATCACCACCTGAGATATTTGGACAGAGGTATGCAAAATCATCATAAAGAGACACCTGGAAAAAGGAGACTCGGAGAGCTCAGAGCTGCTTATGCCCATCTAAGCACTGACTGAAAATGAAGGTGCCTCTCACTAAATGGGCACTGAGCATTCTAGTCCTGTGGCAGGGCCATCCTAATTGTAGAGGACTCAAAGGATGTCTTAATTCTATACATTAAATATTCAGTTCATCTAACACACTCCACTTGTCTGATTCCATTCTCATCTGCTTCCTGATTATTTTTTGTTTCCAGTGTAGATATGCTGCCCAAAAAGGAACATGTTGGTCACCCACTTTCTGATAATTATATCTCATATCTTAGTATACACTAGACAGCCATCATTCTGCTTTTACTTATCAGTTTCATGAGCTTCATATTATAATGTCATTCTCTCCCCTTGAGAAATAGACATGATCTCCTTGCTGACAAATTAAGTTTCTGAGCCTGCAAAACTGAGTACCACACAAAAGCCTGTAGTGGATTAGCCAGAGCTACCTTGAAGGGACTCACTCATAGCCAAGCTGGCCTTTCCTACTTAGACACACTCACATCTTCACATCCCTATGTGCTAAATGAGTGTGAACCTTCCTTTTTCGTTTTGAATTTCTGTTAAAAATATAAAGAAGACCATGGAGTTCATTTAGTCCAGCTGGGACTTAGAAAAAAGTTCAGTGACTTCGTTGGTATCTGTCAGAACCAGGCTTGGTAACCAGGGTGTGTGCCACTCTGCCCCCTCCTCTCTGGGCCTGGTGTGCAAAACCCTTCCTCCAACTGTCGCTTGGAGAAGTTGATCGTTTCTTGTTTCTTGAAAGGGTAAGGAATGCTGGGCTGTGCTTTTTTGTTTGCATTGTGTTTTCAAAGGTTTTCTGTTTATAATTATTGCATGTAAGTCAGGGAACATGTTAGAGTGTACAGAGTTTGGTAGTGTGAGTGTTAATATAGAGTAAATTTATTATACACTGAAGTGAATGCATTGATGTGCCTATTGTTATCTGTTTAGAGAGACATTACGTTAATGCTAGGGCAGCTATGTAATGAAGAGAGTTAGGAATTATGATGTGACTGATGCCAGGAGCATAAAAATTTAGAGCCCTGGCCGGATTTAAGAGTTTCCTATGCAACATAAAAAGTTATTTATCCCAATGTTAACTTAAGGAATTTATAGAGTTCTGTATAGAAATCTCTAATGTTTGACTTAAAATGCATTTGAAAATTTTGAGCAGGTGATGAATCTAAAAGATGCTATAAATTAAATATAAGCAGTACTAAATTGGCTAGTGATCTGAGAGGTATTAGAATATAAATGATCCAGAAACTTATTCAAATGATAGCCTTTCAAAATTGCATGTTAACTATAGGTAATATGAGGGGCAGGAGAGTCTAGAGGAAAGACACAGAATTTGAAGTCACGTAGACCTGGGTTCAACTCCTTTTCTCACCACGTATTAGTTAGGTGACCTTAATCTCTCTGAGCTTCTGTTTCTTTATCTATAAAGTGACACCTGCCCTATTGTTTTAAAACTAAACTACATCATACATGTATAGCATTTACTAGTATAGTGCCATGTAGTTGTCAGTTAATAAATGTAAGCTGACATATTGTTGTTAAGTACCTTGAATATATTCTACTTTTGGCTCTAATGGTGCGAAACTAGGTTACAAATGATAATTCAGGGGACAAATGTATGAATAATCTGTGTATCTAGAGTGAGCTGAATTTGCTTGGATCTACAAATTTTGATAGTGGAAGAGCTGTGTTTATATCTCAATTTTAACATTTTATAGAAATTGCAGGATTTGCTAAACCTGAACCAGTGACTCAGATCACCCAGTAGTAAGTAAATCCAGCTATTCTTCATCTCCCGGAGCCTCAGGGCCATGCCAGCTATAACAATCCTTTATGGTGCTTTTTGGATGGAATGTTGATTTAGCTTAGTTAACTGGGGCATTGAGATCATGAGTCTGTGATGTCATCATGAAGTTACAAAGGAGGTGGCTGTTTGCCTGAGGTCCCTCCAGTTTCCTAGAGAACACTCTTACTATTAGTGTGTCCTGACATTCAATAATTGGAGATTTATTCTTTTGGCTTAAGTCTTGCTCCCATACTAAAAACCAGTTATTCATGGAGAAGGAAGTGTAATCAGTCATTTGCACCTTAGTGTAAGTGAGTTGATAAGACCCTTCCCTGTAAGCAGGGTTTGAGGCAGGAAGGAGGAGAGGACAGGGATTACTCAGAGTTTGAGCCCAGGGGTTTAGATTACGAGGACAGGGTAAGTTAAAAATTGCAGAACGGTGATGCCTATGATGTGTCCCTAAACCACCTGGTTACAATTTGACCTGAAGCTCACACTGCTGAGGACAATGGCCTTGGGCCTTTAATGTGTATCACTGTCACATGTTATACTAACCCTGATCTTGGAAAGATGGGGTCTTGGAAGGGAAGGAGGGGAAACTTCTATTTATTGATTACTTTCTGTGCTGGGAATAATGCAAAATACTTATTTAATTCTTAATAATTCTGTAATGTAAGTACTTCTAATCCATTTTACACATAAGGAAACACAGAAATTAGTAGCTTGACCAAGGACACACCACAGCCAATAGGATGTGATTTTAGATTTTGTCTGGCCCTGGTGCCCATGATCCTGTTGTGCTACACATGGTGAAAATGAGAGGCTAACTCAGTACAAATCCAGTATTATTACTAGACAGACAACAGGGCAGTAGGGTCAGTGGTGGAAATTTCTTTATTCGAAAAATAGCAAATGCATTCCTTTCCAAGGTCACCGATTTCCCCCTTCTTTTCCTTATTCCTCACACGACACCCCTCCCCCCCATTATTTTCCCAGTCCTCTGTACTACAGATGGTATGGACAAAGGTAGAAACAGAGAACGTTGTGGAATCTGCTCCTTCCCCATCTCTTTTTCCAGGCCAGTTACCCTCATCCAGGCAAACAATACAGAAGTGATATCTGTATGAAGGATGGCAAGAGTCAGGTCCAAGACAGGCCAAAGATTCCCAGTCAGAATAAAAAGCTAAATACTGCTGGTGTTTCTAGCTAGAATGACCTCGTGGGACATGTACCCTGCCAGTTCAGACCCCCACCCAGTGAAGCCGTTTTCTTCTCTTTTATAGAACCAGAATATGAGGGGGCTCTATCTCTAACACCTCGGGTTTATCTCCTACTCTCATTACAAGGTAGCAGAAAGAGCTGCCAGGCTTTGGGGACAAAAGACAGGGATTCAGACCACAGAATTTCCACTTCCTGACTGGGACCTTGAGGAATTCATTCTGTGAGTGTTTCTTCATCTATAAAATGTCCATTATACAACACATCTCAGGATATATGACCAAGAAATAGAACAACGATATGAAGTATCGCACATTGTCCCTGGCTTCCTATGCTGATAATCTTTCCTTTTCACCCCATCCCAACCCTGCTCCCTCAGCTAACATTAGGTGTCATTCTATGCATTTTAAAAGATAGGATCAGAACTAGAATTGGGGGAATTTGGTAGTATAAGACCCAGTTCTATATAAACAGGTACACAGGCAACTGTGATATGAGGTAGAAGGTGATACATCTCATAATCAATGAACAAGTGAAGGACTCCGATATTCACAGGTGGATGAGGTCACGTCTAATTGCCGCAAATGGTCAAAGGCATCATGAAGGAGGGCGTGTCTGAATGGAGCCTGAGGGCTGCATTTCCTACTGCAGGTTCTGCGTGGTAAACTTGAGATCTAGATATCTTAGTGCCTGTTACTTTTTCTTACCATCCATTGTTACTCATTGCTTACTGTGTCTTACTATCTATTGCTACTCTTCAATATGAAAGGAGAAGATAGAGAAACCACCTTGAATAGAATCAGACTACCCTCAGACTGCATGGTGTCCTCTCATTTTCTTATTTGAGTGGATACAGCATAGTGTTTAAGAGCCTAACTCCTATCCACCACCTAACGGAACAGCTGTACCATTTTGGGAAGTTAACTTCTGTAGGCCTCAGTTCTTCCAGCTATAAAATGAGGATAGTATATGCCTCGTAGACATTTTTCTGTGGAATTAATGGGATTCTGTATGTAAAGTGCTTAGCTGGGTGCTTAGAGCATAAGTGCCTAATAATCAATGAACGATAGGCATAATTAATAGATGCTGTATCTATCTAAGTAGATAGATATGGCCAGAAAAAATATAAGGAAGTGTGGTATACATTTGTCTGGCATGTCAGAACATTGATACTGTTTCTGAATTCGAGAGTTAGCAGTTCTGACTTGAGAGCTCCTCAAAATTAATGCAGAAATGCAGCTGCAGTTATGGAGGCGTAATAGTGACCAAACCCCCAGCCACCTGAGGGGAGCTAAGAAGTTTTTCATCCTAAACCATTGTTTCTTGTCTCCTTAGTGCCCTAGATATTTGCCCAAGTTGTAATTATTCCAGTATTTCTTGCTTAGGTAGAAAAATTACTCAGGAAAGACAGTATGACTCTGCAGAGTCTACAGTAGACCTGGCCTCTCAGTGACAAAATGTTCACTTTTACTCAGCCATGAATTTTCTGGATAAATCTACCATGAATATTTTTATGCTTTGGTTGAATTTTAGTTACTACAGCTGAAGGACTGGGGTGATCTATAATAAAGGACCTTGATCCGAAGTACTCAGGAAAAAAAAGTTACTTGGGTTACATGGGTGATTGTTTTCTTTATCTTAGTAACTTTAACATTCAGTGTTAAATGTTGTGGAGAAAAAAATTACTGTTAAATTTGCCTTTAGAATCTGTTTTTTTCTGGGCCCACTGAGAATCAGATAAACTTCACTTTAGGTTATATGTGACTAAAGAGTTGGCTGGCCTTTATATTTTTAGTCATCATGTGACAAACTAAGCTGAAGAGTAATTTAGGTTAGGCAAGGAAAGTTCTTTCCATTGTATTTCTTCTTGGGAAAAAAATTTTTTTTTGTCTCATACTAATCCCCTTAGGATATAAATTTGTGGAAATGAAACATCTGTAGATGTAAATATTAACTTTTGCCTTCTGTTTTCTTAGAAATGTTTTTAAAAGAATAAACCGTTTTAAAAGTTGGAACTATATACTCAAAATATTTGGGGGTGTTTAGAAAATCAGTCATTCAGCATCATCAATATCTAGCATGGTTTAAGGACCACTTCATGCCCTGATTAAATTAGAATCTGCATTGGGCCCATAACCCTTATAGATTATGAAATCTGAGATAAAATCTTTGCAATTATCTAAGCAAATGGACTGAATTCATTTCAATATAGAGTTTTAGATTCTTTAAATACAGTGTAACCTTAGAATCATAATGGGTTAAACTTAATTACTATAGCATGAGGAAACAGATGGGAGGTGTTTAAGGAACTAATATGAGAAAACTTAAGCTTATAGCACCTTAGTAAAAAAGTATTGTACAGGTATTGCTCTTAAATGGAGCTGGATTTGAGTCTCTTGCCCAGCACCCGCCTTTCTGCGTCAGCAAACAAACACCTAAGGTCCAACAAGCACAGTTACACTACATCTGAGACCTGTGAACATGAGGAATTATTCCCAACCGGCTTGCACTGTGACCTGGCCTGAAGCTCTTTGAATGAAGAATGTTGAGACTAAGAATGAAAATAGTGGTTGGACCTATTTAAGCATAGATCCACAACAAAACTACTCACGGTAGGAAGTCAGAACTGAGCGCCCCAGGGTGTTGGCAGCATTATGTGCATGCTTCTTGCTCTCCATGAAAATAGAATGGTAACTAAACTCCTTTTCTTTTTCATCAAAATACTTATCAGCTTTTGCTCATCTTTAATAAAATGGGGTTTTAGTTAACTAACCTCAGTCCATATGCACAAAGGTAGATTATAGATCAGCCTTTGATAATTTACCTGGCAGTGGTGCATTCTTTTTAAAACCTAGTGCTGTGTTTGTTAATTTTCCTTTACTTTTAATAGGTTAAAAAAAAATCCATTTTGTAATGATGCATGACTCATTCAGTGCTCATTGTCTTCCCACTAATTTTTTTTTTTTTTTTTTTTTTGCCTTGAGCCAGCAAGAAAATCTTACATGAGAGGAGGGAGAAACAGTGAGTTGAGGAATACAGTACTTAAATACTGTTGCCTGGTTTTCATTGGTTATCTCCTTTCTTACGGTGACCAGTCTAATCCAGCCTTCCTTGTCAAATCCCTCCCCTCCCCCATCCTCTGCCAGGGGCTTCACAGGGTGTCAGTTGCTAGAAACTGACTGCAGGCAGTATGTAGGCATCTTTCATTCAGGATGGACATTAATATATTGACTAGAAAAGAAAGCTTTTAGAAATGTGTCATTTGTCAAAATTGCATGGCTTTTTAAAAAGGATAGAGAAATGCTGAATGTTTTGTATGTTAGCATCGACTCTATTTCTGTTCAGACTCTTAAGTTTTCAGAAGCTTAAATATAGAGCCCTTTAAAAAAAAAAGGAGGAAAGAAGAATTTTTCTGGTTAGTCGACCTCTTTTTAAGAAGTGCTTCATCATCCTCCTCCACCTCTCCGTGATGTTTCTCTGCAGCTCTCTGTAGGGTAGGGTTCTGTGCTGGCTGGCAGAATGCTCATTTGTTAGCTGAATAGAGTTCATCAACAGACATAGATCAATATAGGTTTTCTTTATTTCCTGTGAATTCCAAAATGCCATCCAAAGAGTCTTGGTCGGGTAGGAAAACTAATAGAGCTACAGTTCACAAATCAAAACAAGAGGGCCGTCAGCAAGATTTATTGATAGCAGCCTTGGGAATGAAACTGGGTTCTCAAAAGTCGTCTGTGACAATCTGGCAACCTCTGAAACTCTTTGCTTATTCGCAGTTGACATCACTTGTTAGAAGAGCAACTCTGAAAGAAAACGAGCAAATTCCAAAATATGAAAAGGTTCACAATTTCAAGGTAAGAATATTTATTTTTAACCTTTTCTTATAAGAAAGGAAATGCACATTACTTGAAATATACAATATTAAAGTGTGTCTTTTTAAAACCAGGACAACTGGACGAAAATGTTCTTGCTATTCAGGGAATGAAGATGTTTTCAGCATGATTTTTTTTAAGGAATAGCTTAATAAAGGTGATAGAATCCAACCCCATTTTCTCTGATGCTGATTTAGTATTCTGTTTGATCAGTGTATACTGAGTGGTAAAAGTCTTGACTGATGTTTAAAAGATCTCATCTAATAATGATTTTGGCCTTATATTTATTTGTGATGCAAATACGTCTAACTACCTTTGTCGGATATTTTGTGAGAGGATTAGATCTTATCTCCTTCCGTTTCTGGTAAAAAGCTTTGGCTATAAGAGGCATGTGCTGTTGCATCTGGATTGAGCAGATGGTGTGCATTTCCCATAGTTTCTGTCTTTTCTCCTCTGCTAATGAATTGACCATGATGAAAGGAGGATGGCTACCATGGGACCGTTATGCTGCTGACACTAGCAGCTTCTCTTCACTTTTTGAGGATTTTCTTTCACTCTGTGTGTGTGTGTGTGTGTGTGTGTAGTTTTTAATTATTGTGTTACAGTGTTTTACCAACTATACTTTAATCATTTTTCATCAAGATGTGTGTGTGTGTTGATTCAAGCTGTGTGTAGATCTTGCCTGTATTTATAGCATGATATAAGACCTTGAAGTTCAGTCCTTTGCAACCTAATTCAGAGAACATACAATGTGAGGTTGTGCGTAAGGAGACCCAGTTACACTTCATGGGTAGATGCACTAGCATTTCTATAGTAACTTCCCAATAGTTATACAACTTTATGATGAAGTTCCTGAGACATGAATATTGTTAGTGTAGAGAAAATGGCATTAGTTTTGATGTTAGCGGGTATCTGTTTTCAAAAGATGATAAAGCTGGAAACCGTGATCTTCCTTTGATTTATTAATTTATTCAACATTTATTCAGCAGATAGAATGCACCAGGCTCTGTAGTAAGACATTTCATTCCAAATTTGCAATTTATCCTGATTTTTAACACTAGCATTAATTTTACTCAAATGCTAAATACCCAGCCCCCAATATGCTCTGCTTTTTCCATAGTGAAAAAGATTTTTATGAACTTCAGATTATTTGGGGATAAAGGATACATTCTAAAATGTATGGGCTGTGTAAAGGTTGCTAATATTTCAAGGTAAACCAAATAGAGTTTTCTTTTCCCTCTTTAAACATATTATTAAAGACCTGATCTTTCAACCAGTATCTTTGATGTAAAATGAAATTGAGACCATTCAGTGTGTGCATCCAGTCTCAACCACCTCTTCCATTTATGAACCTAAACAGTCCATGCAGGTACTAGTCCTCAGTGTCTTCTTGCATGATATACAACCTGGTCTTACAGGGTTTTTATCAGGAAAATGACCCCAAATACATCCTTTTGCAAATATCAAGTTATGTGCATGTTCGGTCTCAAAAATAGCCATTTAGGTTCCTAAGCAGGAAACTGCAAACTTTTTAGAAATGGCTGAGATTTTAAAATATATCCCTCTGGTATGTTAAGCAGGAACAGATTGACCTATTAGGGATGCCATTTTAGTGCTAAGTCAAGTTCATTGTACATGCTTTCTGTCAATATTGATAAAAAGCAAAGGGTAGGGCTGTTCAAGGATGTGCATAAACAAACACATTCTCTAATTTTTTTTGGTTGTGTCTTCCAGTAATTTCTCAATTTTAATTTAACACATGGCTTTCATGAGCAAATTTTGTATAACCAGAAAGTACTGACTATGGGACCAATTGTGACTCATAGCTTGGTACCCACACTGTTTTAAAGATACTTGTTTTTTTTTTTAAAGAGGCATGTTAAACAGTAGAAGCCTGCTTCCTTCTCTGGAGCTAAAAAAGTAAAACGAGCTTGGCCTCACTGTTTAAAAAAAAGTAAAATATTTATGCTCAGGAAGAGCTCATGTTGGACAGTGAATTGCATTACATATTTTTTTAGAGTTGCTAATAAGGTCAAAAGTCTTTGACTCGCAAAAGGATTTGACTCTTTCCATTGAAATTACTCTTTGTTTCTTAAAAAATGTTTCTGTGGAGTGGCATTATAAAAAAGAGAAGGAGGGGTCATACTTGACTTCCAGGCACATCCCTAAAAGAATTCAGACTCTGTGGCAGGAGCAGTGCTCTCCCACACAAATGCTCACTTAGAAGGTCACTGCCTGTGATATGTAAGTATGTCCAGTTCAGAGATTTATTGTAGGAAAAATCTGGAGCATTTACAAAATGATAATTGTTCACGTGGCCTTGCCATTGACTATTTTCTATGTTGGTGAAAGTGTACTCTGCCTAACCACCAACCCACTCACCAAACTCATTTCAATGTGGTTTTCTTTTTTGCCTCTTGAACTGCCTTGTTATATAACGTTGCTCTGTGGTGTCGAACAGCTGTCAAGTCTCATTTCAGGAGGTGAAACCATTCACCAAGGTGAAATCCCCCCCCAAAAAAAAAAAATCAACTGGGCCTAACTCCAGACTCCAGGCAGGTGTTTGTTTTTTGTTGTTGTTGTTTGTTTTTAATAGGAGGAGGAAAAAAAACCCAGGAAGTCTTCCCATTTTGCTGTGTTATATAACACAGTCTTTTTTTTCCCCCCGTATTGTTACTTACAAGGATTTGATAAAGCATCTATCACAAGAAAGATAGTTGTTTCTCTCAGGGAGGTGATCAGTTTAAAAATAAATATACCACATCCTTTAAAAATGATTACCCTGTAAGTTGTCAATGTAACTTAGAGTGAAAGTAATTTTAACCGTCTCCTGGATCAGCCTCTCATTTTAAGAACTGCCGCATCCTAACACAACAGAGAGAGAGTGAGCACACAAGTGCTAATTTCTTAAACCAACTTAAAAACTAAACCAACTTAAAAACTAAGCAAAAGGAAAGGTTGTTAGGCAACCTCTGCCATTAAAAGTCAGACACAAGCACCCCACCAACAGTGATTGCATCCTACATCTGAGGCTCTCCAGATAGGATGATAACTAAGACCCAGCCCTTGCCCTGAGGAACTTGCTTGCTATTTGTATGACCTTGGGCAGATTGCTTTATCTCTCTGAACCTCTGGTTCTGCATCAGAAAAATTGAATTCCTAGTATGTGTAGGTACTTGGTACCCACTGTTCTTGTTATTACAAATTACCCCTAAGTGGGTATTTTTTCTGAATCCATGTCAAGACTGTTTCTTGCCCAGTAGCAGAGAGTATGATGCAGTTAAGAACCCTGGCATGATTGTGGTGCTAAAGAAAGCTCTTGCTTCTTTCTTACCTCCCAGGCACAGTTAGATGTTATGTAAGAGCCGTGCATTTTCACGCACCACAGAATACAGTGAAATCCTCTGTATTTCTTTTACTCCCTTCAAATTATTCAGTGTTCTATTTGGTATGTTTAATTCAAACAGCTCTATAAAACAAAATCAAGATTACATATAATAACAGAAACCTGGCTACTTAGGCAAATTAAATAATTAAAAGAAGACATGAATTATAGACACTTTATTTTTTTAATTTTTATTTTATATTGGAGTGTAGTTGATTAACAATGTTGTATTAGTTTCAGGTGTACAGCAAAGTGATTCAGTTATATTGCATACATATATTTTACATGTATCTATTCTTTTGCAAATTCTTTTCCCATTTAGGTTATTACAGAGTATTGAGCAGAGTTCCCTGTGCTATACAGTCGGTCCTTGTTGGTTATCTGTTTTAAATACAGCAGTGTACATGTCAATCCCAAACTGCCAATCTATCCCTCCCCAACACCCCACACCCATAACCATAAGTTCGTTCTCTAAATCTGTGAGTCTGTTTCTGTCTTGTAAATAAGTTCATTTGTATCATTCTTTTAGATTCCACATATAAATATCATATGATATTTGTCTTTCTGTCTGACTTACTTCACTTAGTATGATAATCTCCAGGTCCATCCATGCTGCTGCAAATGGCATTATTTCATTCTTTTTAATGGCTGAGTAATATTCCATTGTATATATTTACCACATCTTCTTTATCCATTCATCTGTTGATGGACATTTAGGTTGCTTCCATGTCTTGGCTATTGTAAACAGTGCTGCAATGAGCATTGGGGTGCATGTGTCCTTTTGAACCACGTTTTTCTCCAGATATATGCCCAGGAGTGGGATTGTAGGATTATATGGTAGTTCTATTTTTAGTTTTTTAAGGAACCTCCATACTGGTCTCCATACTGGCTATACCAATTTAAATTCCCACCAACAGTGTAGGAGGGTTCCCTTTTCTCCACACCCTATCCAGCACTTATTGTTGGTAGACTTTTTGATGAAGGCCATTCTGAATGGTGTGAGGTGATATCTCATTGTAGTTTTGATTTGCATTTCTCTAATAATTAGTGATGTTGAGCATCTCTTCATGTGTCTCTTGGCCATCTGTATGTCTTCACTGGAGAAATGTCTTATTTAGGTCTTCTGCCCATTTTTTTTGATTGGGTTGTTTGTTTTTTTGATATTGAGCCACATGAGCTGTTTTTAAGTTTTGGAGATTAATCCCTTGTCGGTCACATCATTTGCAAATATTTTCTGCCATTCTGTAGGTTGTCTTTTTGTTTTGTTTATGGTTTCCTTTACTGTGCAAAAGCTTTTGAGTTTCATTAGGTCCCATTTGTTTATTTTTGTTTTTATTTCCATTACTCTATGAGACAGATCAAAAAAGATATTGCTGCGATTTATGTCAGAGACTGTTCTGCCTGTATTTTCCTCTAAGCGTTTTATAGTATCTGGTCTTAAATTTACATCTTTAATCCATTTTGAGTTTATTTTTGTGTATGTGTATGGTGTTGAAGAATGTTCTAATTTCATTTTCTTACATGTAGCTGTCCAGTTTTCCCAGCACCATTTATTGAAGAGACTGTCTTTTCTCCATTGGATAATCTTGCCTCCTTTGTTGAAGAGTAATTAACCATAGGTGCATGGGTTTATGTCTGGGCTTTCTGTCCTGTTCCATTGAGCTATATTTCTATTTTTGTGCCAGTACCATACTCTTTTGATGACTTTAGCTTTGTAGTATAGTCTGAAGTCAGGGAGCCTGATTCCTCCAGCTCTGTTTTTCTTTCTCAAGATTGCTTTGGCTATTCGGGGTCTTTTGTGTTTCCATACAAATTTAAAAGTTTTTTGGTCTAGTTCTGTGAAAAATGCCATTGGTAATTTGACAGGGATTGCATTGAATCTGTAGATTGCCTTGGGTAATACACTTATTTTGATAATGTTGATTCTTCCAATCCAAGAACATGGTATATCTTTCCATCTGTTTGTGTCATCTTCAATTTCTTTCATCAACGTCTTACAGTTTTTGGAGTTACAGATCTTTTGCCTCCCTAGGTAGATTTATTCCTTGATATTCTTTTTGATGCGATGGTAAATGGGATTGTTTATTTCTCTTTTTGATCTTTCGTTGTTAGTGTATAGAAGTGCAACAGATTTCTGTGTATTTATTTTGTATCCTGCAACTTTAGTGAATTCATTGATGAGCCTAAGTAGCTTTCTGGTAGCATCTTTAGGATTTTCTATGTATAGTATCATGTCGTCTGCAAACAGTGACAGTTTTACTTCTTTTCCAATTTGGATTCCCTTTCTTTTTCTTCTCTGATTGCTGTGGCTAGGACTTCCAAAACTATGTTGAATAAAAGTGGCAAGAGTGGACATCCTTGTTTTGTTCCTGATCTTAGAGGAAATGCTTTCAGTTTTTCACCATTGAGAATGATGTTAGCTGTAGGTTTGTCATATATGGCCTTTATTATGTTGAGGTATGTTCCCTCTCGGCCCATTTTCTGGAGAGTTTTTATCACAGATGTGTGTTGAATTTTGTCAAAAGCTATTTCTGCATCTATTGAGGTGATCATATGGTTTTTATTCTGCAATTTGTTGATGTGGTGTATCACACTGATTCATTTGCAGATATTGAAAATCCTTGCATCCCTGGGATAAATCCCACTTGATCATGGTGTATGATCCTTCTAATGTGTTGTTGGATTCAGTTTGCTAGTATTTTGTTGAGGATTTTTATGTCTATCTTCATCAGTTAGTGGCCTGTAATTTTCTTTTTTTGTGGTATCTTTGTCTGGTTTTGGTATCAGGGTGATGGTGGCCTCATATCATAGAATGAGTTTGTGAGTATTCCTTCCTCTGCAATTTTTTGGGACGAGTTTGAGAAGGATAGGTGTTAACTGTTCTGTAAATGTTTGATAGAATTCACCTGTGAAGCTATCTGGTCCTGAACTTTTGTTTGTTGGGAGTTTTTTAATCACGGTTTCAATTTCAGTACTTGCAATTAGTTGTTCATATTTTCTATTTCTTCCTGGTTCAGTCTTGGGAGATTGTACCTTTCTAAGAATTTGTTCATTTCTTCCAGGTTGTCCACTTTATTGGCATATAGTTGCTCGTAGTAGTCTCTTATGATCCTTTGTATTTCTGTGGTGTCCGTTGTAACTCCTCCTTTTGCATTTCTAATTTTATTGATTTGATTCCTCTCCCTTTTTTTCTTGATGAGTCTGGCTAAAGGTTTATCAATTTTGTTTATCTTTTCAAAGAACCAAAGGAGTTTCATTGATCTTTTCTGTTGTTTTGTTCATTTCTATTTCATTTATTTATGATTTCCTTTCTTCTGCTAACTTTAGGTTTTGTTTGTTCTTCTTTCTCTGGTTGCTTTAGGTGTAAGGTTAGATTGTTTATTTGAGATTTTTCTTGTTTCCTGGGGTGAGATTGTATTGCTATAAACTTCCCTCTTAGAACTGCTTTTGCTGCGTCCCATAGGTTTTGTATTGTCGTGCTTTCGTTTTCATTTGTCTCTAGGTATTTTTTGATTTCCTCTTTGATTTCTTCAGTGATCCATTGGTTGTTTAGTAGCACATTGTTTAGCCTGCACATGTTTGTGTTTTTTACAGTTTTTTTCTTGTAGTTGATTTCTAATCTCATAGTGTTGTAATCGGAAAAGATGCTTGATATGATTTCAGTTTTCTTAAATTTACTGAGGCTCACTTTGTGGCCCAGTATGTAATCAGTCCTGGAGAATGTTCCATGTGCACTTGAGAAGAATGTGTATTCTGCTGCTTTTGGATAGAATGCGTTATAAATATCAGTTAAGTCCATCTGGTCTAATGTGTCATTTAAGGCCTGTGTTTCCTTATTGATTTTCTGTCTGGATGATCTGTCCATTGATGAAAGTGGGGTGTTGAAGTCCCCCACTATTATTGTGTTACTGTTGATTTCTCCTTTTATGGTTGTTAGTATTTACCTTATATATTGAGGTGCTCCTATGTTGGTGCATATATATTTACAATTGTTATATCTTCTTGTATTGGTCCCTTGATCTTTATGTAGCATCCTTCTTTGTCTCTTGTAACATTATTTTAAAGTCGATTTTGTCTGATATAAGAATTGCTACTCCAGCTTTCTTTTGATTTCCATTTGCATGGAATAGCTTTTTCCATCCCCTTACTTTCAGTCTGTATGTGTCCCTAGATCTGAAATGGTTCTCTTATAGACAGCATATATATGGGTCTTGTTGCTGTATCCATTCAGCCAATCTATGTCTTTTGGTTGGAGCATTTAATACATTTACGTTTAAGGTAATTAATGATATGTGTGTTCCTCGTGCCGTTTTCTTAATTGTTTTGGATTTGTTTTGTTTTTCTTCCCTTCCTCTTTTATTCTCTTGTGATTTGATGACTAACTTTAGTGTTGTGTTTGTATTCCTTTTTCTTTTTTGTGTATCTATTGTAGATTTTTGGTTTGCGGTTACCATGAGGTTTTGATACAGCACTCTGTATAAAAACAAGATTGTTTTAAGTTGTTGGTCTTTTAATTTCAAATGCATTTCCAATATACTGCATTTGTGCTCTCCTCTCAGTTGGTCGTTTTGATGTCATATCTGTGTACAGATGATTTTCTACCTTTACTGTATGTTTGCCTTTACCGGTGAGCTTTTCCATTTTAATAATTTTTTGTTTCTAGTTGTGGCCTTTTCTTTTCTGCCTAGAGAACTAAGTTCCTTTAGCGTTTCTTGCAAAGCTGGTCTGTTCGTGCTGAATTCTGTTAGCTTTGGCTTGTCTGTAAAGATTTTTCTGTTGAATCTGAATGAGAGCCTTGCTTGCTAGATTATTTTTGGTTGTAGATTCTTCTCTTTCATCACTTTAAATATATTGTGCCACTCCCTTCTGGCCTGCAGAGTTTCTACTGAAAAATCAGCTGATAACCTTATGGGAGTTCCCTTGTACATGATTTGTGGTTTTTCCCTTGTTGCTTTTAATATTTTTTCATTGTCTTTAATTTTTGTCAGTTTGATTACTATGTGTATCGGTGTGTTCCTCCTTGGGTTTATTCTGCCTGGGACTCTCTGTGCTTTCTGGACTTGGGTGACTGTTTCCTTTCCCATGATAGGGAAGTTTCAGCTATTATCTCTTCAAAATTTTTCTCAGGTAATCTCTCTCTCTCTTCTCCTTCTGGGACCCCTCTAATGCAAATGTTGGTGCATTTAATGTTGTCCCAGAGGTCTCTTAGACTGTCCTCATTTCTTTTCATTCTTTTTTCTTTTCTGTTCAGTGGCAGTGATTTCTACCATTCTGTCTTCCAGCTCACTTATCTGTTCTTCTCCCTCAGTTATTCTGCTATTGATTTCTTCTAGTGTATTTTTCATTTCAGTTACTGTATTGTTCATCTCTGTTCTTTAGTTCTTCTGGGTCTTTGTTAAACTTTTCTTATATCTTCTCGATCTGTGCCTCCATTCTTTTTCTGAGACCTTGGATCGTCTTTACTATCATTACTCTGAATTCTTTTTCAGGTAGATTGCCTATCTCCACTTCATTTAGTTGTTGTTCTGGGGTTTTATCTTGTTCCTTCATCTGGGACATATTCCCTTACCATCTCATTTTGTCTAACTTTCTGTGATTGTGGTTTCTGTTCCGCAGGCTGCAGTGTTGTAGTTCTTCTTGCTCTGCTGTCTGCCCCCTGGTGGATGAGGCTAAGAGGCTTGTGTAGGCTTCCTGGTGGGAGGGACTGGTACCTGCCCACTAGTGGGTGGAGCTGGGTCTTGTCCCTTTGGTGAGCAGGGCTGGGTCAGGGGGGTGTGTTTATCAGGCAGCTGTTTACTCAGGAAGACTTTAAGCAGCCTGTCTGCTTATGGGTGGGGCTGTGTTCCTGCCCTGTTTGTTGGTTGTTTGGCCTGAGGCATCCCAGCACTGGAGCTTACAGGCTGTTGGGTGGGGGCCAGGTCTTGGTGAGAAAATGGCAGCCTCCAAGAAGGCTCATGCCAATGAGTACTCCCCAGAACTGCCACCACCAGTGTCCTTGTCCCTGCAGTGAACCACAGCCAGCACCCTGCCTCCGCAGGAGACCCTCCAATACTAGCAGGTAAGTCTGGCCCAGTCTCTTATGAGGTTACCGGTTTTTCTCCTGGGTCCTGGTGTGCAGGAGACCCTGTGTATACCCTCCAAGAGTGGAGTTTCAGTTTACCCCAGTCCTGTGGGATCACACACTGCTGGCCTTCAGTGCCAGATTCTCTGGGGTCTCCTCCTCCCATTGCCAGACCCCCCAGGCTGGGGAGCCTGATACAGGCCTCAGAACTTTCACTCCTGTGGGAGAACTTCTGTGGTATAATTATTTTCCAGTTTGTGGTTCACCCACCCAGCATGTATGAGATTTGTTTTTTATCACAGTTGTGCCCCTCCTACCTTCTCCTTGTGGCTTCTTCTTTGTCTTTGAATGTAGGGTATCTTTTTTGATAGGTTCCAGCATTTTTTGGTTGGTAGTTATTCAGCAGTTAGTTGTGATTTTGGTGTTTCTGTAAGAAGGGGTGAGCTCACGTCCTTCTACTCCGCCATCTTGTCTCCTCTTTTTTTTTTCTTTTACTTCTTGCTGAGTCTAGTGTCACTTGCTCATCAGGGGTGGCATGCAGAGGCTTTGCATGCTTCACTTCAGACCACAGTTCCTTGGGCAAAAAGGCTGCTGAAGAATTATAGATACTTTAAAATATGAATTTAGTTCTTCTCTAAGGTAGTCTTGAAGTGGTGACTGGTTGAATTTAGAGTTTCAGACACTTGCGTTCTACACAGAAATGAAAGATGTGACATATTAATAGATTTAATGTTGCCAAGATAATAGGTAAGCAATGAACCCTGAAATATTAATTGGTAATGTAATTAAATTAACTCTATAACATGAACCTTATAATATTTTAAAAATTACTGATTCAGGACTTGGGATATAGTGATAATAGTTAACCTGTCAATCCTGGCCACCAGACCAGATGTCCTGCTGTTTGATAAACTGAAGGTTAGAAATGGCAAGCACTCCTGTGGAAAGTGGTCCTTCCTTTCCTTCGAAGGACACAGACAAATCTGAGCCCTATGGTCTTCATTTGATTCACATTTGAGAAAAAAATACAAGATGAAACAACAAAAATAGATTTAGTATAAAATGTGGAGTTAAACTACATGATCTATAAGTTCTCCAACAGCTCTTAAATTCTCTGATTAAATTATATTGAGAAGTATTAGATTTGTTAATGTAATTATTCTCTTTTCCATTGTTAAAAAAATATTCTTTCATATATAGTTTAACTAGTTATATTAACAGTCAGTGAAATGTCATATTCCAGGACCGTTATCTACCACATCCTTTGTATTATTTCCACCAACCATCATAACACCACCTCCCACCATCTTTTCTCCCTTTGTTCTTCCTTCCCTTGTCCCCATATCTAGTAAAATGACTTGTAGATGCTCAAGAAGCATCCATTGAATCACTAAATAAATGAGCACACGGTGTGAGATGGGGGACCTTTGTTGTGGTGGTGGAAGTAGTTGTTATTTTGAAACTACTTTCATGCAGCAGGAAATTTTGACACAAAAATAGATTTTTCTAATGACCTTAAAACCTATATTGTTACAAAATTTTTTAAATCAAATTCACGTGAGTTTTTAAAATGAAATAAAACCCAAAATATCATGTTATATTTGACTGGAGAATCTGTGTTCACATTTTAAGTTCTCAGAAATTTGAATATTGTTTTGAATTAATAGTAATTTAAAAGAAGTTAAATGCAACATGACAAAATGGAAATGGTAAACCTGGAATGTCTCATAATTAACCTTCAGCAATAATGTCACTCACCATTGCTTCTCCCGTGGATGTGAACATGGAGTGTCCAACAAACATTTTAAAAGAATACATAATGTTTTTTTCCAAGTAGGAGATTAAACTGAATTATATTATAAATTTCTGTATTATACATGGATATGGATATGTATACACACACAAAGTTCCTGATTCTTAATGTGGGTCCATTGCAAGGGAAGATAAAAATAAAGATCAGGGCTTCCCTGGTGGCGCAGTGGTTGAGAATCTGCCTGCCAATGCAGGGGACACGGGTTCAAGCCCTGGTCTGGGAAGATCCCACATGCCGTGGAGCAACTAGGCCCGTGAGCCACAATAACTGAGCCTGCGCGTCTGGAGCCTGTGCTCCGCAACAAGAGAGGCCGCAATAATAAGAGGCCCATGCACCGCGATGAAGAGTGGCCCCCACTTGCCGCAACTAGAAAAAGCCCTCGCACAGAAACAAAGACCCAACACAGCCATAAATAAATAAATAAATAAATAAAAATTTTAAAAAAAACAGACTGCAAGAATTCCATTTTAAAAAAAATAAATAAAGATCAGAGCATAGTGGGGGGTTCTCTCTGTCTAGGGCAGTCAAACTTGTAGAGGGTGATGGAGAGAAACTAAGAGATTAGACAAGATCATCTGTAAAGTCCCTGTAGGCACTGTGTTTCTGTTGCTATCCAGTATAGTACTTACCAGATGATATGGAAGCCAAAAAAAAAAACAAAAATGAACACACACTGCTCCACTTTTTACTTCTGCCGCTGCTGTTGGTGAGTAGGACCACAGCGACTCATCATGCACTTCCATCCAGGCCTGTACACTGCACCCCAGCACTGTGGCCCTCTCGACCTCAGTCCTGTCTATCCTTCTTATGTTTTGTAATGCTGGCTGGGGAACTGGTTATGACGCCTTGAGTGTAGATCTAGATCATTAAGGTCATTGGAAGGGTTACTGCCTAACATTAATACTCCAAAAGGAAACATTTCACAAGGTTTTTGTTGGTTTGCACATAGTTACTTATACTTCTTCATAGCCACTTTATGGAGCTAGAGAACTTTAAATATTGTACTTAACTCAAGAGAAACTCATCATTTCATGGATTAGAAGAATTAATATTGCTAAAATGTCCATACTATCCAAAGTGATCTACATATTCAATGCAATGCCTATCAAAATCCCAATGACATTCTTTACAGAAATAGAAAAAGACATCCTAAAATTCATGTGGAACCACAAAATATCCTAAATAACCAAAGCAATCTTGAGCAAGAACAACAAAACTGAAGGCACCACACTTAATGATTTCAAAATATATTACAAAGCTCCAATAATCAAAACAGTATGGTACTGGCATAAAAACAGACCTGTAGACCAATGGAATGAACTAGAAACCCCAGAAATAAATCCATACATCTGCGGTCAACTGAACTTCAACAAGGGTTCCAAGAACACTAAATGGGGAAAGAATAGTCTGTTCAATAAATGATGTTAGGAAAACTGAATATCCACATGCAAAAGAATGAAATTGGCCCTATCTCACAGCATTATAAAAACCAACTCAAAACAGATTATAGACTTAAATATAAGCCCTGAAACCAAAAAACTAGTAGATGAAAGTATAGGGGAAGAAAACGTTCTTGACTGTGGTCTGGGCAATGATTATTTAGATATGGCACCAAAGCATAGGCAGCAAAAGAAAAATAGACAAGTGAGATTACATCAAGCTAAAAACTTCTGCACAGTAAAGGAAACAGCAGAGTGAAAAGGCAACCTATGGAATAAGAGAAAATATTTGCAAATCATATATCTGATAAGGGGTTAATATCCAAAATATATAGGGAAGTCATACAACTGAATAGCAAAAAAACCAAAAAAAACAAAAAACTCGATTTAAAAATGAGCAAAGGACCTGAATAGACCTTTCTCAAAAGAAGATATACAAATGGCCAACAGCTGTATGAAGAGGTGTTCAGCATCACTGATCATCAGGGGAATGCAAATCAAACCACAGTGAGATATCATCTCACACCTGTTAGAATGGCTGTTGTCAAAAAGACAAAAGATAACTGGTGTAGGCGAGGATGTGGAGAAAAGGGAACTCTTGTACACTGTTGATGGGAATGTAAATTGGTACTGCCATTATGGAAAACATTATGGAGGTTCCTCAAAAAATTAAAACTTTATTATGATCCAGCAATGGGTTGCCTTTTCACTCTGTTGATTATTTCCTTTGCTGTGCAGAAGATTTATCATTAGATGTAGTCTCACTTGCCTATTTTTGCTTTTGTTGCTTTCAAATTTGGAGAGAGATTTGGAAGTTTTTCTTACTTGGAGACTGTTAGTGGAACTTATTAGGTGTCCTATTTCTTTTATGGAATTAAGAAACAAAAAATATTAGAGAGTAATTTAACATTTGGGGAGAGATTTGCAAGTTTGTTTTCACTAGGAGACTGTTAGTGGAACATACTAGGTGTACCATGTCTTTTATGAAATTAAAAACCAAACAATTTAAAAATAAAACAAAACCTGAGGCCAGCCTTTAAGATGTTAGCGTTGCCACTTTTAAACGCCTTAAGGAGGAGCCTGGCACTCTCTCTCACCAGCACCTATCCTAGTTCTTATTTTCAACCAGTATCCTAATTTGAGACCCTCTGGTAGACAACTGCATCTAATATGGTATTGATGATTTCCATCATGTATGTATATCCTGCTGATTTAATGTTTTAGAAAATTTGGTTTCTCCAAAATTTATCCCAAAGTAGAGAATCGGCCTGGCATGTGACTCCTGACACAATAACAAGCTTAGGATGTAAATATGTCCTTAGGAAGAACACACAATTTTAAAAAGTCACCTCCTCCAGAATTCTGTTCTCTTAATATTTTAGTTTTTGTCAACACAGTAATCTAACCTTCAAGGATTTGGGCCATGTTAGTACTTTAAAGACAACTTTTTATAGTCATTTGTATCATATATCCATCCCACCCCCCCCCAGATTTAACTGAGGATTAAGTCTTAATTCTATTCCGCTTATTTTGTAAGTTAATAGGAGAGATACATGTATAATATTTCATTTGTTTTCCAAAACCTTGTTCAACAAATTATACTTTTATACTTCATCTTCTTTGTGACACACTATATCAACGTTCCTCGGAGGACAAAGAGTCTTACTTAATAGTGAAGCCTGTTGTGGCTTTAATAAAATATTCCTCAAGCACATGCTTTGACTATGTACATGTCATAACATCTTACTTCCCTATATCTCAGTACAATTATTATCATTATTAGTCAGCATTCATTATTCGTATGTAATAGTATCTGACACAAAAATATCATTGCCCAAAGGGCAGAGAAAAAAAGAGAGACATGCATAAACACCAAAGGAAGTGGAATATAAATCTAGGAAAGAATTTTTTAAGTGAAGAGAACACATGCAGATATTGATTTTTCTTTCTTAGATATTTTACCACAGCACTGCTGGTATCTGAAAACCACTACAGATTATTTTCCTGATAAATACCATACCAATAGCTTTTTTTCAGGTTTACTAACTTCTCATATTAAATTATCTTACTATTCTTCTGGCTGCAAAATAGGAAAGCTAAAAAGAAAAGGGGAAATAGCCCAGTGGTGTTACACTTCTGAAGAACATTGTCAACTGCTTATTTTTTACATGTTTATATTTTGGGGGGAGCAAAAGTAGAACTGGGTGTGTTTTTTAAAGCATTATCCAGACAAAAATTAAAAAGAAAAGAATATATTCATTTTTAGGTCATGGTGGCCAGAGGCTTCTTGACGTGGTAGATGATATCCTCCAGACTGTTGTAGTAGAGATGACGTTTTTGGCTATGTGAATGGATTTGCCCAGATCAGGCCTAAAATGTCAGGCTCGTTCTTTCTCTTTTGTAGAACTCCCTTTTCTTGGAGTTCTAGCCCTTACATGTCCCACACCCTGATGGCTGCTTGTGGCTCTGCCTTACAAGCTTGCACAGTGCATTCATAAAGAGAAGGTCCATCTCTTGGAGGTATGTGATTTTGCTTTGATGGTTTGCTATTACAGCTCATTAATCCACGATTGTATGACATTGCTTCAGTGTGTCTTTTTAAAAAATCCACTTGGAACCCATGACTGATATTTACCATTTGATGGAACAGATAGGAGACTTTCCATTGCAAGTGTCAGAAAGCCCAACCCATGCTCATGGAGGCAAAATGGGAAATTATTAACTCACATAGTAGGAAAAGTTCAGTGTTAGTTGAAGGTATCCCTTAGCCCAGGGGCTTAAAATGCTACCAGAATCCTGTCTTCCAGCTCTGTCTTCATTTTTTAGGCTCCCTCTGGTGACAAGATGGCTGGCAAAGGCTCCAGCTGTGTATATTCTCAGATTCTAGTCAGCTCCAAAAAAGAGACTATTTGAGCAAAAGGTCTAGGCCTGGTAGGCATTCACACAGTTATCTTGTATGCCCATCTGTGAACCATTAGCTCTGGTTTAGGAGAATGGAATGTGCTTATTGGCTTAGATCTAGGTCACATACCCTCCCCTGGAGCTTGGAATAGGATCAGCTCCATACAGTTCACATGGATTGAGGACCATTATACAAAGACAAGACATCTATTCTTCATGGCTAAAAAATAAGAAATGCCCACTACAACATTAAACGACAAATGAAATCACCAGTTACAAGACCCTACTATACAGCCTACTGAATACAACAATGTTAATGTAACACTTTGCTGAGAGAAGCATGCTTATAGAGCATGAGGGTAAAAGAATCCTGAAGCAGTTCAGCCTATATAAAGGGCATTGAGAATTGCTGATTAGGTTAACGTCAAGTTCAAGCTCACATGAAAGATCAGTTTTAGAAACAAGAATATAATCTAAACTCCCACTTTCAGCCATGGAAGCCATGGGAGAAATAGATATACCTTCCCATCTTACACAACTAGCAAACCATAAAAAGTATATAAAACAACAGTCAGACATTGAACAACAGGTGTTACAGTTCTGTGATACCTAAAGAAGGAACACAAACAAGATGAGTCTTAAGATTGCTCTCACTGCCTGGAGGCAGTTTCTAGGCCACAGCACCTGGAGCGGGAATCCAAAGAGGACCTGCTGGTCTAACCAAGTTGAGGACACAGAGACTGGAGTTTGGCAAGACAAAGCAGCTAAAATTTCTGGGGCAGGGTACCTGGGGGACAGAGCTGTACACAGAAAGACCTCTGGAGATCTGCATAGGAGTCTTCATGAGTCTTTGGTACTTATCTACACCTGCATGAGAAAAAACTATCAGAAAACCACCAGAAAGCAATAGGCTGAATAATTACTGAAATTGTCCCTGGGCTGCATATAGTTTTGCCCACCAGTCGGAACAGAAAGACATCATAAAACATAAGGCATTGTTCAAAAGTCCTCAAAATGGTATCATCTTAGTAACATGACTGAATTAGCAGTAGACTAAAGGCTGCAGTGAGGAAAGAAATGGAAACTATTTAAAACAATCCAAATGGAATCTCTAGAGATGAAAAATATACCTGAAATTTAAAATACCTTGGATGGTATTAATGGCATATTAGGTACCACAGAAGACAAGATTAGTGAACCAAAAGACATAGCAATAAAAAATAACCAAAATGGAAGACAGAAAGAATCAAAAGTTTGGTGGGGGGTGGGGGGCACAGCATCAGTGACCAGTGGGACAATGCCAATCAATCTAACTTCAGTGTACTTGGAGTTAGAAGTACATTTTTTTAAAAGAAGAAAATTACACTACTGTTTTTTTTATTAGCATCTTTAAGATTATTTCAATGTAGGAAAAATATGTCAGCAGAAGAAACATGGAATATTTTCCTTTGTCACTGGTACTCTTACATATTTTACAAAGTTCTTTAAAAAGCAGCAGGGGAAGTGGGAGGAATACTTGTTACATACAGATGAATAAAGAATGACGCAAAATTCTCATCAGCAACTATGCAAGACAATGGAATAACATTTTCAAAGTACGCAACAACAACAAAAACTATAACCTAGAATTCTATATCCAGCAAAACTATCTTTCAAAAATGAAGACAAAATAAAATATTTGTTTTTTAAACAAAGAAAAACTGAGTGAATCCATCACCAAGAGACCTATGCTATAAGAATATTAAAGGAAGTTCTTCAGACAGAAGGAAAATAATACCAGATGGAAATTTAGATCTGTACAAAACAATAAAGAATGCCAGAAATGGTAAACATATAGGTAAGTGTAAAATATGTTTCTTTTCCTTCATTTTAGTGTTTTTTAAAATATAAATTTACTGTTTAAAGCAAAAATAGTAATATGTAGTTTGTACAAGTAAAACAACAATATCATAAAGTACAGGGTGGGAGGAGTGGAAATGTACTGTTGTAAGATACAGTATACATGAAGTGGTATAATATTGAGGGTAGAGTATAATACTGTTAAAGATGTGTACTGTAAACCTTAGAACTCTAAAGAATAAAATAGTTATAAGCTAATAGAGGAGGCAAAATGGATTCATAAAAAGTATGTAATTTATCCAAAATTAGGCAAGAAAAGAGAAAAAAGAACAAACGGAATATATAGAAAGAAAAAGCAAAATAACAGATTTAAACCCAGTTATACTGATAGTTACATTAAATGGAACTAGACTAAACACTCCATTAAAAGATAGAGGTTGTTGTCAGATTGGATTTAAAAACCGAGACCCAACTATATTCTATCCACAAGAAATCCATTTTAAAGACACAGAGAGGTAAAAAGAAAAAGATATACCATATAGACAATAATTCGAAGAAAATTAGAATAGCTATATTTATACTAAACATAATAGTTTTCAGAATAAATATTATTGGCAGTAAAAACATTAAAATTCATTAAGAGGGGACTTCCCTGGTGGCACAGTGGTTAAGAATCCGCCTGCCAATGCAAGGGACATGGGTTCAATACCTGGTCTGGGAAGATCCCACATGCCGCAGAGCAACTAAGCCCGTGTGCCACAACTACTGAAGCCCGTGCACCTATAACCCGTGCTCCTCAACAAGAGAAGCCACCACAACGAGACGCCCTCACGCTGCAACGAAGAGTAGCCCCCGCTTGCTGCAGCTAGAGAAAGCCCGCATGCAGCAACGAAGACCCAACACAGCCAAAAATAAATAATTAATTAATAAAAAAATAAAATTCATTCAGAGGACATAATTTAAATTTTATAGGCACCTAAAAACAGAGATTCAAAATATGTAAAGCAACAACTGAATTGAAAAGTGAAATGGACAAATCCACAATTATAGATGGAGATCTCTACACTTCTCTCTCAGAGATAGGACAAATAGACAGACAAATAGAACAAATGGAAAATTAGTAAGGACTTAGAGAAGACTTGAACAACAGTATCAACCAATTTGACCTAGCTGATATTTGTATTCTACTTGGCAACAGCAGAATACACATACTATTCAAGTGAACATGAAAGATTCACCAAGATAGACAATATTCTGGGCCATAAAACAAGTGTCAATAAATGTAAAAGGACTGAAATCATACAAAGTATATCCTCTTACCACGACAGAATTAAATTCAAAATCAATAACAGATATCTGAAAATGTTCCCACATATTTGGAAATTAAACAACTTACTGTTAAATAACTCATGAATTAAAGAAGTAATCACAGGGACATTGGAAAATATTTTGAACTGAATAAAAAGAAAAATACAACACATCAAAATTTGTGGAATGTGGCTGAAGTAGTGCTTAAAGTGAAATTTGTACCATTAAGTGCTTATTTGGGGAAAGAAAAAAAAGGTCAAATCAATTAGCTTCCACCTTAGGAAACTAGAGAAAGACCCAATTAAACCAATAGAAAAACAATAGAGAAAATCTGGATCTCTTTTACTAGAGCTTTAAAAAGGGTTTGAACTACATAGTTTAATAATTTTTTTGCACATTTTAGTCAAACCTTTTTCCAGGTGTATTAGAGGAATACTTTATTCATAATATAATATGTTTTAACAGCAAACTTCTTTAGATGACATATTTACAACCAAACCAAAGAGAAATTGAAATCTGGTTTTGTGGAAATGTTAATATTAGTACAGACTTTGAGGCTTTGTGGAATTATGGATCATAAGATAACGTGGATTAGTCTGAGGCTTTTTTTGTCTCTCAGTGTTCAGTTTACATACTGCAATGTGGTATAGAGATTATCTGTCACTCAGCTGTGTATTATACAGTGGATTCTATTGCACAACCAAGTTGATTCATTGATTTTATTTTCCTGTTATATCAATACCGTCATAATACAACTTTAGGAGATCGGTATTTTGAAGAATTGATTCACTGTGTCGATATTTTTTATTACTGGTATTTGAATGCAAACATTATTCCAAGTAATGAAACTAAACTGTCAAAGTAGAAGTGTTTTAGGTATGGCATGTGACATGTTTAAACTTTAACCGTTATTCAGTTTAGAGGTAAAGCTCTCATTAGAGCTCCTATGAAAAGAAATTAAAAAGAAATTTGCTTCTGAAACCTGGAAAATGGCTAAACATTAAATTATAGGTTTTTTAATACTTTAAACACCCATATTTTGAAATGGAAAGTGTTTTTTAATTACTGGGTGATATTTATTGTTATTTATTATACAAACTGTACCTTGTAATGTGATAAATAAATAAAATAAATGCCTTGATTACTTTGGTGTTTCCACTGCCTGATTCCAGGATTTCAAGTCGATGGCTTTGTGCAAGGGGCCACTCTTGCAGCTTAGAACAGAACCTTGACACCAGAAACTGCGTTCGTGTTCCAGCGTTAATGTGGTTGTGTATGATTCTCAGCAAGTTCATTTGCACCACATCAGCTCAGCTGTAACTTTATTTATTTATTTACTTTTGGCCACACCACGCAGCACGGGATCCCAACCAGGGATCGAACCTGTGCCCCCTGCAGTGGAAGCACAGAGTCTTAACCACTGGACCTCCAGGGGAAGTCCCTCAGCTGTAATTTTTAGATATTTCTCCTTCATTGGGCTAGTGTTGATAGGGAAATGTAGATCATGAAGGAAACCATAAAGAAATTTAAACTTTGTTAGTAAGGCCCTGTATAGGATTATGGTGAATGGACTGTGTGAGTAGAATTGATAATAATTCATTATTTTTTCTGTGCATGTTTAAAGTATTGTTTTATATACCGATTAATAAAAACCATTTTTATGTTTTTCATGTGGAAGCAGAGCTAAATTATTAATATTGTCCTAGTAATTGCCCTACTAGTAAAGTACAACTAGTGTTGTCATAGCCTAACCATGTTATATCAGCTTTTTCCTGTAGTTATTTCTCATATTTAAGGGGATGCCACTTATTTGCGGTATGACCATCTTATGTCCAGCAGGCTTTTATAGTTATCTCCCTCAATTTTGAACAGTTTTCTCACTCTTGAAACATTAGGTCACTGAGTTTTCTGTCATTTGTCATGCTTTTCACAGTAATACTTCTGACAGTGTTAACTACTTGTGAGGTGAAGTGTGTGCCTCACAGAGTCCCTGCACAATCATGTGTAGCAGCCAGTTGTAGAAGCCATTATTAGCACCTGCGCCCTTTCGCCAGCTGTCCAGTGCCCCCATGCACACAGAACCTCCGAGATCCTGTCTGCCGCTGGCCAGAGGGTGTGCCCCTCCTCCTATACCAGGCACTCACCAGCCCCAAGAACTGCTCGAAGCCATGTTTCAGCAAGTGCTCCGGGCATTCCTTCTGCCTTTCCTGGTGTGGGCACCACCTTTCATGTCCATTCCATCAGGACAAGAGGGGGAGGAGGCATAGTCAGCGTGATTATCAGTGCTGCTGGCTTAACCGTACCCAAACCTTACTGTTTGTTATAGATTTTTCCTGAAGAATGTTAAGACCACTAATAGTTTAAATAACAAGGCAAGAAGGTATTGCTTTGATACTAAAGATACTCCTATTTTTAAGTTCCCCCTCCCTACCTATTTTTCCTATAGGGAACCTCTATACAATTTTATGTATTTGTTGTTAATGATCATAGCCAATGTTCTACATTCTCTTCTCATTACTTAGTATAAATCAACATATACTTTAACTGAAGAGGTCAAATTAGGACCCAAATTCTAAATTCCAAATCTTTTGGATCAAAATCAAGCCATCTTGGTGAGACTAAAATCGGTTACTTAAAAGAGTACATTCTGGTTGCCCTAAAGATAAAAATGGAAAAGAAAAAAAAAAGAGAGAGAAAGCCTTTCCTGCCCAGCTGCCTGCCTACCTATGTTCCTTTCGTTTCGATTTTGATCATCTGTTCTCTCCCTTCATTGCCCAGTACCGCGCTGGAGAAACTGACTCATCAGGGCCTCCCAAATGAAGAGCGGCAGCTGAAATGTCATTCCCACCTTCTCAAGCACAATTTCATTTCCCGCAACGTTCTTATTGCCTCCAACATAGTTTACATTTGCAGCAGGCTTTGCAGGCATGCTCCTTGGCTGTTTGCGTTCATGCTTATTTCTAGAAGTAGTGTTATGGCTTGGAAGGGATAATGAATATGTGCTGAATTTTTCTTTCTCTTCTAATAGCATGGAATTCTTTTCCGTTGTTTCTGTTACTGACATTCAAACTGGAGATGTGAACGTCAGAAACATGAGAAGCAGACGTGCTGGTTTTCTTATAGAAGCCAGGGTTTGGGTCAGTATAACAGTAGGCCCAGTGAGAATGGCTTCAGTTTTTACCTAGACCAGTACACAGGAGACGCAGGACCCTTGGCCTGTGCCACGTGGGCCTCTCAGTAGCCCACCCATCTCCCTCGCTGTCTGTCCTTTTCAGCCTGCTTCTGACCAGTGCCCTCCCTGTGACAGACTCTTTTGGGTCCATTAGTTAATCCAGTCTTTCATCTACAGTTTTAAGGTGATTGATGTGACAGGAGGTATTCACAGGTGAGAGCAATCTCAGATGCCATGGTAATAAAGTTGTCCTTTTTCCAGTTGCAAAAGAGAAGAGGTCTTTAAAACAAGTTGCTATGCCCTTTGTTCATGAAGGTATAATTCAAGCCGTGTACTCTTTCACTTTCATTTGTCAAGATGTACCAAAAGCTTTGGAGGTGGCCTAGAAAAAAAATACTTGTGGCCAACTTACGAGGTTACTTTTCTCAGGACCATCTCTGACCTCACTAATACTGTTATATGATGATGCTGATTGTTACCAAAACATCCCCCAAAGGAATCCCTTTTTTATAAAATGATCAAGTGATTTGTTTAAATAACTCTAAGGAAGAAACAGTCCTGTTTATAAAGGAATTGGTTATTTTCCCACCTTATAAAGCCAGTGTATGTCATTATGGTCATACAGTAAACAGCAGAAACAGGTGGCTTCTGCTTATAAGAAACAATAACTAGAGACTAAAGAATGTCACAGAATAAAAAACAAGATGCTAACACCTCCTTTCTCACAAGACCACTGTCCCTCAGCCTCAGCTACAAGAAACCGGAAATCTGGTGGGTTTCATTTGGTTTGGTTTCTTAACACCTTCAAGAGGAAGATAGATGACACATTTTCTTGATTTATATCCAGTGCTAGCAAAGTTGTCAGATTTCCTGGTCCATAACTGAGAACTGATGGATGGAAAAGGGAGAATGGTTAGGAGGAAAGAAAAAGAGCCAACAACTTTGGAGAATAAGAAGAGACAGGAAAACTAAAACACAAACTTATGAAAACGTAAGAATCTGGGGCAATTTAGAATTGAAATCCCCTAAAAATGGAAAATGTCAGCTAATGAGTGTTCGTTGTATTCTGTTATGAAGACGTCAGTAATCTTGATTCCCTGAGTGTTGACCTGTGCAGATGTCTAAGAGCGTCTGCTACACTACAGGGAATCACAGGCACAAGTCACTCTGTCTTATAAACCAGGGCTTGGCCCGAGCTCCTGCACTCCTTGTGAACCACTCAGGCCTCCTTTCTACCAGATCCCACCCTAGCTCTTTCTTAGCATTCTAAGCAGAAAGAACCCCCAAGATGCAACTTTTGACCTTTTAATTATTGCGTTTTGAATGCCTGTTACATTCTGATTTGATCATTCTGAGACGGGTAATCAAAATACAACCATATCTAGGAAGCAGAATTATCTGCAGGTGTCAGTGCCCTAGAGCCTCATCTGCAGGAACAGCGCCCTGTTTCCGTCGTGCTAGGTAGAGGAGAACAACTGCAGAGCTATTCTAAGTTGTACAATTTGTGCAACTGACTTGTTAAAGATATCTTTTTCTGAATTGGTAAAATATGTGAGATAAACATCACTGATAACGTAAAACTGCATATAAAAGAAAACATTTAGATAAAGCTCAAATATAACACAATCACCCTTTTTAAACGAAAGTATCTGTCACTTTTTCTTTAATGCACTTGACACCGGTATAGTATGATTGTAATGACATCCAGGAAAGAAGCTTGCTTTCAAGTCCAACAGCCCTTCTCTGAATTTCTGGCCAGTTCCAGTTCCTATTCCCCACTTTTTCTAAACTCTTCATTGGTTCCATGACTGAACTTACTTCCTAACACACAGAAACTAGACCATCGGGTATGAACTCCCTTAGCCTTCTGCCTCCAGGCCCCCACCACTCCTGCACTGCACAGCCATCCTCTCCCCCTTACCCTTGGCCCTGCCAACACAGGGAAGGGAAGAGTTGAGTTTTCTCTTATTCAAAACTAATCCCTCTGCCCTGGCTCCCGTCGCCATTGGATGCCCTCAGGAACCTTACTCCATGGGTTACCTCCTGTTTCTCAGGAATCTTCAATCAGCCATTTCCATCTCTTCCACTGTTTCCCTCCCACCTCACTTCCAAACCTGTTCTACTTCTCTTCCCCCCTTAATGCCATCTTCCCCCTAAGAGTTAGCCCTCGTTCTTCCTCTCTCCTTTGCCTCCGATTCAGTTAGTCACCAAGCGCTGTTGATTCTGCCCCATGTTCTCCATCAGCACTGCCTGAGTTCAGATCCGTGTCATCTGTTACCTGGACTACTGCTGTAGCACCCTACCTAGTCTGTCTTCCTCCAGCCTTGTCCCCTCGACTGTGTCACTTTCCTTAAAAATCTTCAGTGGCCCTACATTGCTGACTGAACAAAGTATACATTTGTAGGCGTGGAAGAGGCCCTGTCTGCCTCTCAGCTCTTGCCACGCCAGTCATTAGGGTCACCTAATGCACCCCGCCCCATTCAGGCCTGATCTGCTCACCTGGCTGACCCTGCTCATCCCGGAAGCCGCAGCTCACACATAATACCCGAGCAGTGCCCACCCCAGCTACCCTCACACTTTGCAGACACTTTCAGAAGAGGCTTTTCACATTATATTTAACAGGAGAAACCTATGGTGAATTCCTTGAGCCAATATTTGGTTTAATCTTTGTATATGTCATCACCTAATAAATGTTTACGAATGAATAAAAATAATTAATGAGTGACATCTATTTGTTTTGATGACCTCTAGGGGAATAAAAAAGACAAAAAGACTACAATACTCCGTTTTTACAAATACAGTCCAGCGTCATGAAAGTCACAAAACAAACAAAATTTAAGAAATAACGAATTTTAGATACAAAAATTCAAAAGGGAATCCAGTTAAATCCTGTTATACAAATACAAGTTTAGTAAGCTTCCAGTGCTTCAAGGCCTACTTCTAGAACCATTTCCTGGAGAGCTACATAACCTGCCTTACTAACAGTTTAAAAAAACAAAAGTAAAAACACCACCACCACTAAAACCAGCCCCAAGTGGCAAGATGCCTTTATAAAAACCTGTCCAAGAAGGAAATGTATAAAGAACAATTTCCTGAAGATTACTTTCTGAGATATACGTGTGATTCTCTGATTAGAGAACATTGGGCCGCTTGGACAGTGAAACCCTTCCTTCAGCATATGTAATATGAAGAAATGCCCCAAGGTTTTCAAAAGGCCACATTCATTACTGCTTTGTGAAGGTGAGAAAGGGAATTGGTTCTATCACAATATCTCAGTACCCAGTTGTGTTTGCCAAGAGCCCTTCTCTGTTTCAGTGGTTTACATACCAGTAGAACTTTAACACCCTTTATCATGAGTAACTGGCAGGTACAAAACCGGGACTTCCTCCACACTTCTAATCCAATTTATTAACCTTACCAAGTTAAGTAAAACTGGATTATCCTGAGACTTCCCCTAAAAATAACTTCACAATTCTCTAGCTATTTCATGATTATATAACTTTTAAAATATGAGTCAGTGCTATCTATTTCACTCATTCGCCTCAGATTAAAAGCAAGATTACATACTTTATCCAGTTTTATTCACTCAGAGGAACACAGAAGAAAATAAAGACATCACAGACTATCTGAAAGTTGATCTTGAGCTCGGCTTCAGGAACTCCAGGAAATGCTTTCAGTTTACAGGCTCTGAACGTCATTAACAATCCAGAAGCAACTGTATCTGCATTCCTGACCCTTTTCCATAAAAGACATAGAAGGGATTATGGCCGCCTTTTCAAAATCAACACAACATTTTGTACTTGAGCTTACTTGGCAGTGATCAGAGTCACAAGCACATACCTGCTTGGAATGAACCCTGGGTTATCCACTGCTACCTTATATGGATATTTTGGCCAGTAGTAGTATTTCGAATTCTGATATACCATATTTCATTGATTCTACTATATGCTTTTTTTTTTCATTTTAACATCTCTGAAATTGGGATTAAGTTTATAATCAGTGGCATGTCATAAATTAATTGGCATGGTTTTTCTAAATGGAATATATGTATCTTACATTCAGGGTAGGTCTTATGTTCAGTAGCCTCTTAAGTTTGAAGTAAGTTTATTTATTTATATATATATATTAAAAATCACTTACTAATATACAAATAAGACCTAATTAAACTTAAAAGCTTTTGCACAGCAAAGGAAACCATAAACAAAATGAAAAAACCTACAGAATGGGAGAAAATATTTGCCAACTATGTGACCGACAAAATATACAAACAGCTCGTATAGCTCAATATCAAACAAACTATCCAATCAGAAAATGGGCAGAAGACCTAAATAGACATTTCTCCAAAGAAGACATACAGATAGCCAAAAGGCATATGAAAAGATGCTCAGCATTGCTAATTATTAGAGAAATGCAAATCAAAACTACAGTGAGGTATCACCTCACACTGGTCAGAATGGCCATCTTTAAAAAGTCCACAAACAATAAATGCTGGAGAGGGTGTGGAGAAAAGGGAACCCTCCTGTACTGTTGGTGGAAATGTAAATTGGTGCAGCCACTATAGAGAACAGTATGGTGGTTCCCTAAAAATCTAAAAATAGAGCTACCATATGATCCAGCAATCCCACTCCTTGGCATATATCTGAAGAAAACCATAATTCGGAAAGATACAAGAACCCCAAAGTTCATTGCAGCAGTATTTACAATAGCCAAAATATGGAAGCAACCTAAATGTCCATCGGCAGATGAATGGATAAAGAAGACATACACATACACACACACACACACACACACACACACACACACACACACACACACAATGGAATACTACTAAGCCATAAAGAAGAATGAAATAATGCCACTTGCAGTAACATGGATGAACCTAGAGATTATCATACTGAGTGAAGTAAGCCAGACAGAGAAACACAAATACCATATGATATCATTTATATGTGGAATCTAAAAGGAAGGAAAAGACACAGATGAACTTATTTCCAAAACAGAATGTTTACCAAAGGGGAAAGGGGAAAAGGGAAAGGGGAAAGGGGGAGGGATAAATTAGGAGGCTGGGATTAACATATACACACTACTGTGTATAAAATAGATAACCAACAAACAAAAAAATCACTTATATAAATAGAACAGTAGTAAAAATGACAGTCTTAGCTGTGAATTTCATTATTTGCCATAGCTGTTTTGGCAGATATGTTGAAATCAAATCATCACACTTTGATTTTCACTCTCTTGTATTACTGTTCTCTGCTGGAGGAAATCATATATATGTAAGAAATTATCTCAAGTAAATAATTTGATACAGATCAGTAACTTCCTTGTTCCCTGTCCCTTTTCTTTTAACTTATTTCTTGAGTACATTTTCAGCCAATATTTGCTCAGAAGTCTTAAAGTGTTACTGATAATATTCAAGATATTTTTTCTTTTATTCTTTAATGTTTGGGGTTTGGATTTATTGCTTCTCTATTCTACCAATATTTTTTTCATTTAGGTTAAGCTAGAATGGCTTCTCTTTCCTATCCATAAAGTCTATGGGTATCTTGGCATTTGAATCCTTCTTCTTTGGAGGTTCCTTTCTTAGGGATAAAAGAATCAAATGCAGTAAAACCTTTATGAGCTGGAAAGATGAGTGAATAATTACTATATTCAAACAGGGTTTCTGATCAACTGTAGCTTCTGCAGTTTCTAAAATATATTCATTTTCTTTTGCTAACGTAGTCAGTATCAAATGGTTCTGAACAGATATTAGCACTTTTTGATGATTCTGTTGTAACCAGCCACTAAATATCACCTTCACCACCCGTGGCCCTAACTGTGGTCACAGAGGACAGGAGATGGATCATCTGACAAAATCCTTACAGACAGATTCTACATTACTCCTCATCCTCCTTCATGCCGTAGCGCTCAGAATATGCCCGTACTTGTATAGCGCATAGATGAGACTGCTTCCAGCTGGAGGGGACCAGTTGGAAAATTCCACTGTAGAAATTGTTTTCAAAAGTAAATAGCAGAATATTGGTTTGATTTATCACCATTTCTAAAACAAAGAGGAAATCAAGCTCTGAAGGAAATTGTAACTGCTTGGCAGTTCCACGCAACCAAGGTTTTTCTAGCTGTAACCATACTGTGCCTCTTGATACTGACTATGGCTTGTGTATGACTGCTTGGAAGGGAAATAATCTCCTCATCTGTAATCTCCCCTCGGGCCACTTTGTCACTACTCTTTTTCAGGTCCACACATTCAGGGGGCCGCACTGGTGTGAATACTGTGCCAACTTCATGTGGGGACTCATTGCTCAGGGAGTGAGATGTGCAGGTAAGAGCTCTTCCCTTTTCGCCTGATTGCGTAAGTTATGAAGCTATAAGGAGTAACTCATGAGGCGCTTTGCTATTCTGCACATATAATGGGCTGGACCCCCGTTTGCTCTTAACATGCAACAGGCTGGATTCTCAGGCAGCCAATTTGACTATTGATATTTTATCTGCCCTTCACCTTCTTGTACTTAATGGGCAGCAGTCTGGTCCATTAAAAAGAGAGAAGTTGTCTTGTTCAGAAAGTCTGATAAAAGGAGATAAAAGTAAGGCAGTTATATTTGCCTTGCCTTTGATGTTGCAGCGACTAAATTTATAAGAATGATTTTTTTAAAGCAGTGTACAGGGACCTATGATTGTTGCCTTAGAAACTGAATTTTAAAGATAACTTGTTAAGCTGAATTGTCCTTACTAAATTTTGTGAAATCAAATTGAAGCTTTAAAAATCTGTGAATTTTATCTTAAAAGATGATTACCAAATTCTGAAAAACCACTTAGTCACTAATATTTTGTTTGTGACATTTTGAAATCTTGAATATGCCATAGCCTCTTTATAAAATATGACCATAGTATTTTAGATTTAAATTTAGAAACTTGAAGGTTTCCACATAAAGAAATAACCAACTCAGGGATTTATTGAAATGCTCTATGAAATAAGTAGTTATTCACATCATGTGAAATTCATTTGTATAGAACAACTGTACTGGCCATTTATTCAAACTGCTCTAAATTCTGGCATAGGCTTAAAAATAATTATTTAAATTTCGGATGTGTAATGTTAGGTCATAGAAGTTTCTTTCTGCTATTTAAGTTGTAAAACTAAAAAATACCTTCTTACATGTCTTTTGCCCGAAGCTTAACTCTAAAAATGTATGTGAAGAGTAAAGTATTTCAAAATGGTAACTGAAGTAATTCTGTCAAATTTAGCACTGTAAAAATCCACATTTCTTTTGTGGCATGATACCTAATGGAATATTTTTGTTGTCCATTACGTGCAGAAACTTCTGGGGTTTGATTTTTCTTATTTCTAAATTGCCTTTTCTTTGAGTAGCAAGGTGTGGTATGCATTGCATGTGAACGTTCCAAGTCGCCCTTCCTTCAGTTATAACTCCCTTAGCACCACTAAGGCATGATAAGGTTCCAGGCATGTATCACTAGCCAGATCCATTCAGGGACCTCGCTGCCATGAGGAGGGGGAAGAATTCCTCACGTCTTGACTTTGAACTGTGCAGAGGTGTCCGTCAAGGAGAGCCTCAGCTCAGAGCCAGTCTAATTCCTCCAACATCCTAGAGGGCTGACAGCCCCATTTGCAGGTCTCTGCCCAGAGAATAAATGAGGACATTATCTTTCTGGCTAGTGGTTACCCAGAGTCAGGATGAGGACCCGTCACTAGGAAGGTTGTGGTTGAGCCTTTGAATGGAACATAGTCGTGTAGTTAAGAACATCCACGTCGTTGTGGTGTTTCAAAGGCAAATGGAGTACCCTTTCCAAAGCACAAATCACCTGCTCGAAGAATGGTCGTCTTAATAAGCCTGGTTTGCCTTTATGACATAGCCTTGACCAGCTGAGACTGCAACGGTTTCTTACACACTTTAAGACTGTCACTAATTCAAAAGCTTTTCTTTTACTAGAGTGATGATGTTTATTGTTTACATTTTGAAAGAGTGAAGGCCATCTACATGGAAATTTTGAGTCAGCTATTAGCAGAGAACCAGCACAGCACATGTGAATAATCTTTGGCCATATGCTACAACCCCAAATCATGTTTAGAAGAAATGTTTTGGAATGTTTATGATAGTAATAATGTGAAGGAAAAGAAGAAAGAAAATGATTCACCCCATCCCATAGCCACCCACTTGAATAGCCTCCACTTTTTATTGTGAGTAAAGGTCAACAATGTAAAGAAAAGCCTTTTCATTTTATGTTATATCTTCTCTTCAAAAGCATCATATTCTATGTGATTGGAACCCTATTACTGAGCAATATAAGAACAAGTCAACCCATTTTTTTTAAATGTGGAAGGTTGGGATTTGAATTACTTCTGTTTTCTATGACAACCAATTACATTTAGATTGACGGTGGGATTCTTTCATCTGAAGTGGCTCATCCTGACCTTTGAGCCATCTGCTTTATATAAAACAGAATGCAAAGAATTAAGAACTTCAAGAGAGAGAGAACTAACTGTGGTAGGGTGAACATTGGCTCCCCAAAGATGTCTACTTCCTAATGCCCAGAACCTGTGACTGTTTCCTCTCATGGCAAAGGAGACTCCGTGATTAAGTTAATGAAGTTGAGACGGGGAGATTACTGTGGACTGTCAGAGTGACCCAGTGTAATCACAATCAAAGCGTCCCTGTAAGAGGAAGGCAAAAGAGGCTGAGTCAGATAAAAGGTATAAGAACAGAAGCAGAGGTCAGAAAAGAGCAAAGATGCTATGCTGCTAGCTTTGAAGATGGGGGAAGGGGGCCATGAGCCAATGAATGCAGGCAGCCTCTGGAAGCTGGAAAAGGCAAGGCAAGAAACAGATTCTCCCCTGGAACCTCCAGAAGGAGGTCTTAGGCTTGCTAAGGCCTTGATTTCAGTCCAAAATCAGTGAAACTGATTTTGGGCTTCTGACCTCCAGAACTGTTAGATGATACACTCATGTTGTTTTAAACCACTGAGTTTATGGTTATTTGTTACAGCAGCAACAGGAGACTAATACATTAGCCACTAAGCATTAAAGCTTTTACTTCCAAAGAAAAATGGAAGTAATACTGCCTGTCAGAAAAGAGATGTATTTATCTGCTTTTGATCCCTAAGACAGCTTGCTTTGTTCTGGTTTCTTTTTTCAAAATCCACCAAGGCAGAAGAGAGGTTGTCAGGAACTTTTAAAGGAATGTTTGCCAAAAGCAGCACTTTTGTATCCCACCACCCCCCCCCACCTCTTTTTTTTTAACATTATGCAAAGTGTTGGGTGGTGTTCCAGTCACCAGGCTGGTGGCAGAGTAGCTGAAGGAATCAGACTGAATCCAGCTAATAGCAAGCAAGCTGTCCCTTCCGTACTGAAAGCTCTAGGCTTGCTCAGCACCCACAGCTGACGAGGACAACTGAGGGAGCAGCAGGGACAGTCATGGGGATGCAGTCATTGCAGACATGATCTTTCCAGAACTCCACAACATGAGGTTCCACAGTCGGCGTTAAACGTCTCACCTACCACAGTCTCCCTTACTTTAGGCTTCTTTAAAGTGAGTAAAATGACGTTGCAAGAGACCATCTAACTGCAGCTTGGGAGTGGTGCTCCTCCTACTAAAATATTTACGAGCAAAGTAAGTGGCCTTCAAAAGTTAAGTGCAAAGGATCATTGTTGTTCAGATGGAATAATTTTCCCAGACCATTTTTCCTTTCTTTGTGAAATGTAAGCTTATAGGTTAAAGTAATCTATTATAAGATCACCAAACATCTCTCTCATGAAAAAGACCATTATTCCACCAGCATTCCTGAATTGTTTTCATTTTAGCCTTCCCAAAATATTCTAAGAAGTTAAGCCGGATAATAATTGTAAATCAGACACATCAACTTAGTGTTGGTTGTTTATGAAAGTAACTTCATTTTTCTAGTGTATCATTATCATTGCTGCCGGCCCCCAAAAGGAAATTGCAGCAGGTTTTTTCCTAATAATAAAATGTATTTATTGCTTTGCATATACAAACACTTAACTTTTAGGTTGGAGAAGGGGAAGTAATGCCTTCTATTTTAATTACTGCTTTGATTGTACCTAAAAAGTTATGTTTGTCCTTGTAACCTAATGAGAAATTGGTTAGACTTGCTTACGACTTTCATGTAGCTCCTTTTAATTGAAAGCAATGTTTTCATAAATATCCCAAAGAACAAAGTATTCTTCTTAATTTTGCTTGTGAAAATAATGACTTCTGATGCATGTTAGAAATGGGCTAGTCCCACTTTTCCTGGGTGGGCATGGAGGTGGAGGTAGGGACAGCTAAGAGACATGTTTTAAAATAAAACTTCTATTTGCAATTAATTTAAAATAGGAACACTCATAGGAAAGAATGAATGATTACCTTTCCTTTCAAAACACACATTAACATTACCCCTTAATCCTATCAATAGAATATAAATAATATCAGCTATTTATTTCAAAAAATAGGTTTCTGTGCTTTTTAGATATAAAGCACGCATGTTTTTTAGAGAAATCAAGCCCAGAAAATCTGAAAGTAACCTCAAATTAGTATTCTAATAGAAATACCTGATTAATAAGGACAGAATGAAATATGATTTGAATTTCTCATTCCTCCTTTCATGTGTTTATTCTGTGCTTATTAACTTGAAGAATTGGGAGGGGGCAATATGATTTAATTGTAACATAAAAATAACCTACCAAACCAAGAGATGCAACAAATGAAATAATCTTTTATGGACTTTTTTTTTCATTTATACTGTAGAGCTTCCCTGGGAGAAATCAAACTATATAGGAGTTATATGACTTTAATAAATAAGTATGAAAACCAAATAAAGTCTTAATGGCAACCTGAAATATTGATATATTGCTAGTCCCTGAAGCAGCAATTTTCAGAGCCAGCGCAAAGCTGGTATATTGCACTGTGAACTTAAGCGTATAACGATACTTCATTTTAATGACTTCACCCCATCCTTTGGTCTTTTGAAGGACTTCATATCCAATCCTGCCAAAAAATTTGGCCTTTGAAATTTATTTCTAAAATTGAGCATAATATATTGTCCCATAGTTTAATCTTATCCAAGTGTAAGAAAGAATATCAGTTTAGGAAACATTTCCCTTCTCGTTAAATACCTAAATATGAGCTCAGTCATCTCTTTGTCCAGTTTTCACTGAGTCGCAAATAAATAAGGCATTTGCTGATGTGTAAAATGGGAGATAACTGCACACATTCAAAGGAAAAACGTTAATGTTAATATCAGACCATTAGTGCCATTCAGATGTTTTGATATTCTGTGGATGCATCCAAATTTTACTGTTTTGCCTTCTACTGGATTTCTACTTACTTAGGAAAGAATGTGACAAAACAAGAATATAATGGGTACGTTTTATCACTGCTTTTTAAAAGTCCTTGCCAAATCACATATAGATTTCTGTAACAGTAAAATATAGCAGAGCCTTTTAAACTCAAGTATATACAACAAATAATAGGTACAACATACATTATTGAATAAGAGGTTGAAAATAGCAAATTCATCTTCAACCCTGAAAACAATAATTCAGCGTACATGGTGTACTGCTGGTGAAAAGTGGTATATATATCACTCAGTGGGAAGAGCACAGGCTGGGAATTAGGAAGCCAAGGTTTACATCTCAGTTCTACCAGTTTCTGGCTGAGCAACTTGAACAAGTCATTTAGCCTCTCTGAGCTTCATTGTCTTTGTGAAAAGAAGACACTGGGGTAAGTTGTTACTAACAGCCATTTCCAGCTGGATCTGTGACTTCTGTGTACACAAAGTATGAGGCACATCAACATTATTTTTAGATAATGAAGCCCTGCTGACTTTTATACTTTTAAAATATTATGTAAGGGTTCTTCCAGTTCTAGACGAGTTGAATAAATATGTTTTATTCCTCACAATAATGATAACAAAAGACCCTGGACAGAATATATACATCAACTATCAAAAGACTGTGAAAGTTGGGTAAAAGAAGGAAGGCTGATTAGGGACCTCAGGACTCAAGGAACCCAGAAGCGAGTTGCCTGGTGGTATTTTGGATTTGGGGGTTTTTTGAAACTCCTGTGTATCCCAGCCTGAGCATTAAAGATACCCACAACCCATAAATGCCAATAGGCACAGACAAATCCTGAGAAAAGCTGGCCCTTCCTAGCCAAAGCCCTGGGAAAAGGGCACCCAAGCCGGACAGAAGTCTTTTAGCCATATCTACCATTCTCCAGGTGAACACCATGATAAAGCCACATTGCTACCCCTACCCACGGACTTCTGCTGGACGCTGCAGGAGAAGTCTGTGGGTAGAACCCTGTTTTCCATCCCACTCTGCAGTAACAAGGTTGCACTTCTCTCCTGTGAGTCTGTGAGTAGAGCCCTGTCTTCCATCATCATCTTGCAGGAAGAAAGTGGTACCCCTCCTTGGCTGAGACTGTGGGTGGAACCCTGACTTTCACCCCCCCGCCTACAGTAGAAGCAGCACCCACTCAGCCCAAGTCTACGGGCAGAGCCCTGTCTTCATCCCTGACCTTCAGTAATGAGGCAGCTGAGACCATGATCGGAACTCTATTCCGTGCCCACCCTGCAGTTCCATGCAGCACAGCACTCCTCCCCGACCAGGTTTGTGGGCAAACCCTGACTTCCATCCCTACCCTGCAATAATAACTAGGATATGGCCCTCTTCCCTCCCCAGAATGTGGGGTAGAGTCCTGCCATTTGAGTAACATACAAGTTTGGTAGGCAAAATAGCACTGCAATAGCATTACAAAGGCTTTGTAAACTAGTTTGACGTTTGAAACACAGCCTATGAAAGTGTGCCAGGATGTGCATTCTAAATCTAAACAGGTTAACTACCTGCTAAAATTGAAAATTTCAGTAGGAACCAGAGTCTTATAACACTCAAAATATCCAGGATGCAGTTCAAAATTACATTTCATACCAAGTACCAGGAAAATCTCAACTCAGATGAAAAAAGACAATCAACAGCCGCCAATATTGAGATGACAGAGATGTTGGAATTATCAGACAAGGAAAGCAGCTATCATAAAAACGTTCCAAGAAGCAATTAGAAACACTCTTGAAACAAATGAAAAAAATAGGAAATATCAGAAAAGAAATAAAGATATAAGAAAGAACTAAATGTAAATTTTAGAACTGAAAATTTTATTAACAAATAAACCCACGGGATGGGCTCAATGGTAGATACGATATGTCAGAGGAAGGAATCTGTGAAGCTGAAGATAGATCAGTAGATACTATCCAATTCAAATGAGAGCAAAAATAGATTTTTAAAAGTGAACTGAGCTTCAGAGACCTGTAGAACAGTAATAGAAGATTTAGCATTTATGTTGTTGGAGTCCCGGGAGAGGATAAAGAGTGAGAGGGTGAAAAATATTTGAAAAACTCGTGGCTGAAAACTCCCCAAATTTGGTGAAAGCAGTCAGAGAAAAATGATGTACCTATTTGGAGGTGCGTTTATGTAAATGAAATGTATAAAGAACAGTGTAGATGAGGAAGCAGCTATAACCCCAGCATCCAAGTCCTTTTCAGGACCTGGCATTCACATCTGACGAACACAGAATTGGCCTAGAAGTCAGCTTAGCTCCTGACCTTAAGCTGATTATGACAATGCCTTACAATGAACCCTGGGGCACTACCTAGGAAAGGCCTCTCAAAATGTTTCATTCTTCTAAATAATAACAGAGTCATGGTAAACAATTATAATTTACTATGTGTAAGCATTTTATGTGTATTAACATTAAAGCCTCACATTAACATAATAATAGAACCTAATAATAGATCTAAGATTAATGGATAAATACTATTATTATTCCCATTTTATATAACTGAGGCACAGAAAGTTTAAGTAACCCCCTCAAAATCACACAACTAATAGATTCTAGATCTAACTCTAAATTATGGAAGTTATACAAAACATTAAAATTTCAGGGGGAATGAGGTCCTTTAAGTGGCCATTGCCATTGAGTTGCCTTATGATTGAATCAGAAATCTTATTTATATCTAATATAGAATAAAGAGGAATTTGGGGTTTGGGTTATGCATTCATTTGGACATTATTTAACTACACAGAACAGTGTTGGGTCATTTCTTCAGATGGTACAGATCGAGCTCATTGCCCTGGCAACCTTTACGTATTCAA